>NC_092711.1:176240835-176886906 GCF_047496885.1 Scyliorhinus torazame | reverse complement strand
GGAGGCTGGTACGGAAATTGAACCGTGCTGCTGGCCTGCCTTGGTTTGCTTTCAAAGCCAGCAATTTAGCCCAGTGAGCTAAACCAGCCCCTTAGAGAGACCGTACACGCGTTGTGTGTGTGGACGAGGCTTGAACTGAGAATAAAACCTGGAGAGACAAGAGGAGACCCAAAACATGGAGAAACCGTGGAAATGTGGGGATTGTGGGAAGGGATTCAGGGCTCCATCTCAGCTGGAAGTTCATCGGTGCAGTCACACTGGGGAGAGGCCGTTCACCTGCTCTCAGTGTGAGAAGGGATTCACTGAGTTATCTAGCCTGCGGAAACACCAGCGAGCTCACACTGGGAAGAGGCCATTCACCTGCTCTCAGTGTCGGAAGGGATTCACTGAGTTATCCAGCCTGCGGAAACACCAGCGAGTTCACACTGGGGAGAGGCCATTCACCTGCTCTCAGTGTGAGAAGGGATTCACTGAGTTATCCAGCCTGCGGGTACACCAGCGCATTCACACTGGGGAGAGGCCGTTCACCTGTTCTGTGTGTGAGAAGGGATTCATTGCTTCATCGAACCTGCAGAAACACCAGCGCGTTCACACGGGGGAGAGGCCGTTCACCTGCTCTCAGTGTGAGAAGGGATTCACTCAGTTATCCAGCCTGCAGACACACCAGCGAGTTCACACTGGGGAGAGGCCGTTCACCTGCTCTCAGTGTGAGAAGAGATTCACTACTTTATCGAGCCTGCAGAGACACCAGCGAATTCACACTGCGGAGAAGGCGTTAACCTGCTCTTAGTGAGAGAAGGGATTCAGATATCCGTACACCCTGCAGGAACACTAGTGAGTTCACACCTGGAAGAAGCCATTCACCTGCTCTGAGCAGGGGAGACATTCAATGATCCGTCCCAACTACGGAGACATTGGCGTGTTAATTCTGGGGAGAGACCATTCATCTGCTCTCAATGTGGGGAGGGGCTTTGTGATTCATCGCACCTGTTGTGACTCCAATAAGTTCACAATAAATTACAGATGTTGGCTCCGTTGTTATTGGTTCTGCTCTCACTGACATCCAGGACTGCATTTTGTTCATTCTAACATCTGGTGACTGGTGATGATTGGAGGGTTTCTTTCTGCTGGACTGGCTGGTCTAACACCTCTGCCTCCGGTGGGCTGACCATTTTTGAGGCTAGTTGTGATTACCTGGTTCCAAGTTTGACGAGGAGCACAGAATGAAAAGGTGTTTGCACGTTGGAAGATATTTAGTTCCCAAAGCAGCCATGTTGCCATGAAGTTGGGCTACGGTGGTTACAGGGTTCTTTTGCCTAATTTATCTGGGTGTTTCTCACAGAAGGAAACTGTCATGGTATGAGGGGCAAGTTGTCTGGTAGATTGGGAAATTGCAGTAAACATATCACTGAAAGTGGCAACGCAAGTGGATAAGGAGCTAAGAAGGCAGATGGCATGCTTGTCTTCATTGGTCGGGGCATTGAGTATAAAAATTGGCAAGTCATGCTGCAGCTGTACAGAACCTTAGTTAGGCCACTCGTGGAATATTGCCTACAATTGCGGTCACCACATTACCTAAAGGATGTGGAGGCTTTGGAGAGAGTACAGAGGAGGTTTACCAGGATGTTGTCTGGCCTGGAGGGTATTAGCTGTGAAATGAAAATGAAAATCGCTTATTGTCACAAGTAGGCTTCAATGAAGTTACTGTGAAAAGCCCCTAGCCGCCACATTCCGGCGCCTGTTCGGGAGGTTTGTACGGGAATTGAACCGTGCTGCTGGCCTGCCTTGTTCTGCTTTCAAAGCCAGTGATTTAGCTCAGTGTGCTAAACCAGCCCCTCGGAGGAGAGGTTGGATAAACTCGGATTGTTTTCACTAGAGTGACGGAGTTGAGGGACGACCTGATAAAAAGTTACAAAATTTTGACTGGCGTGGACAGAGTGGATAGTCAGAAGCTTTTCCCAGGTTGGAAAAGTCAATTACCAGGTGACATAGGTTTAAGGTGCAAGGGGCAAAGTTCAGAGGAGATGTGCGAGGTAAGTTTTTTTACACAGAGGGTGGTGAGTGCCTGGAACTTGCTGCCGGAGGAGGTGGTGGAAGCAGGTACGATAGTGACGTTTAAGAGGCATCTTGACAAATACATGAATAGGATGGGAATAGACGGATACAGACCCTGGAAGCACAGGAGGTTTTGGTTTATACAGACATCATGAACCGAGCAGTCTTGGTGGGCCGAGAGCCTATTCCTGTGATGTACTGACCTTTGTTCTTTGTTGTTCTTTGTATGACGATCGACAATAGACAGGCAACCACTCGCAATTTATTTACATAAAATATAGATTCCTTTAAGAAGCAAAAGTGAAGCTATCGTGGCTAACAAGAAAAGTTAAAGATTCCATTAGATCAATGGAGGACACAATATAGTAGTGAGCCTGAGGATTGGGAACTTGTTTTAGAATTCAGCAAAGGAGGACCAAGAAACTGATAAAGAGAAAATAGAATATGAGAGCAAACTGGGGAGAACTGGAAAAGCTCCTATAGGAATGTGAAAAGGAAAAGATTAGCAAAGACCAATGTGGGTCCATTCCAGGCAGAGACAGGAGAGTTTATAATGGGGAATAAGGAAATGGCAGAGAAACTAAACAATGTGTGTCTGTCTTCACGGAGGAAGATACAGAAATCATCCCCAAAACACTGGAGAACCAAGGGACCAGTGAGCACGAGGAACTGAAAGAGATTAGTATTAGTGAAAAAGCAGCACTGGAGAAATTAACGTGGTTCAAAGTTAATAAATCCTCAAAAGCTAATGCTCTACATCCCAGAGTGTTGAAAGAGGTGGCTGGAGAGATAGTGGATACATTGGTGACCATCTTTCAAAATTCTGGAATGATTCCTGCAGATTGGAAGGTGGTAAATGTAACCCCACTATTTAAGGAGGGAGAGAGAAAACAGGGAACCACAGACCCATTAGCCTGACATCAGTAGGAGGGAAAATGCTACAATCTATTATAAAGGATGTGATAACATACGAATTAGGAGCAGGAGTAGGCCACTCGACTCCTCAAGCCTGCTCCACCATTCAATAAGTTCCCGGCTGAACTGATTGTAACCTCAGAGGCCCATTAGAAAATAAATCTTGGGAGATCGTAATAATATTCTTTATTATAATAATCTTTATTATTGTCACAAGTAGGCTTACATTAACACTGCAATGAAGTTACTGTGAAAATCCCCTAGTCACCACACTCCGGCACCTGTTCGGGTACACAGAGGGAGAATTCAGAATGTCCAATTCACCTAACAAGCATGTCTTTTGGGACTTGTGGGCGAAACTGGAGCACCCGGACAAAACCCACGCAGTTTTGGGGAGAAGGTGGCGACTCTGCACAGACAGTGACCTAAGCCGGGAATTGAACCGGGTCCCTGGAGCTGTGATGCAACAGTACTAACCACTGTGCCTCCATGCCGCTGTGTCAGTTATAAGAACATAACATGTTTCCGGGTGCGGCGATGACCAGCTGAGTCGCACGTTTCGGCAGCTCCCTGTGAAACGGACTTTTGGGCTCTTGATAGGAGCCCCAACGGCAATTTTAACGGCTGAAAACACCGTGCGGTAAACCAGAAGGGTGTTCCCCCTGGACACGGATGGAAAAAGGAGAGGAAAGTGGCCGGATTGCAGCGGATCCTTTGGAACAACGGCAAGGAAGGCAAGCAGAAACCAAGATGGCGTCGGAAGGTGGCAGTTTCATATGGGGCCCTGAACAACAAGAGTTTTTGAAACGCTGCGTGGAGGAGATAAAAAAGGAAATGAAGAAAGAGTTGTTGGCCCCAATATTACAGGCGATTGAAGGGCTGAAAGAGGAACAAAAGACCCAGGAGCAGGAGCTTTGGGTCGTGAAGGCGAAAGCAGCAGAGAATGAAAACGATATACAGGGCCTGATGGTGAAGTCGGAGATACAGGAGGCACACCAGAAACGATCTGTGGAGAGGTTGGAGGCACTGGAAAATAACGCAAGGAGGAACAACTTGAGGATTCTTGGCCTTCCTGAAGGTGTGGAGGGGGCGGACGTCGGGGCATATGTGAGCACGATGCTGCACTCGTTAATGGGAGTGGAGGCCCCGACGGGTCCGTTGGAGGTGGAGGGAGCATACCGAGTTATGGTGCGAGGATCGAGAGCAGGAGAAGCTCCCAGAGCCATAGTGGTGAGATTTCTCCGTTTTAAGGATAGAGAAATGGTCCTTAGA
This sequence comes from Scyliorhinus torazame, assembly GCF_047496885.1. Lineage (NCBI taxonomy): Eukaryota > Metazoa > Chordata > Chondrichthyes > Carcharhiniformes > Scyliorhinidae > Scyliorhinus > Scyliorhinus torazame. The sequence goes on along the minus strand of NC_092711.1, from coordinate 176,882,664 downwards.
TGGGCGAAGAAAACTCGGTGTAGTAAATGGGAGAACGCGGTGATCCGCGTCTATCAAGATTGGAGTGCGGAGGTGGCGAGAAGGAGGGCGAGCTTTAATCGGGCCAAAGCGGTACTTCACAAAAAAAAGATAAAGTTTGGAATGCTGCAACCGGCAAGACTGTGGGTCACATATCAAGGGAGGCACCACTACTTTGAGACGGCGGATGAAGCGTGGACTTTTATTGTAGAAGAAAAATTGGAATGATTGGACTACGAAAATGAACGTTTGGACAAAGTGGTGGGACGAGTGGGGGGGGGCGAAGAGGGATTGTATGATTAATCCTGCAGTATGGTAACTTTTCTTTCTCCCACAGGTGGTGATGGGGGGAGGTGGGGAGGGAGAGGAGATGGGGCGTTGGCCATGGGAAGCGGGGCCGAGGGAGAGGCGCGGGCTTGGTTTCCGCGCTATGATAATTATGGCGGGAATAGAGAAGCAGGAAGGAGGGGGCGCCGCACGGGGCGAGCCGTGATCACGGGGGGAAGCCGAGGTCAGCCAGAGTTTGCTGACTTCTGGGAGCAACATGGGGGGAGTAATTACGCTAGCGGGGGGTCTAGCGGGGGGGGGGGGGGTGGGGGAGGGGGGAATTACTGGGTTGCTGCTGCTGGGGAAAGGGGGGAGTGGGTACGGGAAAGGATGGGCGGGGGGGCACCGTCTGGGAGAAATACAGCTGCGTGGGAACTGGGCGAGAAGCTGGAAAAAGATGATGGCTAACCGGCAAGGGGGGGGGGGGGTGGGAAGCCCCCCAACTCGGCTGATCACGTGGAACGTGAGGGGGCTTAACGGGCCGATAAAGAGGGCACGAGTACTCGCACACCTTAAGAAACTTAAAGCAGATGTGGTCATGGTACAGGAAACGCACCTGAAACTGATAGATCAGGTTAGGTTGCGCAAAGGATGGGTAGGGCAGGTGTTCCATTCGGGGCTGGATGCGAAAAACAGGGGGGTGGCTATATTAGTGGGGAAGCGGGTAATGTTCGAGGCAAAGACTATAGTGGCGGATAACGGGGGCAGATACGTGATGGTGAGTGGCAAATTACAGGGAGAGATGGTGGTGTTGGTAAACGTGTATGCCCCGAATTGGGACGATGCCAATTTTATGAGGCGAATGCTAGGACGCATCCCAGACCTAGAGACCGGAAAGCTGATAATGGGGGGAGACTTTAACACGGTGTTGGAACCAAGGCTGGATAGGTCGAAGTCCAGGACTGGTAGGAGGCCGGCAGCAGCCAAGGTGCTTAAGGATTTTATGGAGCAGATGGGAGGGGTGGACCCGTGGAGATTCAGTAGACCTAGGAGTAAGGAGTTCTCGTTTTTCTCCTATGTCCATAAAGTCTATTCACGCATAGACTTTTTTGTGTTGGGTAGGGCATTGATCCCGAGGGTGAGGGGAACGGAATATACGGCTATAGCCATTTCGGATCATGCCCCACACTGGGTAGACTTGGAGATAGGGGAGGAAACAAGAGGGCGTCCACCCTGGAGAATGGACATGGGACTAATGGCGGATGAGGGGGTGTGCTTAAGGGTGAGGGGATGCATTGAAAAGTACTTGGAACTCAATGACAATGGGGAGGTTCAGGTGGGAGTGGTCTGGGAGGCGTTGAAGGCGGTGGTTAGGGGGGAGCTGATATCAATAAGGACACATAAAGGGAAGCAGGAGAGTAAGGAACGGGAGCGGTTGTTGCAAGAACTTTTGAGGGTGGACAGACAGTATGCGGAAGCACCGGAGGAGGGACTGTATAGGGAAAGGCAAAGGCTGCATGTGGAATTTGACTTGCTGACCACAGGCACTGCAGAGGCACAATGGAGGAAGGCGCAGGGTGTACAGTATGAATATGGAGAGAAGGCGAGCAGATTGCTGGCACACCAATTGAGGAAAAGGGGAGCAGCGAGGGAAATAGGGGGGGGTGAGAGACGAAGATGGAGAGACGGAGCGGGGAGCGGAGAGAGTGAATGAAGTGTTTAAGACATTTTATAAAAAATTGTATGAAGCTCAACCCCCGGATGGGAGGGAGAGAATGATGGAGTTTTTGGATCGGCTGGAAATTCCCAAGGTGGAAGAGCAGGAAAGGATGGGATTGGGAGCACAGATCACGGTAGAAGAAGTGGTGAAAGGAATTAGGAACATGCAGATGGGAAAGGCCCCGGGACCGGACGGATTCCCAGTTGAATTTTACAGAAAATATTTGGACTTGCTCGCCCCGCTACTGACGAGGACCTTTAACGAGGCAAAGGAAAGGGGACAACTGCCCCCGACTATGTCTGAAGCAACGATATCGCTTCTTTTAAAGAAGGAAAAGGATCCGCTACAATGCGGGTCCTACAGACCAATCTCCCTCCTCAATGTAGATGCCAAGGTCTTGGCCAAGGTAATGGCAATGAGAATAGAGGAATGTGTCCCGGGGGTGGTTCATGAGGACCAAACTGGGTTTGTGAAGGGGAGACAGCTGAACACGAACATACGGAGGTTGTTAGGGGTAATGATGATGGCCCCACCAGAGGGTGAAACGGAGATAGTAGTGGCGATGGATGCCGAGAAAGCATTTGATAGAGTGGAGTGGGATTATCTGTGGGAGGTGTTGAGGAGATTTGGGTTCGGAGAGGGGTATGTTAGATGGGTGCAGCTGTTGTATAGGGCCCCAGTGGCGAGTGTGGTCACGAATGGACGGGGATCGGCATATTTTCGGCTCCATAGAGGGACAAGGCAGGGATGTCCTCTGTCCCCATTACTGTTTGCACTGGCGATTGAGCCCCTGGCGATAGCGCTGAGAGGTTCCAAGGGATGGAGGGGAATACTTAGGGGAGGAGAAGAACACCGGGTATCTTTATATGCGGATGATCTGCTACTATATGTGGCGGATCCAGCGGAGGGGATGCCAGAAATAATGCGGATACTTGGGGAGTTTGGGGATTTTTCAGGGTATAAATTGAACATGGGGAAGAGTGAGCTGTTTGTGGTGCATCCAGGGGAGCAGAGTAGAGAAATAGAAGACCTACCGTTGAGGAAGGTAACAAGAGACTTTCGTTACCTGGGGATCCAGATAGCTAAGAATTGGGGCACATTGCACAGGCTAAATTTGACGCGGTTGGTGGAACAGATGGAGGAAGATTTCAAGAGATGGGATATGGTAGCATTGTCAATGGCAGGGAGGGTGCAGGCGGTTAAGATGGTGGTCCTCCCGAGATTCCTCTTTGTGTTTCAGTGTCTCCCGGTGGTGATCACGAAGGCTTTTTTCAAAAGGATAGAAAAGAGTATCATGGGTTTTGTTTGGGCCGGGAAGACTCCGAGAGTGAGGAAGGGATTCTTACAGCGTAGTAGGGATAGGGGGGGGGCTGGCACTACCGAGCCTAAGTGAGTATTATTGGGCCGCTAATATTTCAATGGTGAGTAAGTGGATGGGAGAGGAGGAAGGAGCGGCGTGGAAGAGATTAGAGAGGGCGTCCTGTAGGGGGACCAGCCTGCAGGCTATGGTGACAGCCCCATTGCCGTTCTCACCAAGGAACTATACCACGAGTCCGGTGGTGGTAGCTACACTGAAGATTTGGGGACAGTGGAGACGACATAGGGGAAAGACCGGAGCACTGGGGGGGTCCCCGATAAGAAACAACCATAGGTTTGCCCCGGGGGGAATGGATGGGGGATATGGAATGTGGCAAAGAGCAGGTATAACGCAATTGAAAGATCTATTTGTGGATGGGAAGTTTGCGAGTCTGGGAGTGCTGACCGAGAAATATGGGTTGCCCCAAGGGAATGCATTCAGGTACATGCAATTGAGGGCTTTTGCGAGGCAACAGGTGAGGGAATTCCCGCAGCTCCCGACACAAGAGGTGCAGGACAGAGTGATCTCAAAGAAATGGGTGGGGGACGGTAAGGTGTCGGATATATATAGGGAAATGAGAGACGAAGGGGAGACTATGATGGACGAACTAAAAGGGAAATGGGAAGAAGAGCTAGGGGAGGAGATTGAGGAGGGGATGTGGGCAGATGCCCTAAACAGGGTAAACTCGTCGTCCTCGTGCGCCAGGCTAAGCCTGATTCAGTTTAAGGTATTACACAGGGCACATATGACTGGAACACGGCTCAGTAAATTTTTTGGGGTGGAGGATAGGTGTGCGAGGTGCTCGAGAAGCCCAGCGAATCATACCCATATGTTTTGGTCATGCCCGGCACTACAGGGGTTTTGGATGGGGGTGACAAAGGTGCTTTCGAAAGTAGTAGGAGTCCGGGTCGAACCAAGCTGGGGATTGGCTATATTTGGGGTTGCACAAGAGCCGGGAGTGCAGGAGGCGAAAGAGGCCGATGTTTTGGCCTTTGCGTCCCTAGTAGCCCGGCGCAGAATATTGCTAATGTGGAAAGAAGCCAAGCCCCCGGGGGTGGAGACCTGGATAAATGATATGGCGGGGTTCATAAAGTTAGAGCGGATTAAGTTCGTCCTAAGGGGGTCGGCTCAAGGGTTTACTAGGCGGTGGCAACCGTTCGTCGAATATCTTGCGGAAAGATAGATAGGGGAGAACAAAGAAGGCAGCAGCAGCGGCCCAGGACTTGGGGGGGGGGGGGGGGGGGGGGAGGGATGGGGGGGGGGGGGATGGGTGTGGCCTGAGACAAGGCAGTTGCCAATTAGGGCTAGTTTTTATTTTTTGTTATTTAATATTTATTTATTTGTTGTTGTTTTTGTTTAAATTTTAAAAGGTCATTATTATCTGTATTGTTCCAATGTTGTGTAAAGGATGCACAATGTACTGTGTTGGTTGACCAAAAATTTTCAATAAAATATTATTTAAAAAAAAAAAATAATAACATAACATAAGAACTAGGAGCAGGAGTAGGCCACCTGGCCCCTCAAGCCTGCTCCACCATTCAATGAGATCATGGCTGATCTTTTGTGGACTCAGCTCCATTTTCCGGCCCGAACACCATAACTCTTAATCCCTTTATTCTTCAAAAAACTATCTATCTTTATCTTAAAAACATTTAATGAAGGAGCCTCTACTGCTTCACTGGGCAAGGAATTCCATAGATACACAACCCTTTGGGTGAAGAAGCTCCTCCTAAACTCAGTCCTAAATCTACTTCCCCTTATTTTGAGGCTATGCCCTCTCGTTCTGCTTTCACCCGCCAATGGAAACAACCTGCCCACATCTATCCTATCTATTCCCTTCATAATTTTATATGTTTCTATAAGATCCCCCCTCATCCTTCTAAATTCCAACGAGTACAGTCCCAGTCCACTCAAGCTCTCCTTGTAATCCAACCCCTTCAGCTCTGAGATTAACCTAGTGAATCTCCTCTGCACACCCTCCAGTGCCAGGACGTCCTTTCTCAAGTAAGGAGACCAAAACTGAACACAATACTCCAGGTGTGGCCTCACTAACCTCCCTAGTCTTAAACTCCATCCCTCTAGCAATGAAGGACAAAATTCCATTTGCCTTCTTAATCACCTGTTGCACCTGTAAACCAACTTTTTGCGACTCATGCACTAGCACACCCAGGTCTCTCTGCACAGCAGCATGTTTTAATATTTTATCATTTAAATAATAATCCCTTTTGCTGTTATTCCTACCAAAATGGATAACTTCACATTTGTCAACATTGTATTCCATCTGCCAGACCCTAGCCCATTCACTTAGCCTATCCAAATCCCTCTGCAGACTTCCAGTATCCTCTGCACTTTTTGCTTTACCACTTATCTTAGTGTCGACTGCAAACTTGGACACATTGCCCTTGGTCCCCAACTCCAAATCATCTATGTAAATTGTGAACAGTTGTGGGCCCAACACTGATCCCTGAGGGACACTACGAGCTACTGATTGCCAACCAGAGAAACACCCATTAATCCCCACTCTTTGCTTTCTATTAATTTACCAATCCTCCATCCATGCTACTACTTTCCCCTTAATGCCATGCATCTTTATCTTGTGCAGTAACCTTTTGTGTGGCACCTTGTCAAAGGCTTTCTGGAAATCCAGATATACCACATCCATTGGCTCCCCGTTATCTACCGCACTGTTAATGTCCTCAAAAAATTCCACTAAATTAGTCAGGCACGACCTGCCCTTTATGAACCCATGCTGCGTCTGCCCAATGGGACAATTTCCATCCAGATCCCTCGCTATTTCTTCCTTGATGATCGATTCCAGCATCTTCCCTACTACCGAAGTTAAGCTCACTGGCCTATAATTGCCCGCTTTCTGCCTACCTCCTTTTTTAAACAGTGGTGTCACGTTTGCTAATTTCCAATCTGCCGGGACCACCCCAGAGTCTAGTGAATTTTGGCAAATTATCACTAGTGCATTTGCAATTTCCCTAGCCATCTCTTTGAGCACTCTGGGATGCATTCCATCAGGTCCGGGAGACTTGTCTACCTTTAGCCCCATTAGCTTGCCCATCACTATCTCCTTGGTGATAACAATCCTCGCAAGGTCCTCACTGTCATAGCCTCATTTCCATCAGTCACTGACATGTTATTTGTGTCTTCCACTGTGAAGACCGACCCCAAAAAACCTGTTCAGTTCCTCAGCCATTTCCTCATCTCCCACTATTAAATCTGCCTTCTCATCCTCTAAAGGACCAATATTTACCTTAGCCACTCTTTTTTGTTTTATATATTTGTAGAAACTTTTACTATCTGTTTTTATATTCTGAGCAAGTTTACTCTCATAATCTATCTTACTCTTCTTTATAGCTTTTTTAGTAGCTTTCTGTTGCCCCCTAAAGATTTCCCAGTCCTCTAGTCTCCCACTGATCTTTGCTACTTTGTATGTTTTTTCCTTCAATTTGATACTCTCCCTTATTTCCTTAGATATCCACGGTCGATTTTCCCTATTTTTACCGTCCTTCCTTTTTGTTGGTATAAACCTTTGCTGAGCACTGTGAAAAATCACTTGGAAGGTTCTCCACTGGTCCTCAACTGTTTCACCATAAAGTCTTTGCTCCCAGTCTACCTTAGCTAGTTCTTCTCTCATCCCATTGTAATCTCCTTTGTTTAAGCACAAAACACTAGTGCTTGATTTTACCTTCTCACCCTCCATCTGTATTTTAAATTCCACCATATTATGATCGCTCCTTCCGAGAGTATCCCTAACTATGAGATCCTGAATCAATCCTGTCTCATTACACAGGACCAGATCTAGGACCGCTTGTTCCCTCGTAGGTTCCATTACATACTGTTCTAGGAAACTATCGCGGATACATTCTATAAACTCCTCCTCAAGGCTGCCTTGACCGACCTTGTTAAGCCAATCGACATGTAGATTAAAATCCCCTATGATAACTGCTGTACCATTTCTACATGCATCAGTTATTTCTTTGTTTATTGCCTGCCCCACCATAATGTTACTATTTGGTGGCCGATAGACTACTCCTATCAGTGACTTTTTCGCCTTACTATTCCTGTTTTCCACCCAAATGGATTCAGCCTTATCCTCCATAGCACCAATGTCATCCCTTACTGTTGCCCGGATGTCATCCTTAAATAACAGAGCTGCACCACCTCCCTTACCATCCACTCTGTCCTTCCGGAAAGTTTGATACCCTCGGATATTTAACTCCCAGTCGTGACCATCCTTTAACCATGTTTCAGTAATGGCCACTAAATCATAGTCATTCACGATGATTTGCGCCATCAACTCATTTACCTTATTCCGAATACTACGAGCATTCGGGTAAAGTACACTTATGTTGGCTTTTTTACCTCTGTTCTGAACCTTAACACCTCGATCAGTAACCTCTCCTAAGTTATATTTCCTCTTAACCTTTCTCCTAATTTTCCTTGTCGTTGAACCCATATCTTCATGTAACAACCTGCCGCGTCGCTTACCATTAATGTTTTCACTTCCCGTTTTATTCCTTTTAGTATTCCTGGTCCTATTCACTGAGCTCCCCTCACTCACTGTACCTTGTACTGTCGCCCTTTTTGATTTTTGACTATGGCTTCTCTGCCTTACACTTTCCCCCTTACTGCCTTTTGTTTCTGTTCCTGTTTTACTACCTTCCAACTTCCTGCATCGGTTCCCATCCCCCTGCCACATTAAAACGTTAAAAAATACAAGATGGAGAAATGTGTGCGGAAATTTCCATATTTGGGTGAGCTGAAGAATATAGAATGGTTGTTTTTAGTGATGCCTCTCACTGGCAGGAGCCTGTCTCAGTGCCTGTACACGGAGTGATGTTTAAAAATCTCTTTCAACAGAAGAACAGACAAACATTTCTCATTCTAAATTCAAAGGTCAATGATATTCAGCTCCCATGAATCGAGTGACTCTGTCAGATCTTGACGTGATGTTTGGTGTGAAATTTCTGTCTGTAACTCCTCCCCTTCTAATATCCTGTAAAAGGAGTTTACAAAAGCCATCACTGTTAGTGCAGGTTACCCAAACAGAATGTGAAATTCGATCCTATTGTAAGATCCGGGTTTGGCTCCAATCTCAATTGTAACACTCAAATCAATTACACGTCAGAATGTGTTGTGAAAGTTACCTGCAGCTCCTGACTAGTTACAGACCATTCCAGGTACAAGAATGTTGTCACAGAATTTATTAAATTAATTATACAAAATCACAATAATTAACAAAAGCAGTGGATCAGTCCATTCACTCTGGATCACCAGCTCTCGACTTCCGGGTGACTGGTGATGTCTCGTTCTGTTGACTGAAATCTATATTCTTACTTCATGTGTTGTGCACCGAGCTCCAGAGAATTGTAGCTCATTAACCCTTTCTAGTACCTACCTCTACGCATGATCGGGAGTATCCTGTGGTTTGATTGGCCCAAGAAGCCCATGATCAGTCCCTGATTGGTTAAATGAGTCACGATTGATGTGTGATGTCACTTTCTCATTGTGGTGTCACTTCCTCATGATTATTGTTCATCAGACTCATCGTCCTAACTGATACCATAGAACCACTGAATCCTTACAGTGCAGAAAGAGGCCATTCAGCCTATCAAGTCTGCACCGACCCTCTGAAAGAGCACCCTTCCTAGGCCCACTCTCCCACCCTATCCCCATAACCCCACCTAACCTGCACATCTTTGGACTGTGAGAGGAAACTGGAGCACCCAGAAGAAACCCACGCAGACACAGGGACAATGTGCAAACTCCACACAGACAGTGACACAAGCCAGAATTGAACCCGGGTCCCTGGTGCTGTGAAGAGGCTATGCTAGCCATTGTGCCACCAGAGCACTGACTGAGAAAACATCGCACCATTCACAATGGAGAAAGACTATACCCATGTTCTGTGTGTTATGGGCCAGGGTTTCGAGAACACCAAAGTATATCATGGAGTTTACCTGACCTACAACGTTTATTAGATTTTGGTTATGAGGAGCACAAGGACCCACTTTCCAGGTGTTATGCAACAAAGATCTTAAGTATTTTTAAACAAAACAATGTTTATTCTATGAATTCAGTTAACATTTTATAAACACAGAGTAAACATCTTATCAACTACCAACACAAATACTCCCCCAAAGGTAGAGTATTCTATAGGTAACCCTTAATAACTTTCCTAACAACATTCCTAAGCCAAACACCCTTTTTTCCTACAAAACTGTAGGTTTGAATTACTTACAGAAAACAGGTATTACTTTGAAGTTATCAAGTGGTCTGGAGACCTTCTTTAGCATGCAGAGAGAGCGACCAAAAATACACTTTGTTTGTTTGAATGCAGCTCCCAACTGAAAATGAAACCAAAAATCTCAGAGGCACAAAGCAGCTTCCAGCTCAAAACGAAAGTAAAAGTCAGAATCACAGCCCAGCTCCACCCACACAGTGACATCACTGCAGCCATTTGATAAAACACACTTTTCTTAAAGGGACCCTCACATGACAGTGTGGACGAGGCTTCAATGAATTGTCTGACCTTGAGAGATACAAGGAGCCACAACATGAAGAAACCATGGAAATGTTGGGACTGTGGGAAGGGATTCAGATTCCCACCTGTGTTGGAAATTCATCAACGCGTTCACACTAAGGTGAGGTTGTTCACCCGCTCTCAATGTGGAAAGGGATTCACTGAAGATCTATCCGGGTGTTTCTCACAGAAGGAACTGTTAAGTTATGAGGGGCAAGTTGTCTGTTCTGGACTGGGAACTTTCAATAAAGGTATTATGATGGACAGGCAATCACTACCATTTAAGGAATCATTACATATTATCATCAAATATAGATTCCTTTAAGGGACGAAATTCCAACAGGAAAAGTGATGCAACCATGACTAACAAGAAAAATTAAAGATTCTATTAGATCAAAGGAAGAAGTTCATAAAATGACCAAAATAGTAGTAATCCCCAGCGTGAACACGTTGGTGCATCAGCAGGATGGATGACAGAGTGAATATTTTCCCATACACACCAAGCATATAAATGGCCTCTCCCCACTGTGAACTTGCTGATGTATCCACAGGATAGATGTTTCACTGAATCCCTTCCCACATTGGGAGCAGCACCAATGAGATTCCAGCTCTGATGGGGCTCTGCATCCCTTCCCATCGTCCCCACATTTCCACCGTTTCCCCATGTATTTGGTCTCCTTTTGTCTCTTCAGGTTGGACAATCAGTTGAAGCCTCATCCACACACCATAAGACATAGGAGCGGAAGTAAGGCCATTCGGCCCATCGAGTCCACTCCACCATTCAATCATGGCTGATTTCAACTCCATTTACCCGCTCTCTCTCCATAGCCCTTAATTCCTCGAGAAATCAAGAATTTATCAACTTCTGTCTTAAAGACACTCAACGTCCCGGCCTCCACCGCCCTCTGTGGCAATGAATTCCACAGACCCACCACTCTCTGGCTAAATAAATTTCTCCTCATCTCTGTTCTAAAGTGACTCCCTTTTATTCTAAGGCTGTGCCCCCGGGTCCTAGTCTCCCCTGCTAATGGAAACAACTTCCCTACATCCACCCTATCTAAGCCATTCATTATCTTGTAAGTTTCTATTAGATCTCCCCTCAACCTCCTAAACTCCAATGAATATAATCCCAGGATCCTCAGACGTTCCATCGTATGTTAGGCCTACCATTCCTGGGATCATCCGTGTGAATCTCCGCTGGACCCGCTCCAGTGCCAGTATGTCCTTCCTGAGGTGTGGGGCCCAAAATTGCTCACAGTAATCTAAATGGATACTAACTAATGCTTTATATAGCTTCAGAAGTACATCCCTGCTTTTATATTCCAAGCCTCTTGAGATGAATGACAACATTGCATTTGCTTTCTTAATTACGGACTCAACCTGCAAGTTTACCTTTAGAGAATCCTGGACTAGGACTCCCAAGTCCCTTTGCACTTCAGAATTATGAATTTTGTCACCGTTTAGAAAATAGTCCATGCCACTATTCTTTTTTCCAAAGTGCAAGACCTCGCACTTGCCCACGTTGAATTTCATCAGCCATTTCTTGGACCACTCTCCTAAACTGTCTAAATCTTTCTGCAGCCTCCCCACCTCCTCCTACCACACAGAACAAACGCTGTGAATGGTGTGTTTTTTTTGAGGCTGTGTAACTGGTTAAAGCTCTTTCCACAGTCATTGCTCTGGAACACTCTCACTCGGGTATGTGTGTCTCAATGCTTTTCCAGTCACTTTGATGTTTAAAATCTTTTGAAGCCAACAGATCGGACAAACACTCTCCTTCCAGATTCAAAGAATTGAGTGTCAGATAGAGATGTGACATTTGGGATTTCTGTCTGTAATTCCTCACCGTCTAATATCCTGGAACAACTTACAAAAGTCATCCAGTCAGTACATGATAGAAATTCAGCACAGACAATTCTAGTTTCTATAGTACATTTTTTTCTCACTCATTCCCCAAAAGCTGTAAATCTCCACCCCACACACTCTCCCTCCATTCTCACGCTGCTGTATCTAATATTCACCCTCTCAATTCTCCTGAAGGTGCCGATTCAGGCTGATTGACAGATCCATGCTCACTGCTTGCTGTCCCGGACACAGAGATCATAACAAATAGGAGCTGCAGCCAGCCGTTTAGTCCATCGAACCTGCTCAACCATTCAATGAGATCATTGGCCCTCAGAACTACTTTTCCACACTATCCCCCATATCCCTACCTATCTTCACAACCTATCAATCTGTGCCTTGATAACTGAGGCGTCACAGTCCTCTGGGGTAGAGAATTCCAAAGCTTAATCACATCATTGAATGAAGAAAAGCAAATTACTGCGGATGCTGGAATCCAAAACGAAAGAGAAAATGCTGGAAAATCTCAGCAAGTCTGGCAGCATCTGTAGGGAGAGAAAAGAGCTAACGTTCGAGTCCGATGACTCTTTGTCAATGCTGGCAAACACAATTGAGTGAAGAAATCCCTCATCTTAGTTTTCTCTCCATTTTCCTACCTGTTCCCCATAACCCTTGGCTCACATGTCAATCAGAAATCTGTCCAACTCATCCTTGAATATATTCAGTGACCACCCCGACTCCACTGGTCCCTTTGGAAGAGAAATCCAGAGACTAACAACCCTCTGAGGAAAGAGATGGCTGGAAATACATAACGTACCTACAGCACAATATTACACAACTGGAAATAATAAATGTATTTTATTATAGAACCGTAAATAATATATCTAATATGTACCATATAACACTTTTTAAAAATTAAGTTACGGGATGTCGGCGTCGTTGATTAGGCAAGCACATATTGCCCATTCCTAGTTGCCCTTCAGAAAGTGGTGGTGAGTTGCCTTCTTAAACCGCTGCAGTCCTTGAGGTGTAGGTACTGTGTTGTTAGGGAGGGAGTTCCGGGCTGTTGCCCCAGTGACAGTAAAGGATGGCAATATATTTCAAAGTCATATCTCGACATATCTCTGTCCGATATTAATTTACTGTCTCCTTGAATGTCAGCCATCTCCTGGGGAAACCAGCCCTTTAATTGTGAACATTGGGAAAGAGACCATCCTTTTAGCCAGACAAATAAATGTGTCAAGCTGAGGGAGCAAAGGATGTCAATGTTTTTAAGAGAGAGAGACCTGAGCCAACCTTTCCAGAGTCTGCGCCCTCCCTGGATTCACTTCCTTTCCCTTCAGTTGCTGCAAGTGACCACTTGAAGGTCAGAATGAGAAAAGAAATGGAACGGGGGAGAAAAGAAAGTGTTTTACTCACAGATGTTGGAGACAGGAGGAAGTTTGAATCATTGTGGAGCTCCATCTTTTATCACTCAATGTCCTCGCCATGATTGACTGGAGGACCAGCGTCTTCCGGTCCTCCCATTGGGCAAGACCTCAGCAGGAAGGTCAAGGGGTGGGTCCTCCTCGCACATGCGCAGCTTCCCCTCTTCCTTGGACATGCCCAGTCACGAGCCGGGAGGGAGATCACCGAGCGGCTTCTCGCTCAAGCCAGAGCCGTCAGCCGGTTGCCTGGAAACCTTATCTCGAGGAGGTGTCGAGGGGCGGGGCGTGGCTCCCGTGTCCGCATGCCGGGTCTGCGCAGGTGACCCCGAAGACGTCACCGCGAAGCATAGTGATTCCTATTGGCTGATTCCGTCAGGGCTCTACTGTGACGTCACAGGGCGGAAGTTGGACAATGAGTTACAGTTTAAAAGTTCCTCCTCTGGTCAACATCTGGGAGGAATCAATGTTTCCCCTTTCCATTTCTTTTCTCATTCTGGTAGGATATTGGTGACTTGCAGCAACTGAAGGGAAAATATGTGAATCCAGTTTGTATATTAAACACATTTTTAGTCCAGTAATATAGACATATGTCTGGCAGCCTGAAAGAAGATTTTCAGCTCTCTGTGTCCAGGACAGGAAGTAGTGAGCATGGATCTGTCAATCAGCCTGAATTAGCACCTTCAGGAGAATTGGGAGGGTGAAGATTAGATACAGCAGAGTGAGAATGGAGAGAAAGTGTGTGGGATGGAGACTTACAGCTTTGGGGAATGAGAGAGGAAAAATGTTCCATAGAAACTAACATTTTTCTCAATTTCTTTTCTGTACTGACAGTGATGACTTTTGTAAATCCATTTTACAGGACACAGGTAAGGGAGGATTTCAGACTGAAATCTCAAACCAGACGTCACATCAAGATCTGACAGTCATGCAGTTTTTGCATGGTGAATATCATCCACCTTTGACAGAAATCGCAAACGTCACATCTGGTATCTGTCAGAGTCACTCGATTCCTTGGGACCTGAATCTCATCGGCCTTCGAATCTAGAAGGAGAAATGTTTGTCCGATCTGTCAGCTTCAAAGATTTTAAACATCAGTATGACTGGAAAAGCACCGAGACACACACACCCGAGTGAGAGTGTTCCAGAGAACGGACTGTGGAAAGACCTTTAACCAGTTAAACAGTCTGAAAAACACTGCACCATTTACAGTGGGAAGAGACAGTACCAGTCTTGTGTGTGTGGAGAAGGCTTAAACCGATCATCAAATTTGGAGGGTCATGGACACCTGCCCCATGGAGAAACCTTGGAAATGTGGAGACTGTGGGAAGGGATTCAATTTCCCATCAAAGCTGGAAATCCATCAACGCAGTCACACTGGGGAGAGGCCGTTCAACTGCTCTCAATGTGGGAAGGGATTTCGTCAGTTATCCCACCTGCTGACACACCAGCGTGTTCACACTGGGGAGAAGCCGTTCGTTTGCTCTGAGTGTGGAAAGGGATTCAGTGACGTATCCACCCTGCATAGACACCAGCGAATCCACACTGGGGAGAGACCGTTCACCTGCTCGGTGTGTGGGAAGAGATTCATTCAGTCATCCCACCTGCTGGAACACCAACGAGTTCACACTGGGGAGAAGCCGTTCACTTGCTCTGTGTGTGGAAAGGGATTCAGTAATTCATCTCACATGCTGACACACCAGCGAGTTCACACTGGGGAGAGGTCATTCACTTGCACTGTTTGTGGGAAAGCATTCTCTCGGTTATTCCACTTGCTGACACACCAGCGCGTTCACAGTGGGGAAAAGCCATTCACCTGCTCGGAGTGTGGGAGGGGATTCAGTGATTCATCCAATCTGCTGACACACCGACGAGTTCACACTGAGGAGAGACCATTCACCTGCTCCATGTGTGGAAAGCGTTTCAATCATTCAACATCTATGATGAGACACCAGCGAGTTCACACCGGTGAGAGACCGTTCCCTTGCCCCATGTGTGGGAAGAGATTCACTCTGTTATGTAACCTGCAGAGACACCAGCATATTCACAAGTGGTGACAGGGGTTGGATTCTGCTGTTATTGCTGCTGTTAATCACATCCAGGACTGAACTATGTTCATTCTGACACTTGGTGAATCGGGAGGATCAGAGGGTTTCTTTCTGCTGGACTCGCTGGTCTCGTTACTTTGCTTCCAGTAGGCTGATGCTCTTTGAGCCGGGGAGAGAACATTTCCACTGAAATGATCCACAGAAGCTGATGAAGGGCATATATTTTGTCCTGGATAGTAAATAGTGTTTCCCACCCACTTCTGGTAGATTTAAGATAAATACATTTGTCTCTGTTCCATTGAGTCTACAGCACAGGGCCACGCCAATCGGCTCAATTGGTCTCTGTTATTATTAATGCTCCACATGAGCCTCCACCCACCCCTTTCATCTCCCCCATCAGCATATCCTTCTATCTAGCTTCCCCTTCAATGTATTCATGCTGTTCACCTCAACCTCTCACTGTGGTTCCACATTCTCACCACTCGCTGGGTAAAGAGGTTTCTCATCAAATCCTATTGGATTATGGAACCCCTGAAAATGGATTGAAAATACACACAGCGTTTGAAACAAAAGGGTGAATTGTCAGCACTGATGAAGGTAAATGTCCTGATAGACATTACAGCAACTTAGTCGAAAGGTGACGAAGGCTGATATCTAAATGTTGAAAGGTGTTGACAAATCGGAATGGCAGGAAGCTGGGAAAAGGTGATAGGATCATAATAATAATCTTTATTAGTTTCACAGGTAGGCTCAAATAAACACTGTGTTGTACCCTCAATAACGACGCTTAGAGAGTAAACGGTAAAGAAGGCTTTAATAAGCTAAGAACTAGCCTGGTGCCGAGACAGGTGCTAACTGGGTGCCGCCCACAAGGCGGCCCTTTATATACGACTCCCAGGTGGGCGGAGCTGGAGGCGGAGTCCCCCAGGGTTCCAAGCCCGATCTTAAAGGGACATCACCTTACATGATGATAAGGGTACAGTAATACAGTAACCGTTCATCACATTCACCCCCGTTTTAAAAAAAGTCTGGCGGGGGTGAAGTGCCATCATAAGTCCATTCGTCTTGGCAGCCTGATCGTCCTTATCGACCTCCTCAGCGCGGGCAGTGGTGCGGCGGACACGGACGTCTTAGTTGAGGGTACGTCCGGGAGCACGGTGGTCGGAGCCTTGGTCCGGGTCGAGGTAGGGGATTGGGGTGCAGGGGGAATAGTTGGGGCTGGGGGTAGCGGTGCCGGCGCCGGTGGGGTGTGTAGAGGGGGGGGCGCTAGGGGGCACGCGCAGTAGGTGCCCACCAACGGAGAGTGGGGCCAGGCGGGGGGGTGTTATAGTGGAACCAGCGGGTGCCTGATCCCGGAGGGAAACTGTATATCTTGCCTGCCGTCAGGGTACTCGATATAGGTGTAACTGGGGTTTGCGTGTAGTAATCGGACCTTCTTGACCAGGGAGTCCATTTTATGGCTCCTCGTGTGCCTCCGGAGAAGAACAGGTCCCGGAGCCATCAGCCAAGGTGGAAGCGAGACCCTGGAGGTAGACTTCCTGGGGAAGACAAACAATCGGTTGTGAGGGGTCTCATTCGTGGCCGTGCAGAGGATCGACCTAATGGAGTGTAGGGCGTCGGGTAGGACCTCCTGCCAGCAGGTGGTTAGGAGAAATCTCGACCGTAGTGCCAGAAGGACAGCCTTCCAAACTGTCGCGTTCTCCCTCTCCACCTGCTCGTTTCCCCGCGGGTTATAACTGGTCGTTCTGCTCGAGGCGATGCCTTTGCTGAGCAGATACTGACGCAGTTCATCGCTCATGAATGATGTACCCCGTCGCTGTGGATATAAGTGAGGAAACCGAATAGGGTGAAGATGCTGTGCAGTGCCTTTATCACGGTGGCAGAAGTCATGTCGGGGCAGGGAATGGCGAATGAGAAGCGGGAGAATTCATCAATAAAGGTGAGGAAATAGGCATTGCGGTAGGTGGATGGGAGGGGCCCCTTGAACTCCACGCTTAGTCGCTCAAAGGGCCCCGAGGCCTTCATGAGCCGAGCCTTGTCTGGCTGGTAGAAGTGCGGTTTGCACTCCGCACAGATCTGGCAGGCCCTGGTCATGGCCTTGACCTCCTTGGTTGAGTAAGGTAGGTTGCAGGACTTGATAAAGTGGACGAGCCGGGTAACCCCTGGGTGGCAGAGGTCATTGTGGATGGCTTGCAGGCGGTCCTCCTGCGCGTTGGCGCACGTGCCGCGGGACAGGGCATCCGGGGGCTCGTTGAGCTCCCCTGGACGATACTTGATATTGTACGTGTAGGTGGAGAGGTCGATCCTCCACCTCAAACTGTTATCGTTTTTAATTTTGGCCCGTTGTGCGTTATCGAACATAAAGGCGACCGACCATTTGTCGGTGACAAGGGTGAACCTCCTACCGGCTAGGTAGTGCCTCCAGTGCCGTACAGCCTCCACAATGGCTTGTGCCTCCTTCTTGACTGCAGAGTGCCGAATCTCGGAGGCAGTGAGGGTCCGGGAGAAGAACGCTACTGGTCTGCCTGCCTGGTTGAGGGTAGCAGCCAGGCAATGTGTGACGCATCGCTCTCTACCTGGAAGGGGATAGTTTCGTCCACCGCGCGCATAGCGCCCTTGGTGATGTCGGCCTTGATGCGGTCGAAGGCCAATCGAGCCTCAGCCGACGGGGGAAATATCGTGGCTTTGTCCGCATATTTGGGGACCCACTGGGCGTAATAGGAGAAGAGCCCCAAGCACCGTTTGAGGGCCTTGAAGCTGCGAGGAAGGCGGCGTTCCTTTAGGGGCGCACGCGGTCGGGGTCGGGACCTAGGACCCCGTTTTCCACGACATAGCCGAGGATGGCTAGCCGGGTTGTGTGGCAAACGCATTTTTCCTCGTTATAGGTCAGGTTGAGGGCTCGGGCGGTCTGGAGGAACTTTTCGAGGTTTGCGTCATGGTCCTGCTGGTCATGGCTGCAGATGGTGACATTGTCCAAGTATGGGTATGTAGCCCGCAAATCATACTGGTCCACCATTTGGTCCATCGCCCTTTGAAAGATGGAAACCCCATTTGTGATGCCGAAGGGGACCCTGAGGAAGTGGAAGAGCCGGCCGGCTACTTCGAAGGCAGTATAGAGGCGGTCTTTTGGTCGGATGGGGAGCTGGTGGTAGGCGGATTTGAGGTCGACCGTGGAAAATACTCGGCATTGGGCGATCCGATTTACCATTTCTGCTATGCGAGGAAGAGGGTACGCATCAAGCTGCGTGAAGCTGTTTATGGTCTGGCTATAATTCACGACCATCCGTTTCTTATCCCCGGACCGGACTACCACCACTTGTGCTCTCCAGGGGCTGTTGCTAGCCACGATGACCCCCTCTCCCAGTAAACGCTGAACCTCTGACTTGATAAAAGTCATGTCTTGGGCACTGTATCGCCGGCTCCTGGTGGCGACGGGCTTACAGTCGGGAGTGAGATTTGCGAATAGCGAGGGTGGTGCGACTTTCAGTGTTGCAAGGCTGCACACCGTCAGGGGGGCAAGGGTCCGCCGGACTTCAGTGTCAAGCTTCGGTGGCTGCACTGGAAATCCAGTCTGAGCAGTAGGGGGGCGCAGAGGTGGGGGAGGATATAAAGTTTGAAACGGGTGTATTCGGCGCCCTGGATCGAGAGATCCGCGATACAGTACCCCTTGATTTGTACCGAGTGGGACCCGGATACGAGGGCTATGGTTTGGGATGAGGGATGGGCGCACAATTGCAGCGCCTTACCGTTTCTGAAAGCTCTCCGTGCTCCCGGAGTCGAAGAGGCATGAAGTGTCCCGCCCGTTGTCTTGGACCTTCATCATCGAGTTCTGCAGATGTTTTGGCCGAGTTTGGTCGAGGGTGATCGCTCCCAATCACGGGTAGTCCGAGTCCTCAGCCGAGTCGGACTCATAAGATGGCCACCGCCGTCGGTCGCACGTGTTGGGTCGAGAAGATGGCCGTCCCCATGATTCGCACGAGGCAGATGACGCGTCAGAAGGGGGCGTGTCGGGTTGATGCGCAGCCGCATTGCGAGGCCTGCGGGCCTGAGAGCCTGATTTTCGGGCCGGCTGTTCTTTGTTTTTCTGGCCCCTGAGCCTGGCCAGGCAGACCCTCGCAAAATGACGCTTCTTCCCGCATTCGCTGCAAATAGCAGAGCGGACTGGGCAGCGTGGGCATGGATGCTGGCCCTGCCCGCAGAAGTGGCACGGTGTGCCACCAGGATGAGCGGGTTGCCGCGCGGTGCAGGCCCGTAACGTGGCTGAGTCTGAGGAAGTCCGAGGGGGGTCGCAGAGTCCGCGGGGTATGTGCCCAAATTATGTCGGGCCAGCGAGGAGGCGAGCGTTAGCGTGTCCTGGAGGTCTTTTGCCCCGTTTTCGAGTAGCCGCTGCCGGATGTAGGTCGAGCGGATGCCGGACACGAACGCGTCTCTGATGAGCAGGTTCATATGGGTTTCCCCTGTCAAATCCTGATGATCACAGTCCCTGGCAAGCGCGGTGAGTTTTTCAACAAATTTGTCTAGCGATTCCCCCGAGCGCTGCCGTCAGGTAGAGAGTAGTGCCTGGCATGCACGTCGTTGATAGGCTTGACGTACCGCTTGCGGAGTAACTCAACCGCCTCTTCATAAGTAGTCGCCTTTTCGAGCATGGCGGAAATTCTGTGACTCACCTGGGCGTGGAGTAGGCGCAGCTTGCGTGGCCCTAGGATGGGAGTCTCTGAGGAGTCCAGGTAGGTCTCGAAGCATCGGACCCAGTATTAAAAAAATTATTTTGCCTCCGGTGTCCGTGCTTCCAGGTTGAGCTTCTCTGGTTTTAGGCCGGCGTCCATCCTGATGTAGTTTAGCTTATTAAATTGTTGTACACGCAATAATGACGCTTAGAGAGTAAACGGTAAAGAAGGCTTTAAAATAAGCTAAGAACTAGCCTGGTGCCGAGACAGGTGCTAACTGGGTGCCGCCCACAAGGCGGCCCCTTATATACGACTCCAAGGTTGGCGGAGGCGGAGTCCCCCAGGGTTCCAAGCCCGGTCTTAAAGGGGACATCACCTTACATGATGATAAGGGTACAGTAATACAGTAACCGTTCATCACACACTGCAATGAAGTTTCTGTGAAAATCCCCTTGTCGCCACACTCCGGCGCCTGATCAGGAACACTGAGGAAGAATTCAGAATGTCCAAGTCACCTAATAAGTACATCTTTCAGGATTTGTGGGAGGAAACCGGAGCACCCGGAGGAAACCCACGCAGACCCATGCAGTTTCTCATGGGGAGAACGTGCAGACTCCGCACAGACAGTGACCAAGCCAGGAATCGAAACAGCAGTGCTAACCGCTGTGCTAACCGCTGCTACCGTGCCACCCATATCGCTGCTGTTAATACTAATCGCTTATTGTCACCCGTGAACCCGTGCTGCTGGCATTGTTCTGCATTACAAGCCAGCTGTTTAGCCCACTGTCCTAAACTAGCC
The DNA here is from genome assembly GCF_047496885.1 of Scyliorhinus torazame. Classification (NCBI taxonomy): domain Eukaryota; kingdom Metazoa; phylum Chordata; class Chondrichthyes; order Carcharhiniformes; family Scyliorhinidae; genus Scyliorhinus; species Scyliorhinus torazame. Next base: position 176,861,990 of record NC_092711.1, on the reverse strand, counting down.
CCTATTAAGGATGATGTGGAGATGCCGGCGTTGGACTGGGGTGAGCACAGTACGAAGTCTTACAACACCAGATTAAAGTCCAACAGGTTTGTTTCGATGTCACTAGCTTTCGGAGCACTGCTCCTTCCTCAGGTGAATGAAGAGGTATGTTCCAGAAACATATATATAGACAAATTCAAAGAAGCCAAACAATGCTGGAATGCGACCATTAGCAGGTGATTAAATCTTTACAGATCCAGAGATGGGGTAACCCCAGGTTAAAGAGGTGTGAATTGTATCAAGCCAGGACAGTTGGTAGGATTTCGCAGGCCAGATGGTGGGGGATGAATGTAATGCAACATGAATCCCAGGTCCCGGTTGAGGCCGCACTCATGTGTGCGGAACTTGGCTATAAGTTTCTGCTCGGCGATTCTGCGTTGTCGCGCGTCCTGAAGGTCGCCTTGGAGAACGCTTACCCGGAGATCAGAGGCTGAATGCCCTTGACTGCTGAAGTGTTCCCCGACTGGAAGGGAACATTCCTGCCTGGTGATTGTTGCGCGATGTCCGTTCATTCGTTGTCGCAGCGTCTGCATGGTCTCGCCAATGTACCACGCTTCGGGACATCCTTTCCTGCAGCGTATGAGGTAGACAACGTTGGCCTATTAAGGATGGCATTAGTTCAGTACTGAGAGATCACCTTAGCTTGAAAGATCAGGATGTGGATTCAGTTTGGTTCATGATAAGAAATATTAAATATATGAGGTCTCTTGTGGGAGTACTTAATGGCCCTCCTAAGAGTGATTACACTGTAGGTAGAGTGTATAGGAAGTAATACATGAGGCTTGATGATTGTGGTACATTTGTTTCAAGGGTGGTGTTAATCTACATAGAATCATAGAATTTACAGTGCAGAAGAAGGCCATTTGGCCCATCGAGTCTGCACCAGCCCTTAGAAAGAGCACCCTACCTATGCCCACACCTCCACCTATCCCCATAACCCCATTACACTATGGGCAATTTAGCATGGCCAATTGACCTTATCTGCACGTCTTTGGACATACATGGGAGAATCTGATTTTCAAAACTTAACTGGAAAATGGGTTCACAGAGTCTTTCTGGGAAGGTAGTGACGTAGTGGTATTGTCGTTGGACTCATGCTCTGGAGACTCTGGTCTGAATCCCACCATTGCGGATGGTAAAATTTGAATTCAATAACAAAAGCTGGAATTAAAAATCTAAAGATAACCATGAAGCCATTGTCGATTGCCTTAAAAATCCATCTGGTTCACTATTGTCCTTTAGGGAAGGAAATCTGTCATCCTTACCTGGTCTGGCCCACTTGCGAGTCCAGATCCACGGACAATGCGGGTGACTCTTTTTTAAATTTAAAGTGCCCAATTCTTTTTTTCCCAATTAAGGGGCAATTTAGAGTGACTAATCCACCTACCCTGCATATCTTTGTGTTGTGGGGGTGAGACCCACGCAGACACGGGGAGAATGTGCAAATTCCACATGGACAGTGACCCGGGCCATGATCAAAACCCAGGTCCTCAGCGCCGTGAGGCAGCAGAGCTAACCACTGCGTCACTGTACCGCCCATGTGGTTGACTCTTAAATGCCCTCAGGATTGGGTAACAGATGCTGGCTCAGCCAGTGATGCCCACATCCCATGAACGATTAAAAAAACATTTCTTTGAGCCTACATTCTTGAGCCAACCAGGGAGCTGGTCATCCTAGACCTGGTAAGTTGCAATAAGACAGGATTAATCAATATCCCAATGGTGATGGAGCCTTTATGTAACAGTGATCATAATGATCATGAATTGCACATTCAGTTTGAAAGTGAGAAGCATCGGTCTAAGGCGAGTGTTTCAATTGTAAATTAAGGTAACTCGAAGGTTATGAAGGGAGAGCTGGCTAAGGTGAACTGGGAAACTAGGTTAAAAGTTAGAACATCAGTGTTGCAGTGGCTGACTCTTAATAGCTCTCAGCAAAGATTTATCCCAGTGAGGGAAAGCTTTTTGAGAAGGATGCATCATCCATGGTTAAATAAGGAAGTCAAGGATTGGATTAAATTGAAAGAAACACCGTCCAAATCTGCAAAGGTTCGTGTTCGCTTAAAGATTGGACAGATTTTAAGAACCAGCAAAGATTGACCAAAGAGATAGTAAAGAGGCAAAAATTAGAGTCTGAGGGTAAACATTCTCAGAATATAAAAACAGATAGTAAAAATTTCTATTTAAAAAGGAATAGAGTGACTAAAGCTAGTTTTGGTCCTCTGGAGAATGAGTTTGGGGAATTGATAATGGGAAACAAAGAAATGGCAGAGGCATTAAACGGGTATTCTGTGTCGATCTTTACAGGAGCAGACTGAGAACAATTCACAAAGATAATTGAAAATCGGGAGGTAATAGGGAGGGAGGAACACAGAACAATCACCAGGGAAAAGATGCCAGGAAAACTATTCGACCTAAAGGCTGACAAGTCCCCAGGACCGGATGACCTGCATCCTTGGGTTTTAAAAGAAGTGGTGGCAAAGAGGGCAGATGCATTGGTTATAATCAAAGAACAAAGAAAAGTACAGCACAGGAACAGGCCCTCAGCCCTCCAAGCCTGCGCTGACCATGCTGCACTTCTGAACTAAAAACTTCTACACTTCCCTCTACAGGTCCGTATCCCTCTATTTCCATCCTATTCATATATTTGTCAAGATGCCCCTTAAATGTCTCTATTGTCCCTGCTTCCACCACCTCCTCCGGCAGCTCAGCAAGTTCCAGGCACTCACTACCCTCTTGTGTAAATCATTTGCCTTGTACATCTCCTCTAAACCTTGCCCCTCGCACCTTAAACCTATGTCCCCTAGTAATTGACCCCTCTACCCTGGGAAAAAGTCTCTGACTATCCACTCTGTCTATGCCCCTCATAATTTTGTAGACCTCTATCAGGTTGCCCCTCAACCTCCTTCGTTCCAGTGAGAACAAACCAAGTTTATTCAACCTCCAAAATCCCCCCAAATTCCTCAGATTCTGGAAAGGTCCCAGTGGATTGGTAAATAATAAATGTAACACCTTTATTCAGGAAAGGAGGGAGGCAGAAAACAGGAAACCATAGGCCAGTTAGCCTAACATTGATAGAGAAAGTCTAGAAATCCATTACCGAGGAGATTACAGCAGGCTCATCAGGCACATCCAACATGGCTTTGTGAAAAGGAAATTGTGTATGACTAATCTGTTAGAGTTTTTTCCCACAGTAACATTCAAGTTGGATAAAAGGGAACTGGTAGATGTGGTGCACTTCAATTTCCAAAGACATTTGATGAGATGTCACATCATAAGACAAAGGAGCAGATTTAGGCCATTCAGCCCAGCAAATCTGCTCAGCCATTCAATCATGGCTCATATGTTTCTCTCAGCACAGGGCTAAATCGCTGGCTTTGAAAGCAGACCAAGGCAGGCCAGCAGCGTGGGTACAATTCCCGTACCAGCCTCCCCGAACAGGCGCCGGAATGTGGCGACTAGGGGCTTTTCACAGTAACTTCATTTGAAGCCTACTTGTGACAATAAGCGATTTTCATTTCACATGTGGACATGATTTGCTGGGCTTCCCGCACACCTCGCACACCTATCCCCTACCCCGAAAAACTTGCTCATCATAGTCACTGTCATGTGTGCCCGGTGGACTATATTAAATTGTATCAGGCTAAGCCTGGCGCACGATGAGGAGGTATTAACCCTGCTTAGGGCATCTGCCCATAGACCCGCCTCTATCTCTCCTCCTAGCCCGTCCACCCACTTGCCCTTAAGCTCCTCCACCGGAGTTTCCTCCGCCTCCGAAAGCTCCTGGTAAATATCTGAAACCTTCGCCTCTCCCACCCAGGTACTGGAAACTACTCTATCCTGTATCCCCCTTGGCGGCAGCAGCGGAAAGCCCGGCACCTCTTTTCTCAGGAAGTCGCGCACCTGCAAATACCTAAAACCATTCCCTGCTGGCAATTAAAATTTATCCTCCAAAGCTTTCAAGCAGGGAAAGCTCCCATCTATAAATAGATCCCCCATCCTTCTAATTCCTGCCCTCTGCCAACTCTGGAACCCACCATCCAGCCTACCCGCTACAAACCTGTGGTTGTTATAAATCGGGGTCCAAATCGATGCTCCCTCCACTTTCTTATGTCTCCTCCTTTGCCCCCAGATTCTCAGAGCCGCCACTACCACCGGATTTGTGGAGTATCGGGCCGGTGAGAACGGCACAGGTGCCGTTACCAATGCTCCCAGACTGGTGTCTTTGCATGACGCCGCCTCCATCCGCTCCCATGCCGACCCCTTCCCCACTACCCACTTCCTAATCATGGCTATATTAGCCGCCCTATACTTTCTTACTTATCTTTGTAACATTGGAACAGAAGAGCAGGAGTTGGCCATTCAGCCCATCGAGCTGGTTCCGTCATTGTCATAAATCTGCCTGGCGACAGCAGTAGACGATATTAAAAGTCCTCAATTCATATGCGTCTCTCCCTGGTAATGGGTTTAGAGCAGCCGTTTAGAGAAGAATCAAAAATGAATGGCTTATGGAAGAGAAATAGATTACAGATGATTGGGAAAAGTCCAAGAGATAGTCATATGATAATGTTTAGATATGGAAGTTGATCAGGACAGACAGCTGAATATGCACAAAGCATAATCAAAGAACAAAAAAGGTATAATTGACCAGACCCTGAGAGGCAAAGAGAGGCAGTTAACATCTCGGAGTCTCCGAGAGAAAGGTAGGCAGGTTCCAGCCATCCAGCCTGAAGACCAGGTTTACAGTCAAATACATTTCTAAGTCTTGGAGCCAAGGCAGTGCAGAAAACCTTTGTAACGGCAGTTTGAAATAGCTTCGCTGGATCAGAGGAGAACGTTTTCCCAGACTTGAGTATCATCCCTGTATTGTGTGGTAACTATAGCCGGTTATTTAATTTGGATGTTGTTTGGGGAACAGGGGAAGTCTTACAAAGTTCAGGATTGTAGATATAGTGTGTAACCAGGAGTAAGTTCTCTATAAAATGTGGCGTTTAGTAATTCGCACATCTGAATTGCGTGAGAGTAGAATCATCCTGTTTGAGTGTATTTGTCTTTACTTTAATAAATAGTCTTTAATAATTGTTGTACGATGACTGGGCAATCTGTTCTCACTGGGGTTTCATTTGTCTCCTCACACCAAAACAAAATAAATCTATACACCGCCATGAACCGGTGTTCCAAGTTGGGATACCCAACAGATAACATTAGCATGCTTCATGACACCCTTCAGTGCGTTCATGGCTGATCATCCACTTCAATGTCTTTTTCCCCCACACTATCCCCATATCCCTTTGTGTTATTGGTATTTAGAAATCTGTCAGTCTCTGCTATAAACGCACTCAATGACTGAGCTCCCACTGCCCTCTGGGGTAGAGAATTCCAAAGATTCACAACCCTCTGAGTAAAGAAATGTCTCCTCCGAGACCGGTCCTAAGTGGCTTCCCCCTTATTTTGAAATTGTGCCCCAAGTTATAGGCTCCCCAACCAGGGGAAACAACTTACCTGCATCTCCCCTGTCTATCCCTTTCATTAAAAAATATGGATAAAATAAAGTAAGAAGAATTGGATACAAGGGGGACCGAAAACAAGCTTACTGAAGTGATGGGGGTGGGGGGGGGGGGGGGGGGGGGGGGCGACAGTGCCAGATAGAAATAGGTGTTAGACTGTTAGACTGTAGAAGAGGTGAGTTCAAAGTGGAGAGATAAGAATATCATTCACACTATATGTTAAAAGCCTGTCCAAAGTGTTAGTGAGAGAGAATAACATCAAATTGAAAAAAATGTTTCTCCACAGCAGGGTTAATGGGAGATAGGAGGAGAGAAGAGAGAGAAACCGCTAACAAACAGGACTCTGTCACAAAGCAGAGAACTCCAGTCAGAAAGCTGCTGGTTTTTAGATTCCTCAGAGAACAATTATGCTGAATGGAAGAAGGACTCTCCCACCTTCAAGAGAACTCATGGATGGTAACTACCTTCTGGATTTAGCTCATGGAGTTATATAATAATAATCTTTATTGTCACAAGTAGGCTTACATTAACACTGCAATGAAGTTACTGTGAAAATCCCCTCGTCACTACTCGGCTCCCGTTCGGGTACACAGAGGAGGAATTCAGAATGTCCAATTCACCTAACAAGTGTGACTTTTGGGACTTGTGGGAGGAACCAGAGCACCTGGAAGAAACCCACGCAGACACTGGGAGAACATGCAGACTCCGCACAGACAGTGACCCAAGCAGAGATTCGAACCCGAGTCCCTGGCGCTGTGAAGCAACAGTGCTAACCACTGTGCTACCATGCCGCCCATATTGGATGTTGTTTGGGAAAGGGCCATTTCTCAGTGTTCAGGAGCGTAGATAGCTGGGAACAGGGGAACTTCATAAGATGCTGTGGATGTATGACCATTATTGTAGTGAAGTGCATTGTTGTAGTGTATTGTTGTCTTGTGTGTTTATTTTAAGTTAACAAATATTCTTTATTAATTGAGTACACCACTACTGGACTTTTCCTCACTGGTTTACATATCTTTCCTCATATTATCCCAGATTGTAAATATACACCACTAACTTGGTGTTCCAAGTTATCCTTCCAGGTTTTGGGATGCCCTCACATTTAACATAAGAGGGTTTCTTAACAAAATTGGGAGCTCATCTGGGATTTTGAGAAGCAGAATACCTTGGGTGAAAGGGAATTTATGACTTTTAAATGTAACGAGAATGAGCAAAGTGTTGAAATAAGGGATTGTGTGATTTAAAATAAGGTGACTGCAATAGCTAAGACTTGTTTGGGAGTAGACAATGTATGGTTTGCAAAATGTACCTAAAACTATATTGATGGAATTGGCAAACTCATAACAATTAGGGTTACCCACAGGAAATAAGAAAGGTAGCTGAAAGAATAGCGAATAATTTAAATGTACAAGAGTTGCCAGACAGACCAATTCCTCCCAAAAATGAGGCAATTGTGTTGGCAAAAATTCAATTACGAAAGTTGAAATGGAGGAAAAGGAAAAAGAAATGGAATAAGTGAGATCTTTCCCAAGGAAATTGGAAAGGGAGAAGTTAGCAATGGCAGAAAGAGAAAAGGAGAAAGAGAGAAAGAGAGAATTTCAGCTTAAAATTCTGGATGTTAAAAAAGAGACATCAGGGCAGGTTGAGGAAGGGCATAGTTCTATGTATGAACCTAGTGGGGAGATGTTTAGATTTGCACTTCCAAAATTTGGTGAAAGCATGTCGAGAAAATAGCTGGAGAAATTAAATTGTTGATCGCTGCTCTGAGAGTAAACTTGTAGATAGGGCTAGTGAAGTCTATGCATCTTTCTCAAAGGAAATGTCTGGGGCGTATGATACAGCGAAGAAAGCTACATTGAATGCTTGTGAGTTAATACCGGAGGCTTAGAGGCAAAAGCTTTGAAATGTAAGAAAACGGTCTGGACAGACTTAGATTCAATTTGAAAGGGTTAAACAAAATAATTTGGATTCGTAGGTAAGAGCATAAAAAATATAAGGAACCAATGAGGTTCTTAGAGATATAATTTTTTTGGAAGAATTCAGAGATTCACTACAGGAACTCATGTACAGGAACAAAAGGATAATAAGACTGTCGGGCAGGCTGCTGAACTTGCTGATGTCACACTTTTAAATATGAGAAGGATAGAAAATGGGAAGGTGCGAGAAAAGACAGTCAAGCAAGAGAAGGAATGGTTGAAAATTCCAAGGAGACTTCACCTCAAAGTAAAAAAGATGTTGCTGAAGGAATAAGGGTTATGAGGAAAATTAGATGCTTTCATTGTACTAAATTGCACCATATAAAATCATTATGTTGTGATTAAATGGCAAACCAGTTGGAGGTATACATCTTGAGAAAGGAAATATTAAATGAGAGACAAGAGAACAAGATAAGCTAGTAGGGTATATACACAGAGAAGAACAAACAATAGGACTAATTGAAGGTGTGAAAATGGGTGCACAACCTGTAAAGGGGCAGAGTGAATTGCAGGTGGTTATGTGTTTAACGATTTTGTATGTGAAGGGAAAGTCTTTTCAGGTTTACAGGATGGAATGGGAAATGATATTAACATTTTAACAGATACAGGAGCAAGGCAATCCCTAATGGTATGGGATAAATATATCTGTTCAGAAGTGATGTTGAAGGAAGAAATTTTAGTTACCAGTGTTCACGGGGAGGTTAAAGGATTCCTCTGTGAGAGCAAACTTAAGAAGTAGCTTTGAAGATGGGAGGAATGGTTGTAGGAGTGGTAGGAACATTGCTAATTGCAGGGATTCAATTCATTTCAGGGAATGATACAGGTGAGTCACAGATAATAGTGATGCCCACTGTGGTTGAACAGCCAGGAGACAATCAAGCGACAGACAAATTGCAAATGGAACATCCTTGGGTGTTTCCTGATTGTGTAGTAATGAGATCACAAGCACAGACAATGAGACAAGAGGAGCAAGTAAGTGTATTGATGTTGTCCATCATAATTTCCTTGTGTGTTTTCCTTTAAGTTAATACTTTACTAATTGATCACAACAAGACTGAACTGTTCCTTCCTGGTTTGCATATCTTTTTTTCACATTATACCAAATTGAAAATATGCACCACTAAGAACCGATATTCCATGTTACCCTTCTGGGTTTTGGGATACCCTCACATTTAACATAAGCAGGATTATTAACATTTTTAAAACCATGTTCTGTTTAATTAATGAACTTTTATCAATAGAAATGTTTGATTTTATTCAACGTTTCATTACTAGATTGATGCACTATAGGGAAAGTGGAAGAGAAGGGTTGGCAGACTCTTTAACAGAAAGTGAGTCCCTCTGAGGTAATTGGCAAAGAAGCCAGAGGGGGAGATGAGATTTTATTTTATTTGTTTACACAGCGAGTTGTTCTGATCTGCCTGAAAGCAGATTCACGAGTATCTTTCCAGTGGGTAAATACTTGAAAGAGAAGAATTTGCAGGGCTGTGGGGAAAGAGCAGAGCAGTTGGATGACTCAGAGACCTTTCAAAGAGATAGCAGACGCACGATGGGACGAATGAACTCCTGCAGCCTGTGAATCTGAGTCTCCTGTTTTTGTGCAGGTTAAAAGGGACAGATTTCATTGCAGCCCCTTCCCTGTATATGTATTTAAAGAGACGGGTTTCTCTTTAGTTCTGAGTGACCGATATAACAATTGGTTGGAGGCCCATTTCCCAGTCAGTTCTCCAGCACCTTCTTGTCTCTCTATTAGTGCGATGCCCATGGCAGTTTCCCAACTGGTGCGCAGGCCCCGTTATTCTCAGCTAAATTCAGCCCTCAGCTCCGTCTCCTGCCTGTCAATGACACGAGAAACAGAAAGGTGCCCGAGGCTCAAATGCGAAATCTAAACTTGTGGTCCTAAACCAACATTTCAACATTTGTTAGTCAATTCCATGTTATTTATACCGGGGATTTTATTATTTGATTTCGGCTCTGGAGGCAAAGAGTGGGAGTTTTAAAGGGTATCCTTCCCTTTCTAACTTTGTATTGTATGTAGCTGTGTTTTTCAAAATATTTTGACCGGGGCCCATTTTTACCAACTGGCCATTCTCCGGGATCCATGCCTGCCGACCATCGCGACCCATGGCAGCCGACCATCACGACCCACGCCAGCAGACCATCGCGACCCACGCCAGCCGACCATCGTGACCCACGCCAGCCGACCATCGCGAGCCACGCCAGCCGATCATCGCGACCCACGCCTGCCGACCATCACAACCCACGGCAGCTGACTATCACGACCCATGCCAGCCGACCATCGCGACCGAAAATTTTTCTGTAACTTTAATGTGACAGGTGAGACTGCTTGGTTCTCACGATCTCATTTGCTTTGTCATTCACTGTTACATTTCTGCCAAGGACTTCAACTGATGATTTAAGTTCTCATTGCATCCGTTGAAAGAAATTAAGAAGGTTTATCCTTGAACTCATCATGATTCATCTTTAAATGCCTTTGAAGTTTTGAGGGTTTTAAACTTTCATTTGCCAGTTCCTCCCGCATAGAACACACGTGAGCTTTGCACCTGGATTCACATTAGCACAATTAATAAAGCCATACGTTAAAAAAATCATCTTTATGCTGTTCTGTTCCTGATTTTGGATTCTTTATAATGTGTTGTTCACCAGAGGCCCTGGAGCTCACATGAGCACTGCTGGCAGCTACAAATTGGAGCAATCTCCCTTGCACCCTGAACATGGGTCTGGGCAGGTGACCTGCTCTCTGTCGCCACTTCTGGGCAGAAAACTCCATCGATGTTTTAAAAGAATTTACTCCTTGGTCAGCACGCTGACGTCAGGAGGAAACGTTCTGCCCCGCTGGGCTCCAGGCCTGTGCACTGCTGAGGGGTAACACATGCACGGGGCGGTCGGCATTCCTAAAGTTGGTTGCGGCCGGTCACGGCCATTGTGCACTTCTTCCCGTGATCGGGAATGCCATGACCAATGGCCCCACGATCCTCCCAATGCTTGCCTTCGACTCACCTGCCGATCGTGACCCTGAGTTTGAAAATGACTGGTCTATAGTGTCAGCCGTTGCTCAGTGGGCAGCTCTCTCACCTTTGAGTCAGAAGGTTCTGGGATCAAGTCCCACGCCAAGGACCGGAAGACAAAAATCACTTCCAAAGGGCAGCACGGTGGCGCAGTGGGTTAGCATTGCTGCCTCACAGCGTCGAGGTCCCAGGTCTGATCCCGGCTCTGGGACACTGTCCATTTGAAGTTTGCACATTCTCCCCGTGTTCGCCCCTACAACCCATAGATGTGCAGGTTAGGTGGATTGGACACGCTAAATTGCCCCTTAATTGGAAAAAATGAATTGGGTACTGTAAAAATAATTTTTTTAAATCACTTCCAACATTCCTCGTCCCGGCACTGAGGGAGTGCTGCACTGTCTTTCAAATAAGATGTTAAACTGAGGCCCTGTCTGCCCCTCAGGTGGGTGTAAAAGTTCCCACAGCCACTATTTTGAAGAAGAGCAGGGGAGTTATAGATCATAGATCATAGAACAGTACAGCACAGAACACGCCCTTTGGCCTTCGATGTTGTGCAGAGCTTTGTCCGAAACCAGGATCAAGCTATCCCACTCCCTGTCATTCTGGTGTGCTCTATGTGCCTATCCAATAACCGCTTGAAAGTTCCTAAAGTGTCTGATCCCCAGTGTCCTGGTCAATATTTATCCCTCAACCAACATCACTAAAAACACATCATCTGCTCATTATCTTTTTAAAAATAAATTCCAATTAAAGGGCAGTTTGACATGTCCAATCCATCTTTTTGGGATGTGGGGGTGAGACCCAAGCAGACACGGGGAGAATGTGCAAACTCCACAGACATTGACCCAGGGCCGGGATTGAACCACTGCGTCAACCTATCTGTTCATTTGTTATCTGGAACTTAATTGTTTCAGCCTCCCCTAACTTACCATTTAATAAATGCACTTTGGTTCGGACAAGACTTTAACCAATTAAGAAAAAGGCAGAATTCTCTGGATAGTAAATTTAAAAATAAGTTTATTAAATGAAAAATGTTTACTGGACAACTTTAAGACATTGACTTTTACAACTTCATGTGGGTGATCAGTCTGTAGAAGTGTAACCCTCTCTGGCTCCTTCTTTGACAGTAATTCTTGTGGAATTCAGCCTCGGGAGTCTGGCTCCTTCTTTGACAGTAATTTCCTTGCAACTCGGCCTCGGGAGTCTTCAGTACTTGGCCAGCAAGGAAGACCTTCGGAACCTCTACTTTTATCCCCAAAATGACCATTACCTCACGTCAGAGTTGGGTCTGTTGTAACATGATAATTGCTCAATTTGGTCACTGGGTTAATTTAATTGGATCCCCAATTACTGACACCACCTTCTCTCATTATCTCAGACAGGAATACAATAGAACTATTTCATACTATCCCTTTATCTGATTCTATACAATCCCTTATTCACACAGTTTCAAATGTTGAGGCTAATCAGAGCTTGAAGGTCTCTCTTGCCAGTACATTTATCCTCATTGCACATTCTTTACATACACAGCAATTACGTTTTTACAATTGTACAAAAAAAAACTTTGTCTTTCACTATAACCACTGATTCATTATTGATTCATGAATTGTAACTCAATTCAGGCTCATTATTTATTCAATCAAAGGGCGGCATGTGGCGCAGTGGTTAGCACTGGGACTGCGGCACTGAGGACCCGGGTTCGAATCCCAGCCCTGGGTCACCTGTCCGTGTGGAGTTTGTACATTCTCCCCATGTCTGCGTGGATTTCACTCCCACAACCAAAAGATGTGCAGATTAGGTGGATTGGCCACACTAAATTGCCCCTTTATTGGGAAAAAATAATTGGTACTCTAAATTAAAAATAATATTTTCTTTTTAATTATTTATTCAATCATGTGTTACTGACTGGTAGCTAATTAACACAGAACTCGTTCAATAATGCATTTGGTTAATACTGTTATGGGACAGGGTTCAGAAAATTCCAAAGTGTATTACGGAGTTCATCTGGCCTATAACTGTTTATTGATGTTGGTTATGATGAGCAGAAGTGCCTGCCTTTCAGGTTTCATTCAACAGAATTCTTAGGCACTTTTAATCAAAAAACAAACTTTATTCTACAAATTTAGTAAACATTTGTATAAACACACAGTAAGAATTATTATCAACTACAAACATAAAGAGCCCATGCAGCTACAGTAATCTATGTATAACCCTTAATGAATACCCCCTTCACTGTTCCAATTTAATAACAAGATCCAAGTAAAAACCAGAACCCCCTTTTCAAAGGTGTGGCCCAGCACACAGCACTCTTACTGGTAGAAGACTTGGTATTGATACTTTTGTTTCCTTTCCAAACAATTCTTTCCAGAAAGCAACGATCTCTTTTAAGTTATCGCGCAGTCTGGAAACAGCTTTTAAAATGAAGATAGAGAAACACTTCTTTCAACCTGTGCAGTTCAAACCAGCCCAAAACTCAAAGCGAAAGTAAAATTTCACAGAGCCACCGCCCAGCTCCACCCACACAATGACATCACTGAAGCCATGTGATAAGACAAAAACATTTCTTAAAGGGACACTTCCATGACAATACAAGATTCACTGGTTCAAAGAGCCAGTTTTGTGGAAGGCAATCACTTTCTTTCTTACTCATCTTGATTGGGTTGAACAAGGAGTCTCAGACTTGAGCCAGATTTTGGCAGTATAAGATGCCCTGTACCTTTACAACATTCTGGAACAATTTGTTAATTTAAACTATTTTTGCTAGTTCAGTTTGTGGAAACATTTTGATTTATACAGCATTATTTTTTTTAATGAAGATCCAGTCACATGTTAGGGTTTCACTGAAGGTAAGCATCCAGTTACAACAGGCGGTAACAGAGGCAAATGGTATGTTGGCCTTTATAGGGAGAGGATTCGAGTACAGGAGTAGGGATGCCTTGCTGCAATTATACAGAGCCTTGGTGAGGCCACACCTGGAATATTGTATGGAGTTTTGGCCTCCTTATCTGAGGAAGGATGTTCTTGTTCCAGAGGGATTGCAGCAAACGTTTACCAGACTGATTCCTGGGATTGCGGGACTGACTTGGTTAGGATTGTATTCACTGGAGTTCAGAAGAATGAGAGGGAATTCTAACAGGACTCGACAACGCTGATGCAAGAAGGATGTTTCCGATGGTGGGGGTTTCCAGAACCAGGGGTCACAGACATTCAAAGAAACTGAGTCTTAATTTTGTGTAACAACCTTGGGCAGGATTCTCCCTTCGAAATTGGGAAACACAATTGGGCAGAGAATAGGTTCTGATGCCAAAATCACGGCGGGTGCTGATTTGACGCCAAATCGCAATTCTCCATGACCTCGACAGCAGCAATGCAGTCCAGAATGCAGGTACAGTAAACACCGCTTGCATATCAGTAGCGGCCCTGACCCAGTATTCTCCGGTGCCTCCGCGATTCTCCGCCTCCGATGGACCGAGTTCCCTTGAGCTTTTAAAAATCGTGAAACCAGCGTTGTGGCTTCTGAGGGACAGAGATTGGGTACAGAAGTGTCCAACATCGCTATAGTTTGCTGATAGTTGTCCCGCTGGCCAGGGGGCTTTTGCCAGGGCTGGGGGGAGTAGCGGGGGTAGCCAGGAGTGGGGCTGTGGGGTCGGGGTGGATGGGCACGGAACACCATTGTCTCAGCTGAAAAGGCAGCTATGCAGCTGCGCTGCTGCTGACCGCCCACTGTGGTCGTAGGGCCATGGGTCTTATAGGTGCCCGACCCCAGGCCACCCCCCCTAGGTGCCCTCTGGCCCCAGCGACCCATCAGCTGTACGGGCGCACTCTAGCACAACCAGTGCCATCTTGTTGGCTGGAATGAGTGTGTGTGTTTGTGAGGATTGTAATGTGTATATGCGACTACAGCTTGTCAGCCTCAGAGTGTCAATCATGGACCCGGCAAATCCCGCATTGTTTATCATTGGAATCTAATGTGTTCCACGTGGTGCCGGTGCTAGCCCCTCCACAGTCGCTGAATCGGTCCAGGTTTGGCACCAGTTTTGCTGTCACCAAAGTCCACAAATCCTGCCCCAGCGTCAACACTTAATCTCAGGAACAGAGAATCCAGCCCCATGGCTTTCACTCAATTTCAAATCACCTGTGAAAATCCAAATACAGCATATCGTGGAATTTATTGATTTAAAACAGAACGAGTTGTTGTGATTTGGGATTCTCTGCCTGACAAAGGTGCAGGAAGTAAATTCAACTGTAACTTTCAAAAGGGAACTGGACAGATTTGATAGGAAATGAAACTTGCCGGGCGATGGGACCAATTAGATAGTTCATTCAAAGAGCTAGAATAGGAACAATGGGTGGGATGGCCTCTTTCTGTGCTCTCTGAGACTCGTTTGCATTTGAAGAAAGTGGGAAATACCTGGAACCCACCTCCTATGAGTGGAGTAGAAGCAGAGATGATGGAATGATTCCAAAAGGAAATTGGATGGATTCTTGAAGGAAATAAACCGACAGGGATAAGGGGATATGGGTCACAGTCTGAGGATACGGGGTAGACCAATGAGAACAGAGATGAGGAGACATTTCTTGATCCAGAGAGTGGTCGGCCTGTGGAATTAGTTACCACTGGAATAGTTGAGTCCAAAACATTGTATGTTTTCAAGAAGCGGGGCGGGGGGACAGTGGGATTATGCTATTAAACTGGATGATCAGCCATGATCATAATGAATGGTGGAGTAGGCTCGAAGGACTTAATAGCCTCCTCTTCCTGTGGAGAAGGTGCGGAGCTGGGTCAGAGGGGTTGATTCTCAGTGGGTCAGAATGGAGGAGAGTTTGTGCAGGGGGTCGGGGCTGAAGGCACTAGCAACAGCGCCGCTCCCAATAGCTCCGGGGAAATATTCAGGGAGTCCGGTAATAATAGCTTCATTGAATAGGACAATGGTTTGATCCACAGAGAGCTGGCATGGATCCAATGGGCCGAATGGCCCCATTTTCAACCCTGATGCCAGTCTGATCTAAGGAGAGAAATTTCAACTGTTACAGTCTCTCCACCTCACTGAAGTCCCTCATCCCTGGTGCCGTTCTCATAAATCTCCTCTGCACCCTATCTGAGAACGTCACATCTTTCCTAAAGTGTGGAGCCCATATATAGGATTCCATTATGGAGTGATAGAATTGAAAAGCAGGGAGGTTATGTTCAACTTGTTTAGAACCAGGGTTAGACTAACTGGGAGCACTGTCAACATTTGTCATCTCCATTCAGAAAAAGGAAATAGTGGCACTGAAGAATGTGCATCAAAGATTCACACTATTAACACCAGAAATTAGCCACCATTGCATCACCTTTCCGGTTGGATTTTTGTTCCTTAAAGGAATCTATATTTGTTGTATCAATGAAAGTCACCAAAGTCCCAGAGGACCAGAGGCTGCTTTCCCCTTTGGGAGAGAGAGAGCTGATTGGTGAGATTGAATCTGAGGGTCGCCACACCTCAGGTGAGGGGCAATGTTGAGAAGGCCATTTCATTGATAATCGCACCCGGTACAGGAGTTGAAGCCGTGCTGTTGGCATCGCTCTGCATCATGAACCAGCAGTGCAGCCAAGTGCGCTAGCTAATCCCCTCGTAAAATGCAATAATTCCTTAAATATTAGCTATTGCCTGTCAGCCAACAAACCATTAAGGTAATTTCCCATTCTACCTCAGACAACTTGCCCCTCATACCCTGCTGTGAGAAAGACACAGATAAATTAAAGAAATAAACCAAGTCATGACCATATCCCATCTTCATGGCAATGTGGTATGATTTGGGGGATTCCAAACAGAAATGGGAATTAAATATCTTCTAACTTCCAAACACCCCTTCACTCTGTAGTCCTTGTGAAAGTTGAAACCAGGTATTCACAACAAGGCTCAAGTATCAGCCCACTGGACACAAAGTCATGAGACCAGTCAGTCCAGCAGAAAGAAATCCTCCAACCCTCCCCATTGACCAACTGAATAAAATGCAGTCCTGGATGTAATTGAGAGCAGAAACAATAACCGCAGAATCCAATCCCAGTAATCAATTGTGAACTTGTTGTGTCTGAGCAAGTGCGATGAATGACCAAATCCCTTCCAACACTGAGAGCACGTGAACGGCCTCTCCCCAGTGTGAACTCACTGGGATTTCCATGAGTGAATTCAATTTAACTTATTCATTTGAATATGACCATATTGTTAGTATGTTTTGAAAAACTCTGGGTGTGTAACCTGTATTGTTATCCTCCTGTTTGTATATGATCTTACCCTCTTTCCTCACTCACTGGGTGCGATCCAATGGCCAACCTGCACCGGCAAAGCAGCTCACCGCAGTGCTGTGTGGCTAATGAAAGCCAGGAGACCTTGTCCCGGGATCTACTCGGCTTGCCACGCCTTGCAAGATTCAACGCGATCTCGCGAGAAGTTGTGATGTAAATCCCGTCATTATGGGCGGGATCACTTTTTGGCAAAACTGCATATTAGGGCGAGGCCATCAGTCTCACCCTAATGTGCAGATTCCCGAGGTACCTGAGGCTTTGGGATTCAATCCCTTCGCCTCAGAGACCTTGAGAGGGCACCGTTCAGCACTGGACCCTATAAAAAGACAGACGGAACAGCACTTGTAGGGGTCTCCCAGGGGATTGTAGGTCACAAACTGCATGCTCTTTGGGCAGGGTGGCGCCCTGGCACTTCTGGTGCCATCTAGGCACCCTGGCAGTGCCATCCTGGCACCTTGCTGGTGCCATTTGGGTGCCTGCCTGGCACTACCAAGGTGTCCAGGTCGCACTGCCAGCAGGTTGGCACTTTCAGGTGCCAGGCTGGCATTTTTTACATGCGTGCGATCGAGCAAGTGGTGCCCAGAATGAGTCTTGAGGATGGTGCGGGTGGGGCCGGCGGTCCTCCCATACTCTGTTCGGGCTGGTGTCGAGCAGAGGGGAGGTCAGGGTTCATTCTGGAGGCCTCGGAGATCGAGACAGCATTTAAAAATGGCCTCCCGATCTCTCATGACAGCGGGGAGTTCTGACCAGCGGAACTCCCCACTGTGCAGCCTTGGCCGCGCATTGCTTGTTCATGTTCCTTATACAACGTGAGGCGTGTTGAATAGCCATGTGCTTCTCTGCACTGCATGTGGCGGGAAACTCGCAGCTAAACGTGCTGGCAAGGGGAATTTGTTCGTCTTCGTAGATTCGCGTCCACTATGTTAACATGTTAACTGTTCAATTGCTCTGGCATTTTATCTGGCGAGCCTCGGCCCCTCAAATATCATGTTCTGAAATAATTCTGCAATACCTTGTATTTATGTTGGCAATATCTCTTATTCTGCTCTGTACCCAATTTCCACCAGTTTTTGTTATTCCGTTGTGTTTATTGTTAAAAAAAATGTTTTAAAACAATCTGTCCAATTTATCTGTGAAAATATTCAATGCCCCTCCCGGCCTCCACTGGTCCCTGTGGAAGAGAAATCCAGAGACTAACAACCCTCTGAGGGAAGAGATGACTGGAAATATATAACATAGCTGCAGGACAATATTACACAACCAGAAATAATAATAAATATACTTTACTACTGAACCATCAATAATATATCTAATCTATATCAGATAACAACACCAGACTGAAACAACTGAAAGGGGGAGAAAAGAAAGTGTTTTACTCACAGATGTTGGAGACAGGAGGAGGTTTCAGTCTGTGTGAAGCTCAATGTTCGTCCTCACAAAGCCCGCGCTCTGATTGGCTGTAGGACCAGAGTCCTTCAGTTGTACAAGTCTTCCCATTGGTGAACAGCTCAGAAGGAAAGTCAGGGGTAGCCTCGCCCCCGTAATTACGCAACTTCCACTCTCCCTTGGACATGCGCAGTCCCGGACCACAGGGGAGGGAGAGATCGCCGAGTGGCTTTTCGCGCTGGCCGGAGCTGTCAGCTGGTTGCCTGGAAACCTTGTTTCGAGGAGCTGTGGGGGAGGGGGCGGCGTTCCCGTGTCCGCGCGCCGGAACCCGGAGACGTCACCGCCGAACAGGGTAATTCCTATTGGCTGATTCAAGCAGGTTTCCACTGACGTCATACAAAGCGGAAGTTGGAGGTAAAACTTCCTCCTGTCTCCAACATCTGTGAGTAAAACACTTTCTTTTCTCATTCTCACCTTCAATTGGTCACTTGCAGCAACTGAAGGGAAAGGAAGTGAATCCAGGGAGGGTGCAGACTCTGCAAAGCTTGGCCCAGGTCTCTCTCTCTCTCTCTCAAAGACATTGACATCCTTTGCTCCCTCAGCTTGACACATTTATTTGTCTGACTAAAAGGATGGTCTCTTTCCTAATGTTCACAATTAAAGACCTGCTTTTCCCAGGCGATGGCTGACATTTAAGGGGGCAGTAAATTAATATCAGTCTTGAGATATGTCTGGTGTTGTTACATGGCACGGATTAGATACATTGGTAGTACAGTGGTTAGCACGGTTTCTTCACCGCTCTGAGGTCCCAGCTTCGATTACCGGCTTGGGTCACTGTGTGGAGTCTGCATGTTCTCCCCGTGTCTCCATGGGTTTCCTCCTTGTGCTCTGGTTTCCTCCCACAGTCCAAAGATGCACAAGTTAGCTGGATTGGCCATGCTAAATTGCCCTTGATGTCCATTAAGGTTAGGTTGGTTCACGGGGTGGAGGTGTGGGCTTAAGTAGGGTGCTCTTTCCAAGGGCGGTGCAGAGTCGATGGGCCAAATGGTTTCCTTCTGCACTGTAAATTCTATGATTATTGCTGGTTTTGTAATAAATTACATTTGTTATATTGCGTCTTCAAACATTTTACAGGATATTAGAAGAGGAGGAATTACAGGCAGTAATCTCAAACGTCACGTCGAGATCTGTCAGAGTCACTCGATTCCTTGGGAGATGAACATTATCTGCATTTGACTCTGGAAGGAGAAATGTTTGTTCTGTCTGCATCAAGACACTGAAAATGCAGAGACACATATGTGAGTGAGAATGTTCCAGAGCACTGACTGTAGAAAGAGGTTGAACCAGTGAGACAGCCTGAAAAAACATTGCACCATTCACAGCGGAAAAGACCGTACACGTCTTATGTGTGTGGATGAGGCTTCAACTGATTATCCGACACGGAGAGAAACAAGGGGACCCAAAACATGGAGAAACCATGGACATGTGGTGACTGTGGGAAGGGATACAGATTTCCATCAGAACTGGAAACTCATCGACGCAGTCACACTGGGGAGCGGCCATTCACCTGCTCTCAGTGTGCGAAGGGATTCACTGAGCTATCCAGTCTGCATACACACCAGCGAGTTCACACTGGGGAGAAGCCTTTCACCTGCTCTCAATGTGGGAAGGGATTCAGTTTTTCATCCACCCTGCAGAAACACCAGCGAGTTCACACTGGGGAGAAGCCGTTCACCTGTCCTGAGTGTGGAAAGGGATTTAGACATTCATGCACTCTGCAGAAACATCAGCGTATTCACACTGGGGAGAGGCCTTTTATCTGCTCTCAGTGTGGGAAGGGATTCTCTCAGTTATCCCACCTGCAGGTACATGGGCGAATTCACACCGGGGAGAGGCCATTCACCTGCTCTCAATGTGGGAAGGGATTCAGTGATTCATCCCACCTATTGACACACCAACGAATTCACACTGGGGAGAGGCCATTCTCCTGCTCTCAGTGTGGGAAAGGATTTACTCAATTATCCAACCTGCAAACACACCGGCGCGTTCACACTGGCGAGAGGCCATTCACCTGCTCTCAGTGTCGGAAAGGATTTACTCAAATATCCACCCTGCAAACACACCAGCGAGTTCACACTGGGGAGAGGCCATTCACCTGCTCCCAGTGTGGGACAGGATTTATTGATTCATCCCATCTATTGAGACACCAGCGTATTCACACCGGGGAGTGGCCATTCTCCTGCCCTCAATGTGGGAAGGGATTCAGTGATTCATCCACCTTGCAGTCACACCAGCGGGTTCACACTGGGGAGAGGCCGTTCAACTGCTCTCAATGTGGGAAGGGATTCACTCAATTATCCAACCTGCAGACACACGAGCGAATTCACACTGGGGAGAGGCCGTTCACCTGCTCTCAGTGTGGGAAAGGATTTACTCAATTCTCCAACCTGCAGACACACCAGCGAGTTCACATTGGGTAAAGATCGTTCACATGCTGTCAATGTGGGAAGGAATTCCATGATTCATCGCACATGATGAGACACCAAGTTCATAATTAATTTCAGTGGTTCTATTTTGATGTTATTGTTTCTGCTCTTAGTTACATTGCGGATGGCATTTTGTTCATTCTGACTGTTGGTCAATGAGGATGGGTGGAGGGTTTCTTTCTGCTGGACTTGTCGGTGGTCAAAGGGCTGATGCTCATTGAGCCTTGTTGCGAATACCTGGCTTCAAATTGCACAATGATCACTGAGTGAAAAGGTGTTTGGATTTTTGATGATATTTAGTTGTCAATTTTCTTTTCAATCCCCCAAAACATGCTATGTTGCCATGGAGATGGATCCTCATGGTTACATGGTTCCTTTGTTCAAGTTACGTGGGTGTTCTTTCACAGAAAGAAACTGTCAAGGTATGAGAGGCAAGTTACCTGTGATAGATTGGGAAACTGATGGGAGACAGGCAATAACTAATCTTTAAGAAATAATTACATATTTACATGGGGATTAGTTAGCTCAGTTGGATGGGTGGTATGCTTCTGACGCAGAGCAACATGAACAGTGCCGCTTCAACTCCCGCACCAGCTGTGCTTATCCATGAAGGCCCAGCCTTCTCAACATTGCCCCTCAGGTGACGTGCGGTGACCCTCAGGTTGAATCACCACCAGTCAGCTCTCTCCTCTGTCAAAGGGGGAGCAGACTATGGAGCGCTGGGACTTTGGCGACTTTCATTTCACCTGTATACGTAACATATAGATTCATTTTGAGAACAAAAATCCAACAGGAAAAGTGATACAACCGTGACTAACAAAGAAAAGTTAAAGATTCCATTAGATCCATGGAAAGTGGCCAAAATAGTAGTAAGTCTGAGGATTGGGTACTTGATTTATAATTCAGCAAAGGACCAAGCAACTTATAAAGTCCCAAAAGACGTGCTGTTAGGTAATTTGGATATTCTGAACTCTCCCTCTGTGTACCCGAACAGGCGCTAGAATGTGGCAACGAGGGGCTTTTCACGGTAACTTCATTTCAGTGTAAGCCTACTTGTGACAATAAAGATTATTAATATTATTATTAAAGAGAGAGAAAATAGGGTATGAGAGCAAACCTAAAAAGCGACTGGAAAAGTTCCTCTAGGAATGTGAAAAGGAAAAGATTAGCAAAGACAAATGTGGGTCCAGTCCAGACAGAGACAGGAGAGTTTATAATGGGGAATAAGGAAATGTCAGAGAAACTAAGCAATGTGTGTCTGTCTTCACAGAAGAAGGTACAGAAATCATCCCCAAAACACTGGAGAACCAAGGGATGAGTGAGCACGAGGAACTGAAAGAGATTAGTATTAGTGAGAAAGTAGTATTGGAGAAATTAATGGGATTGAAAGTTAATAAATTCCCAAAAGCTGCTGCTCTACATCCCAGAGTGTTGAAAGAGGCGGCTGTAGAGATAGTGGATACATTGGTGATCATCTTTCAAAATTCTATAGATTCTGGAATGGTTCCTGCTGATTGGAAGGAGGTAAATGTAACCCCACTATTTGAGGAGGGAGAGAGAAAACGGGGAACCACAGACCCATGAGCCTGACATCAGTAGGAGGGAAAATGCTACAATCTATTATAAAGGATGTGATAACATACAAATTAGGAGCAGGAATAGGCCACTCGGCCCCTCGAGCCTGCTCCACCATTCAATAAGTTCCCGGCTGATCTGATTGTAACCTCAACTCCACATTCCCACTGAACCGCCCCCGATAACCTTTCACCCCTTGTTTATTCATCTATCCAACTCTGCTCTCAAAATATTCAAAGATTGGGCAGCACGATGGCACAGTGGTTAGCACCGTTGCTTCACAGCTCCAGGGTCCAAGGTTCAATTCCCGGCTTGGGTCACTGTCTGTGCGGAGTCTGCAAGTTCTCCCTGCGTCTGCGTGGGTTTCCTCCGGGTGCCCCGGTTTCCTCCCACAGTCCAAAGATGTGCAGGTCAGGTGGATTGGCCATGATAAATTGCCCTCAGCGTCCAAAAAGGTTAGGTGGGGTTGCTGGGTTACAGGGATAGGATGGAGTCAGGTGCTCTTTCCTAAGGGCCGGTGCAAACTCAAAGGGCCAAATTGCCTCCTTCTGCACTGTAAATTCTGTGATTCTATGACTCTGTTTTCACTGCCCTTTGAGGAAAAGAGTTCCAAAGACTCCCAATCCTCTGAGAGAAAAAAGTTCTCCTCTGCCTTAAATGGACAAGTTATTACTTTTAAAGTGACTCCAGTTTCTAGGTTCTTTCCACATCCACCCTGTCAAGGCCCCTCAGGATCTTATACAGTTCAATCAAGTCACCTATTCTCCATCGGACACAAGCCCAGCTTGTCCAATCATTCCTCATAAGACCAGCCTCCAATTCCAGGTATGAGTCCAGTAAACCTTCTCTGAACTGCTTCCAACACATTGACATCATTCCTTAAATGAGAGCAATACTGTACACAGTGCTCCAGATGTGGTCTCAGCAATGGCCTGTATAACTGAAGGTTAACCTCCCTACTTTTTAGCTTCCCTAATTACTTGCTGTACCTGTATACTCGCCTTTTGTGATTCATGCTCTTGGACACCCAGATCCCTCTGAGTCTCAGATCTCTGCAATCTCTCACCATTTAGATAATAAGCTTTTTTATTCTTCCTGCCAAAATGGACAATTTCACATTTTCCCACACTATACTCCATTTGGTAGATCTTTTCCCACTCACTTAACCTATCTATATCCCTTTGTAGTCTCCTGATGTCCTCTTCACAATTTACTTTCCTACCTACCTTTGGAACATTGGAAAATAGGAACAGAAGTTAGCCATTCAGCCCATCGAGCCTGCTCCAACATTCAATATGATCATGGCTGATCATTCACTTCAATGCCTTTTCCCCCACACTATCCCCATATCCCTTTGTGTTATTGGGATTTAGAAATCTGTCAGTCTCTGCTTCAAACACACTCAATGACTGATCTCCCACAGCCCTCTGGGGTAGAGAATTCCAAAGATTCACAACCACCTGAGTAAAGAAATTCTCTCCGAGACTGGTCCTAAGTGGCTTTCCCCTATTTTGAAATTGTGTCCCCTGGTTCCAGACTCTCCAACCAGGGGAAAAATCAGACCTGCACCCACCCTGTCTATTCCTTTATGGATTTTGTAAGTTTCAATGAAATCCTCTCTCATTCTTCAAAATTCTGGAGAAAAGAGGCCCAGGTTCCCCAATCTCTCTTCATAGGACAGTCCGATCTTGCTCAGAACAAGTCTAATGAATCTTCGTTACAGTCCCTCTATGGCAATAATATCTTCCCTAAGGTAGGGGGAGTAAAACTGCACACAGTACTCCAGCTGTGGTCTAACCAACGTTCTATACTATTGAAGCAAGTCTTCACTACTCCTATACTCAAATCCTCTTGTGATAAAGGCCAATATGCCATTAACCTTCCTAATAACTTGCTGCACCTGCATGTTCGCCTTCGGTGACTTATTGACAGGCCGCCTGGGTCCATCTATACTCGGGTCCCTTTACCACTATAACCACTCCCGTTAACTGCACAAGAGGCTCAGGTCGCAGAGGGAGACCATTTGGCCGAACGTGCTAATGCCAGATAGTCCAATTTTCTTTTGAAATAAAGAGTTGAATATGTTTCTTGCACCCTTTTCAGGTAACGCACTCCTGATCACAACAACTTGCCTGTGTTTTAAAAACAAATTATTCAGGATCTAGTGTGTTTGGATTTTCATTGAGAATTTCAGAAAGAATCAAAATATTGCTCAAAATTAAAGCTCAATCTTTGTCAATCATTTTGATGAGGGGACCAAGTTTGTGGAAAATCTAAAGAAAAAGATCATTTTCGATAGTATCACAGCGGCTCCAAAAGATTTAGATTTTACATTTAGATATATTGTTACTTGTACTGAGGTACAGTGAAAAGTATTGTTCTGCATACAGTCCAGGCAGATTGTTGCATACATGAAAAACAGAGGACATACAATAAATACACAATGTAAATACACAGACATTGGGTGAAGCTTAATGAGTGTAGTGCTAAGTGTAGTCATTGTTGTAATGTACAAAACTGTAGGTAGGACTGGGAAATCCATTTAATTTTATAATTCCATCACTTTTCCACCATATTTATGGCTTTAAGTAACAAGGTCAAGGAAGCCATTTTAAACTCTAACATCCAGCGTCTTGCACCGATTATGCAACATTTCTTTGTTCATCACATATGGATTTCATGTTGGAAGCCAGTCACAAATCAGTTGATTAGAATTCGTGAAACAATGTAATCGATAAAATTGTAATGGCTGAATTGTTCTTTTATACATTAAGATTGTACAACCCAAATGTTTCTAAACTGCAGAGCTAGCATAAATTGTTTATACAAAGAAAGTATTTTGATAAGCAGCGGGCTACCATGTTATACCCAAGTCTGGCTCAAGAATAAGCGTATTATTCCACCTGATCAAAATTAGTAAAAAAGAAAGATATTGCTTTCCACAACCTGTCTTTTTAAACCAGTGTATCTTATATTAACCAAATGTATGAATTAGATTACTGTATTAATGAGCTACCAGCAGTAGCAGTAATACCTAGTGAGGCTTAATCAAATTGCAGCTAAGGAATCCATCATGAATCAGTAGTTATAGTGAAAGACTAAAAGTCTTTTTACATTTGCTGTAAAAATGTACAATCTTAATTGATGTGTATTTAAAAAAATACGAAATGAAGATAAATGTACTGGCAAGAGAGACCTTCAAGCTCAGATTAGCCTCAACATTTGAAACTGTATGAATAAGGGATTGTATAGAATCAGATAAAGGGATAGTATGAAACAGTTCGATTGTATTCCTGTCTAAGATAATGAGAGTAGGCAGTATAAGTAATTGGGGATCCAATTCAATTAATCTAGTAACCAAATTGAGCAATTATCATGTTACAACAGGCCCAACTCTGACGTGAGGTAATGGTCACTTTGGGGATAAAAGTAGAGGTTCCGAAGGTCTTCCTTGCAGGCCAAGTACTGAAGATTCCCGAGGCCGAGTTCCAAGGAAATTACTGTCAAAGAAGGAGCCAGACTCCCGAGGCGGAATTCCACAAGAATTACTGTCACAGAAGGAGCCAGAGAGGGTTACACTTCTACAGACTGATCACCCGCATAAAGTTGTAAAAGTCAATGTCTTAAAGTTGTTTAGTAAACCTTTTTCATTTAATAAACTTTTAAAATTTACTATCCAGAGGATTCTGAATTTGCCTTAATTGGTTGAAGTCTTATCCGAACCAAAGTGAATTTATTAAGTGGTAATTTGTGGGTAGCTGAAATCAATTAAGTTCCAGATAACAAGATCAGATAACATTAATCTTCAATTTAAAAACTTGCATTTCTATAGCACCTTTCACAGCCACAGGATGTCCCAAAGTGCTTTACAGCCAATGAAGTACTTTTCAAGTGTAGTCACTGTTGTAATGGAGGAAACGCAGCAGCCAATTTACACACAGCAAGATCCCACACACAGCAATGTGATAATGAGCAGATGATCTGTTTTTAGTGATGTTGACTGAGGGATAAATATTGACCTGGACACCGGGGATAACTCCCCTGTTCTTCTTCAAAATAGTGGCTGTGGGAACTTTTACATCCACCTGAGAGGGGCAGACAGGGCCTCAGTTTAACATCTTATTTGAAAGAAGGCTGTTCTGACAGTGCAGCACTCCCTCAGTGCTGGGACGAGGAATGTTGGAACTGGTTTTTGTCCACAGGACCCTAACTGGGATTTAACCTTCTGATCCAGAGGTGAGAGAGTTGCCCACTGAGCCAAGGCAGACACTAGTTAGAAAGGAAAAGTTATACTTTAACCTTTGCCTCAATCTAATAATTAAATAACATCGATTTAACTGCCAAATGTTGAAGTGTTGATTTCGAGCCACAAGTTTTTCCCACTTGCTCCTCTGCACCTTTCTGTCTCTCTACTGCTCATATCAATGACAGCCAGGCGACGGAGCTGAGGGCTGAAATTAGCTGAGAATAATGGGGCCTGCATCCCAGTTGGTAAACTTCCATGGGTGTTGCACTAATAGAGTGGCATACATCATAGAATTTACAGTGTAGAAGGAGGCCATTCGGCCCATCGAGTCTGCACCGGCTCTTGGAACGAGCACCCTACCCAAGGTCCACACTAAGGGCAATTTTGGACACTAAGAGCAATTTATCATGGCCAATCCACCTAACCTGCACATTTTTGGACTGTGGGAGGAAACCGGAGCACCCGGAGGAAACCCACGCACACACAGGGAGGATGGGCAGACTCCGCACAGACAGTGACCCAAGCCGGGAATCGAACATGGGACCCTGGAGCTGTGAAGCAATTGTGCTATCCACAATGCTACCGTGCTGGAGGACTGAATGGGAAATGGACCTCCAACCAATTGTTACATCGGTCACTGTTCCGATCCCAGACCAGACCCCAACAGTGGCTGGGATACAGGACCCCAATATTTCAGTTTATTTGTAAGGCTGCGGAAAGAATGATTCGTTCCAGGAGTGATTGCATGAAGAAATAGGGTTTGGTTATGTTTAAAAGAAAACTTTATTGTGGCTACAATATTAAACGTTTTAACTTCACACCCAAAAACAACAGCTTACAATTACCCATTTAAGCACTACTACTCAATCCCCCATTAAACAACGGGAAAAGAAAGATACAGCTCTCAATCTGTCTTACTGTGGGAGAATTGTGGACCCAGAATTCAACTCCTCTCTCCAAACCTTTCTCCAAAAACTGATCTTTAAAGATTTTTAAAATGTCTTTCTGACTTCCTTGGTTGCACCCAGCAATGACCTCGTCTCCCTAAGCTGGAAAACAAATGATCTCTGACAGCTGCAAAGTACATTCATTCCACAAATACTTTCCCAGTCAGACCACAGTCCATTAGTCCAGACTGAAAAAACACATTCCTTTGTCAATTTCACCTTCTGGCTACTAAAAACACCCAGGCCCTGCCAAACAGGATCCTTCGTTAAAATAAAAACAGGACCTCTGCAGTGAATCACACTCTAACCCCACGCTTTTAACCCTGAAATTGCCCAATACATTTATGATCCAATTTTCCTAAAATCTTCCAATCGTCACAGCTTCCCCTTTAAAAAAATGAACCAGCGATGTACGCAGATGGCTTTATTTTTCTAAAAACTTTTTAACTTTAAACATTTCTTCTGATTACATGCAACTTATAATCTATAATAACATTTTACATTTTTCAACAGGCTAACATACACGTGAGTATAGTCCATTTTAGTCTTCTCACATGTCACAGTCATTAGCATAAATTTAACCACTACTTCGAGCGAGAGAGATTTCAACGGTCAGGGTGGCCTCCCAAGATTACACAAGAAAAGCTTCATCAACAGTTCAGTGATAAATGCACAGAATGGTGGCACAGTGGTCAGCACTGCTGCCTCACGGCGCCGAGGTCCCAGGTTCGATCCTGGCCCTGGGTTACTGTCCGTGTGGAGTTTGCACATTCTCCCCGTGTCTGCGTGGGTCTCACCCCCACAACCCAAAGATGTGCAAGATAGGTGGATTGGCCATGCTAAATTGCCCCTTAATTAGAAAAAATAATTGGATACTCTAAATTTTAAAAAACACACAATTCAGTGATATGTAGTTGCCTGGCTCTGACAGCAGAATTCTTCTCTTGATGGTCAGACAGGTTGCTATCGATGCTGCAGCATTCATCATCTGTTCTTCACATTTATCAGCTGCTTTGTATTCTGTGTCTGTTGAGGATAGCCAAAAATAATGGGTAAGTGCTGGTGCATTTGGACAGTGCAAAACAACAGTCAGTGCATGCAAACGTTTGCTGAACATTCTGGCTACATTTGTACAAGCTCTTCAGCCTCCACCACAGACGATGCTCTCTATAAAACTGTGAGACAGCTCCAGTCCTGACCAGATACTAGTATAATCACCTCTTGTGTCACTACCGGTGTGGCATGGTAGCACAGTGGTTAGCACTGTTGCATCACAGCACCAGGGACCCAGGTTTGATTCCCAGCTTGGGTCACTGTCTGCGGAACTGCACATTCTCCCCATTGAACCAACTTGCTTGAACTAAAATTATCCACTTCATCCACCACCTGCTCTTGTTTTTACCAACCATCTGATCAAACATGTTTTCTGACAACTGAACCTCAGCCTCCCTATTGGCACTCCTCAAATTCTCTTCCTCCTGTCTTAACCAGTGGTTTTGTGATCTGATTACCACACAATTAGGAAACACTCCTGGATCTATTTCTTGCAACATCTCAGTTCCACTTTCCACTGGCTTTTCAACCATAGTAGGTTGCACTCCCACCTGTGATCCAGGTATATTATTATCTAGGATAAATTTATCCTAAAAAGGTAATTTTTCTTTTACTCCTACTACCACTTCACCACTTTTCACTGAACTCTCTCGCCATACCTTACATAGTGGCACACTACTGCTCTCACCACTAAATAATAATAATAATCGTTTATTGTCACAAGTAGGCTTCAATTAAGTTACTGTGAAAAGCCCCTAGTTGCCACATTCCGGCACCTGTTCGGGGAGGCCGGTACAGGAATTCAACGCGTGCTGCTGGCATTGTTCTGCATTACACGCCAGCTATTTAGCCCACTGTGCTAAACCAACCCCATATTCCACAAATGACCACATTTTCTGCCAAAACTCCTCCCAAACCATTTCTCACCATTAAAGATTGACTTGCTCAAATATATTCAGAACTACCTGGAAATCAATGACACAGGTGAGGTTTCGGCGGTGGTGCCTGGGAGGCAATGAAGGCGGTGGTTAGAGGGGAGCTGATCTCGATACGGGCCCACAGAGAGAAAGCCGACAGAGCAAGAGACGGACGGACTGATAAAGGAGATACTGCAGGTTGACAGGAGGTATGTGGAAAACTCAGAGGCAGGGCTTCTAAGGGAGCAACAGAGGCTACAGGCGGAGTTCGGCTTGTTAACTACAGGGAAGGTGATGGAGCAGCTGAGGAATGTGAGGGGGCGATATATGTACATGGTGAGAAGGCCAGCAGAATGCTTGCACAGCAGCTTAGAAAGAGGGAGGCAGCCAGGAAGAGAGGGAAAGTAAAGGATGGGGACGGAAACGTGGTCGGAGACTCAGCAGGGGTGAATAAGGCGTTCAAGGAGTTTTACAGCAGGTTGTATGGGTCGGAACCCCCAGCTGGGCCGGAGGGAATGAGGCACTTTTTAGGGGGGGCTGAAGTTCCCGAAGGTGGACGGGGGGTTTGGAGAAGGGCTGAGGACCTCAATTGGGTTGGACGAAATAGCAGAGGGACTGAAGGCCATGCAGTCGGGTAAAGCCCCGGGGCCAGACGGGTACCCAGTGGAGTTCTGTAAAAGGTTCTCTGGGCTATTGGGGTGGCTGTTGATGGGGACATACAATGAGGCAAGGGAACCTGGGGTGCTTCCCCCGATGATGTCACAGGCCACTATCTCATTGATCCTGAAGCGGGACAAGGACTCAGGGCTATGCGGAACCTATAGGTCATCCCTACTAAATGTGGACGCCAAACTGCTGGCCAAAATCTTGTCCTCTCGGATTGAAGACTGCGTTCCGGCCGTGATTGCGGAGGACCAGACGGGATTTGTTAAGGGTAGGCAGTTGGCGGCCAATATAAGAAGGTTGTTAAATGTGATTATGATGCCCCCAGAAGGTAGGGACGTGAAGGTAGTGGTCGCAATGGATGCAGAGAAGGCATTTGATTGGGTGGAATGGGAATATCTGCAGGAGGTACTGGGGTGGTTTGGATTAGGGCAGGACTTTATTGACTGGGTCAGGCAGTTGTATCAGGTTGCGAGCTACGGACGGACAGGTCAACATCGGACTATGTCAGGCTGCATCGGGGACGGGACAGGGATGCCCACTCCTGTTCACGTTGGCCATAGAGCTGCTGGCAATTGCACTGAGAGCCTCAAGGGGATGGTCCGGGGGGGGAGTGGAACACAGAGTCTCTCTATATGCAGACGACCTGCTCCTATATGTTTCGGACCCACTAGAGGGGATGGAAGAAATTATGAGGATTCTGGGGGAATTTGGCCTGTTTTCGGGTTATAAACTGAATATGGGGAAAAGTGGGATGTTTGTGATCCAGGCAAAGGTCAGGAGAGGTGATTGGGGGAGCTGCTGTTTAGGGTGGTAGGGGGAAGCTTTCGATACCTAGGCATTCAGGTGGTGCGGGAATGGGAACGGCTACACAAGTTAAATTTGGCCCGATTAGTAGACCAAATGAAGGGCGATTTCCGAAGGTGGGACGCGCTTCCGTTGTCACTAGCTGGGAGGGTGCAGATAGTGAAAATGACGATCCTCCCGAGATTCCTGTTTGTGTTTCAGTGTCTCCCCATCTTTATTCCATGGTCCTTCTATAAACGGGTCAATAAGGTGATCACTGGCTTTGTATGGGTGAGTAAAACCCTGCGAGTAAAAAAGGGGATGCTTGAGCAGAGCCGGGGGAAGGGCGGGCCGGCGCTGCTGAACTTTAGTAATTATTATTGGGAGGTGAATATAGCCATGATCAGGAAGTGGGTGGTGGGGGGAGGGTCGATATGGGAGCGTGTGGAGGCGGCATCATGCAACGGCACCAGTTTGGGGGCATTGATAACGGCGCCTCTGCCATTCCCGCCGGCACAGTACTCCACTAGCCCGTGGTGGTGGCAGCCCTGATGGTCTGGGGCAATTGAGGAGGAATGTGGGAGTGGAGGGAGCATCGGTGTGGTCTCCAATCTGTAATAATCACCGGTTTGCCCCGGGAAGGTTAGATGGAGGGTTCCGGAGTTGGCAGAGTGCAGGGATTGAGAGGATGGGAGATATGTTTATGGAGGGGAGCTTTTCTAGCCTGAGAAAGCTGGAGGAGAAATTTGGATTGGGTTAGGGGAAATGAGTTTAGGTACCTCCAGGTACGGGACTTCGTACGCAGGCAGGTCTCAACCTTCCCGTTCCTACCACCAAGGGGGATACAGGACAGGGTAGTTTCCAGAATGTGTATGGGAGAAGGGAGGGTTTCGGACATTAATAGGGAACTTATGGGGTCAGAGGAGACGCAGACTGAGGAGCTGAAACACAAATGGGAAGAGGAGTTAGGAGGAGAGATAGAGGATGGTCTCTGGGCGGACGGGTTGAGTAGAGTCAACGCGTCCACAACATGTGCCAGGCTCAGCCTGCTACAATTTAAGGTCATTCACCGGGCCCACATGACAGTGGCCCGTATGAACAGGTTCTTTGGGGTAAAAGATAAGTGCGCAAGGTGTGCAGGAGGGTCAGCGAACCATGTCCATATGTTCTGGGCATGCCCGATGCTTAGGGGATTCTGGCAGGGGTTTGCGGATGTCATGTCCAAGGTGTTAAAAACAAGGGTGGCACCGAGTCCAGAGGTGGCGATTTTTGGAATGTCGGAAGACCCGGGAATCCAGGAGGAGAAAGAGGCAAACGTTCTAGCCTTTGCTTCCCTGGTAGCCCAGAGATGGATACTATTAGCCTGGAGGGACCCAAAGCCCCCGAAGACGGAGACCTGGCTAACTGACATGGCTAGCTTTCTCTGTTTGGAAAAAATCAAGTTCGCCTTGAGAGGGTCAGTGTTAGGGTTCGCCCGGAGGTGGCAGCCGTTCGTCGACTTCTTTGGGGAAAATTAACCATCAGCAGAAGGCGGGGGGGGGGGGGGGGGGGCAGGGGGGGGGGTGAGGGGGGATTCGGGGTTCGCTTAGTTTAGAGTAGGGGGTTAGTAAAGGTGGTCCCTGTAAGGGTGAAAGACGGCTTTTGCACTATGTTTATATTTACATGGACATTGTTTATTTTGTTGTCGTTGTAATACCATAAATGCCTCAATAAAATGTTTATTAAAAAAAAGATTGACTTGCTCCTGTATCCCTCAAGATCTGAATCTCCTTACCTACTCCACCTTGTACACACGAGTAAACCTCACCCTCACAAATATCCTTAAAAAGTTATGTTACCTGCTTATCCACCAACCTCTCAATAGGCTCTACACTCTGTTGCACTTTTCCACTGGGACAATGTTTTTTCCTCCCACTTTAATAAAACCCACTGGCTTATCCTGTTTGATTGAGTCTGTTTTCCCACTCCTTTTCTTAAGCCACAAACTGTGACTTTACATGTCCAACATGTGCCAAACCCATAACAATCTTAAGGGATACAGGGGCTACGCAAACTCTCTTACTGGAGAAGGATTTGTTTCTTCTTTCAGAGACTCAATGAAAGCTGAGGAATTAGTGAATGGGAAAAGTGGAGATTGTATTCCAGTCCCATTGTATAAAGTACAATTGGAGTGTGATCTCGTGTCAGGTCCAGTAGTTGTTGGGCTGGCTGAGAAATTCCCAGTGGACGGAATAGATTTACTTTTGGGGAATGATTTGGCAGGAGTGACGGTTGTAGATTCAACCATGATAACAGAGGGTGTGAGAGAATTACTGCAGTTATCACATGAAATACCAACAGTAGGGCATGTGGGAATTAAGAAAACTCATTGGGCATTAAATTACTCAAAGAAAAATGTTGAAAGATGTTAATCACAGATCAAACAGTGAACCAGATTCTCAGAATTCTAAGACTGAAGGTGACCATAGGAAAGAGGAGTTTGAATTTAATAGTAGTGACAGTGATGAAGAGACAGACGAGAGTACCAAATTCAATTTTGCTTCTGATTATGGAGTGATGATGAACAGCTATTACCAAATAGACCTGTCACTAACTGATCTTGTGCCAATGACAAGTAATTCTCCCAGAGCTCGGAAAGAAGGCAGAAAATTGGAGGAAGAAAGTGAATTGGACTTTTCTAAAAGTGATTTGTTAAAGTCCCTTGTAGTAAATCCATTGCTATCCCCTTCAGGGGAAATATTTCCCACAGCATGCCTCCTTTGAAGCAACGTATACTTGATAGCACAGCATCAGTTAGTCAGGACGAGGACTGAGAAGTGGCACTAAGCTGGTTCACCCACATCCTTTTAAAGATCCACAGTGCTTCTTAAAGGGAGCAAATGGCAAAGGAGATGAAATAATCAGTCATCAATATCTTTTAAAACTAAGAGGAAGGTGAATGGAGACCTATGTCGTGATTCTGTCACCACATCTGGTAACAAAAAACAGAAAATGCATGGGTCCAACAATGTGTTATCCTCTGATTCTGAAGGTCTGTATTGCTAAATCGGGATAAGAGTTGTGATTACGAAAACTCCAAAGAGGAGGTAGAAGCTGTAAAACAAAGAATGGTTCTTATTTCTGAAAGTAACCATGTGCAAGAAAAGAGAGCATGTAAAGCTGGAGGGGTTGGAGAGTGTTTATGGATTTAAAATGAACCAAATATTTCCCTCAGCATTGACAATAGTGCTTTTTGTTTGACTGTAGCAAATCTTTGAAATATGGATAAACATTTATTGGACAATCAGAAAAGACTGATTACATTACACGTGCTTTCAGAACACAGCTCCTTCATCAGGTGATGAAGGAGCTGTGCTCCGAAAGCTAATGATTCGAAACAAACCTGTTTGAGTTTAACCTAGTGTTGTAAGACTTCTTACTGAGCCCACTCCAGTCGAATGTTGGCATCTCCACATCTTTACATTGCACGACACCCAGAAAGGGGCAGATATAACAAAGATGCTGAAAGGGTGTGAATAGAATTGAATGGAAGCACCAAGCGGCACTCGGTTAACAAATCATGAAGTAAACATCAGAAATTCTGAACTAATAAAGCAAAATCCTCCTCAGTTAGAAACTGAAATAAAAAGCACGTTCAATATGTAGCGGAAACAATTAAAAATGCAATGATCCACAGAACGCCAAGTAGAGTTTGACAGATTGACATCCATGTTGGTGGGCGAACCATTGCTGGCCATCCCAGACATTTCCAGACCATTTAAAATGGCCACAAATGCCAGTGACCTGGGAGTAGGGGCAGTGCTACTACAGGACAACAATGAAGGAATAAAGAGGCTAGGGAGGTATTTTTAGAAACAAATTCAGTCTGTGCCAAAGAAAGTATTCCATCATTGAGCCTTGGCCTTGCGACTAGCCCTTTAGCACTTCGTAGTACATGTCCAACATGACAATCAGCAAAGCATTGTTACACAGACCATAATCTATTTGCATTTGTAGAGAAGTTTAAAACCTGGAACGCAAGATTATTCCATTGGAGTTTATTATTACAACAGTTCAATGTTACAATTGTACATATTCCTGGAAAGGATAATGTGATTGCAGATGCTTTGTCATGGGTTTAAGGGCTGACTAGTTACCAATATAAAGACTGGGTAGGTAACTTGTATAATGGGGATGGATTGAACGTCTGTGATTTATGTCTTGCATATCTCATAATGAAACGTCCATTTGATTGATTTGGCCGGTTGCCAATGAATTGGCCCAAAGATCTGTGATCTGTCCAGTAACAGGTGGTGATTGGATATTATTCCACTAGAACGCTTTTCCGAGTCCCAAGATATCAGTTTGGTATCAGTTTTGACTCTGGCAGCACGCTGATACATCTAACTCTCTCCAAAAAGGTCCAGCTAACTCTCCCCAGAAGGCCATTGTGAGGGCTGGCTCTCTCTCCAGAGAGCCTGGTGGGTGCTGTACTTCTGAGACTACAGGGACCGAAAGACAAACTACAAACTGAAAGCAAAGTTTGACGTGAACTAAGGTGTCTCTCCAGAAAAGGTTTGACTCCTGCATTTTTAATGTAGAGAGTACCTGAATGAATGAATCTCCAAAGAAGATCTTTACAGACTGCAAACCAAAGACTTTAATCTGCAAGCTTGTTGTGAAGAAAGACTCTTTCCTCCAATTTTGAATTTTTTTGCCCCTTTCCACCCCTTTGCGGTTGTCTGTCTTGTGTGTGTGTGTATGAGAGAGAGAGGGTGGGGCAGGTTGATGTGGGTATTAGGTATTAACTTGTAGTTAACCAGTTGCATTTACTGCATATTTCATGGTAGTTCTCGTTATAAATAAAAAGTAATAATGTTTACATTTTCTAAGTAATCTGCTGTAACCTCCTTAATAATGGATTCTCGCACTTTCCCTGTCACACATGTTAGGCTAACTGGCCTATAGTTTCCTGCTTTCTGCCTCCCTCCTTTCTGGAATAGAGGTGTTACATTCTCTATTTTCCAATCCACTGGGACCTTTCCAGAATCTAAGGAATTTTGTGGGATTATAACCAATACATCTACTCTCTTTGCCACCACTTTTTTTAAAGCCCAAGAATGCAGGTCACCCAGTCCTGGGGACTTGTCAGCCTTTAGGTTCAATAGTTTTCCTGGCATCTTTTCTCTGGTGATTGTTCTGTGTTCCTCCCTCCCTATTACCTCTCGATTTTCAATTATCTTTGTGAATTGTTCTCGGTCTGGTACCGTGACGATAGACACAAAATACCTGTTTCAAGCCTCCATCATTTCTTTGTTTTCCATGATCAATTTCCCAGGCTCACTCTCCAGAGGACCAACCTGGATTTAGTCACTCTTTTCCTCTTCAAATACTTGCAGAAACCTTTATTATCTACTTTTGTAGCCCGAGAATGTTTACCCTCATACTCTAATTTCTGCCTGTTTCTTATCTTTTACTCATTCTTTGCTGATTCTAAAATCTGCCCAACTTTTGAATGAACACTAACCTTTGTAGATTTTGATGGTGTTTCTTTCAATTTAATACATTCCTTGACTTCCTTATTTAACCATGGATGATGCATTCTTCTCAAACAGCCTTTCTTTCTCTCTGGCATAAATGTTTGCTGAGAGTTATTCAAAGTCACCCACTTCCATACTGATGTCCCAATTTTCAACCTAGTTTCCCAAGTTCGCTTTCGCCAGCTCTCCCTTCATACCCTTCAGAGTTCTCTTTATTTAGTTTTTAACTTAGGCCAGCACTTTTTAAAAAAATTTAGAGTACCCCATTCTTTTTTTTCCAATTAAAAGGCAATTTAACGTGGCCAATCCACCTACACTGCACACCTTTGGGTTGTGGGGGCGAGACCCACACAGACATGGGGAGAATGTGTAAACTCCACATGGACAGTGATCCGGGGCCGGGATCGAACTCAGGTCCTCAGCGCCATGAGGCAGCTATGCTAACCACTGCTCCACTGTGCCGCCCTTAGACCAGCACTTCTCACCTTCAAACTGAAAGTGGAATTTTATTATATTATGATCAATGTGACTTAGAGGCTCCATCACAATGAGATTATTGAATAATCCTGTCTTGTTGCACATTACCAGATCGAGGATAGTCTGCTCCCTGGTTGGCTCTAAAATGTATGGCTCCAAGAAATTGTTCCAAAAAGACTCTGAACCCATTTTTTAGGATATTTTTGCGAATCTGATTCTCCCAATCGACATTAAAATTATCGGGGACCTTGATGATTGTTCCTCCGTTGGTGTGTGTCCTTGTGTCTCTTCAGGTTCAATGCTCAGTTGAAGTTTCATCCACATACAGAACACCAGGAAAGGCTTCTCTTCAATGTGAATGTTGTGATAATATTTCAGGCTTTGCACAGTCAGTGCAGTGGAACTCTCACTTGGATGAATCCTTGTGCCTTTCCAGTGAAAGTAATATTTAAATTATTTGAAAGCTGACAGATCATAACTTCTCCTTCTAGATTCAATGGTTCATGATATTCAGATCCTGATGAATTAAGTGAATCTGTCAGATGACAACGAGGTGCTTGGCTTGCAATTTCTGTCTTCAAATCCACCCATCTGATGAATGAGTTTGCAAACGTCATCACTGTCAGTACAGGATAGAAATTAAGAACAGATAATTCTGTCTCCTATCCTCCCACCAGAATTACTCCTGCTGCTTATCCACAATTCTCCTACCCTGAAGATGCTGACTCTCGGGTCCAGTTTCACATTCACTTATTGCCCTCCCCAATACTTCACACATGTATCTAAATCTTTACACCTAGAGTTAACAAACTGTTTTGCTAAGGGGGGCTCGCAATCAAATCCAGTGACTACCCACATGTACGTTGTATCAGTGTGGGGTCACTGCCCTCCCACCGCTACTTGTCACCCAGGAGTTTGGAGACTGGGCTTTGGATGAGTAATGACGGCCGCATCTCCCACAATCCCCAGCGTTGGTGAAACCGCTCTTTCCACCGCGCCCGCGACCCAGGCCTATGCATGTTCAAGAGAGGGAAGCTGCGCATGTGGTGCAGAGTCGAGCCCACCCCCCTGAACGTCCTGTTACGATATTAACCAATAGCAAAAGTTGGTGGACCGGAAGGACTCTGATCCTCCAGCTAATCAGAAGGCGGACTTTGAGTGAATGAAGATTGAGCTCCCCACAGACTGAAACCTCCTGTCTCCAAGATCTGTGAGTAAAACACTTTATTTTCAAGACGCTAAAAGGTTTGTTTCTTAGAGGTCGGTTTGCAGGATTGAGGGAGCTGGAAGCTAAGTATGGGCTGGAGCAGGGAGAAATGTTTAGATACATGCAGGTTCGAGATTTTGCCAGGAAGGAGATACAGAGCTTCCCGGAGGAACCGGCCTCCACATTGCTGGAGGAGGTGCTGACGATCAGGGTACTGGAGAAGGGGGTAGTGTCAGCGGTGTACGGAGATATTTTGGAAGAGGCTAAGGCACCACTGGAAGGGATCAAAGCAAAGTGGGAGGAAGAGTTGGGAGAGGTTATAGAGGGGTTCTGGTGTGAGGTGCTCCGGAGAGTAAATGCCTCTACCTCATGTGCGAGGTTGGGGCTGATACAGCTGAAGGTGGTATACAGAGCACACCTCACGAGGGTGAGGGTGAGCCGATTTTTTGAAGGAGTAGAGGATGTGTGTGAGCATTGCGGGAGGGGGTGGGGGGGAAGAGGGGGGGGGGGGCGCGAATCACGTTTATATGTTTTGTTCCTGTCCAAAGCTAGAGGAGTACTGGAAGGAGGTTTTTAGGGTAATTTCTAAAGTGGTGCACGTGAAACTGGACCTGGATCTC
This sequence comes from Scyliorhinus torazame, assembly GCF_047496885.1. Classification (NCBI taxonomy): domain Eukaryota; kingdom Metazoa; phylum Chordata; class Chondrichthyes; order Carcharhiniformes; family Scyliorhinidae; genus Scyliorhinus; species Scyliorhinus torazame. The sequence goes on along the minus strand of NC_092711.1, from coordinate 176,823,275 downwards.
CAGGAGGCCATATTCGGGGTGTCAAATCAGCCAGGGTTGGAAACGGGGGCAGAAGCAGATATTGTAGCCTTCGTCTCGTTGATCGCCTGAAGGCGGATCCTGCTGGGAGCAGCTTCTCCACCCTGTGCCCTGGCGTGGCAGGGGGGGACCTGCTGGAATACTTGACCCTTGCGAAGGTTAAGTTTGAACTGAGGGGAAGGATGGAGGGGTTCTACAAGTCATGGGCATTATTCATTAAGCACTTTCAAGAACTGGATAACATCGAACATTAGTTGGGGGGAATGGGGGGGGGGGAAGAGGGTTGGGGGAGGGGGGCTGCTTGTATTAAGGGTGACTATGGGTAATCCCAGATTCCTTTTTGTTATTTGTTTATGTAAACATGCGGGCTGATGTTTGGGGGTTGGTGGGGGGATGGGATTGTTATTGTTATGGGGATTAACATATTTGTTGCTGATTATTGTTTATTGTTGGTGGGTGTAAATTTGGCAGAAAATGTGAAAAAGGAGAATAAAAATATTAAACAGAAAACTCCTCTGCCATTTCCTTGTTCCCCATAACTGAAACAGCGGCGTGGAGGCACATGGTGGTTAGCACTGTTGCTTCACAGCTCCAGGGACCCGGGTTCAATTCCCAGCTTGGGTCACTGTCTGTGCGGAGTCTCCACGTTCTCCCCAAAACTGCGTGGGTTTCCTCCCACAAGTCCCAAAAGATGTGCTTGTTAGGTGAATTGGACATTCTGAATTCTCCCTCTGTGTACCTGAACAGGTGCCGGAGTGAGGCGACTAGCGGATTTTCACAGTAACTTCATTGCAGTGTTAATGTAAGCCTATTTGTAACAATAATAAAGATTATAATAAGAAAGAATATTATTACTATCTCCTCAGATGTATTTTCTAAGGGGTCTCGGTGGAGTTGAGGATACAATCAGATCAGCCGTTAACTTATTGAATGGTGGAGCAGGCTCGAGGGGCCGAGTGGCCTACTCCTGCTCCTAATTCGTATGTTATCACATCCTTTATAATAGATTGTAGCATTTTCCCTCCTACTGATGTCAGGCTAATGTATCTGTGGTTCCCCGTTTTCTCTCTCTCCTTAATTAGTGGGGTTACATTTACCACCTTCCAATCTGCAGGAGCCATTCCAGAATCTATATAATAGTGAAAGATGATCACCAATGTATCCATGGTCTCTACAGCCGCCTCTTTCAACACTCTGGGATGTAGAGCATCAGCTTTTGGGGATTTATTAACTTCCAACCACATTAATTTCTCCAGTGCTACTTTTTCACTCATACTAATCTCTTTCATTCCCTCGTGCTCACTGGTCCCTTGGTTTTCTGTGTGTTTTAGGACAATTTCTGTATTTTCCTCCGTGAAGACAAATACATTGTTTAGTTTCTCTGCCATTTCCTTATTCCCCATTATAAACTGTCCTGTCTCTGTCTGGACTGGACCCACATTGGTCTTTGCTAATCTTTTCCTTTTCATATTCCTATAGAAGCTTTTCCAGTCAGTTTTTATGTTTCTCCCCAGTTTGCTCTCATATTCTATTTTCTATTTATCAGTTTCTTGGTCCTTTGCTGAATTCTAAACCAAGTTCCCAATCCCCAGGCTCACTACTATTTGGGCCACTTTGAGTATCCTCCATTGATCTAATTGAATCTTTAACTTTTCTTGTTAGCCACGATAGCTTCATTTTGCTGTTTAATTTTTGCTTCTTAAAGGAATCTATATTTTATGTAAATAAAATGCTAGTGGTTGCCGATCTATTGTCTGTCGTCATACAAAGAACAACAAAGAACAAAGGACAGTACAGCACAGGAACAGGCCCTTCGGCCACCAAGCCTGCTCGGATCATGATGTCTAACTAAACTAAAACCTTCAGTGCTTCCAGTGTCTGTATCTGTCTATTCCCATCCTATTCATGTATTCGTCAAGATGCCTCTTAAACGTCACTATCGTATCTGCTTCCACCACCTCCTCCGGCAGCGAGTTCCAGGCACTCAACATCCTCTGTGTAAAAAAACCTCCCTCACACATCTCTAAACTTTGCCCCTCGGACCTTAAACCTATGTCACCTGGTAATTGACTTTTCCAACCTGGGAAAAAGCTTCTGACAATCAACTCTGTCCGTGCCAGTCAATTTTGTAAACTTTTATCTGGTCGTCCCTCAACTCTGTCGCTCTAGTGAAAACAATCCGAGTTTATCCAACCTCTCCTCATAGCTAATACCCTCCAGGCCAGGCAAAATCCTGGTAAACATCCTCTGTACTCTCTCCAAAGCCTCCACATCCTTTTGGTAATGTGGTGACCAGAATTGTCGGCAATATTCCACGTGTGGCCTAACTAAGGTTCTGTACAGCTGCAGCATGACTTGCCAATTTTTATACTCAACGTCCCGACCAATGAAGACAAGCATGCCGTCTGCCTTCTTAGCTCCTTATCCACCTGCGTTGCCACTTTCAGTGATACGCTGATTGTAATTTCCCAATCTACCAGACAACTTACCCCTCATACCATGACAGCCTCCTTCTGTGAGAAACACCCAGATAAACTAGACAAAAGAACCCTGTAACCACCATAGCCCATCTTCATGGCAACATGGCTGCTTTGGGAACTAAATATCTTCCAACATACAAACACCTTTTCATTCTGTGCTCGTCGTCACACTTGGAACCAGGTAATCGCAACAAGACTCAAAAATGGTCAGCCCACCAGAGGCAGAGGTGTTTGACCGGCCAGTCCAGCAGAAAGAAACCCTCCAATCATCACCATTCACCAGATGTCAAAATGAACAGAATGCACTCCTGGATGTCAGTGAGAGCAGAAACAATAACAACGGAGCCAACATCTGTAATTTATTGTGAACTTGTTGGAGTCACAACAGGTGCGATGAATCACAAAACCCCCTCCCCACATTGAGAACAGATGAATGGTCTCTCCCCAGAATTAACTCGCTGGTGTCTCCGGATATGGGACGGATCATTGAATGTCTCCCCTGCTAAGAGCAGGTGATTGGCCACTTACAGGGATAAACTCGCTAGTCTTCCTGCAGGGTGTATGGATATCTGAATCCCTTCTCTCACTAAGAGCATGTTAACGCCTTCTCCCGAGTGTGAACTCGCAGGTGTCTCTGCAGGTTGGATAACCGAGTGAATCCCTTCTTACACTGAGAGCAGGTGAACAGCCTCTCCCCAGTGTGAACCCGCTGGTGTGCCAGCAGGCTCGATGAAGTAGTGAATCCCTTCTCACACTGAGAGCAAGTGAACGGCTTCTCCCCAGTGTGGACTCGCTGATGTTTCTGCAAGTCGGATGATTGAGTGAATCCCTTCTCACACTGAAAGCAGGTGAATGGCCTCTCCCCAGTGTGAGCTCGCTGATGTCGCTGCAGGTTGGATAACTGAGCGAATCCCTTCTCACACTGAGAGCAGGTGAACGGCCTCTCCCCAGTGTGAACTTGCTGGTGTTTCCGCAAGCTCGATGAGGTAGTGAATCCCATCTCACACTGAGAGCAGGTGAATGGTCTCTCCCCTGTGTGACGTCGCTGATGTCTCCGCAGGTCGGATAACTGAGTGAATCCCTTCTCACACTGAGAGCAGGTTAACGCCTTCTCCCCTGTGTGAACTCGCTGGTGTCTCTGCAGGTGGGATGACTGAGTGAATCCCTTCTCACACTGAGAGCAGGTGAACGGCCTCTCCCCAGTGTGAACTTGCTGGTGTTTCTGCAGGTCGGATGATTGAGTGAATCCCTTCCCACACTGAGAGCAGGTGAATGGCCTCTCCCCAGTGTGAACTCGCTGGTGTCTCCGCAGGTGGGATAACTGAGTGAATCCCTTCTCACACTGAGAGCAGGTGAACGGCCTCTCCCCAGTGTGAACTCGCTGATGTCTCCGCAGGTGGGATAACTGAGTGAATCCCTTCTCACACTGAGAGCAGGTGAACGGCCTCTCCCCAGTGTGAACTCGCTGATGTATCCGCAGGCCGGATAACTGAGTGAATCCCTTCTCACACTGAGAGCAGGTGAACGGCCTCTCCCCAGTGTGAACTCGCTGATGTCTCCGCAGGTGGGATAACTGAGTGAATCCCTTCCCACACTGAGAGCAAGTGAACGGCCTCTCCCCAGTGTGAACTCGCTGGTGTGTCAGCAGGGTGGATAACTGAATGAATCCCTTCTCACACACAGAGCAGATGAACGGCCTCTCCCCAGTGTGACTGCGCCGATGAGCGGCCAGCGCAGATGGAAACCTGAATCCATTCCCACAGTCCCCACATTTCCACGGTATCTTCATATTTTGGGTCTCCTCGTGTCTCTCCAGGTTTGCCGATAATTTGAAGCCTCGTACACACATAGAACACGTGAACGGTCTCTCCCCACTGTGAATGGTGTGATGTTTCTTCAGGCTGTGTAACTGGTTAAAGCTCTTTCCAGTCAGTGCTCTGGAACACTCTCACTTGGGTGTGTGTGTCTCGGGGCTTTTCCAGTCTCACTGATGTTTTGAAGCCGACAGAAAAGACAAACATTTCTCCTTCTCGATTCAAAGTCCGGTGATACTCAGTTCCAAGCTATTGAGAGACTCAGTCAGATTGAGACGTGACGTTTGCGATTTCTGTCTGTAATTCCTCCTCTTCTAATATCCTGTAAAAACAATTTACAAAAGTTACTTTTCTTACCCTCAGGATACCTTCTCCAAAATGAGGGTAACGCCAGTCTGGCCGTGGGGTTCATCCTCCGGGTCCTCAGTCTTATTGAGGAATGTCCCCTTGGATCTATTGTGGTGGTGATTCTTTTGCATTTTTGTTATTATGGGAGGGTTTATGTGTTGTTGACTTTATCCTACTCTGGTACAGACGGGGCTTTTATCTGTGAAAGGAGCAGTTTGAGGAAACTTTGGTAAAGCGAGTTGGAGGAGGGGGTAATGGGGCACGCCCGATTGTGGTGTGAAAATCTGTTCCTGTCTCTCTGTCGCCTAACTAATGCCGGCAGTTAATCTGCAAATTTTCTCAGGGACTGTACGGGGCATCCATCACCCTATCAGAAGGAAAGAGATCTTCTCCTTTCTCAAGGAGAAAGTCGACATAGCTTCATGACAGGAAACTGAGGCGGGATTGGATGAAGAAACACTTTAAATTGAGGTGGGATTGGGTGGGGCAGTTTTTTTCACCTCTTTTTCATCCAGTAACAGACTTGTGGCAAACCTTATTATACACTATCCAAGCAGTCAGGGTAACTCTGCCGATTACAATGTGCATGTCAATTTCCTTTGTGCCGGTCCCTCCATCTCCTGTCCCTCCCCTCCGCCCCTCCCCTCCGCCCCCTTCACTCGTCATTTCTGGGTCCTTCACTGTACAATGGGAGTTATCTGTTATTTACAAGGGGACGGTGCCCTCCCTTCCCCCCCATTGATGGGCCTCCCCCCTTCCACCCCGCGCGCTCCCTGTCCTCTTTTAAACCTTCCCTTGGGGGTTCCTCTTCTTGTGTTTTTGTTCTCGGCTCTCTGGTCTCTGTGTCAGTTGGTTTCTGGTTCTCCCTCCTTGTCCCAGTAGCCCCAACCCCCGTTTTCCTGCCAGCTCCCTGTGATTCCGTTGGCCCCCGTACGCCCACCTCCCTCCCCAGTGTCCCATTGGCCGCTGGCTTCAAACAGATCCTGGAACAAGTTGGTGAATGGCCTCCACACTTTGTGGTAACCATCCTCTGACCCTCGGACGGTGAACTTGATCTTCTCCAGGTGAAGAAATTCCGATAGGTCTGCCAGCCAGTCTGAGCTGTGGGTGGTGCTGCTGATCGCCAGCCGAGCAGGATTCTCCAGCGGCCGATTAGAAAAGCAAAGGCAAGGGCGTCCACCCTCTTCCCTATGAATAGTTCTGCCTGGTCCGATACCCCGAAGACTGCCATTCGTGGGCACGGCTCCAGCCTCATAACCATGGACATTGCCTCTAAATAGGCTGTGCAGAATTCGACAAATCTGGGGCATACCCAGAACATGTGGGTATGGTTTGCCGGGCCCCGCTGGCACCATTCACATTTGTCCTCCATCTCCGGGAAGAACCTGCTCATTCGGGTTCTTGTCAGGTGTGCTCTGTGCACAACATTCAGCTGCATGAAGCTTAGCCTTGCGTAGGAGAAGGTGGAGTTGGTCCCGTTCAGTGCTTCGCTCCAGAGTCCCCACCCTATTTCCGTCCCTCGCTCTTCCGCCCATTTTTTCTGGGTTCTGTCAAGTAAGGAGCGCATCCTTATTAAGAGTTGTCCGTACAGGTCCCCACAGTTTCCCTTCCCCAGACTGTCTGCGTCCAGTAACTTCTCTTGCATTGTACTTCTCAGGGTTCCTGGGTGTGCTGGTGTCTCCTTGCAGAGAAAGTCTTTGACCTGGAGCTCATCCCTGTTTGGTTGGCCCAGTCTCTCCGTCAGCTCCTCTAAGGTCGTCCATCATCACCCATTCCATGTCAGGGTCCTTTACCCATCTCCTCACTCTTTCGGCCGTGGCTGCCCAGTGATAGTATTGCAAGTTCGGGAGGGCCAGGCCTCCCATGTTTCTTCTCCATTGTAGTACTGTTTTAGAAATTTTGGAATTCTTGCCCCTCCGCACAAACGGCATAATCACTTTATCTATTGAATGGAAAAAGGCCTTGGGGATGTAGATCGGTAAGGATCTAAATAGGAAGAGGAACCTGGGCAGTACGTTCACCTTGATCGTCTGCATCCTCCCCGCCAGGGAAAGCAGGAATCCATCCCACCTCTGTGGGTCGTTTTTGACTTCCTCCGCCAGACTGGTCAGCTTCCACTTGTGGATCCGTGTCCACTCGTGGGGAACCTGGACCGCCCCACCGTATCCCCCCTCTTTTATCTCCCCCCACCCCACCGTATCCCCCCTCTTGAATCTCCCCCCGCCCCACCATATCCCCCCTCTTCCATCTGCCCCCCACCCCACCGTATCCCCCCTCTTTTATTTCCCCCCCGCCCCATCGTATCCCCCCTCTTTTATCTCCCCCCCCACCCCACCGTATCCCCCCTCTTTTATCTCCCCCCCCCCTGCCCCCGCCCCACCGTATCCACGCTCTTCCATCTGCCCCCCACCCCACCGTATCCCCCTCCTCTATCTGCCCCCCTCCCAGATGCTCTCTTCCCAGTGGGAGATGTCGCGGTCCCGCTCTCTCCCGTACTTCCTGACACTACCTTTCCCGCAGGTGTGTGGCCCCCCCACCCAGGATCGATCTGACCCCCTCCTACACCCATTCTGCTTGTGTCCCTGCTGTCTCCTCCTCACCCTCTCCTGCGCTCTGCTGCCCTCGCCCCCTCCCTCCTATGAGCTGGCTCCCCTGTTCATTGCGAAGTGACGCAGTCGTGCGACCTGTGAGCCCTGTCGATCTCTGGCGGTTTGGGGAAGCTGTCTCTCCCAATCAGGTTGTCCAGCATTTGGGCCACGTAGTCGATTGGGTCCCTGTCCTCGATCCCCTCTGGCAGGCCCACTATCCGAATGTTCTGCCTCCTTGACCGATTCTACTGGTCCACAACCTTTTCCAGCTCTCAAACTGTGCTCCCCTGGGCTTCCAGTTCCCTCCACATGCCATTGAGCACCTTCTGCATGGCAGCTAGCACCTCCGCCAGCTTGACCGTCATCCTTAACTCAGCCTTAATGTCATCCTTCATTGCGTTTAGTTCCTTGGTTAGGAACATCCTCCATCCATCGCCTGGTCGGGTGGAGGGGGAGGGGGGGCTTGGTTTCTGGGTCGCCGGTCTCCCTCTCTCGGGAAGACTGGAGACCCCTCGCCTCGTGGGGCCGCCGACCCGCTTGCTCACCGCTCCTCTCCCTTGCCGCATTTTCTGTGACCCTGCAGCCTTTCGAGCTGTTGCTTCCTGGCATTTTGTTGTCCGCACTATTGTTGAGGGTGAGGGGATGTTGACGTCTGATTTTGCAGCTAAATTCGGCCGACAGTGCCTATTTTTCTGTTGTATGGAGGAGAGCCACCTGATGTGGGACTACTCAGCACATCCCCGTCACAAGTTCCCTCTCTTTTGAATGTTGACTTGAAACTGCGATCTTATGTTTTGGCGATAAGGCTGGAGGACATCCTTCCGACAATCGTGCGGGAGGACCAGACTGGGTTTATACGGGGAAGATTTTCCAGTAACAATGTTGAAAGGTTGCTGAATGTGATTCAGGCTTTTCAGAAATATGCATTGGATGGGCTGCTGATCTCCTTCGATGCAGAGAAAGCTTTTGCTCGAGTTGAGTGGAACTATCTTGTGTATCCGCTGTGAGGCTTCGGGTTGGGTGAGGATTATATTGAGTGGATTCAATTGTTACATCACAGACCGGCAGCGGCGGTGCTCACCAATGATTTACGGGCATCAAATTTTCAGCTTCAGAGAGGGACTAGACAGGGCTGCCCTCTGTTCCCCTTGTTGTTGGCCACTGAGCCCTTGCCAGAGGCTATCAGATCGGAGTCTCTGATATCGGGACTGGGGGGTGGGGTGAGGCAGCACAAGATCATTCTGTGTGCAGTTGAAGGCTGCAGTTTGTGTTGAACCCCAGTGTTTCAGTCCCGGACATTATTGGAGTAGTGGATAGATTTTTTGAAGTATTTTGATTCAGATTTTAACATTTACAACACATAACATTACAAAGTAAAACCAACAAAAAAAACCTAACCCACCCCAACTCCCTAACCAACCTCTCCACCTCCTTCCCTCCCACCTAGCAGTTGACGGTAACCAGCGCCGTGAAATTATAGGATCCCTACAGTGCAGGAGGTGGCCATTCAGCCCATCGAGTCTGCACCGGCTCTTTGAAAGAGCACCCTACATAACCTGTGTCTCCACCCTGTGCCTGTAACCCATTAACCCCACCTACCCTTTAATGTAAACCTACAAAGCCTCTGTCTCCCTGCTCCAACCCCACACCTACTCTGCGTTCGCCATCCAATAATAGTATAACAGGTTCAGCAGGGCCAAGCCCCCTGACTGTCGCCCTCTCTGAATCACCGTCTTCCGAATCCTTGCCACGTTATCTGCCCACACAAACGATTAAACCAACCAATCCACCCCCATAAAGACCAATTTCGACAAAAAGACCATTAGGCACGGAGATAAAAATAAAAACCACAGCAAAATGTTCATCTTAACCAGCTGTACCCGATTGTGGATAGATTTTGTGCCTTAGACCATAAGACATAGGAGTGGAAGTAAGGCCATTCGGCCCATCGAGTCCACTCCACCATTCAATCATGGCTGATTTCAACTCCATTTACCCGCTCTCTCTCCATAGCCCTTAATTCCTTGAGAAATCAAGAATTAATCAACTTCTGTCTTAAAGACACTCAACGTCCCGGCCTCCACCGCCCTCTGTGGCAATGAATTCCACAGACCCACCACTCTCTGGCTGAAGAAATTTCTCCTCATCTCTGTTCTAAAGTGACTCCCCTTTATTCTAAGGCTGTGCCCCCGGGTCCTAGTCTCCCCTGCTAATGGAAACAACTTCCCTACATCCACCCTATCTAAGCCATTCATTATCTTGTAAGTTTCTATTAGATCTCCCGTCAACCTCCTAAACTCCAATGAATATAATCCCAGGATCCTCAGACGTTCATCGTATGTTAGGCCTACCATTCCTGGGATCATCTGTGTGAATCTCCGCTGGATCCGCTCCAGTGCCAGTATGCCCTTCCTGAGGTGCGGGGCCAAAATTGCTCACAGTATTCTAAATGGGGCCTAACTAATGCTTTATAAAGCTTCAGAAGTACATCCCTGCTTTTATATTCCAAGCCTCTTGAGATGAATGACAACATTGCATTTGCTTTCTTAATTACGGACTCAACCTGCAAGTTTACCTTTAGAGAATCCTGGACTAGGACTCCCAAGTCCCTTTGCACTCAGCATTATGAATTTTGTCACCGTTTAGAAAATAGTCCATGCCTCTATTCTTTTTTCCAAAGTGCAAGACCTCGCACTTGCCCACGTTGAATTTCATCAGCCATTTCTTGGACCACTCTCCTAAACTGTCTAAATCTTTCTGCAGACTCCCCACCTCCTCCATACTACCTGCCCCTCCACCTATCTTTGTATCATCGGCAAACTTAGCCAGAATGCCCCCAGTCCCGTCATCTAGATCGTTAATATATAAAGAGAACAGCTGTGGCCCCAACACTGAACACTGCGGGACACCACTCGTCACCGGTTGCCATTCCGAAAAAGAACCTTTTATCCCAACTCTCTGCCTTCTGCCTGACAGCCAATCGTCAATCCATGTTAGTACCTTGCCTCGAATACCATGGGCCCTTATTTTACTCAGCAGTCTCCCGTGAGGCACCTTATCAAAGGCCTTTTGAAAGTCAAGATAGATAACATCCATTGGCTCTCCTTGGTCTAACCTATTTGTTATCTCTTCAAAGAACTCTAACAGGTTTGTCAGGCACGACCTCCCCTTACTAAATCCATGCTGACTTGTCCTAATCTGACCCTGCACTTCCAAGAATTTAGAAATCTCATCCTTAACAATGGATTCTAGAATCTTGTCAATAACCGAGGTTAGGCTAATTGGCCTATAATTTTCCATCTTTTTCCTTGTTCCCTTCTTGAACACGGGGGTTACAACAGCGATTTTCCAATCCTCTGGGACTTTCCCTGACTCCAGTGACTTTTGAAAGATCATAACTAACGCCTCCACTATTTCTTCAGCTATCTCCTTTAGAACTCTAGGATGTAGCCCATCTGGGCCCGGGGATTTATCAATTTTTAGACCTCTTAGTTTCTCTAGCACTTTCTCCTTTGTGATGGCTACCATATTCAACTCTGCCCCCTGACTCTCCGGAATTGTTGGGATATTACTCATGTCTTCTACTGTGAAGACTGACGCAAAGTACTTATTCAGTTCCTCAGCTATTTCCTTGTCTCCTATCACAAAATTACCAGCGTCATTTTGGAGCGGCCCAATGTCAACTTTTGCCTCCCGTTTGTTTTTAATGTATTTGAAGAAACTTTTACTATCATTCCTAATGTTACTGGTTAGCCTACCTTCAAATTTGATCCTCTCTTTCCTTATTTATCTTTTTGTTATCCTCTGTTTGTTTTTGTAGTCTTCCCAATCTTCTGACTTCCCACTACTCTTTGCCACATTATAGGCTTTCTCTTTTGCTTTGATGCATTCCCTAACTTCTTTTGTCAGCCATGTCTGCCTAATCCCCCCCTCTGATAACCTTTCTTTTCTTTGGGATGAACCTCTGTACTGTGTCCTCAATTACTCCCAGAAATTCCTGTCATTGCTGTTCTACTGTCTTTCCCACTAGGCTCTGCTCCCAGTTGATTTTCATCAGTTCCTCCCTCATGCCCCTGTAGTTACCTTTATTTAACTGTAACACCTTTACATCTGATTCTACCTTCTTTCTTTCAAATTGGAGATTGAATTCGACCATATTATGATCACTGCCTCCTAAGTGCTCCCTTACTTTAAGATCTTTAATCAAGTCTGGCTCATTACATAACACTAAGTCCAGAATGGCCTGTTCCCGCGTGGGCTCCATCACAAGCTGTTACAAAAAGCCCTCCTGTAAGCATTCAATGAATTCCCTTTCCTTGGGTCCACTGGCAGCATTATTTACCCAGTCCACCTGCATATTGAAGTCCCCCATTATCACTGTGACCTTGCCTTTCTGACATGCACTTTCTATTTTGTGGTGCATTTTGTGCCCCCAGTCCTGACCACTGTTAGGAGGCCTGTACATAACTCCCATTATGGTTTTTTTGCCTTTGTGGTTCCTCAGCTCTACCCACACAGACTCCACATCATCTGACCCTATGTCGTTTAGTGCCATTGATTTAATTTCATTCCTAATTAACAAGGCAACCCCGCCCCCTCTGCCCACCTCTCTGTCTTTTTGATAGGTTGTGAATCCCTGGATGTTTAAATGCCAGTCCTGAACCCCCTGCAACCATGTCTCTGTGATGCCTACCACATCATACCTGCCAGTCACAACCTGGGCCACAAGCTCATCTACCTTGTTCCGTACACTGCGCGCATTTAAATATAGCACCTTTAATTCTCTATTGACCGTCCCTTTTTGTTTTCTTAGTGTGGTGGACCTTGGTTTCTGGTTCACCTTGATTTCTGGACCTTCTCTGGTTATAAGATGAATTTTACTGAGTCAGAGGCCATGCTGGTGGGGGGAGGGGGGTGTTGAAGTGTAAGCTTCCCAATCAGATGCTCCCCCCTTGGGATTTAAATATCTGGGAATGTCAATGACCCCCCTATTTCAGGCAACCTTTTGGGGCCAACTTTTCACAGCTGATGGTGACTATTAGGTGGGACCTTGCCCAGTGGCCGGCTCTTCTGATTTCATGGTAAGGGAAGATTGTCTTCATTAAAATGAATGTGTTGCCCAGACTGTTGTACCCTCTGCAGATGCTGCCTATACTGCTGTCGACTAGAGTCGTTAAGGAAATTAATGGAATGATTAATACAGTTATCTGGAACAAAAAGAAACTTTGCCTCAAGTTTGTTCAGCTCCAATCACCAGGATCTAAGGGAGGGTTGAGTCTCCGGAATATTGGGCTATATCAATTGGCCTCTCATCTAAGGTTCATAAGGGATTGGGTGAGGATGGACCCAACATCCCTCTGGCTCGATATAGAAGCAGGCCAGTCACTTCTCCCTCTATCTAAAACTGGCATAGGCCGATTACAGAATGCACCCCCATGAAATTTTTAATGTCTGTAGTTCATTCAAAGTCTGATACATTTGGTAAGTTATACAACCCCTATCTCAGATATATTGGTTCCAATTTGACTGACTTGCTCCTCCAGAGATTTCCATCAGTGAATTAAATTCAACTTGGGTCGGGAGTAGGGCACAGTGAGGCACGGTGGTTAGCACTGCTGCCGCACAGAGGCAGGGACCAAGGTTTGATTTCTTGAGTATCTGTGTGGCGTTTGCACGATCTCCGTGTCTGCTCCGGTTTCCTGCCACAGTCCAAAGATGTGCAGGTTCAGTGGATTCATCATGCTAAATTGCCCCTTTGTGTCCAAAGGTGTTAGGTTAGGTGGGTTGACCATGATCAATGCACAAGGTTACGAGGATAGAGTGGGAAGTGTGCCTCAGTGGAGTGCTTTTTCGGAGGGTCAGTGCAGATTGAAGGAGAGAATGGCCTCCTTCTGCACTGCAGAATTTCTATCTCATTATGTTATGTTATTCATTTGAATTCGACTATGCTGTTAGTCCACTTGTAATGTTTTGGGGAGTGCGTCCTGCATTATTATTCTTCCATTTTTATATAATCGTACCCTCTTTCTCCACTCACTATGTTAACCTGTTTACTGGTTGTTCAATGGATCAACATTTCATCTCGAGGCACTGGTCACTCAAATATTCTGCTATGAATTAATTCTGCAATGTGTTGCTTGTATTTATGTTGGCCCTTTCAGTTGTTCTGCTCTGTACCCGTTTTCCACATTTTTTCTGTTATTCTGTTGCATTCATTATTTTAAAATTGGTTAATAAACATAACAAAAGAAATATTAAAAATATTAACTCATCCATGAACACATTCAGTGACTCCCAGACTCCACTGATCCCTTTGGAAGAGAAATCCAGAGACTAACAACACTCTTGTAGGAAGAGATGACTGTCAATATATAACAGAGCTACAGCACAATATTACACTACTGAAATAATAATAAATATACTTCATTATAGAACCATAAACAATATATCTAATATGTACCAAATAACAACACTGGACATATCTCTGTCCGATATTAATTTACTGACCCCTTAAATGTCAGCCATCTCCTGGTGAAACCAGCCCTTTAATTGTGAACTTCAGGAAATAGACCATTCTTTTAGCCAGACAAATAAATGTGTCAGGCTGAGGGAGCAAAGGATGTCAATGTCTTTGTGAGAGAGAGAGAGACCTGGGCCAAGCTTTGCAGAGTCTGCACCCTCCCTGGATTCACTTCCTTTCCCTTCAGTTGCTGCAAGTGACCAATTGAAGGTTAGAATGAGAAAAGAAATGGAAAGGGGGAGAAAAGAAAGTGTTTTACTCACAGATGTTGGAGACAGGAGGACATTTCAGTCTGTGTGAAGCCCAATCTCCTTTCACATAAAGCCCGCGCTGATTGGAGGACCAGCGTCCTTCCGGTCCTAACTCTATCCATTAGCCAACACCTCACAGGAAGGTCAGGGGCTGTGCTTTCCTCCACACATGCGCAGCTTCCCCTCACCCTTGGACATGCGCAGTACCTGATCACCCGCCCGTGCGGCGGATAGAGCGGGTTCCCCAGCGCGGGGGATTGTGGGAGCTACGGCCGACACTGTCCAAACTCCTGGTGGTGAAAAGTGGAGGAGGCTTGGGTGGTTGTGTGCGAGCTTGGTGTCCGCCCCCGGGCCGATTCGAAAGGCAGGCCGCCTCTGGGAGCTTCCTGGATTGGGTGAAACAGCAACTCGGCGCCCATTGTTCCTGGTCCCCGAGGGAAGGGGGAGAAGACCGGTTTCGGAGTACTGCGACCAGTCGTGTTTCAAGTCAGCGGTTGAGCTGCGGAGACGCTGCTTTGGACTGCGAGGTTTGCTGTCGGCGGTTTTGAGTTTGCCCAATGGAGGATGAAGGAAGGATGGCAGCTGGATAGGCTGCTGGAAGCGGCGGGTCGGAACTGGGAGTGGATACCCAATGGGCGGCCCGCGGCCTGCAGCCCGGGGTGAGTTGCTGCCGTTCCTGGGGTCTCCGGGGGTTCGGCCCACCGGACGCCCTGTGGGCGGTTGGGACTGACTCTGGGACTTTCTTCCCCGTTGTCGACTGTTGCCAACATTGGAGCGACTCTGGCCGCTGTCATTGGAGGACTTTGAGGACATGTTGTTCCTTGTGAAATTTTGGCTGGAGCGCCAGGGTCATGATGTGGAACGTGCAAAATTAATGGACTCTTTTTTTTATGGACTTTTCTATGAGTACTAAGGGATTTTGTTTTCATGTTTTCTTTGCTTTCGTTTTCTTTAGCAGCCTATGACATTCAACTCATTTTGGGTTTCCCTGAAATAGTAATTAGTAATTGTGGTGGAACGCTAGTTGGTGTGAAACTGCTCTCCCTCCGAATGGTCCCATGCCTTTGGGCGGGGTCTAGGAGGGGGGAACCCTCTCTCCTCCGCCGCGCCCGGGTCTGGCTCTCCGGAGGTCTGTGCTCTTAGCGAGGAGGGGCCTTTCCCCCGGGGTGTCGGCTGCAGGGCGGGGTGAACGGGGGTGGGTGAGCGGGGATTAGTGTTCGGTGATTGATTCTATCCTGTTAAATCTTTTCTGGGGTGAATTGAGGCCTGGTGCCTGGTCATTGGGTTTGATATGACACTGTTAAAATGTATCGAGGCCCTGTGGGTCATATTTGTTTCCGAAGCGGCCGTATTGTATCGGGGCCTTGTGCCTCGCGACTGCTTGTTTTATGTGTTTAGAGGCCGTTACCTCGAAATGTACTCGTGTCTTGTGGTTTTTTGTTCCTTTTTTCTTTGGAATGGTCGTTGGGTTTCGAGGCCTTGTGCCTCACGACTGTTCGTGTTGTGACTGTTCGATTGTTACTTTAACTATGCGTAGGGCCTGTGCCTTGCGGCTGGTTGTGATAAGTGACTGGTTAACTGGTATCTGGAAACGTATTTCGGCCCTGTGCCTTGCAGCTGTTTGTGTTCAATGACTGTTACAACGTTATTGTGAAATGTAATTGGGCCTTGTGCCTTGCAGCTGTTTTGTGTTAAGTGACTGTTTAATCGTCAATTTGAAGTGTAATGAGGCCTGGAGCCTTGTAAATTGGTTTCTGTAATAATTGTGACGACAATAAAAGAGTTACTCCCAGATGTTGGAGACAGGAGGAGGTTTTACCTTCACATCCGCTGTGACATCACAATGGAGCCCTGCCTGAATTAGCCAATTGGAATTACTCTATTCCGAGGTGTCGTCACTGGGTTCCAGTGCGCGGACGCGGGAGGTCCCGCCCGTTCAACCTCTACACCTCGAGACCAGGTTTCCAGGCAACCGGCTGACTGCTGCGACCGGAGCACGAAGCCGCTCGGTGATCTCCCCCCTGCCTGAGACTGTGCATGTCTAAAGGAGAGTGGAAGCTGCGCATGTGCAGGGAAGCTCACCTCCTGACCTTCCTGCTGAGGCATTGACCAATGGGAAGAGTTGCACGATCGGAAGGACTCTGGTCCTCCAGCCAATCAGAGCGCGGGGTTTGTGTGACTGAGCTTCACTCCGGCGGAAACTTCCTCCTGGGCCTTCAGCAAACAAACTTCCAGACACCGCTGGTTCTCCAGCATTCTGCACCTTTCATCAGCAGTGACGCAAATGATCATCCCCACCC
This sequence comes from Scyliorhinus torazame, assembly GCF_047496885.1. NCBI lineage: Eukaryota > Metazoa > Chordata > Chondrichthyes > Carcharhiniformes > Scyliorhinidae > Scyliorhinus > Scyliorhinus torazame. The sequence continues at coordinate 176,806,956 of NC_092711.1, read as the reverse complement.
CCGGCTCAAATGAGCTTTACACGTCTGGAGGGGGAAATACCAGGGGCCGAGGTAACGGAAGAACTCAAACTCTTCCTTATAATGTGTAGTGAATGTAGTATCTCTGATCAGGGAGGTATCAAACCTCCACCATCTCGACCTGGGGGTGAGCCCTCGAGCAGAACCTCCAGAAAATCAGGGGGGGGGGGGGGGGGATGGGCCGCATGTATGATGTTCCCTGTGGTGCAAACGGACACCAGGCCGTCCTCGGCACGAAGAAGTCGGCGATTCTAGTCTGACATTGCTGTGGGACTGGAAAGAAGGTAAAATCTCCGCCCCTCGGGTGCAAAGTTCTCCAAACATCCACATAATCCACCTCTTCACAAGCCGAGACCAACGCCCGAGCCTGGTAACCGGGTGCTTATCTACCAGAGGATATAAGTGGCCGTTGAAGTCACCAACCACAAAAGAGTTAGTCGAAGCTAACCGCAAAATCCACAAAAGCCTTCACAATGAACTCTGGGGAGTCATTCGGGGATCCATAAACATTCATTATTGAAACAACATCTCCATGCACCAAACCTCTAATGATCACATATCTACCTCCTTTATCCTTGGTGCAGGTTTCAACCTTAAAAGGGATATTTTCATTAATAAGGATTGCCACACCCCTGCTACTTGATGACAAACAGGCGAAAAAAATCCTTCCCACCCAATCCGGCCTCAATTTAAAGTGTTCCTCATCATAGAATCCCTACAGTGTAGAAGGATGCCTTTCAGACCATCGATTCCACACCTGCCTTTGAAAGAGCACCCTACCGAGGCCCATGCCTCCACCGTATCACTGTCACCCAGTAACCCTACCTAACCTATTTGAACACGAAGAGGCTTTTTTGCATTGTCAATCCACCTAACTTGCACATCTTTGCCCTCTGGGAGGAAACTGGAGAACCCAGAGAAAACCCAGGCATACACGAGGAGAAGTTGCAAACCAGGCAGTCACTCGAGGCCCAAATTGAACTTGTGTCCCTGGCGCTGTAAAGCATCTGCGCTAACCACTGTGCCACCTTGCCACACCAAATGGGTTTCCTGTAATAAAGCTATGTTGACTTTCTCCTTACGAAAGGAGAGGATCTTTTTCCTTCTGATAGGGTGATGGATGCCCCGTACATTCCCTGAGAAAATTTGCAGATTAACTGCCTCCATTTGTTAGGCGACAAAGAGAACAGGAACAGATTTTCACACCACAATCGGGTATGTGCCATGACCCCCTCCTCCAACTCAGTTTACACCAGAGGCACCAAAGTATCCCCAAACTATTCCTTTCACGGACAAAAGGCCCGTCTGTACCAGATTAGGATAAAGTCAACAACACATAAACCCTCCCATAATAACAAAAATACAAAAGAATCACGACCACAATAGATCCAAGAGGACTTTCCTCAATATGACTAAGGACCCGGAGGGTTAGCCCCACGGCCAGACTGTCGTTCCCCTCAGGATATCTTTTCCAAACTGAGAACAAGAAAATAAGGGCCAACAAGGGAATGGGGATCGAATGTCCTTCCCACATTTTAGACCCACCCATGAAGACCTACATCCACCACCCCCCACCCGTTGGCAATGGCACTACTCGGTTCTGCCACGATTAACGCTGGGATAATAGAAGAAAGCACACAGCACATCTACTATAACTGAGATAAGATAATACAATTCCCTGCAACACTCGAGGAGAAGAAGACATTCAAGCGGGACTTACAGAATAATAACTCCCTTCAACAGGATAAAAGATAACAAATTCAGACAACACCACCATGACAGTGAAAGAGTCCGGATTAGAGCCTGAGTTAGTCTGAGCTGCAAACCATCCCTCCAAATCTTTTCCCTTCATGGATTAAACGAAGACCAAGGCAGCAGTCGGATTATCGAAAGTTATGACGGAGTTGTCAAATATAATTTTCAGGGTCACAGGACAAAGCGACATAATTCACTCCCACAGCCTTCAGTTCCCTTCAAACTTCATCAAAGTCTTGATGCTTCGTTTGCGTTGCTGTTGAAAAATCCTGGAATAAGGTAATCCTCACTCCCTCATGGAGGCAGGCCCCACCTCGCCTTACCCAACTCCAGGACCTTCTGGTGATCTTTCAAGTTGTGGAAGTGAATGATTACAGGCCTGGGATGAAAACTATCCCTCAGCCTCAAAGACAGGATCCGATGCCCTTTCTAATTTGAAACACCCAGGCTTCACACCCAGCTTGAGAGAACGTGGCAGCCGGTCCTCGAAGAACCTAACGGGAGCCTCACCCTCCACACCTTCTGGCAGGCCGATGACTCGGATGTTCTTTCTCTGACCCTCGGTTTTCGGAGTCCTCCAGGACCTCCCCCACGTCACTCGGCCAGTTTTCCAAGGATTTAATTCTTGCCTTCGCCGAGGAGGCAACTTGCTCAACATTCAGGATTCTCTCCTCGGGCTCATTGTGTTTTGCAGCTCGGCCTCATGAGCTCACGGAAATTGAGTCAGCACACTCAGCCTCTGGTCAGTAACACGGAGAATGTCGCTGACATAGATCGGCCAATGATTCCATGGAATAGACGAGCAGGCTCGATGGGCCAAATCCAACTGCAGGTCCTATTTGTTATGGTCTCTGTATCCAGGACAGGAAGCAGTGAGCAGGGATCTGTCAATCAGCCTGAATCAGCACCTTTTAGGAGAATTGGGAGGGTGAATATTAGATACAGCAGAGTGAGAATGGAGGGAGAGTGTGTGGGATGGAGATTTACAGCATTTGGGGAATAAGAGAGGAAAGAATGTTCTCTAGAAACTAGAATTGTCTGTTCTGAATTTCTAATCAGTGCTGACAGTGATGTCTTTTGGAAATTGTTTTTCCAGGATATTAGAAGAGGAGGAATTAAAGACAGAAATCTCTAACATCCCGTCTCAATCTGGCTGAGTCTCTCAATTCCTTGGAACTGAATATCACCGGGGTTTGAATCGAGAAGGAGAAATGTTTATCTGTTCTTTCGGCTACAAACGATTTTAACCATCAGTGTGACTGGAAAAGCACCGTGACACACACACCCGAGTGAGAGTGTTCCAGAGCATTGACTGTGGAAAGAGCTTTAACCAGTTACACAGCCTGAAAAGACATCGCACCATTTACAGCGGGGAGAGACTGTACACATGTTCTCTGTGTGGATGAGGCTTCAACTGATTGTCAAACCTGGAGAAACACAAAGAGACCTCAAACAATGGAGAAACCATGGAAATGTGGGGACTGTGGGAAGGGATTCAGGGCTCCATCTCAGCTGGAAGCTCATCAACGCATTCACACTGGGGAGAGGCCTTCACCTGCTCTCAGTGTGAGAAGGGATTCACTCAGTTATCCAACCTGCGGATACACCAGTATGTTCACACTGGGGAGAGGCCGTTCACCTGCTCTTAGTGTGAGAAGGGATTCACTGATTCATCGAACCTGCGCAGGCATCAGCGGGTTCACACTGGTGAGAGGCCGTTTACCTGCTCTCAGTGTGAGAAGGGATTCACTACTTCATCGAGCCTGCGGACACACCAGCGAGTTCACACTGGGGAGAGGCAGTTCACCTGCTCTCAGTGTGAGAAGGAATTCACTTGGTTATCCACCCTGCGGAACCACCAGCGAGTTCACACTGGGGAGAAGGCGTTAACCTGCTCTGAGTTAGAGAAGGCATTCAGATATCCATACACCCTGCAGGAACACCAGCGAGTTCACACCTGGAAGAGGCCATTCACCTGCTCTGAGCAGGGGAGACATTCAATGAACCATCCCAACTACGGAGACACTAGCAAGTTAATTCTGGGGAGAGACCATTCATCAGCTCTCAATGTGGGGAGGGGTTTGTGATTCATCACACCTGTTGTGACTCCAACAAGTTCACAATAAATTACAGATGTTGGCTTCGTTGTTATTGTTTCTGCTCTCACTGACATCCAGGACTGCATTTTGTTCATTCTGACATCTGGTGAATGGTGATGATTGGAGGGTTTCTTTCTGCTGGATTGGCCGGTTCTAACACCTCTGCCTCCGGTGGGCTGACCATTTTTGAGGCTAGTTGCGATTACCTGGTTCCAAGTTTGACGAGGAGCACAGAATGAAAAGGTGTTTGCACGTTGGAAGATATTCAGTTCCCAAAGCAGCCACGTTGCCATGAAGGTGGGCTGTGGTGGTTACATGTTCTTTTGTCTAATTTATCTGGATGTTTCTCGCAGAAGGAAACTGTCATGGTATGAGGGGCAATTTGTCTGGTAGATTGGGAAATTACAATAAACATATCACTGAAAGTGGCAACGCAGGTGGATAAGGAGCTAAGAAGGCAGACGGCATGCTTGTCTTCATTGGTCTGGGCATTGAGTATAAAAATTGGCAAGTCATGCTGCAGCTGTACAGAACCTTAGTTAGGCCACACGTGGAATATTGCCTCCAATTCTGGTCACCACATTACCAAAAGGATATGTCACATCCAAGGCTGGAATCGAACCTGTGTCTCTGGTATTGTGAGCAGCTGTACCACTGTGCCGCCGAACTGTATTGCTTGATTAGAGATGGGTGTGTGGGAAAAACTTTATTTAGGAGCAAGTTTTAAAAAAAATTATTTTTATTCAGGTTTTTATCGAAACAGAATTTTTACATAACCATTAACAACATTTAACAAAACAAGGTGAACGTCAACATTATATAAAAAAAAAAGAATATGCAGTAAGTAAACATTCCCCCTCCCCCCGGATTGCTGCTGCTGCTGACATTTACTGCTCTCCTAGAAAGCTGCCACCTCCGAGAGAACCCCATCATGGACCCTCTCAAGGCAAACTTTATTTTCTCAAGACTGAGAAACCCAGCTATGTCACTAACCCAGGTCTCCACAATCGGGGCTTTCTAGTCTCCACATTAAAAGGATCCGTCTCCGGCCTACCAGGGAGGCAAAGGCCAAAACCTCGGCCTCTTTCGCTTCCTGAACTCCCGGATCGTCTGACACACCAAAGATCGCTATCTCTGGACTCGGTACCACCCGCGTGTTTAGGATCTTGGACATTGCCTTAGCGAATCCCAGCCAGAATCCTTTGAGAGCCGGACATGCCCAGATCATATGAATATGGTTCGCTGGGTTTCCCGCACATCTATCCTCAACCCCAAAGAACTTGCTCATTCTTGCTGTCGCCATGTGTGCCTGATGGACCACCTTAAACTGAATTAAGCTAAGCCTGGCACATGATGAAGAGGAATTGACCCTATTTAGGGCTTCCACCCACAGGCCCGCATCCAGCTCCCCGCCTAGCTCCTCCCACTTGCCCTTAAGTTCCACCACTGGGGCTTCCTCCGCCTCCTGTAGTTCTTGGTAGATGCCCGACACCTTCCCCTCCCCAACCCAGGTGCCAGAGACCACCCAATCCTTTATCCTACGTGGGGGTAGCAACGGAAATGCCACCACCTGTTTTTTTAGAAAGGCGCATACCTGAAGGTATCTGAAGGCATTTCCAGAGGGCAGATTAAATTTCTCCTCCAGCTCTGAACTAAAGAGGTTTGTGTGCACACAGATATTGACATGAAGGGTTTTTTATATTCACAGACCCTGAAGCAGATTATTGCAAGTCGCACTGAGGTGATTTCAGGTGGTGCTATTCCCATGTGTTTGCTGTCCTTGTCCTTCATGACAGTCAAGGTTATGAGTTTAGAAGTTGATGTCGAAGGTCCTCTGTTGAGTTCACAGATCATAGAATTTACAGTGCAGAAGGAGGCCATTCAACCCATCGAGTCTGCACCGGCCCTTGGAAAGAGCACCCCACTTAAGACCACGCCTCCACCCTATCTCCTTAACCCAGAAACCCCACCAAACCTTTTTGGACACTAAGGGCAATTTATCTTGGCCAATCCACCTAACCTGCACAGCTTTGGACTGTGGGAGGAAACCGGAGCACCCAGAGGAAATCCATGCAGACCTGGGGAGAATGTGCAGACTCTGCACAGACAATGACCCAAGCCAGGAATTCAACCTGGGACCCTGGAGCTGTGAAGCAACTGTGCTGCCCCAACCACTGTGCTACCGAGTTGCCCTACCACTGTGCTACCGAGTTGCCCCACCACTGTGCTACTGTGAAACATCTTGTAGATGGTACACACACTGCCACCATTGTGCTCTGGAGGTCAAGGGAGTCACTGTTTCAGGTGATGGATGGGGTACTGAGCAAGCAGATGCTTTGTCCTGTGTAAAACATGATGTGGAGATGCCGGCGTTGGACTGGGGTGATCATTGTAAGAAGTCTCACAACACCAGGATCAAGTCAATAGGTTTGTTTGAAATCACAAGCATTCGGAGGACTGCTCCTTCATCAGGTCTCACTTCACCTGATGAAGGAGCAGTGCTCCGAAAACCTTTGATTTCAGATAAACCTGTTGGACTTTAACCTGGTGTTGTGAGATGTCTTACTGCATAAAACAGACTCCATAATTTGAATAAGACTGGCTGATAAATAATAATTGTTGTCGGAAAGGACTGTGACCGAGAATATATAACCAATTCAGTCCACTTGAAAAAAGATCTGCTCTTCAAAGATATATCCGAAGAAATCCCATTTGATGTTTTTAGTTGAATTTATTGCCTCAGCAGCTCACTCAGATACCGGACTGGCAAAGGCATTGATTGGACAATAGCTGGGAACAATGATCCAAAATGTTCTGTGAGTGAAACATTTTCTCTTTAACCCGGAATGGACTCTGTCAGAGTTAAAGGCAATACCAGGCTAAATTACATTGAATATACAGCACAGAAACAGGCCATTCAGCCCAACCCATCTCTGCCAGTATTTCTACTTCACTTCATCCTCCTCGCATGCTTTCCCATCTTACTCTATCAGTGTGTCCGTCTGTTTATTTCTCCCTCATGTCTTCATCCAGCTTCCTCTTCAATGTATCAATGTTATTCACCTCCACCACTCACTGTGGTAGTGAGTTCCACATTCTCATTACTCTCTGGAAAGAAGTTTCTCCTGAATTCAGTTTTGTTCTTCCCCCTACAAGTGGGGAACACCCTCTGTGTTTATCAAAAGCTTTGATAATTTTAATGACCTCAATTAGCCCCTCGACCTTGTATTTTGAAAGGAGAAAAGTGACCAAGCCTTCATTGTGAAAGTGAAAATCGCTTATTGTCACAAGTAGGCTTCAAATGAAGTTACTGTGAAAATCCCCTAGTCGCCACATTCCGGCGCCTGTTCGGGGAGGCTGGTACGGGAATTGAACCGTGCCTTGGTCTGCTTTAAAAACCAGCTCTTTAGCCCTGTACTAAATCAGCCCCAGACTTTGAGAATAGAAGATTCACTGAGAATGGGTGGGCTAGGCTGGTCTTTATGAATTAGATGGTTGATCAGACTGTTCATGGACAGGTACTTGGTATTTGGGAGTAGTCGAGGAATTCAAGTGGCAGTCATCAATAAAGCATTAATTTTCATTTGGACACCACATTTTTAAAAAAAAATTAGAGTGCCTAATTATGTTTTTGCAATTGAGGGGCAATTTAATGTGGCCAATTCACCTAACTGGCACATCTTTGGATTGTGGGGGTGAACCCTCGCACACACAGGGAGAATATGCAAACTCCACACAGACAGTCAACTTGGGCTGGGAGGATACCAAGGTCCTCAGCGCCGTAGGCAGAAGTGTTAACCACTGTGCCACCGTGCCCCCCTGTTGGTTATCGCATTTGACTTAATAAAAATGCCAAGGATTTTCCTGGAACATTGTAAAACAAAGTTTCACGAAAGTTGTCGAAGATCTTGATGTGACACAAAATACTGCTATCTCAGAAATTCTACATCTCATTCCCCCACATATTCTCTCCTTCCTGTTCATTTCGAAACTAATTCATTCCACTATCGTCCTGCTTTTCCCCAAAATCTCCTCCCTGAAGGCGCTGACTCTGGATGAGGAATGGCGGCCACAGCACCCACAATCCCCCGCGGTGAGGAAACCGCTCCATTCGCCGGGCGGGCGGCCGGACTGCGCATGTCCCTGGGAGCGATGGGAAACTGCGCATGTGCAGGAAGATCCCACCTCCTGACCTTTCTGCTGGGCTCTTGACCAATGGGAACAGTTGGAGGACCGGAAGGACTCTGGTTCTGAGGGAAAAGGAAGTGAATCCCCAGGGAGGGTGCAGACTCTGGAAAGGTTGGCTCAGGTCTCTCAGTAGGTTCACGGATTGTGCGAAAATTGCTGGCGGTAAATAGTGAGGAGGATAGTCTTTGGTTGCAGGAGGACAATCTTTAATATTGACAAAAGTAACCCTGAAGCGTCCATCTAATTCAGTTAGAAATTATTGATCATCTCTGCTTGAGAACCTTCATTGGCAGAAAGTTCCAGATCATGATCAATCACTACCTCCTGTATCTTAACCAACTGATACAATCCTATACATTAAAAACAATTTTCGTCCTGTTACATATTTCCGTTAGGATGGCAGTCTTCATGAAGATTTCCAGGGCTCTCTGTCCACGATTGTAAGCAGTGAGCATGGATCTGTCAATCAGCCTGAATCAGCACCTTCAGGAGAATTGGGAGGGTGAATATTAGATACAGCAGAGTGAGAATGGAGGGAGAGTGTGTGGGACGGAGATTTACAGCTTTTGGGAAGTGAGAGAGGACAGAATGTTCCATAGAAACTAGAAATGTCTGTTCTGAATTCCGATCCTGTACTGACAATGGTGTATTTTGTAAACTCCTTTTACAGGGTATCAGAAGAGGAAGAATTACAGACAGAAATCTCAAACCAAACCTCACGTCCCGATTTGACAGATTCACTCCATTCACCGGGACTTGAATATCATCAGCCTTTGAATTGAGAAGCAAAAAGGTTTGTCTGTTCTTCCTGCTTCAGATGGTTTTAACCATCAGTGTGACTGGAAAATCACCGAGCCACACACACCCGAGTGAGAGTGTTCCAGAGCACTGACTGGAAAGAGCTTTAACCAGTTACACAAACTGAAAATAAACAGCAGGGAGAGACCGTACGAGTTCTGTGTGAGCCTTCAACTGATTGTCCAACCTGGAGAGACACAAGGACACCAGCACCATGGAGAAACCATGGAAATGTGGGGACTGTGGGAAGAGATTCAGATTGTCATCTATACTAGAAACTCATCGACGCATTCACACTGGGGAGAGGCCGTTCACCTGCTCTTAGTGTGGGAAGGGATTCATTACGTTATCCCACCTGAAGAAGCACCAGCCAGTCCATGTCGGGGCGAAGCCATTCACCTGCTCCACATGTGGGGAGGGGTTCAGTACTTCATCTGAACGGCGTACACACCAACAAGTTCACACTGGGGAGGGACCATTCACCCACAGTGAGTGTGGGAAGGGATTTACTCAGGTATCCAATCTGCTGGGCCACACTGTCACTCACAGCAATGAGAGACCCTTTAAATGCTCTCACTGTGGGAGCAGCTTCAAAAGGTCTCACAAACTGATGAACCGTGGGTTTCCTCCGGGTGCTCCGGTTTCCTCCCACAGTCCAAAGATGTGCAGGTTAGGTGGATTGGCCATGATAAATTGCCCTTAGTGTCCAAAATTGTCCTTAGTGTTGGGTGGAGTTACTGGGTTATGGGGATAGGGTGGAGGTGTTGACCTTGGGTAGGGTGCTCTTTCCAAGAGCCGGTGCAGACTCGATGGGCCGAATGGCCTCCTTCTGCACTGTAATTTCTATGATAACCATCAGTGCATTCACACTAGGGAGAGACCGTTCAGCTGCTCTCATTGCACAATGAGGTTTCAAAACTCATCCCATCTGCTGACACACCAGATCCTGCACACCGGAGAGAGGCCGTTCACCTGCTCTCAGTGTAGAAAGGGATTCACTCAAATAAGCAACCTGCGGAGACACGAGCGAATTCACACTGGGAAGAGGTCGTTCACCTGCTCTGATTGTGGGGAGGGATTCACTCGGTTATCCCACCTGCAGGCACACCAGCGAATTCACACTGGGGAGAGGCCGTTTATCTGCTCTGACTGTGGGAAGGGATTCACTCAGTTACCCAATCTGCAAGCACACCAGGAGTTCACACTGGGGAGAGGCCATTCACCTGCACAGTGTGTGGGAAGGGATTCACTTGGTCAACACTTCTGCTGAGACACCAGTGAGTTCACAAGTGATGACAGGGGTTGGATTCTGCTGTTATTGCTGCTGTTAATCACATCCAGGACTGAACCATGTTCATTCTGACACTTGGTGAAGTGGGAGGGTGGGAGAGTTTCTTTCTGCTGGACCGGCCGGTCTCACAACTGTACTTCCAGTGGGCTGATGCTCTTTGAGCCTGGGAGAGCACATTTCCACTGAAGTGATCCATGAAAGCTGATGAAGGACATTTATTTTATCCTGAATAGTAAATCCTGTTTTTCCCCCATTACAGGTAGATTTAAAATAAACACAGAAAGAACTGGAAAAACGCAGCAGGACTGGCAGCATCTGTGAGAGAGGAAACAGAGTTAATGTTTCACGTCCAATGTAACTCTACCTGAGAGCTAAAGAGAGGGAGAAATGTGATGGGTTTGATGCTGGTGAGAAAGGGGGAGGGTCAGACAGAACAAAAGAGAAAATCAGCGATAGGGGAGATTAAATGATAAAAATGTCCTGGAACGACTTCCAGTGGAGGCCCTGAGTTTATCGGCCGCACACAACGTGGCTCCTGCTTGGAAGCTTGGGTTTCTGGCCCTTTCTGCCCGGTTAATGGGCGCTTTGTTTGTAAAAAGTGCAGAATAAGTGGAGGGAGTTGGTTTTTCCTCCAAAGTGGAATATCAGCAGGTTACAACACCGGGCAAAAGTCGAGTATAGCCTTAGCTTGAGATGGAGGATCTGTGTGGTGCAGCAACTGAGAGTATGGCGGAGTTGGAGGATGTTTCGGCAGCATCGGAAAGAGATGCAAGAGGACTGGTCCAGGGCGATTGAGGAAACAGTAGCCCCTCTTCGTGGGAGGGTGGAGAGGGTGGAGGAACGCCTGGAGTCACAAGGTGCAATGATCCGAGAGGTGGAAAGGACGGTGTTGGATCCCAGTGATCAGATCGTGTTGCAGGAGGCAGAGATGGTGATGCTGGGAGAGGCTTGCAAGGTGCTGAGGGCGAAGGTGGACGACCAGGAGAATCAGTCCAGGCGACAGAATCTGTGAATTGTAGGTCTGAGGAAGGAGTGGAGGGAACGAGTGCCATGGGCTATGTATTGAAAATGTTCACTAAGCTGGTTGAGGAGGGGGTCTTCAATAAGGCCCCGGAGGTGGATTGGGCCCCCCGATCATTACAACGGAGGCCGAGAGCAGGGGAGCCGCTGCAGGCAGTGATCGGCTGGATGCACCAGTTCCAGGCGAAGGAGAGGATTCTGAGGTGGGTGAAGTCGACGTGAGACTGTAGCTGGGAGGGGAATCTGATCCGGATCTACCAGGACATTGGGGCCGACCTGGCCAAATGGCAGACGGGTTGTAACAGGGCCCAGGCGGCGCTCTTTCGACCAAGGTCTGGTTCGGGGTGTTGTATCCGGACAAACTCTGGGTGACTTTCACAAGGGCAAAGGACATTATTTTACGATGTCAGAAGAAGCGGATGACTTGGTCAAGGAGCTTGGTTTGGGGGAGGAGTAATGGTGGGATCTGTTCTGTCTCGACGTGTATATACAAGTTTTGTAAATGTTACGTTTTTTGCATGTTATGACTCGGGCTCATATGGGTGGGTTCTTCCCTGAGGTTGAGGACAGATGTGAGAGGTACAGGAGGGGGCCTGTCAATCATGTTCACATGTTTTGGGTGTGCCCGAAGTTCGGGGATTCTGGCCATTGATTTCCGAGACCCTGCCGGAAGTGTGGGGGTGACGATGGAGCCGTGCTCTTTAGTGGGGCTTTCATGTGTTTCGGATCTGCCAGAGCTGCTGGAGGGGAACGGGGTCTTCACCACTCTGATTGCCCGGCGGCGAATCTCACTGGGTTGGAGGTCGGTCGCCCCACCGAAGATATCGGCATGGTTGGGGGATTTGACGGAATTTCTGCAGTTGGAGAAGACTTAAGTACGTTCTCCGAGGGTGAAGAGGTTTCTATTTAAGACGGAGGGTCTTTCTGTCTCTATTTGAGGATCTGTTTGTCGCCGTGGGGGGGGGTGGTCAGTTGGGAAAGGGATGTTGGGGTAGTTTCGGGAAGAAAAGGGGGAAAATGACAAACTGTTTGAAAGCCAATGGTATTTGATTGTTGTTTATTTGTATAATTGATTGTGTTTGGAATAAAATACATATATTAAAAACACAAACTAAAAGTCTAATGATCTTCTCTATTATTGGTAGAAAAAACCCATCTGGTTTACTAATGCCCGTTAGGGAAGGAAATCTGCCTCCTTACCTGGTCTGGACTACATGTGACTCCAGATCCACAGCAATGTGGTTGACTCTGAAATGGCCCAGCACAAAGCTGTAAGAATCTGCAAGGATGTTTATTCCATAGAATGGAATTCGACAGTGCAGAAAGGGACCACGGGGCCCATCGAGTCTGCACGGACCCTACCAAGAGCAGCTACCTCAGTATATCCCCCCGCCATATCCCCATAATCCCACTTAACCTGTATATCTTTGGACTGTGGGAGGACTCCAGAGCGATGGAGGAAACCCATGGAAACACGGGGAGAATATGCAAACTCCACACAGACAGTCACCCAAGGCTGGAATTGAATCCGGGTCGCTGGCACTGTGAGGCAGGAGTGATATTATGAATGAAACCGGACTATTTGCATGCCAGACATCAAAAGCAGCAATCAATAGACAGAGCTAAACGATCCAACAACCAATGGATCAGATCTGAGCTCTGCAGTCCTGCAAGTAACTTTGAGCCACACAAATGCCAGGCAATGACCACCTCCCTCATGAGAGAATCTAACCACCTCCCCATGTCATTCAATGGCATTACCATTGATAAATTCCCCACTATCAACATCTTGGGGGTTACCATTGACCAGAAACTGAACTGGACTAGCCATATAAATACAGTGGCTACAAGAGTGGGTCAGAGGCTGGGAATCCTGCTGTGAGTCACTCACCTCCTAACTCCTGAAAGCCTGTCCATTATCGAGAGGTCAGGGGTGTGATGGATCACTCTCCACTTGCCTTGATGAGTGCATCTCCAAAATTAAAGAAGCTCAGCACCTTCCAGGACAATTCAGCTCATTTCATTCACTCCACCACCAAGGCACAGCAGCAGCAGTGTGTGTACCATCTACAAAATGCACAGCAGGAACTCACCGAGGCTCCTGAGAGAGTACCTTCCCACGACCATATAGAAGGACAAGGAGAGCAGACAGACAGGAACACCACCACGTGGGTGTTCCTCGCCAAACCACACACCATCCTGATTTGTAAATATATCACTGTTCCTTCAGTCGCTAATAGCATAGTGGATGTACCAACACCACATGGACTGCAGTGGTTGAAGAAGGCAGCTCACCAGTACCTTCTCTAAGGCAACTAGGGATGGTAAATAAATGCTGGGTCGAGCCAGCAAAGCCCACATCCCGTAACTATGTATTTTTTTATTTAAAAATTCGATTGGGCCAATAATGGACTTGGGAGAAATAATACTGAGTAAGAACTGTCCACAAGTTGGACGGGGGTAAAGAGGGAGCTGGAGAATATTTTACAGTCTCGTTTTATCTGTTGCTTAAAGCATCTGTCCTTATGTACCAGTAACTTAGAACTCACGGCATTCCTTCAGGAGAAAAGATTGCGTAGATGTTACCGCAGGCGGGGCCAGAACAGAACTGGAAGAGAACGGAGTGAAATTGAGTGAGGGGTTGGAGAGAGAGTTCTCGTCCCCCTCTAGGTGTGGACTGTAAGAATCCTGGGGGACTCCGTGCTTCGGGTTTTCTTGTTAATTAGTGAACATTAAATTAAATTCTATGACTGGCTGTGGATTTATTTTGAATTTGATTGTTACACTGCTCCTGTTTTTATTCCTGTTGTGATTACGCTCTGGGTAAGGATGGTTGACAGGTGACAGGGTGGGAAATTGTGGTTTGGGTCTTCACTGACCAAATGTTTTATTGATCCGAAAGGTGTAAAAGGGACCAAACTCCAGCAGAAATCGAGCAGAGCTGAGAACAGACGACTTGCTGTGTGGGAACAGGGAGATAAACAGTTCCCAGAGGACAGAGAAAACAAGAGTGCCTGGAATCCTAGACAACACCCTGGTGTCAAGGCCACCATGTTTTCACTGCTTGGCATGGGAATGCTGACTCCCTGTACCGGGGACGGAGCGTGGGGAAGACAATTGTTTGAGAGTTTGGAGTGGCTTGGGCGGGTACAGATGGTTCAATGACAGACTTTGTAATTGGTCCGTTCAAATGTTATCTCGGCAATGATTGGGTTAAATCAGTCTCCATAGACTTTGTGATGTAATAAGAAGGGATTCCCCGAGCACAGAGATTTGTTGAGGTTTTACACATTCCACTGACTGGGACCATGGCATCTGGGGCAGAGCAGGGAGCATTTACCTGGAGATGGTGCTTCTACCCAGAGTGTAATGGGAATGCTGCTGCACTTTGATATTACTGCTGAGACACAGGAACAGGAGCAGGCCATTCGGCCCCTCGAGCCCACTCCACCATTCAATAAAATCAGGGCTGATCTGATTGTGGTCTTAACTCCACTTTCCTTCCTCCACCCTTTCACTCCCTCTTCAATCAAGAATCTATCAAATTCAATCTGAAAACATATTCACTGACCCTGCTTCCAGCACCCTCTGGAGAAAGAGAGATTTACAGACCCACGGCCCTCAGGAGAAAAACAATATTCTCATCCGCGTCTTAAATGGAAGACCCCTAATATTTAAGCAGTGTCCCCTAATTCTAGTCTCTCCCACAAGGGGAAACATTCTCTCAGCAATCTCTCTGTCAATTCCACTCATGATCTTATTGAAACACATGAGATCCTCTCTCATTCTGCTAAACTGCAATGGATACAGTCCCAACCTGTCAAACCTTTCCTCAGAGGATAACCCCCTCATTCCAAGAATCCGGGGAGTCAACCTCCTCTGAACTGCTTCTGATGCAATTATCTCATTTCTGAAATAAGGAGACCCAAACTGTACACAGTGCTCTAAAAATGGTCTCACCAAGGTCCTGTACAACTGCAACAAAACATCCCGACTTGTTTATTTCAATCTCTTTGCCATACACAACATTCCATTGTGCTTCCCAAGTGATTTCAACTCACTCGATAAAGCCTGATTAAACTGTTCAAGGACCCGATCGAGCCACTTGCTGTACCTGCAAACTAACTTACTGTGACTCCTGTACACGGACGCCCAGATCCCTCTGTACCTCATCGTTCTGTAATGTCTCACCATTTAAATAATATTGTTTTATTTAATCCTTCCTGCCAAAGTGGACAATTCACATTTTCCCACATTATCCTCCATCTGTCGAGTTTTGTCCATTCACTTAATGTCCTTTGCAGACTCCTTATGTCCACTTCACAAATTACTTTCTGAACTATGTGTCATCAGAACATTTAGCCACCATACATTCAATCCCATCACCCAACTCATTGATATAGATTGTAAATAGTTGAGGGCCCAGCACTGATCCTTGTGACACTCCACTTACCTTTACAGGAGCAGCCCATTGGATTTCGGCGGCAGCGGTGCGCAGGGGCCTTCTGGGAGGTGAGTAGTTAGTTTAAAACCACTTACCTTTACAGGAGCAGCCCATTGGATTTCGGCGGCAGCGGTGCGCAGGGGCCTTCTTGGAGGTGAGTAGTGAATTTAAAACCACTTACCTTTACAGGAGCAGCCCTTTGGATTTCGGCGGCAGCGGTGCGCAGGGGCCTTCTGGGAGGTGAGTAGTTAGTTTAAAACCACTTACCTTTACAGGAGCAGCCCATTGGATTTCGGCGGCAGCGGTGCGCAGGGGCCTTCTTGGAGGTGAGTAGTGAATTTAAAACCACTTACCTTTACAGGAGCAGCCCTTTGGATTTCGGCGGCAGCGGTGCGCAGGGGCCTTCTGGGAGGTGAGTAGTTAGTTTAAAACCACTTACCTTTACAGGAGCAGCCCATTGGATTTCGGCGGCAGCGGTGCGCAGGGGCCTTCTTGGAGGTGAGTAGTGAATTTAAAACCACTTACCTTTACAGGAGCAGCCCTTTGGATTTCGGCGGCAGCGGTGCGCAGGGGCCTTCTGGGAGGTGAGTAGTTAGTTTAAAACCACTTACCTTTACAGGAGCAGCCCATTGGATTTCGGCGGCAGCGGTGCGCAGGGGCCTTCTGGGAGGTGAGTAGTTAGTTTAAAACCACTTACCTTTACAGGAGCAGCCCATTGGATTTCGGCGGCAGCGGTGCGCAGGGGCCTTCTGGGAGGTGAGTAGTTAGTTTAAAACCACTTACCTTTACAGGAGCAGCCCATTGGATTTCGGCGGCAGCGGTGCGCAGGGGCCTTCTGGGAGGTGAGTAGTTAGTTTAAAACCACTTACCTTTACAGGAGCAGCCCATTGGATTTCGGCGGCAGCGGTGCGCAGGGGCCTTCTGGGAGGTGAGTAGTTAGTTTAAAACCACTTACCTTTACAGGAGCAGCCCATTGGATTTCGGCGGCAGCGGTGCGCAGGGGCCTTCTGGGAGGTGAGTAGTTAGTTTAAAACCACTTACCTTTACAGGAGCAGCCCTTTGGATTTCGGCGGCAGCGGTGCGCAGGGGCCTTCTGGGAGGTGAGTAGTTAGTTTAAAACCACTTACCTTTACAGGAGCAGCCCATTGGATTTCGGCGGCAGCGGTGCGCAGGGGCCTTCTGGGAGGTGAGTAGTTAGTTTAAAACCACTTACCTTTACAGGAGCAGCCCATTGGATTTCGGCGGCAGCGGTGCGCAGGGGCCTTCTGGGAGGTGAGTAGTTAGTTTAAAACCACTTACCTTTACAGGAGCAGCCCATTGGATTTCGGCGGCAGCGGTGCGCAGGGGCCTTCTGGGAGGTGAGTAGTTAGTTTAAAACCACTTACCTTTACAGGAGCAGCCCATTGGATTTCGGCGGCAGCGGTGCGCAGGGGCCTTCTGGGAGGTGAGTAGTTAGTTTAAAACCACTTACCTTTACAGGAGCAGCCCATTGGATTTCGGCGGCAGCGGTGCGCAGGGGCCTTCTGGGAGGTGAGTAGTTAGTTTAAAACCACTTACCTTTACAGGAGCAGCCCATTGGATTTCGGCGGCAGCGGTGCGCAGGGGCCTTCTGGGAGGTGAGTAGTTAGTTTAAAACCACTTACCTTTACAGGAGCAGCCCATTGGATTTCGGCGGCAGCGGTGCGCAGGGGCCTTCTGGGAGGTGAGTAGTTAGTTTAAAACCACTTACCTTTACAGGAGCAGCCCATTGGATTTCGGCGGCAGCGGTGCGCAGGGGCCTTCTGGGAGGTGAGTAGTTAGTTTAAAACCACTTACCTTTACAGGAGCAGCCCATTGGATTTCGGCGGCAGCGGTGCGCAGGGGCCTTCTGGGAGGTGAGTAGTTAGTTTAAAACCACTTACCTTTACAGGAGCAGCCCATTGGATTTCGGCGGCAGCGGTGCGCAGGGGCCTTCTGGGAGGTGAGTAGTTAGTTTAAAACCACTTACCTTTACAGGAGCAGCCCATTGGATTTCGGCGGCAGCGGTGCGCAGGGGCCTTCTGGGAGGTGAGTAGTTAGTTTAAAACCACTTACCTTTACAGGAGCAGCCCATTGGATTTCGGCGGCAGCGGTGCGCAGGGGCCTTCTTGGAGGTGAGTAGTGAATTTAAAACCACTTACCTTTACAGGAGCAGCCCTTTGGATTTCGGCGGCAGCGGTGCGCAGGGGCCTTCTGGGAGGTGAGTAGTTAGTTTAAAACCACTTACCTTTACAGGAGCAGCCCATTGGATTTCGGCGGCAGCGGTGCGCAGGGGCCTTCTTGGAGGTGAGTAGTGAATTTAAAACCACTTACCTTTACAGGAGCAGCCCTTTGGATTTCGGCGGCAGCGGTGCGCAGGGGCCTTCTGGGAGGTGAGTAGTTAGTTTAAAACCACTTACCTTTACAGGAGCAGCCCTTTGGATTTCGGCGGCAGCGGTGCGCAGGGGCCTTCTGGGAGGTGAGTAGTTAGTTTAAAACCACTTACCTTTACAGGAGCAGCCCATTGGATTTCGGCGGCAGCGGTGCGCAGGGGCCTTCTGGGAGGTGAGTAGTTAGTTTAAAACCACTTACCTTTACAGGAGCAGCCCATTGGATTTCGGCGGCAGCGGTGCGCAGGGGCCTTCTTGGAGGTGAGTAGTGAATTTAAAACCACTTACCTTTACAGGAGCAGCCCTTTGGATTTCGGCGGCAGCGGTGCGCAGGGGCCTTCTGGGAGGTGAGTAGTTAGTTTAAAACCACTTACCTTTACAGGAGCAGCCCATTGGATTTCGGCGGCAGCGGTGCGCAGGGGCCTTCTTGGAGGTGAGTAGTGAATTTAAAACCACTTACCTTTACAGGAGCAGCCCTTTGGATTTCGGCGGCAGCGGTGCGCAGGGGCCTTCTGGGAGGTGAGTAGTTAGTTTAAAACCACTTACCTTTACAGGAGCAGCCCATTGGATTTCGGCGGCAGCGGTGCGCAGGGGCCTTCTGGGAGGTGAGTAGTTAGTTTAAAACCACTTACCTTTACAGGAGCAGCCCATTGGATTTCGGCGGCAGCGGTGCGCAGGGGCCTTCTGGGAGGTGAGTAGTTAGTTTAAAACCACTTACCTTTACAGGAGCAGCCCATTGGATTTCGGCGGCAGCGGTGCGCAGGGGCCTTCTGGGAGGTGAGTAGTTAGTTTAAAACCACTTACCTTTACAGGAGCAGCCCATTGGATTTCGGCGGCAGCGGTGCGCAGGGGCCTTCTGGGAGGTGAGTAGTTAGTTTAAAACCACTTACCTTTACAGGAGCAGCCCATTGGATTTCGGCGGCAGCGGTGCGCAGGGGCCTTCTGGGAGGTGAGTAGTTAGTTTAAAACCACTTACCTTTACAGGAGCAGCCCATTGGATTTCGGCGGCAGCGGTGCGCAGGGGCCTTCTGGGAGGTGAGTAGTTAGTTTAAAACCACTTACCTTTACAGGAGCAGCCCATTGGATTTCGGCGGCAGCGGTGCGCAGGGGCCTTCTGGGAGGTGAGTAGTTAGTTTAAAACCACTTACCTTTACAGGAGCAGCCCATTGGATTTCGGCGGCAGCGGTGCGCAGGGGCCTTCTGGGAGGTGAGTAGTTAGTTTAAAACCACTTACCTTTACAGGAGCAGCCCATTGGATTTCGGCGGCAGCGGTGCGCAGGGGCCTTCTGGGAGGTGAGTAGTTAGTTTAAAACCACTTACCTTTACAGGAGCAGCCCATTGGATTTCGGCGGCAGCGGTGCGCAGGGGCCTTCTGGGAGGTGAGTAGTTAGTTTAAAACCACTTACCTTTACAGGAGCAGCCCATTGGATTTCGGCGGCAGCGGTGCGCAGGGGCCTTCTGGGAGGTGAGTAGTTAGTTTAAAACCACTTACCTTTACAGGAGCAGCCCATTGGATTTCGGCGGCAGCGGTGCGCAGGGGCCTTCTTGGAGGTGAGTAGTGAATTTAAAACCACTTACCTTTACAGGAGCAGCCCTTTGGATTTCGGCGGCAGCGGTGCGCAGGGGCCTTCTGGGAGGTGAGTAGTTAGTTTAAAACCACTTACCTTTACAGGAGCAGCCCATTGGATTTCGGCGGCAGCGGTGCGCAGGGGCCTTCTTGGAGGTGAGTAGTGAATTTAAAACCACTTACCTTTACAGGAGCAGCCCTTTGGATTTCGGCGGCAGCGGTGCGCAGGGGCCTTCTGGGAGGTGAGTAGTTAGTTTAAAACCACTTACCTTTACAGGAGCAGCCCATTGGATTTCGGCGGCAGCGGTGCGCAGGGGCCTTCTGGGAGGTGAGTAGTTAGTTTAAAACCACTTACCTTTACAGGAGCAGCCCATTGGATTTCGGCGGCAGCGGTGCGCAGGGGCCTTCTGGGAGGTGAGTAGTTAGTTTAAAACCACTTACCTTTACAGGAGCAGCCCATTGGATTTCGGCGGCAGCGGTGCGCAGGGGCCTTCTGGGAGGTGAGTAGTTAGTTTAAAACCACTTACCTTTACAGGAGCAGCCCATTGGATTTCGGCGGCAGCGGTGCGCAGGGGCCTTCTGGGAGGTGAGTAGTTAGTTTAAAACCACTTACCTTTACAGGAGCAGCCCATTGGATTTCGGCGGCAGCGGTGCGCAGGGGCCTTCTGGGAGGTGAGTAGTTAGTTTAAAACCACTTACCTTTACAGGAGCAGCCCATTGGATTTCGGCGGCAGCGGTGCGCAGGGGCCTTCTGGGAGGTGAGTAGTTAGTTTAAAAAGCCTTGCCTGGTCCCGTGTCTGTTCTTCTTTTCAGTTTTATTTGTTTTTATATAAGGCGGGAACCGGAAGTTCTACCTCTGGCAAGTGCCCCCCCCCCCCCCAACCAATAAATTCTGGTGGAGAGGAAACCCGAGACACTACACGTGTAGTGTCTCCCACCCGCCCTCCTCCTCTAACCTAATAATAAGACCCATTGGTGTAAGGTAAGTGCCATATTATATTATTATATTATTAGCATTGTGCAGGTCAAGGATCGGAGGTGGAGGAGCAGTCTCTGTCAGCGAGAGAACCTGAGAACATCTCAGACACTCAGAAGGCAAGTAAGTGATTTTTACTTTTATACCTTTTTTCAAATTGTGTGTGTCGGGGGGAAATTGAAGCGACATCACAGAAAAGCTGTGACCTGAGTGGCTGGTTGGGATTCTAACCTAAATTTAAAAAATATTTGAGTATTTGGGAACTAATTAAACATATCCTCTAAATTATAATTAAGTTATTATCTAAGCCAGAGATCGGAGAGTATTATAGTTAGCTATCGCATTTCTATTAGAAATCTAGTGCTAGGAAACAGATAGTTGACAGTAACTTTGCAATTTAAAAAAAAAAGAGACAAATTTTAATTAATTGACGCAATGTCAGTTAGAGGGGTGCTGTGCTCTGACTGTGAGATGTGGCAGGTCCGGGAGGCTTCCAGCGTCCCGGGTGGCTTCATCTGCAGAAAGTGCACCCAACTGGAGCTCCTCACAGACCGCATGGTTCGGTTGGAGCAGCAATTGGATGCACTTAGGAGCATGCAGGTGGCGGAAAGCGTCATAGATCGCAGTTATGTAAATGTGGTCACACCCAAGGTGCAGGCAGAGAAATGGGTGACCACCAGAAAGGGCAGGCAGTCAGTGCAGGAATCCCCTGTGGTTGTCCCCCTCTCGAACAGATATACCCCTTTGGATACTGTCGGGGGGGATAGCCTATCAGGGGAAAACAGCAGCAGCCAGAGCAGTGGCACCACGGCTGGCTCTGATGTTCAGAAGGGAGGGTCAAAGCGCAGAAGAGTAATAGTAATAGGGGACTCTATAGTCAGGGGCACAGATAGGCGCTTCTGTGGACGTGAAAGAGACTCCAGGATGGTATGTTGCCTCCCTGGTGCCAGGGTCCAGGATGTCTCCGAACGGGTAGAGGGAATCCTGAAGGGGGAGGGCAAACAGGCAGAGGTCGTTGTACATATTGGTACTAACGACATAGGCAGGAAGGGGCATGAGGTCCTGCAGCAGGAGTTCAGGGAGCTAGGCAGAAAGTTAAAGGACAGGACCTCGAGGGTTGTAATCTCGGGATTACTCCCTGTGCCACGTGCCAGTGAGGCTAGAAATAGGAAGATAGAGCAGACAAACACGTGGCTAAACAGCTGGTGTAGGAGGGAGGGTTTCCGTTTTCTGGACCACTGGGAGCTCTTCCGGGGCAGGTGTGACCTGTATAAGATGGACGGGTTGCATCTAAACCGGAGAGGCATAAATATCCTGGCCGCGAGGTTTGCTAGTGTCACACGGGAGGGTTTAAACTAGTATGGCAGGGGGGTGGGTACGGGAGCAATAGGTCAGAAGGTGAGAGCATTGAGGGAGAACTAGGGAATAGGGACAGTGTGGCTCTGAGGCAGAGCAGACGGGGAAAAGTTGCTGAACACAGCGGGTCTGGTGGCCTGAAGTGCCTATGTTTTAATGCAAGGAGCATTACGGGTAAGGCAGATGAACTTAGAGCTTGGATTACTACTTGGAACTATGATGTTATTGCCATTACAGAGACCTGGTTGAGGGAAGGGCAGGATTGGCAGCTAAACGTTCCAGGATTTAGATGTTTCAGGCGGGATAGAGGGGGATGTAAAAGGGGAGGCGGAGTTGCGCTACTTGTTCGGGAGAATATCACCGCTATACTGCGAGAGGACACCTCAGAGGGCAGTGAGGCTATATGGGTAGAGATCAGGAATAAGAAGGGTGCAGTCACAATGTTGGGGGTATACTACAGGCCTCCCAACAGCCAGCGGGAGATAGAGGAGCAGATAGGTAGACAGATTTTGGAAAAGAGTAAAAACAACAGGGTTGTGGTGATGGGAGACTTCAACTTCCCCAATATTGACTGGGACTCACTTAGTGCCAGGGGCTTAGACGGGGCGGAGTTTGTAAGGAGCATCCAGGAGGGCTTCTTAAAACAATATGTAGACAGTCCAACTAGGGAAGGGGCGGTACTGGACCTGGTATTGGGGAATGAGCCCGGCCAGGTGGTAGATGTTTCAGTAGGGGAGCATTTCGGTAACAGTGACCACAATTCAGTAAGTTTTAAAGTACTGGTGGACAAGGATAAGAGTGGTCCGAGGATGAATGTGCTAAATTGGGGGAAGGCTAATTATGACAATATTAGGTGGGAACTGAAGAACATAGATTGGGGGCGGATGTTTGAGGGCAAATCAACATCTGACATGTGGGAGGCTTTCAAGTGTCAGTTGAAGGGAATACAGGACAGGCATGTTCCTGTGAGGAAGAAAGATAAATACGGCAATTTTCGGGAACCTTGGATGACGAGTGATATTGTAGGCCTCGTCAAAAAGAAAAAGGAGGCATTTGTCAGGGCTAAAAGGCTGGGAACAGACGAAGCCTGTGTGGCATATAAGGAAAGTAGGAAGGAACTTAAGCAAGGAGTCAGGAGGGCTAGAAGGGGTCATGAAAAGTCATTGGCAAATAGGGTTAAGGAAAATCCCAAGGCTTTTTACACGTACATAAAAAGCAAGAGGGTAGCCAGGGAAAGGGTTGGCCCACTGAAGGATAGGCAAGGGAATCTATGTGTGGAGCCAGAGGAAATGGGCGAGGTACTAAATGAATACTTTGCATCAGTATTCACCAAAGAGAAGGAATTGGTAGATGTTGAGTCTGGAGAAGGGGGTGTAGATAGCCTGGGTCACATTGTGATCCAAAAAGACGAGGTGTTGGGTGTCTTAAAAAATATTAAGGTAGATAAGTCCCCAGGGCCTGATGGGATCTACCCCAGAATACTGAAGGAGGCTGGAGAGGAAATTGCTGAGGCCTTGACAGAAATCTTTGGATCCTCGCTGTCTTCAGGGGATGTCCCGGAGGACTGGAGAATAGCCAATGTTGTTCCTCTGTTTAAGAAGGGTAGCAAGGATAATCCCGGGAACTACAGGCCGGTGAGCCTTACTTCAGTGGTAGGGAAATTACTGGAGAGAATTCTTCGAGACAGGATCTACTCCCATTTGGAAGCAAATGGACGTATTAGTGAGAGGCAGCACGGTTTTGTGAAGGGGAGGTCGTGTCTCACTAACTTGATAGAGTTTTTCGAGGAGGTCACTAAGATGATTGATGCAGGTAGGGCAGTGGATGTTGTCTACATGGACTTCAGTAAGGCCTTTGACAAGGTCCCTCATGGTAGACTAGTACAAAAGGTGAAGTCACACGGGATCAGGGGTGAGCTGGCAAGGTGGATTCAGAACTGGCTAGGCCATAGAAGGCAGAGGGTAGCAATGGAGGGATGCTTTTCTAATTGGAGGGCTGTGACCAGTGGTGTTCCACAGGGATCAGTGCTGGGACCTTTGCTGTTTGTAGTATATATAAATGATTTGGAGGAAAATGTAACTGGTCTGATTAGTAAGTTTGCAGACGACACAAAGGTTGGTGGAATTGCGGATAGCGATGAGGACTGTCTGAGGATACAGCAGGATTTAGATTGTCTGGAGACTTGGGCGGAGAGATGGCAGATGGAGTTTAATCCGGACAAATGTGAGGTAATGCATTTTGGAAGGGCTAATGCAGGTAGGGAATATACAGTAAATGGTAGAACCCTCAAGAGTATTGAAAGTCAAAGAGATCTAGGAGTACAGGTCCACAGGTCATTGAAAGGGGCAACACAGGTGGAGAAGGTAGTCAAGAAGGCATACGGCATGCTTGCCTTCATTGGACGGGGCATTGAGTATAAGAATTGGCAAGTCATGTTGCAGCTGTATAGAACCTTAGTTAGGCCACACTTGGAGTATAGTGTTCAATTCTGGTCGCCACACTACCAGAAGGATGTGGAGGCTTTAGAGAGGGTGCAGAAGAGATTTACCAGAATGTTGCCTGGTATGGAGGGCATAAGCTATGAGGAGCGATTGAATAAACTCGGTTTGTTCTCTCTGGAACGAAGGAGGTTGAGGGGCGACCTGATAGAGGTCTACAAAATTATGAGGGGCATAGACAGAGTGGATAGTCAGAGGCTTTTCCCCAGGGTAGAGGGGTCAATTACTAGGGGGCATAGGTTTAAGGTGAGAGGGGCAAGGTTTAGAGTAGATGTACGAGGCAAGTTTTTTACGCAGAGGGTAGTGGGTGCCTGGAACTCGCTACCGGAGGAGGTAGTGGAAGCAGGGACGATAGGGACATTTAAGGGGCATCTTGACAAATATATGAATAGGATGGGAATAGAAGGATACGGACCCAGGAAGTGTAGAAGATTGTAGTTTAGTCGGGCAGTATGGTCGGCGCGGGCTTGGAGGGCCGAAGGGCCTGTTCCTGTGCTGTACATTTCTTTGTTCTTTGTTCTTTGTTCTTTGTCACATCTTACCAACCCAGAAATTACCCATTTAAACCTACTCTCTGCTTCCTGTGAGCTAACCAATCCTCTATCCCTGCTGATATGTTAACCCCCTACATCATGAGCTCCTATTATGTGTAATAACCTTTGATGTGGCCCCTTGGAAAATACCTTCTGGAAATCTAGATAAACCACATCTCCAGGTTTCCCTTTATTGACATTCCTTGTTACTTCCTCAAAGAGCCTGGATAAATTAGTTCATCCCTGAATCTCATTTTTAAACATTGTGTGTCAAAAGAAAAGGTCTCCTCCACCCCTCTGGCTCCTTTGCTAATTACCTTTGAGGGGCTCACTCTCTGTTAAAGAGCCTGCCAACCCCTCTCACCCACTTTCCCCAAAGTGAATGAATTTAATCAGAAAAAGACCAAAAAACCCAAATATTTTTAATGAAACAAGTTTATTAATGAAACAGAACATGGGTTTTAAAAAAATTAATCAGAAAATGACTTAAGGATCAAAGACAACCAGAGTAAAAGAATAACCAGAATAAAAACATGTTCACAATGTTCCAGACCCAAATGTTTCTCTTCAGCTCTCCTGTACCTTGCTCCCGTGACTCCCCACATTGGACACAGGGGCACTGAACCTTGGGGTCATGTCCCCATCAAGCCTAGTTACTCCACCGTCGAACCCCGATTGGTTGGGGATCCATTTTCCAGTCAGTCCTCCAGCACCTTCCTGTCCCTTTATTAGTGACATACCCGTGACAATTTCCCAACTGGGGTGCAGGTCCCAGCTAAATTCAGTCCTCAGCTCCTTTGCCTGTCACTGATGTGAGCAATAGAGAGACAGAAAGGTTCCAAAAGGCTCAAATGGGAAGTCAAAACTTGTGGATTCGGATCTCTGTGAAGATCAGTAATTAATATTAAAAAAATCAAATTCCCAGTCAACAAATTAAAAGATCACATGACAAGACGTCTTTAGGACTTTTGCTGCAACAAACAAAATAGAAACAACATTAACTAATCACTATTTTTGAAGGAAACCTACACATTAAAGTATAAAATATAACTTTTCCCTTTTACACAATCTAAACTTCCACCCCACATTATTCTCTACTCTACCCCGGAAGTCGAAACTTAATTGTCTCAGAACCAGTCCAAAGTGATTATTCATTCCAGAGGTTTCCGTTCCTTTCTTTTCCCAATCTGCAGGCTTTAACCCCAGAACTGTCAATCACAGCGAATGATTGGCGAGCTACCAGAAAACAGGCATAAATAGGTCATTTTCTGGTTGGCAAGATGTAACGAGTGGAGTGTCACAGGGATCAGTGCTGGGACCTCAACCTTTAAAGTTTATATAAATGACTTGGATGACGGGACTGAAGGTATGATCGTTACATTTCCTAACATTGTGGCCAAAAAGGGAGAGGAGGTGGTGCTGCGCCGTTAACAAGGATGATGTTAGTACGTAAGGGAGGATTCACAGATCAGGAATACAAAATGTGGAAACTGTTTGGGTGGAGCTAAGAAACAGCAGAGGGCAGCAAACATTGGTAAGAATTGTTTATAGACCACCAAACAGTAGTGGTTTTGTGTGCACTGTAAAAGCTTCTATAGGTACGTAAAAAGGAAATATTTAGCGAAGACAAACGTGAGTCCATTACAGGGAGAATCAGTAGAATGTATAGTAGTGTGAATAGAGAAATGGCAGATTATCCACATTTAAAATTTTAATTTTTTTAAAATTTAGAGTACCCAATAATTTTTTACAATTAAGGAGCAATTTAGCGTGGCCAGTCCACCTACCTAGCACATCTTTGGGTTGAGGGGGTGAGACCCACGCAGACACAGGGAGAATGTGCAAACTCCACATGGACAGTGACCTGGGGCCAGGATCGAACCCGGGTCCTCAGCGCCGTAGGCAGCAGGGCTAACCACTGCACCACCTGTATATTACCTCCTATCCCATGTGCTTTCATTTTGCTAACTAACCTCCTGTGGGGTGTTTGTCAAAAACCTTCTGAAAATCCAAGTGTACGACGTCCACAGACTCCCCTTCATCAATTCTGTTAGTAACATCCTCAAAAACTCCAAAAGGTTCGTCAAACAGGATTTCCTATTCCTAACTCCATGTTGACTATTCTGAGTTTGCTCTCATATTCTATTTTCTCTTTATCAATTTTGTGGTCCTCCTTTGCTGAATCTAAACAAGTTCCCAATCCTCAGGCTGACTACACTCTTACCCACTTTCTGAACCTCTTCCTTTGAACTAATGGGAATCTTAAACTTTGCTTGCCACGGTTCCATCGCGTTTCCTGTTGGATTTTTGTTTCTAAAGGAATTTATATTTGATGTAAATATCTAATAATATTTTAAATGCTAGCAATTGTCTATCTATTGTCACACCTTTTATTGTAAGTTCCCAATGTGCCCACAGACAACTTGTCCCTCATACGTTGACAGTTTCCTTCTGTGAGAAACACCCAGATAAATTAAACAAAAGAACCATGTAACCACCATAGCCCATCTTCATGGCAATGTGGCATTGGCTTTGGGGGTTTCCAATCAGGAATGGGAACAAAATATCTTCCGACGTCCAAATACCCTATCACTCTGGTCCTCGTGAAACTTGGAACCAGGTATTCACAACAAAGCTCAAAGAGCATCAGCCCACTGGAGGCAAAGTTGTGAGACCGGCCAGTCCAGCAGAAAGAAACCCTCCGACCCTCCCCATTGACCAACTGACAGAATGACCACAATGCAGTCCTGGATGTAATTAAGAGCAGAAATATTAACAGCAGAATCCAACCCCTTGTTCACTTGTGAACCTGTTGGTGTCTCAGCAGGTGCGATGAAACACAAAATCCCTTCCCACATTGAGAGCAGATGAAAGGCCTCTCCCCAGTGTGAACTCGTTGGTGGCTCCGTAGGTGGGATGGATGAGTGAATCCCTTCCCACACTGAGAGCAGGTGAACGGCCTCTCTCCAGTGTGAACTCGCTGATGTCTCTGCAGGTTGGATAACTGAGAAAATCCCTTCTCACACTGAGAGCAGATGAACGGCCTCTCCCCAGTGTGAACTCGCTGGTGAGAGATCAGTTCTCGAGAGCTTTTGAAGCCAACCCCACAGTCAGAGCATTTAAAGGGTCTCTCATTGGTGTGAGTGACACTGTGTCTCCGCAGGTTAGATAAGTGAGCGAATCCCTTTCCACAAACGGAGCAGGTGAACGGTCTCTCTTCAGTGTGAACTCGCTGGTGGGACATCAGTTCTTGAGAGCTTTTGAAGCCACTCCCACAGTCAGAGCATTTAACGGGTCTCTCATTGCTGTGAGTCAAATTGTGTCTCTGCAGGTGAAATAACTGAGTGAAACCCTTCCCACACACGGAGCAGGTGAATGGCCTCTCCCCAGTGTGACTGTGTTGATGGGTTTCAAGCACAGATGGGAACCTAAATCCCTTCCCACAGTCCCCACATTTCCACCGTTTCTCCATGTTGCTGGTGTCCTTGTGTCTCTCCAGGTTGCACAATCAGTTGAGGCCTCGTCCACACACAGGACACGTGTGCGGTCTCTCCCCACTGTGATTAGGTTCAAGCTGTGTAACTGGTTAAAGTTCTTTCCACAGTCAGTGCTCTGGAACACTCACTCGGGTGTGTGTGTCTCGGTGCTTTTCCAGTCACACTGATGTTTAAAATCTCTTGAAGCCGACAGAACAGACAAACGTTTGTTCTAGATTGAAAGACCAATGATATTCAGAACCCAATGAATTGAGTGACTGTCAGATGTTGATGCAACGTTTGGTTTGAGATGTCTGTCTGTAAATCTTCCTCTTCTAATATCCTGTAAAAGGAGTTTACAAAAAGCATCCCTGTCAGTACAGGATAGAAATTCAGAACAGACAATTTTAGTCTCTATGGAACATTCTTTCCTCTCTCATTCCCCAAATCTGTAAATCTCCATCCCACGCACTCTCCCTCCATTCTCACTCTGCTGTGTCTAATATTCACTCTCCCAATTCTCCTGAAGGTGCTGATTGACAGATCCCTGCTCACTGCTTCCTGTTCTGGACACAGGGACCTGAAAATCTTCATGCAGGCTGCCAGACAGATATGTGTCTATATTCCTGGACTGAAAATGTTTTAATGTATAGGATTGTTCCAATTGGTTAAGATACAGGGGGTTGTGACTGACCATGTCCTTGAACTTGCTGCCCATGAGGGGAGTCAAGCAGAGATGATGAATAATTTCTAACCGAAATTGGATGGGTGCTGCAGGGTTACAGAATGGGACCCACTCGACACTGACAGAATTGCTCGACAGACAGTCGACATCGACACAAAATGTCCAATGGACTCCTCTTCTGTTATAAATCTGACTGGAAATATATAACGTAGCTACAGTACTGGACAAGAATAATTAATGTACTTTATTTCAGAACCATCAGTAATATATCGGAACCATCAGTAATATATCTAACCTGTACCATATAACACATGGTGAGACACAGTGGTTTGCACTACTGCCTCACAGCATGAGGGAGCCGGGTTCAATTCCAGCCTTGGGTGATTGTGTGGAGATTGCACATTCTCCCCGTGTCTGCGTGGATTTCCTCTGGGTGCTCCGGTTTCCTCCCACAGTCCAAAGGTGTGCAGATTAGGTGGGTTAGCCATGCTAAATTGCCCCTTAGTGTCCAATAAGGTTAGCTGTGGATTAGGGGGGGGCTTGGGCCTTGGTAAGGTGCTCTTTTGGAGAGCTGGTGCAGACTCGATGGGCCCAATGGCCTCTTTCTGCACTGTACGGATTCTATGAAGATAAATCTCAGAGAATCAGAGAGTTTACAGCCGAGCACGAGGCCCTTTGGCCCATCATTTCTGCGCCAGCCATCAAGGACCTCTCTATTCCAATCCCACTTTCCACCACTTGGACCATAGCCGTGTGTGCTTTGGCCTATCAAGGGCTCATCTCAATGCTTCTTCAATGTTGTGAGGGTTCCCGCCTCTGCCACACTTTCAGGCAGCAAGTTCCAGATTCCCACCACCCTCTGGGTGAAAATGTTTTTCCTCAAATCCGTTCTGAATCCCCAGCCCCTTACCTTAAATTTATGCCCACTGTTTACTGACCTGCCAACTAAGGGGAAAGCTTTCTTCCGATCTACTCTAGCTATGTCCTTCATAAATTTGTACAATAATAATCTTTATTGTCACAAGTACGCTTATATTAACACTGCAATAAAGTTACTGTGAAAAGCCTCTAGTCGCCACATTCCGGCACCTGTTCGGGTACACGGAGGGAGAATTCAGAATGTCCAAATGACCTAACAGCACGCCTTTTGGGACTTGTGGGAGGAAACCAGAGCACCTGGAGGAAACCCATGCAGACACGGGGAAAAGGTGCAGACTCCACACAGAGAGGGTGGAGGAATCGAACCTGGGACCCTGGCACAGTGAAGCAACAGTGCCGCCCATATCACATATCCCCTCAGCCTCCTCTGCTTCCAGGAAACTCCTAACCAGCCTCTACTCATCGCTGAAACGCCCAGGCAATATGCTGAGGAATCGCCTCTCCATTCTCTCCAGTACAATCACATCCTCCGTCTAGTGTGGCAACCAGAACTGCACTCAGTTCTTGATTAATACGGGGATCAGGGGTCATGGGGAGAAGGCAGGAGAATGGGGATGAGACAATATCAGCCATGATTGAATGGCAGAGCAGACTCGATGAGCCGAGTGGCCTAATTCTGCTCCTATGTCTTATGAATCTCCTCTGCATCCGGGGCTTTTCACAGTAACTTCATTGAAGCCTACTTGTGACAATAGGCGATTATTATATTATTATTATCCTCTCCAGTGCAATCACATCCTTCCTCTAGTGTGGCAATCAGTACTCCAGCTATGGCTTAACAAGTGTACAGTTTTATACAGTTCCATCGTAACCTCCATGCTCTTTTAATTCTATACCTCAGCGAATAGAAGTATCCCATATCCCTTCTTAACCACCTTATCTACCTTCCCTTCTGACTTCAGGGATCTATGACAGGCACATCAAGGTCCCTCTGACCTTATGTACTTCCTAGGGTCCTACCATTCTTTTATATTCCCTTGCCTTTTCATCCTCCCAAAATGCATTGCCTCACACTTTTCAGGGTTAAATTCCATTTGCCACTGTTCTGTCCATCTAACCAGTCCAACTACATTACCCTTTAATCTTTCCTCCTCACTACTTATCATACAACCAATTTTTGTATCATCTGCGAACACACTTGATCTTACCTCCTCCATTCACATCCAGATCATTAATGTACACAACAAAGAGCAAAGGGCCCAGCACTGATCCCTGTGGAACACCACTGGACACGGGCTTCCAGTCACAAAAATAACCTTCAACCATCACCCTCTGCTTTCTATTAGTAAGTCAATTCTGGGTCCAATTTGCCAATTGCTCTGGATCCCATGGGCTCTTGTCTTCTTGACCAGTCTCCCATGTGAGACCTTGTCAAATGCTTCACTGAAGTCCCTGTAGTCTACATGAACTGTACTACCATTAGCTACACACCGAGACAGCTCCTGAAAAAAATCAAGTCAAATTTGTAAGACATGATCTCCCCTTGACAAAACCATACTGACTATCCTTCATTAATCCTTACTCCTCGAAGTGGAGATCAATTCTGGCCCTCAGAATTTTTTCAAAAGTTTCCCTACCACTGAGGTTACGCTCACTGGTCTGTAATGTCCTGTTTTTTTTTTTACTTACTTCACTCCTTGAATAATGGAATCACATTATCTGTCCACCAGCCCTCCGGCACCACTCGTGTGACCAGAGAAGATTTGAAAATTGTCAGAGTCTCTGCAATCTCCTCCCTTGCCTCCCACAGCAGCCTGGGGTACATCTCATCTGGGCCTGAGGTTTTAAACAAGTGACCAATTGAAGGTGAGAATGCGAAAAGAAATGGAAAGGGGGAGAAAAGAAAGTGTTTTACTCACAGATGTTGGGGACAGGAGGAAGGTGCAGTCTGTGTGAAGCTCAATCTTCACTCACAGCCAGAGGAGCAGCAACTTTACTGGGCAGACAGTGGAAGAAGGTCCGTCCAACCATTGAACCAATGGCCGGACTTGATTGTCTGGAGGACCTTCCGGTCCTCCGGGGATGCCATCGGCCAAGCTGACGTAAGGGTGGGCGGGGTTTACAGAACAGCCGCGATGAGCTGCTGTCCAATCCCGGATCAGTGATATTATTCCCAATGGGAGACCTTGCGCTGGGAAGTCTTTGTGACGTCACAATGACGCCGTGCCTGAATCGTCCAATAGCAATTAATCTGCTGCGCGCTGACGTCTCAGGGCTACAGTGCGAAGGCCGGTCACGCGGACCCAGGAACCCCGCCCCCACCGATTGTGTCCCCTCTTCCTGCACCTCCTCGAGACAAGGTTTCCAGGCAGCCGGCCGATATTCCAGCCAGAGTGAAGTCTCTCACTCCACCCCCGGCCTGGGACTGCTCATGTCCAAGGGACGTTGCGCACGGGCAGAGGAGAACCCATCTCTTGAACTTCCTGCTGTGATGTTTACCAATGGGAATATGTTGCCAACCGGAAGGACTCTGGTGCGCCAGCCAATCAAAGCGTGGCCTTTGTGTGAATGAAGATTGAGCTGTACACTGACTAAAACTTCATCCTGTCTCCATCTGTGAGTAAAACACTTTCTCATCTCCCCCTTTCCATTTATTTTCTCATTCTCACCTTCTCACTTGCAGCAACTGAAGGGAAAGGAAGTGAATCCAGGGAGGGTGCAGACCATGGAAAGGTTGGCCCAGGTCTCTCTCTTAAAGATAGGGACATCCTTTGCTCCCACTGCTTGACACATTTATTTGTCTGGCTGGAATGGAGGGAGTGTGTGTGGGATGGAGAATTACAGTTTTGGGGGAAAGAAGAGGGAAAATAATATTTCATAAAAACAGAATTGTCTTTTCTGAATTTCTATCCTGTACTGATAATTAATTTTGGAAACTCCTTTTACAGGATGTTTAAAGAGGAGGATTTACAGACAGAAATCTCAAACCAGACATCATGTCAGCATCTGCCAAAGACATTCAGTTTCACGGGGGCTGAATATCAATGGCCTTTTGAGTCTTGAGAGGGAAATGTTTGTTTTGACTACTTCAAAAGATTTTAATCATCAGTGTGACTGAAAGAGCACCTGAGACACACACCGAAGTGAGTGTTCCAGTTAACTGACTGTGGAAATAACTTTGCACAGCCTGAAAAAAAATCACACCATTCATAGCAGGGAGAGACCGTCCGTGTTCTGTGTGTGTGAGCCAAGCCGTCAACTGATTGCCAAACCTGGCGAGTCACGTAAACACCTGCCGAATGGAGAAACCATGGAAATGTGGGGACTGTGAGAAGGGATACAAAGCCCCATCTGAGCTGGAAATTCATCGATGCAGCCAGACTGGGGAGAGGCTATTCATCTGTCCTGAGTGTGGGATGGGATTCGCTCGGTTATTTAACCTTCAGTTATACCAGCGAACTCACACCCGGGAGAGGCCGTTCAGCTGCTCTGAGTGTGGGAAAGGATTCACCAAGTCATCCAACCTGAAGTTACACCAGAGAGTTTACACTGGAGAGAGGCTGTACACCTGCTCTCGGTTTGTGAAGGGATTCATTGATTCATCCACTCTACAGAAACATCAGCGAATTCACACCAGGGAAAAGCCGTTCTCCTGCTCTGAGTGTGGGAAGGGATTCACTCAGTCATCCCACCTGCAGACACATCAGCGAATTCACAATGGGGAGCGGCCTTTTACTTGCTCTGCGTGTGGGAAGGGATTCACTCAGTTATCCAACCTGCTGTCACACCAGCGGGTTCACAGTGGGGCGAGGCCTTTCACATGCTCCATGTGTGGGAAAGGATTCATTGATTCATCCACTCTTCAGAGACACCAGAGAGTTCACACTGGAGAGAGGCCATACACCTGCTCTCGGTGTGTGAAGGGATTCATTGATTCATCCACTCTACAGAAACATCAGCGAATTCACACCAGGGAAAAGCTGTTCTCCTGCTCTGAGTGTGGGAAGGGATTCGCTCAGTCATACCACCTGCAGACACACCAGCGAATTCACACTGGGGAGCGGCCTTTTACGCCCCGCGTGTGGGAAGGGATTCGCTCAGTCATCCCACCTGCAGATACACCAGCGAGTTCACAGTGGAGAGAGGCCGTTCACCTGTTCTGTGTGTGGGATTTATTTGTTCATCCGAGCTGCTGAGACACCAGGACAGTCACACTGATTAGAGACATTTTCGATGCTCTGACTGTGGTGTTAATTGTATCTGTTGGGTTTCAGTATCCACAGTATTGATTGGATGGTTACTTGAGCAAATATAAAGAGCCATTCTTCATGCCCGGTGGGCACTGCGGGGGTTGGGCTGCATCATTGACTCACAAGATAACATTTTAGTTTCAAGTTTTATAACTTTGGTAATTTGTTTTGTTTCACTGCCCAGTCAATGTTAATGTTTGTTTTAAAGGAGCAGAAAGAGACACTGACTGACATCAGGTGGTGACAGGTGGTGTATAAATGGAACATTTCACTCTGTGAACAAATCCACACCAAATAGAGATTTAGTCCACCCTAAGACTGGATTATTAATGGAGGTTTGAGCCCACACCAAACTGAAAGGTGAAGAAAAATACGCCACCACTTATAAAGGGGGAGATCAGGAATCAAAACCTCCATTCTGTTTACAGACCAGTAGAGAGAGGAGAAATCAGGGCTGTTTAAATTAATTCCCCTCCTTTCTGTAACAAGAAACACTTACAGACATGGAGTGGAGTGGGGTCAGGAGGTATCTACCTGTAATGTTTAACTCTGTGAATAAATCTATACCAAGTACAGATTGGCTCCAGTTTCTTCCTTCACCATGAAGCTCTCAGGATTATAACATGGGAACACAGAATGCCTGCCGGATGGTGAAGGTTGGAAAATAACATTTCAGACAGAATCTTACAATCCCAGTAGTTTTTGTGAGAAATAACTGAAGCAAGTGGAAATTGTCAGGGTCTGATTACCCGCTGCTGTTCTCGGAGTCTGAGCCATACGACCAGTGGAAGAATGAAGTGGAGATGTGGACAGGGGTTACGTCCCCACCAAGGAGGAAACAAGGTCTGGCCTCGGCATCCTCACTTCCTAACAAAAGGAAAATCAGAAGCAAAGTATCCTGGGAGCTGGGCTCCCGTCGGTTGGATCCTGATTAAAGTTTGGATTTTCCATGAGGGTTTTGTTGATGAGGTTTACAAGAAAGATGATCTGTTGGATGTCTATGACGCACAGTTGGACTTGGACAGATTGTGAAGGAGGGTGAAAGCATCTTTTGCAGATCCAGATATCACAACCAAAGACAGAATTAATAGGTGAATGAACCCCAGGAATGACTGGGGAACAATTAACAGGAGTTTCAGGTCCGACTGAAAATATCATTATGAGATGAACTGCCCAAATTGGAAAACCAGGGTCATCAAAGCGACACATGGCAGAGTGAATTCTGAGGCTGAAGGTGATGATGATCAATCTGAAGGCATTGTCTTCATCACAAGGAGCTTTGGTCCAGTATTTTATTTAGCAAATGCAAAGTCCCCAAGCCAAGCAGTTTCTTCCGGTCCTGCTGTAGTGCGAATAGGCCTCCACTGAGTCTGTGGATTGGACCATCTTGTATGATGTGTGCATAGGGGGCTGGTACTAATGCCCCATCTGTGGAGGTTGGTCAAGCAGGGGCCCTGGCTGGTTCTGAACCTGTTAAGTGTGGACACTCTTTCCTGGGAAGGTTGAAAGCAGGCAGCTGTTGGGTTGGGTTTGAGACCAGGTACTTGTTTGTCAAGTCCAATGATTCCCATTAATTTGCCCAGGTGGAATTTGCGTTGACATCCCGTGTGGGAGGATTTTTCCAGATTGGCCTTCTTGATGGGAGACATACTTTGGGTGGGCTGAATACATAGAAACATAGAGAGAAAATAGAAGCAGGAGGAGGCCATTCAGCCCTTCGAGCCTGCTCCACCATTCATTATGATCATGGCTGATCATCAAGTTCAATAAGGGCAAGACTTCTGGTGGTGGCGAACGCACATCAGGTGGCTCTCCACCCAAACAAACCCAACAGAGGCTATTTATCGGGAATTCCGGTTTAAGAAGCCGGAGAACTGAACACCCTACTCTCCTCCCCCCCCCCCCCCCCCACACACACACACACACACACGCGGGGGGGCGGGGGGGACTAATGGAGAATGGTGCTGAAAAGGGAGCTAAAAGCCATGAAGGAGGCGATCAGGACGGAGTTCCACACGATGATGAAGGAGGTGATGTCGGAGGCGACAAACACAATGCAGCGAACCATCGAAGGCCTGGGAAGGAAGGTGGAGGCCCAGGGGAAAACAATCCTGGAGTTGGAGAAAGCTCCCTCGGATCAGAGCAACAGGATTGGAGCTCTGGAAACTGAGGTGAGAAGGTTGGTGACAGCCCAAGGGAGCCTAAGAGGGAAAGTGGAGGACCAGGAAAACAGGTCCAGACGGCAGAACGTCAGAATAGTGGGTCTGCCAGAGAGGACAGAGGGTAGGTTAGGTGGGGTTACGGGGATAGGTTGGAGGTGTGGGCTTAAGTGGGGTGCTCTTTCCAAGGGCCGGTGCAGACTCGATGGGCCAAATGGCCTCCTTCTGCACTATAAATTCTATGATTTTATGAATAACCTGAGCCTTCCCTCCATCGCCACTGATCCCTTTAGTCCCAAGAGCTGTCTAATTCCTTCTGGAAATTACACAACGTTTTGGCCTCAACTATTTTCTGTGATAGTGAATTGCAAAGATTCACTACTCTCTGGGTGAAGAAATTTCCTCTCACCTCAGCCCTAAAAGGTTTACTACCCATTTTCCTCCAATTATGACCCCCAGTTCTGGACTCCCCCACCATCGAGAATATTCTTTCTGAATCTACCCTGTCTAATCCTGTTAGAAGTTTGTAGGTCAGGCTGGTTTCTATTGATGTGATCCGATCAGTATGGTCGGAGAGGCTGTTACGATCCGATCAGAATGGTCGGAGAGGTTGTTACGATCCAGGCAGTATGGTCGGAGAGGTTGTTACGATCCGAACAGTATGGTCGGAGAGGCTGTACGATCCGGTCAGTATGGTCGGAGAGGCTGTTACGATCCGATTTGTATGGTCGGAGAGGTTGTTACAATCCAGTCAGTATGGTCGGAGAGGTTGTTACGATCCAGGCAGTATGGTCGGAGAGGTTGTTACGATCCGAACAGTATGGTCGGAGAGGCTGTACGATCCGGTCAGTATGGTCGGAGAGGCTGTTACGATCCGATTTGTATGGTCGGAGAGGCTGTTATGATCTGGTCAGTATGGTCGGAGAGGCTGTTCCCAGCTTTTCTCGGTGGCACCACGTGTTTCCAGGATTTTACTCAGATTTTCCCATTTTGCAGAGCTATGAGCCGGGGCCTCCTCGACCGATTTCTTTAATTCCACCGCCAAGCTTTGGTGATGTTTCTCTAATCCGGCCACCACAATGCGGTCGACGTTGCCGATGGCTGACGATATAGTCGGCAGGGGAGAGGGAGAGCCCGCCCTTGCCACCTTGTTACTTGCCGAGCCCTGCGACACCTCAGAATCTGAAGAGTAATCGCACCTTTCTTGTTTTTTTCCCTCCCTGGGCATTTTCAGTGGGTTTGTATCTTCACCAATCAGGTTGTTGGGTTTGGAAGTTCCCGTAAGTGTCTGTTGTACCTGAACATCTATATTTAGAACTTGAGTCCCCCTCTCCTAAATACGTCACTGAAGTCCCCCAGACTCACATTTCTGTCCTCGGCCTGCTGCAATGTTCCGGAGAAGCCCAACACAAGCTGGACCAACAGCCCCTCATCTTCTCATGAGGCACTTTACAGCCTTCTCAACTCAACACTGAGTTCAGCAACTTCACACCCTGAACTCTCTCCTCCATTTTGATTTGTTTTTTTGCCGAGTTCCAGTCTGCATCTTGTTTTCATGTTTTTTGCTTCCAGACAGAGTTGTCCTTTATTCTGCCATTAACACTTACTCTGGACCAATGCTTTGTTTCTTTAGTACAACCATTATCTCTCCCTTTGCCTTTTGTTCCAGGATATTTTTGACATTTAATCTCACCCACACTCTAACCAATCCCTGACTGATGGATCTGTGTGTCTATTCGGAATCCTGGATATCCGTTATCCCTTCTCAGTTCCCAAATAACAGAGGTCAAGTCTGTGCTTTTTGGCAAAGTCCACTTGGACTT
The DNA here is from genome assembly GCF_047496885.1 of Scyliorhinus torazame. Taxonomy (NCBI): domain Eukaryota; kingdom Metazoa; phylum Chordata; class Chondrichthyes; order Carcharhiniformes; family Scyliorhinidae; genus Scyliorhinus; species Scyliorhinus torazame. The sequence goes on along the minus strand of NC_092711.1, from coordinate 176,768,754 downwards.
TATTTGTCAGCTTGTGCCACTGGTAAACATGTTTTCAATACAAAATTTAGAAAGTTTTCAACTAGCCCTGCAGCAAGCTAGTCAGATTGATTGTCTTTAGCGAATACAGTAGTGAGTTTTCATTCAATTACAGATCGTAGTAATTCTTCAAATCATAATACACAGGATGAAATAACTAAGTAATTTAAGCAAAATAAAGACGGTGATTGGTAAAAGCAAGCAGCAAAGGAAATAGGTTTCAGAAATATAGATGGGGTGATCCCAGGATGCGTTTTTCCATCCCGGTTTGTGATTTTTAAGGATATTGTTATCTTAATGTCTCACCTTTTTTCTTCTGATTGGCTTTAACTAATTTATAATTACTTGATTGGCTTTAACTAATTTATAATTACTCAATTCGGCCAAAATGCCTGTCCCTCAATTTAAGAGATATTGTATTTAATTGCACTGGTGCAAATTTTCCATTCCATTGCTTGCCAAGTTTCCAAATTATCCACACCTGCATCTAACATTAATTGAAAAACACAGTTTTGATTAAGACATTATCACTCTAGACTGGCTGTTACCACAGAAACTGGACTACTCGTTCTTAGGATAGCAGCACCAGTTCTTACGATACAATGGGGCCTTTTAGCTAGTTGACATCACTGACCTTGCAGATGTGAAACCTAAGAAATTAAAGTGTATGATCTGGATTAACCCTTAGTGGATTCCCAGCTATTGTTGCACTCAAGTAATGCTGAAATGATATGAAATGAAAATCGCTTATTGTCACTGGTAGGCTTCAAATGAAGTTACTGTGAAAAGCCCCTAGTCGCCACATTCCGGCGCCTGTTCGGGGAGGCTGTTATGGGAATTGAACCGTGCTGCTGGCCTGCCTTGGTCTGCTTTAAAAGCCAGCTATTTAGCCCTGTGCTAAACCAGCCCTTAATATGCTTAATATGATTATAGTTAATTATTCCTAATGAGTTCTCATTTAACCTTTTTACCTCTATCATCTTCCCTTACTCTCATGGTTATAGCTGACTAGAAAAGTCACTGACTTTCCCTTTTGTTCTACCTGACCCTCCACCTTTCTCACCAGCATCAAATCCATCACATTTCTCCCCCTCTTTAGTTCTGAGGTAGAGTTACATTGGACGTGAAACGTTAACTCTGTTTCTCTCTCACAGATGCTGCCAGACCTGCTGCGTTTTTCCAGTTCTTTCTGTATTTATTTTAGACCTGTCTGTAGGGGGGACAAAGACTATTTCCAATCCAGTAATAAATTAAATGTCTTTCTTCAGCTTTTGTGGATCATTTCAGTGGATATGTTCTCTCCCAGGCTCAAAGAGTATCAGCCCAGTGGAAGCAAACCCAGTGAAATGGGCCAGTCCAGCAGAAAGAAACCCTCCAACTTCACTCACTGTCAGAATGAACATGGTTCAGTCCTGGATGTGATAAACAGCAGCAATAACAGCAGAATCCAAACCCTGTCATCACTTGTGAATTCCCTGGTGTTTCAACAGATAGGATGACCGAGTGAATCTCTTCCCACACACAGAGCAGGTGAATGGCCTCTCCCCAGTGTGAACTCGTTGGTGTCTCAGCAGCTGTGATGAAACACAGAATCCCTTCCCACACTCTGAGCAGGTGAACGGCTTCTCCCCGAAGTGAACTCGCTGGTGTGCCCGCAGGTTGGACGAATTTCCAAATTCCTTCCCACACTGAGTGCAGGTGAACGGCTTCTCCCCAGTGTGAATTCGTTGGTGTTTCCGCAGGCTGGATAACTGAGTGAATCCCTTCCCACACTGAGGGCAGGTGGATGGCTTCTCCCCAGTGTGAATTTGCTGATGTGACTTCAGGTTGGATAACTGAACAAATCCCTTTCCACACATAGAGCAGGTGAACGGCCTCTCCCCAGTGTGAATGCGTCGATGAGCTTCGAGCCTTGATGGGAAACTGTATCCCTTCCCACAATCCCCACATTTCCACGGTTTCTCCATATTTTGGGTGTCCTCGTGTCTCTCGGGTTGGACTGTTGAAGCCTCGTCCACACACAGAACACGTGTAGGGTCTCCCCGCTGTGAGTGGTGTGATGTTTTTTCAGACTGTTTAACTGGTTAAAGTTCTTTCCACAGTCCGTTCTCTGGAACACTCTCACTCGGGTGTGTGTGTCTCGGTGCTTTTCCAGTCACACTGATGTTTAAAATCTTTGAAGCTGACAGATCGGGCAAACATTTCTCCTTCTAGATTCAAAGGCCGATGATATTCAGGTCCCAAGGAATCGAGTGACAGTGACAGATCCCAGATGTGACATTTGCGACTTCTGTCTATAATTCCTCCACTTCTAATCTCCTGAAAAGGAATCGTCACTGTCAGTACAGGATAGAAATTCATAAACAGACAATTCTAGTTTCTCTGGAACATTCTTTCCCCTCTCATTCTCCAAAAGCTGTAATTCTCCATCCCACACACTCTCCCTCCATTCTCACTCTGCTGTATCTAATATTCACCCTCCCAATTCTCCTGAAGGTGCTGATTCAGGCAGATTGACAGATCCCTGCTCACTGCTTCCTGTCCTGGACACAGAGATCATAACAAACAGGAGCTGCAGTCGGCTATTCGGCCCATCGAGCCTGCTCAACCATTCAATGAGCTCATTGACCGATCTACCTCAGCACCATTTTCCACACTATCCCCCATATCCCTCGATATCTTCAATACCGAGAAACCTATCAATCTCTGTCCTGAAAATACTTGATGACTGAGGCTCCACAGCCCTCTGGGGTAGAGAATTACGGCAGCATGGTAGCACAGTGGTTAGTACTGCTGCCTCACAATGCCAGGGTCCCGTGTTCAATTCCAGCCTTGGGTCAATGTCTGTGTGGAGTTTGTACGTTCTCCCCGTGTCTGCGTGGGTTTCCTCCGGGTGCTCTGGGTTCTCCTAGATGTACGGGGTGAGTGAATTGGCTGTGCTAAATTGCCCCTTCGTGTCCAGATTAGATTATGGGGTTGCAGGGATAGGGTGGAATATGGACCCGTGCAGGCTCGATGGTCCGAATGGCCTCCTACTGCACTGTAGGGATTCTAAGAATTCCAAAGCAGCACCACATCATCGAGTGAAGAAATCCCTCCTCATCTCAGCTTTCTCTCCATTTTCCTGCCGGTTCCCCACAATCCTCTATCATCTCGTCAATCGGAAATCGGTCGTGAAGCGGGCGCGGGAATAGCTGCTTTTCCGCAGGTTCTGGTGCTACTCGCCGAGAATCCGTCATTTATCCCGATTGCCCAGCACTCATCTACCTCATCTTGATTTAATATTTGTTGCCATGTCGGGCAGCACGGTAGCATTGTGGATAGCACAATTGCTTCAAAGCTCCAGGGTCCCAGGTTTGATTCCGGGTTGGGTCACTGTCTGTGCGGAGTCTGCACATCATCCCTGTGTGTGCGTGGGTTTCCTCCGGTTTCCTCCCACAGTCCAAAGATGTGCAGGTTAGGTGGATTGGCCACGATAAATTGCCCTTATTGTTCAAAATTGCCCTTAGTGTTGGCTGGGGTTACTGGGTTATGGGGATAGGGTGGAGGTGTTGACCTTGGGTAGGGTGCTCTTTCCAAGAGCCGGTGCAGACCCGATGGGCCGAATGGCCTCCTTCTGCACTGTAAATTCTATGATGTCCCTCGAGCGCTTCGGATTAGGTTTGGTAAGATTATGCTGAAAAACATCAAGAAATCCGTTGATAAAAGAGTGCAGGCGGATTCAGCGGGGCTGGAGCCGCCTTTTCAACATGGCGGCCTGACCATCAGGAGGTCTCTCGACCCCGCGCTCTCCGGGACTCTCTCGGAGGTGGTGAAGATTATGACTGACGACATTCTCCGTGTTATTGACCAGAGGCTGTGTGTGCTGACTCAATATCTGTGAGCTCGTGAGGCCGAGCTGTAAAACACCATGAAGAGGCTCGATGATCCTGAGGAGAGAATCCTGAATGTTGAGCAAGATGCCTCCTTGGCGAAGGCAACAATTCAATCCTTGGAAAACCGGCCGAGTGACGTGGGGGTCTCCTGGAGAACAGAGGGTCAGAGAAAGGACATCCGAGTCGTTGGCCTGTCAGAAGGTGTGGAGGGTGAGGCTCCCATTGGGTTCTTCGAGGACCGGTTGCCACGTTTTCTCACGCTGGATGTGAAGCCTGGGCGTTTCAAATTAGAAAGGGCACATCATGGACTTCCAGTAGCAGCCACGGAGTGAGTGGGCGCACACAGGGCGGCTCAGCCACGGAGCGAGTGGGCGCACACAGGGCGGCTCAGCCACGGAGTGAGTGGGCGCACACAGGGCGGCTCAGCCACGGAGTGAGTGGGCGCACACAGGGCGGCTCAGCCACGGAGTGAGTGGGCGCACACAGGGCGGCTCAGCCACGGAGTGAGTGGGCGCACACAGGGCGGCTCAGCCACGGAGTGAGAGGGCGCACACAGGGCGGCTCAGCCACAGAGTGAGTGGGCGCACACAGGGCGGCTCAGCCACTGAGTGAGTGGGCGCACACAGGGCGGCTCAGCCACTGAGTGAGTGGCCGCACACAGGGCGGCTCAGCCACGGAGTGAGTGGGCGCTCACAGGGCGGCTCAGCCACAGAGTGAGTGGGCGCACACAGGGCGGCTCAGCCACGGAGTGAGTGGGCGCACACAGGGCGGCTCAGCCACGGAGTGAGTGGGCGCACACAGGGCGGCTCAGCCACCGAGTGAGTGGGCGCACACAGGGCGGCTCAGCCACGGAGCGAGTGGGCGCACACAGGGCGGCTCAGCCACGGAGTGAGTGGGCGCACACAGGGCGGCTCAGCCACGGAGTGAGTGGGCGCACACAGGGCGGCTCAGCCACGGAGTGAGTGGGCGCACACAGGGCGGCTCAGCCATGGAGTGAGTGGGCGCACACAGGGCAGCTCAGCCATGGAGTGAGTGGGCGCACACAGGGCGGCTCAGCCACGGAGCGAGTGGCCGCACACAGGGCGGCTCAGCCATGGAGTGAGTGGGCGCACACAGGGCGGCTCAGCCACGGAGCGAGTGGGCGCACACAGGGCGGCTCAGCCACAGAGTGAGTGGGCGCACACAGGGCGGTTCCTGCTCGAAGGTGTTGGTTTTGTCCCTTTTTGCCTGAGTTCCGGGTACATTCAGTGGTAATGTGGAGCGAGAGTGCAGGGCAAGAGGTTCTCCCCTGGATGGGCATGTTTATGGGCTATCAGACCCGGCTGAAGACAGGTAAAGAGCTGGTGAAAGAGTTGGGGAGACTCTTGGCGCTGTTCCAATTACAAAGGAGGGGGTGGGGGGGTGGGGGGGGGAGGGGAGGGGGGGGGGGGTCATTGACAACGGGAAAACTGCAGATGGAGCAACTGATGGGCTTCATTAAAGAGGAGATTGGGCAGCAGAGGGAATGCAGAGCGACTGGTCGAGGCGATTGAGGGGGCAGTGGCACCACTTCGCGGGACCCTGGAACGGTGAGAAAGTACCTCGAGATGCAGGGGGTGATGATCCGGGAAGTGGAGACCGATCAGAGTGACCGTATTGTGCTGTTGGAGGTGGAGGTGGCGATCCCGAGGGAGTTGTGTAAGTCACTGCTGCCGAGGGCGGAGGAGCAGGAGAACAGGTCCAGGTGGCAAAATCTGTGGATTGTGGGTCTGTCAGAGGGAGTGGAGGGAATGAGTGCTACGAACTAGGTCGCCAGGATGCTGGCATCATTGGTGGAGGAGAAGGTGTTGGACAAGGCCCCAGAGGTGGATCAGGCCCATTGGTCCCTGAGACAGAAGCTGAGAGTGGGGGAGCGGCCGTGGGCAGTGATCGTGCGGATGTAGAAGTTCCAGGACAAAGAAAAGATCCTGCGGTGGGCCAGGGCACGGCAGGACTGTGAATGGGAGGCAAACCGAATCAGGATATATCAGGACATTGGAGGGGAGCTGGCCAGGAGGCGGGCGGGGTTCAACAAGGCCAAGGCAGTGCTGTACCCGATTCGGGGTGCTGTACCCGGCCAGACTTTGGGTGACCTGTGGGAACCGGGAATATTATTTTGGGCCGCCGGAGGAGGTAAATGACTTTATCAAGGAACATAAGCTGGGGGAGAGCTGAAAGGTGACTCTTGAGTGGAGGAGTTCTGTCCGTGAAAGTTGGAAGTGGAGCGATTACCCCCCCCCCCCCCCCCCCCCCCGACTTTTGTTGTGTTTTGGGTATTTTTTCTGGACGTGTTGGTATTTTCAGTCTTTACTGTAGTCCGGTGCTTGTTGCACATGGTCACGTTTCTACGAAAGGTCAATGCAGGTTGTATGGAGGCTGGGCTTGGGGCCTTCGGATGGGAGTTGCCATGTTAGCAGGTAATGCCAGTGAACGGAAGTGTAGTGAGGCAGGGGGGGGTGGTGGTGGGGGCACGGCGACGTGGGAGGTATGGAGGATGGGTTTGGTCATGGGCAGGGTGGGGGGGCCATCTTGGGTGGGCCCGGTTCAATGTGGGGATGGGGGAGGGGGTGGTAACCCAATGGTGATGTTGGCGGACACTAGAGGGGGGTGGAGGCGTAAGCCTTTGGTGAGAATCGTGACAGGGAACGTCCACCGACTACATGGGTGAGTCAAGATGTCCTGTATGTTTCCACACCTGAAGAGTTTGGGAGCGGATGTGATTTTCTTGCAGAAGATGCAACTCAGGGTGAAATGTCAGTTGAAAATGAAAATCGCTTATTGTCACAAGTAGGCGTCAAATAAAGTTACTGAGAAAAGCCCCTAGTCGCCACATTCCGGCGCCTGTTCGGGGAGGCTGGTACGGGAATTGAACCGTGCTGCTGGCCTGCCTTGGTCTTCTTTAAAAGCCAGCGATTTAGCCCAGTGTGCTAAACCAGCCCCATGAGACTGAGGAAGGGATGAATGGGTCAATGGGTCTCACTTGATTGGAAGTCAAGGGGGTGGCCATTTTGTTGAGCAAGAGAACAGGGTTTACGGGGGCCAGAGAGGTGTTGGACCTGGGAGGTTTGTGATAATGAGTGGGGCGTGAGAGGGGACGGCGGTGGTGTTGGTGTCTGCGCCCAATTGGGATGATATTGGTTTTGTAAAGAGGTTACTGGGAGCGATTCCGGACCTGGATTCTCACCAGCTGATCATGGGAGTGGATTTTAATTGTGTAATGAAGGTGAGATTGTGGAGATCGAGCCCCAAGTCGATGGGAAGGTTGAGAATGATGAAAGAGTTGGGGGGGTTCATGGAAAGGATCGGGTTGGTGTATCCGTGAAGGTTCGTGAACCCGGCAGAGAGAGAGAAAATAATCCTTCTTCTTGCATGTGTATAGGGTGTATTCCCGGATTGATTTTTTTGTAGTGAGCTGGGCGGTGCTTGAATCTACAGTGCAGAAGGGAGGCCATTCGGCCCATTGAATCTGCACCGGCCCTTGGAAGGAGCACCTCTTGGAAAGAGCACCCTACCCAAGGTCAACACCTCCACCCTATCCCCATAACCCAGTAACCCTACCCACACTAAGGGCAATTTTGGGCACTTAAGGGCAATTTATCATGGCCAATCCACCTAACCTGCACATCTTTGGATTGTGGGGGGAAACCGGAGCACCCGGAGGAAACCCACGCAGACACGGGGAGAATGTCCAGACTCCGCACAGACAGTGACCCAAGCTAGGAATCAAACCTGGGATCCTGGTGTTGTGAAGCAACAGTGCTAACCACTGTTCTACCGTGCCACCCATATCACATATCCCCAGCCTCCTCTGCTCCCAGGAAACTCCCAACCAGGCTCTCTTCATCGCTGAAACGCCCAGGCAACATGCTTATGAATTTCCTCTGCATCCTCTCCTGTACCATATAATCTGTACCATATAACTACACGAGACTGTCTCTGTGCTATATTAATTCACTATCTCCTTAAATGTCAGCCATCTCCTGGAGAAACTAGCCCTTTAATTGTAAACATAAGGAAATAGACCATCCTTTTAGCCAGACAAGTTAATGTGTCAAGCTGAGGGAGGAAAGGATGTCAATGTCTTTAAGAGAGAGAGAGAGAGAGAGACCTGGGCCAACCTTTCCAAAGTCTGCACCCTCCTTGGATTCACTTCCTTTCCCCTCAGTTGCTGCAAGGGGAGAGAAAAGAAAGTGTTTTACTCACAGATGTTAGAGACAGGAGGAAGTTACCGTCTTTGTGAAGCCCCAGTGTTGCTCATTGTTCAGCTTCCGCATTCAGACAACGGGGGAGCTGATTGGATGGTGGAAGAGAGTTCTTCCGGTTCACCAACTCTTCCTATTGGTCACAAATTTACTGCTCACGCACGTGAATCCGTGGTGACGTCTCAGGGTTCCAATGCGCAGGCCCGGCGCGCGGACATAGCAGCTCCGCCCCACTCATAGTTCCTTCTCCTCCAGACAAGATTTCCAGACAACCGGCTGACGGCTCCGGCGAGAGCGAGAAGCCGCTCGGTGATTTCCCCTCCCCCCCCCGGACACGGGACTGCGCATGTCCAAGAGAGAGGAGAGGCTGCGCATGTGCGAGGGAAAGCCCAGCCCCTGACCTTCCTGTGAGGTGTTGGCCAATGGATAGAGTTAGGACCGGAAGGACGCTGGTCCTCCAATCAGCGCGGGCTTTGTGTGAAAGGAGATTGGGCTTCACACAGACTGAAACGTCCTCCTGTCTCCAACATCTGTGAGTAAAACATTTTCTTTTCTTCCCCTTTCCATTTCTTTTCTCATTCTCACCTTCAATTGATGACTTGCAGCAACTGAAGGGAAAGAAAGTGAATCCAGGGAGGGTGCAGACTCTGGAAAGCTTGGCCCAGGTCTCTCTCTCTTAAAGACATTGTCTTACAACACCAGGTAAAAATCCAACAGGTTTGCTTCGAATCACTAGCTTTCGCAGCACTGCTCCATCTTCAGCCCCTTCCATTCACCTGAGGAAGGAGCTGTGCTCCAAAAGCTAGTGATTCGAAACAAACCTGTTGGACTTTAACCTGGTGTTGTAAGGCGTCTTACTGTGCTCATGACAGACCCATGATCATCACTTCCTGTCAGAACACAGATCATAACAAATAGATGCTGCATTCAGCCATTCAGTCCATAGCTAACTCATCCTTGAATATATTCAATGACCCTCAGATCCCACTGGTCCCTGTGGAAGAGAAATCCAGAGACTACTAACCCTCTGAGGGAAGAGAAGACTGGAAATATATAACGTAACTGCATACATTATTACACAACTAGAAACAATAATAAATGTACTTAATTACAGAACCATAAATATTATATTAAATATGTACCATATAAAAACATTAGACATATCTCTGCCTGATTTTAATTTTTTTCTTTCTAAAAGTAAATTTAGAATACCCAATTCCTTTTTTCCAATTAAAAGGCAATTTGGCATGGCCAATCCACCTACCCTGCACATCTTTGGGTAGCATCTCCACATCATGGCTTAAAGACATTGACATCCTTTGCTCCCTCAGCTTGACACATTTATTTGTCTGGCTAAAATGATGGTCTCTTTCCTAATGTTCACAATTAAAGAGCTGGCTTCCCCAGGAGATGGCTAACATTTAAGGCAGTGGGCAGCATGGTTAATCTCTGCTGCTTCACGGCACCGAGGACCCGACTTCGATCCAGGCCCCGGGTCACTGTCCGTGTTGAGTTTGCACATTCTCCCTGCGTCTGCGTGGATCTCACCCCCACAACCCAAAGATGTTATGGGCAACAAGTCGGAAAATGGAGAGAAAGCTGAGATGAGGAGGAATTTCTTCACTCGAGGATGTGGCGAAGATCTGGAATTCTCTACCCCAGAGGACTGTGGAACCTCAGTCATCAAGTATTTTCAGACTGAGATTGACAGGTTTCTCGATATTGAACATATCGATGGGGGATAGTGTGGGAAAATGGTGCTGAGGTAGATCGGCCAATTAGCTCATTTAATGGTTGAGCAGGTTCTATGGACTGAATGGCTGAATGCAGCTTCTATTTGTTATGATCTGTGTTCTGACAGGAAGTGATGATCATGGATCTGTCAATCAGCCTGAATCAGCACCTTCAGGAGATTTGGGAGGGTTAAGATCAGATATAGCAGAGTGAGAATGGAGGGAGGTGTGTGGGATGGAGATTTACAGCATTTGGGGAAAGAAAGAACGTTCCAGAGAAACTAGAATTGTCTGTTCTGAATTTCTATCCTGTACTGACAGTGATATTTTTTGTAAATTGTTTTTACAGGATATTAGAAGAGGAGGAATCACAGACAAAAATTGCAAGCGTCAAGTCTCGATCTGACAGTCACTCGATTCCTCTGGACCTGAATACCATCGGTCTTTGAATCTGGAAGGAGAAATGTTTGCCCGTTCTGTAGGCTTCAAAATATTTTAAACATCAGTGTGACTGGAAAAGTACCGAGACACACACACCTGAGTGAGAGTGTTCCAGAGCACTGACTGTGGAAAGAGCCTGAATCAGTTACACAGTCTGAAAGAATATCACGCCATTCACAGGGGGGAGAGACCATACATGTGGGTTCTGTGTTGTCAAGGCTTCAGCTGATTGTCCAACCCGGCGAGACACAAAGATTCAAAATATGGACAGACCGTGGAAATGTGGAGATTGTGGGAAGGGATACGGAGCCCCTTCTGCACTAGAGGCTCATCGGCGCATTCACACTGGGGAGAGGCCATTCACCTGCTCTCAGTGTGGGAAGTCATTCACTCAGTTATCCCATCTGCGGACACACCAGCGATTTCACACTGGGGAGAGGCCGTTCACATGCTCCCAGTGTGGGAGGGGATTCAGTGATTCCTCCACCCTGCACAGACATCAGGCAGTTCACACTGGGGAGAAGCCGTTCACCTGCTCTCAGTGTGGGAAGGGATTCACTCAGCTATTCCCGCTACAGACACACCAGCGAGTTCACACTGGGGAGAAGCCATTCTCCTGCTCTCAGTGTGGGAAGGGATTCAGTTGTTCATCCAACCTGCAGGCACACCAGAGAGTTCACACTGGGGAGATGCCATTCAACTACTCTCAGTGTGGGAAGGGATTTACTCAGTTGTCCAACCTGGAAACACATCTGAGAGTTCATACTGGGGAGAAGCCATTCACCTGCTCTCGGTGTGGGAAGGGATTCAGTGTTTTATCCAGCCTTCAGAGACATCAGCGGGTTCACACTGGAGAGAAGCCGTTCACCTGCTCTCAGTGTGGGAAGGGATTCATTCAATTATCCAACCTGCAGACACACCAGCGAGTTCACACTGGGGAGAGGCTGTTCACCTGTTCTCAATGTGGGAAGGGATTTTGTGTTTCATCACATCTGCTGAGACACCAACAAGTTCACAATTGATTGCTGGGGTTGGATTCTGCTGTTCTTGCTTGTGCTCTCAATTACCTTGAGGACTGCATTTTGTTCATTCTGACAGTTGGTCAGTGGGGATTGTTGGAGGGTTTCTTTCTGCTGGACACTCCGGTTTCACAACTTTGCCTCCAGTGGGTTGATGATATTCAAAACTTGTTGCGAATACCAGGCTTTAAATTGCACAATAAAAGAATCACAGAGTGAAAGGGCTTTTGTAAGTTAAAAGATATATAGTTCCCATTTCTGTTTGGAATCCCCTAAATCATGCCGTGTTGCCATGAAGATGGGCTGTGGTGGTTAGCTGGCTCTTTTGTTTAATGTATCTAAGTGCTTCTGACAGAAGTAAACTAACAGGGTATGAGGGGCAAGCTGTCTGAGATGGACGGGGAAACTAATGGGAGATAGTGAATAGATAATAGTTAAGGAATTATTACATATTCAAGGGCCAGTTAGCTCAGTTGGCTGGATGGCTGGTTTGTGATGCGGAGTGACTCCAACAACATGGATTCAACTCCCATATCGGCGGAGGTTATCCATGAACCTTGCCCCTCATCTGAGGTGTGGTGACTCTCAGGGTAAATCACCACCAGTCAGCTCTCTCACTCAAAGGGGAGAGCAGCCTATGGTCCCCTGGTCCATTGGTGACATTCATTTATTTTTAAAAATAAATTTAGAGTACCCAATTTGTTTTTTCCAATTAAGGGGCAATTTAGCGTGGCCAATTGACCTCCTCTGCATATCTTTTTGAGTTGTGGGAGTGGGACCCAGGCAGACACTGGGAGAATGTTCAAAGGTGACTTTCATTTCACATGAATGCAACAAACAGGGGCTGGTTTAGCACAGGGCTAAATCGCTGGCTTTGAAAGCAGACCAAGGCAGGCCAGCAGCACGATTCAATTCCCATACCAGCCTCCCTGAACAGGCGCTGGAATGTGGCGACTAGGGGCTTTGCACAGTAATTTCATTTGAAGCCTACTTGTGACAATAAGCGATTTTCATTTCATTCATTTCAAATATAGATTTTCTTTTAATAATATTTTATTAAGGTCTTTGAAAATTTTTATAACAGTAACATAAACAATGACATCAACATGGTAAAATAAACATTCCCCCCCCACAACCCAATCTTCACACACCCCAACCATACAACAACAACCCCCCCCCCCCCCGGAATACTGCATCTGCTGACATTTTAATTTTCCCCGAGAAAGTCGACGAAAGGCTGCCACCTCGGGGTGAACCCTGACATTGACCCTCTTAAGGCGAACTTTATTTTCTCGAGACTGAGAAACCCAGCTATGTCACTAACCCAGGTCTCCACACTCGGGGGCTTTGAGTCCACGTACTGAAGGTTCCCGAGGCCGAGTTCCAAGGAAATGACTGTCAAAGGAGCCAGAGAGGGTAACGCTTCTACAGACTGATCACCCACATGAAGTTGTAAAAGGCAATGTCTGAAAGTTTCTTTGAATAAACCTTTTAAATTCAATATCAAGAGAATTCTGCCTTTGCCTTAATTGCCTTGTCTGAACCAAAGTGAATTTTTTAAATGGTATGATGGGGGTGGCTGAAATCAATTGAGTTCCAAATAACAAGTTCAGAAAACATAAATCTTCAATTTAAAAACTTGCATTTGTATAGCACCTTTCACAACCACCAGACGTCCCAAAGTGCTTTCCAGCCAATGAAGTATTTTTAAAGTGTAGTCACTGTTGTAATGCAGGAAACGCAGCAGCCAATTTACACACAGCAAGATCCCACACACAGCAATGTGATAATGAGCAGATGATCTGTTTTTAGTGATGTTGACTGAGGGATAAATATTGACCAGGACACCGGGGATAACTCCCCTGCTCTTCTTCAAAATAGTGGCTGTGGGAACTTTTACACCCACCTGAAAGGGGCAGACAGGGCCTCAGTTTAACATCTTATTTGAAAGAAGGCTGTTCTGACAGTGCAGACTCCCTCAGTGCTGGGACGAGGAATGTTGGATGTAACATTATAAAGTTAGAAAGGGAAAGTTACCCTTTAAAACCCCCACCCTTTCCCTCCAGTGCCTAAATCTAATAATAAAAACCCAGTATAAATAACCTGGATTTGACTGACAAATGTTGAAGTCTTGGTTTAGAGCCACAAGTTTTGACTTCCCATTTGAGCCTCGGGACCTTTCTGTCTCTGTTGCTCATGTCAATGACAGGCAGGTGATGGAGCTGAGGGCTAAATTTAGCTGAGAATAACGGGTCCTGGGCCCCAGTTGGGAAACTGCCATGGGCGACGCACTAATAGAGAGACAGGAAGGTGCTGGAGGACTGACTGGGAAATGGGCCTCCAACCAATTGTTATATCGGTCACTCAGAGCTAAAGAGAAACCCGTCTCTTTAAATACATATACAGGGAAGAGGCTGCAATGAAATCTGTCCCTTTTAACCTGCACAAAAGCAGGAGGCTCAGATTCACAGGCTGCAGGCATCCATTCAGCCCATCGTGCCCCTGCTATCTCTTTGAAAGGACTCTCTCATTCATCCAACTGCTCTGCCCTTTCCCCACAGCCCTGCAAATTCTTCCCTTTCAGGTATTTACTCTTTGGAAAGATACAATTGAATCTGCTTTCAGGCAGATCAGAACAACTCGCTGTGTCAAAAAATAAAATAAAATCTCATCTCCCCCCTCTGGCTCCTTTGACAATTACCACAGAGAGACTCACTTTCTGTTAGAGAGCCTGTCAACCTCTCACCCACTTTCCCTAATGTGCATCAATCTAATCATGAAAAGTTCAGAAAAATCAAATATTTTTACTGATAAAAGTTTATTAATGAAACAGAATATGGTTAAAAAACAGAGAATGACTTGAGGATCAAAGACAACCAGAGTAAAAGGATGTTCACAATGTTCTGGATACAAATAGTTTCTCTTTAACTCATCTGTAGCCTGTTCCTTGCCATCTTTAAAAAAAAAATCTTTTTATTGGCATTTTCAATATTGTATACATTGCCTTTCGTTGTCATTTATTGTACAGTCACAAAGGTTTCTTCTTAGGTTTCTCTATTTACAGTCTGTCACCGTCTGGCTCAGCATTCAATCCTCCCTACCCCTCTTCCAGCCCCCCCCCACCCCCCAGCTCCTCTCTCCCTGACTCCCCTCCCCACTCCTGCTCCCCTCTCCCTGACCCCCCCTCTCCCCAGTTCTCTCCCTGACCCCCCCTCCCCCCCAGCTCCCCCTCCCTCCCCCCAGCCGCTCCTCCCCCCAGCTCCCCTCTCCCTGACTCTCCCCTCCCACCTTTCCCCCCCTTCTTCACTGCTGCCCCCCATTCTTTCCTGCTGAATTTTGCTCCCTTACCTTGCACCCCACCCCACCCTGGCCCTCCCTCGCTTTCCTCTTTTTGTTTTGTCCTGGCTAATTCTCCCTGGCTACTGGCTATTTATCTATTTATGTGTTGGCCACAAACAGGTCTCGGAACAGTCGGGTGAGTGGCTCCCATGTTTTGTGGAATTCCTCTTCCGACCCACGGATGGCGAATTTGATTTTCTCCATTTGGAGAGATTCCGATAGGTCGGACAGCCAGTCTGCAGCTTTGGGTGGTGCTGCTGACCACCAGCCGAACAGGATTCTCCGGCGGGCGATAGGGAGGCAAAGGAAAGGGCGTCCGCCCTCCTCCCCAGGAATAGACCTGGCTGGTCTGATACCCCAAAAACCGCCACTTTCGGGCATGGCTCCACCCTCATCCCCACCACTTTGGACATTGCCTCGAAGAAGGCTGTCCAGTACCCTGCAAGTCTGGGGCAAGACCAGAACATGTGGGTGTGGTTGGCCGGACCTCCTTGGCACCGTTCACATCTATCCTCCACCTCCGGGAAGAGCCTGTCCATTCAGGTTCTGGTCAAGTGGGTTCTATGTACCACTTTTAGCTGCGTTAGGTTGAGCCTTGCAAGGGACTTCCGGTGGGGTGGGCGAGCAGGGCTGCTGCAAAAAAAAGAGCTCCCGCCGGTGGCCGCGATTCGCGGCGATTTCGGGGAAATCCCCGAGACCCCACGCACTCCCTGACTATCGTCGGCCTTTGGGGCCGCCACGAGCAGCCAGCAGGGCCGGCTTAAAAGCCGGCGAAGAACCCCCGCGCGGGTGTCGGGCGGCGGAGGCTGAGGGGCCGGGCCCGGCAGGTCGGAGCAGCGGGGGGCGGAGCTACGAAGAGGTCGAGGCGGCAGGCCCGAGCGCCATGTAGGGAGGGTGCTCCACGTCGGATGGCTCCCACCTAGGAAGAAGAAGGTTTGAAGCCTGGTCCCAGGTGAATGTAGAGGAGAAAGAAGATTCATGGAAGTTTGGTAAAAGTTTTTTTTTCTCAAAAAAGAAGAATGTCAGATTGATGAAGAGCAGGAGAGTGAAGGGGGAGAGAGGAGAAAAGAAAGAAGATAAAAAACAATAAGCCGCTAAAAGATGCGAAAAGCAGCGTCAAAGAAAGAAGGAAACGTGGGTTCGCCGCCGAAGGAGAAGACGAGCAAAAGAAAAGTGTTGACAGGATGGCGGAAGCCGAACTGCAAGGCGGGACCGCACTATTTACGGTGGAGAAGATGACCGAGGTGATGGTGGTGGGGCTGGAAAAACGTTTGGTGAGGCACATGGAGATCCTGAGGAAAGAGATGGCGGTCGTGGTGAGGTCATTGTTGGAGGAGGCAATCGGCCCGATCAGGGTGGAGGTGGCAAAGGCATTGGCCGAGGTGAGAGAGCAGGGCGAGAAGATGAAGGAGGTGGAGGAGGCCGTGACACGACACAGCGACCAGGTCCCCTCGATGGGGGACGAGCTGCGGAGGGTGGTGGAGGTTAACAGAGGGCTCCGAGCAAAGCTGGAAGACTTGGAAAACCGCTCAAGGCGGCACAATTTGAGAATTGTGGGCTTGCCCGAAGGGACAGAGGGCCCAAGGCCCACGCAATACTTTGCTAAGAAGTTGGCGGAGCTGATGGGGGAGGGTGAGAACCCCACCCTGTACAAGGTAGACCGAGCTCATCGGTGATTAAGGCCGAAGCCCAAAGTGAACGAGCCGCCAAGGGCAGTAATTATCTGCTTCCATAAGTTTTGCATGAAGGAGAAAGTATTAAGCTGGGCGAAGCAGAAGCGTGAGGTGCTGTGGGATGGTACTGCGGTTCGGATCTACCAGGATTGGACGGTGGAGTTGGCAAAAAGACGAGCGGCGTTTGTGCGAGTGAAGGCGGCTTTGTACAAGAAGGGGGTGCGATTTGGTGTGGTGTACCCGGCGAAGTTGAGAGTAACATATAACGCCAAAGACTTTTATTTTGAGACAGCGGAGGCGGCTGAGGCGTTCGTGAGGGCAGAAAGCTTGGGACAGACGTGAAGAGCGGAACTGGAAGAAAGACTGTGGACTGTGTTTGAGCGGCTGGAAAATGTACAAATGTTACAACTTTCTTTTTACTGATTTGTATTGAAATTTGAAATTTACTTCTCTTTGCATTGTTGCAGAGTTCCAGTTAATGGTGTTCTGTGTTGCGACGGTTAAATGTTATGTTAGTGAATTGTAGGGGTTGGATTGTTGGGTTTGTTTTGGTGTTTCTTTCTCTGGGACTGGGCGGAAGGGGGCGAGAGGTTTTGGCGGGGGGGGGGGAGCCACCCGCGCTAGCTAACTAGAGTCAGTTAGTGAATGGGAGTGAGGTGAGAGGAGGACTGCGGACGTTGGAGCCTGGGTAGCAGGCTTCAATGGGCCTACGAGGCGAGCAAGAGGGGGTGGAGGGAGGGATGTTGGGTGATGTTTTTGTAGGGGGGGGTTCTTGGGAGGGGGGAAGGGGTTCGATGTTAACAATGGACAGGGGCGGGTCAGGCTTATGGGGCAGGGCCCGGTGGTATGGTGATGGTGGATAAGAAAGGTGGGGAGGGGGTGAGAGACCCCCAGTAAGGATAATCACGTGGAACGTGAGAGGGCTAGGAGGTCCGGTCAAGGGTGCTTGCACATCTTAAAAGTTTGAAAGCCGATGAGGCAATGCTGCAGGAGACTCACTTGAGGGTGAAGGACCAGGTGAGACATAAAAAAGGCTGGGTTAGCCAAGTGTTTCACTCCAGATTTGATGGAAGGGCTCGAGGGGTAGCGGTGCTGGTCAGCAAAAGGGTACGCTTCCAGATGGAGAAGGTGGTGGCAGATCAGGGGGGTAGATATGTGATTGTGACAGGGGCATTGGAGGGGAGATTAGTGGCGCTGTTAAGTGTATACAGTCCCAATTGGCACGATGTGGGATTCGTGAGGAAGGTGGTTGGGGCTATTCCTGACTTAGACACGCATGAGCTGATTGTGGGGGGGGGACTGGAACCTGGTGCAGGAGCCAAGGTTGGACAGATCACGGCCGCGCTCGCTGGTCCCATCAGGGGAGGGGGGGGGGCGGGCGAAGGCGCTGGCTGGGCTAATGGTGGAAATGGGAGGGGTGGACCCTTGGAGGTTCCTGCACCCAAGGGAATGGGAGTATTCGTTTTTCTCCGCGGTCCATAATGTATACTCGCGGATCGACTTTTTTGTGGTGGGGAAGGCTTTGCTGGCTGGAGTCAAGGGGTCGGAATACTCTGCAATTGCAGTGTCAGATCACGCTCCACATTGAGTGGATATGGTGCTAGAGAAGGGGGCAGCGCAGAGACCGGGGTGGAAACTGGATGTGGGGCTTTTGGGGAACCAAGTATTCTGTGAGAAAATTGAAACGGTAATTAAGGAATATGTAGGTTTCAATTGTACGGGTGAGGTGTCGAAGGCAGTCATCTGGGAGGCTCTAAAGGCGGTGGTGAGAGGTGAGGTAATTTTGTTTAAGGCTAGGGTGGATAAGGAGGAGAGGTTGGAGCGGCAGAGGGTAATAGATGAGATGTTGGAGGTAGATAGGAGGTATGCAGAGGATGGGGACCCGGCAAAGCTGGAAAAGAGGAAGGAACTACAGGTGAGCTTCGACCGACTGTCCACCAGGAAGGCGGTGCGCCAACTGAGACGAGCAAGGAATGCAGTTTATGAACATGGAGATATGTTAGCAGGTCAGCTCCGGAGGGAGGCAGCGGCAAGGGAAATTCTTCAGGTGAAGGGTAGGGCAGGGAAGTTGGTGGTGGCCCCAGTGCTGATTAACAAGGTTTTTGAGGAGTTTTATGAGAGGTTGTACAAGTCAGAGCCACTCGGAGGAGACCGGAGCACCCGAGGCTAGGGGAGGGGGACAGGGCTACATTAGAAGGAGCAATAATGGAGCAGGAGATAAAGGATGCGATTGGGAGGATGCAGTCGGGGAAGGTGGCAGGGCCGGATGGGTTTCCGGTGGAATATTATAAAAAATTTAAGGATAGGTTGGCACCCCTGATGGTGGGGATGTTTGAGGAGGCAAAAGGGAAGGGGGTGTTGCCACAAACCTTGGGGCAGGCATCGATTTCCCTGTTCCAAAAAAAGATAAGGATCCGACGGAATGTGGGTCGTATCGGCCCATATCACTTCTGAATGTGGACGCAAAAGTGTTGGCGAAGGTACTGGCGGGTAGGCTGGAGGAGTGCCTTCCGAAGGTAATAGGGGAGGATCAGACGGGGTTCGTGAAAGGGAGGCAGCTGTTTTCGAACATTAGGAGGATTTTGAACGTTGTTATGGCACCGGCGGAAAGAAAGGAAACAGAGGTAGTTGTGGCATTGGACGCCGATCACAAACTGCTCCAGCACTGCCATCAGGTACCATTATCTTCCTCCATGTACAGTTGTATCTGTGCCTTTTCCATGTAAGGTTTACTGAACAGTAAGGATATCTCCTCAGATCAGTGAAGACAGACTCGGCTAGTGAGTGGGCCGCATGAGTGACCCTCATTCATCTCTGTGTCGGCAAGATTGAAATCCACTAACTGTGACCTATCTATCAGATTAAATACATTTAATACACACCAAATATTTCATAACGAGTTATAGAAAATGCTTAGTTCAATTCATTTATATTTTAATTGAACTATCAACTGCAAATGTTAAAAATAAAATATTTACACTTTGGATGCAGAGGGAGTGCACGGCTCACAGTCAATGTTGTGCAATCAGAATGCTCCTCACTTCACTTCCCCTCGCTTTACATGTGTCAAGTCAAGTCGCCATAGTGCCAGTTGACCACAGGCTGCCTTCCCCTTTGACAGGGAGAGCTGAGATATGGTGATTTAACTGGAGGATCGCCATACCTCAGGTGAGGGCCAAGGTTGAGAAGGCAAAGCCTTCATGAATAACCTCAGCCAGTACGGGATTTGAACACGTGCTGGTGGCCTCGCTCTGCATCATAAACAAGCTGTCCAGTGGATCACTTCAGTAATACCGGTAGAAAAAAACTATGTGGATGGGAATTGGTGGAATATGGCAACCCTGCCTGTGGGCAACAGTCAGCAAAATGTTTATTGTGGGCCGCGCTCAGAACCCAGATGGGCTGCATGTGGCCCCCAGGCCGCTGGTTTCCCACAACTGCTCTGTGTGTGGGAAGGGATTCACTCAGTCATCCCACATGCTGAGACACAAATGAGCTCACACTGGGGACAAACTGTTCATGTGCTCTGACTGTGGGAAGGGATTCAAACATTCATCCACCCTTCTGACACATGAGAGAGTTCACACAGAAAAGAGACCGTTCACCTGCCCGAAGTGTGGGAAGGGATTCAGTGAGTCATTCAATTTTCTGACTCGCCAGCGGGTTCATACCGGGGAGAGGCCTTTCACCTGCACTGTGTGTGGGAAGCGATTCACTCGTTCTTCTAACCTGCGAATACACCAAGTCACTCACACCAATGAGAGTCCCTTTAAATGCTCTGCCTGTGGGAGTGGCTTCAAAAGTTCTCAAGAACTGATGTCCCACCAGCGCACTCACACTGAGGAGAGACCGTTCAGCTGCTCTGAGTGTGAGAAAGGATTTATTCAGTTATCCAAACTGCAGATGCACCAATGAATCCACATCGGGCAGAGGCCATTCACTTGCTCTGATTGTGGGAATGGATTCTGTGATTCATCTACCCGGAAGACATGCCAGCAGAGAGAGGTTGTTCATCTGATCTATTTGTGGAAAATGATTCACTCTGCTATGCATCCTGTTGAGACAGCAGAGTGTTCAGAAGTGATGACAGGGATTGGCTTCTGCTGTTATTGCTGCTGTTAATCACATCCAGGGCTGAACCATGTTCATTCTGACACTTGGTGAGGTTGGACAGTTAGAGGGTTTCTTTCTGCTGGACTGGCCGGTCTCACGACCTTGCTTCCAGTGGGCTGATGCGCTTTGAGTCTGGGAGAGTACATCTCCTTTGAATTGATCCACAAAAGGTCGCTTCCCACAACCGAGTGAATCCCTTCCCGCAGTCAGACAGATGAACGGTCTCTCCCCGGTGTGAACGCATTGGAGTGTCAGCAGGCTGGATAATTGAGTGAATCCGATCCCACAAATGGAGCAGATGAATGGCCTCTCCCTGGTATAAACTCGCTGATGAGTCGGAAGGCTATATGAATCACGGAACCCTTTTCAGCAAGTAGAGCAGGTGAACACCACATCCTGGTGAACACTTTCTCCCCAGTGTGAACGCACTGGTCGATCATCGGGCTGAATGACTCAGTGAAACCCTGTCCACATACAGAGCATTTGAAAGGCCTCTCCCGAGTGTGAATTTACTGCTGTGTCTGCAAGGTGGATAAATTACTGAATCCTTTCCCACATTCAGAGCAGGTGAATGGCTTCTCCCCAGTGTGAGCTCTTTGATGTGGCAGCAGGTGGGATGTCTGAGTGAATCCCTTCCCACACACAGAGCAGGTGAGTGGCCTCTCCCCAGTGTGACGACATTGATGAGTTTCCAGCACAGATGGGGATCTGAATCCTTTCCCACAGTGCCCACATTTTCAGGTGAAGGCGTCCTTGAGACTCTCCAGGTTTCATAATCAGTTGAAGCCTCGTCCACAGCAAAAACGTGCAGGATTTCTCTCCACTCTGAATGGTGCGATGTTTTATCAGGCTGTGTAATTGGTTAACTGCAGGGCGGACGGTGGTGCAGTGATTAGCACTGCTGCCTAGGGTGCGGAGGACCCGGGTTCGATGCCGGCCCCTTGTCTGTGTGGAGTTGCACATTGCCTCCATGTCTGCGTGGGTCTCATCCCCACAACCCAAAGATGTGCAGGTTAGGTCAATTGGTCGCACTAAATTGCCCCTTAATTGGACAAAATCATTGGGTATTCTAAATTTATAAAACAAAGTAATTGGTTGACGCTTTTTCCAGTCAGTTCCTTGGAACACAATTACCCAGGTGTCTGTGTGTCTTGGTGCTTTAAAATCTCTTGAGACAGACAAACATTTCTACGTCTAGATTCAAAGTCCGATGATGTTCAGGTCCCAAGGAATCGAGTGACTTTGTCAGACCCAGGTGCACCATTTACTTTCAGATTTCTGTCTGTAAATCCTCACTTTCTAATATACTGTAAAAGGAGATTATAAATATCATCACTGTCAAATAAAATAGAAATTCAGAAGACAATTCTAGTTTCAATGGAATATTTTTCCTCCCTCATTCCCCTAAAGCTGTAAATTTCCACCCCACACACTCTCCCTCCATTCTCACTCTGCTGTATCTAATATCCACCCATGATTAGGCATATGGGGCAGTGGGGAAGAAGTTTATTTCGGCAGTGAGTGCTGATGACTTGGAACTCACTACCTAGTGGTGCAAGTTGAGACGATAAGATTATTTGAAACTGAACGTAGAAGGGCACGTGAAGGAAATAAACTTGCAGAGGTATGGTGATATCGAGAGGAAATGTGACAGCCTGAATTGTTCTGCAGAGAGTCGGCATGGACTCAAGTGACTGAATGGACTCCTTCTGTGCTGTAATAAAATAGAGAACTTATTCACAGAAGACAAGAAATAATAATAAATGGCTTAACCCCTTTAATGTGAACATTATGAAAGAGACCATTCTTTTAGCCAGACAAATAAATGTGTCAAGCTGAGGGAGCAAAGGATGTTACTGTCTTTCAGAGAGAGACCTGCGCTAACCTTTTCAGAGTCTGCACCCTCCCTGGATTCGCTTCCTTTCCTACAGTTGCTGCAAGTCACCAATGTCCCCCCAGAATGAGAAAGGAAATGGAAAGGAGGAAACACTGAGCTCCCAGATGAGGAGGAAGTTTTAGTCCGAAACTCATTGTCCAATCTCTGAATTGTGGCGTCACAATGGAGCCCTGCCTGAATCAACCAATAACAAATCACTCTGCTCCACGGTGACGTCTGCGGGTTCCAGTGCGCTGTCCCGCCCCCATTATTTCCCCTCCCCCTTGTTTCCTCCAGACAAGGTTTCCAGGCAACCGGCTGACGGCTCCCGCCAGAGCGAGAAGCCGCTCGGTGATCTCCGCCCAGGTCCGGGACTGCGCATGTTCAAGGGGCGGGTTGGTGCGCATGTGCGGGGAGGCCCCGCCCCTTGACCCCTCATGCAGAGATATTGACCAATGGCAAACTGGGAGGAGCGGAAGGCTTCTTCTCCGCCAGTCAATCAGAGTTCCCTCATTGTCTGCCTGCAGACTTTGGAAATTGAGCTTGTTAACCTGCTCATTCCTGCCCAGCAAAGCTGCTGCTCCTCACTCTGAATGAGCTTGAGCTTCACACCTCCTCCCGTCTCCAACATCTGTGAGTAAAACACTTTCTTTTCTCCCCCTTTCCATTTCTTTTCTCATTCTGACCTTCAATTGGTCACTTGCAGCAACTGAAGGGAAAGGAAGTGAATCCAGGGAGGGTGCAGACTCTGCAAAGGTTGGTCCAGGTCTCTCTCTCTCTCTCAAAGGCATTGACATCCTTTGCTCCCTCAGCTTGACACATTTATTTGTCTGGCTAAAAGGATGGTCTCTTTCCCAATGCTCACAGCTCTGTCACTCCGCCCCTCCGAATCCGCTCCCTGAAGACGACGTATGGGGTAGTTTTTGGCGACTAGGTATTGGGGAATGAGAGAGGAAAAAATGTTCCATAGAAACGAGAGTTGTCGGTTATGAATTTCTATCCTACACTTTTGTAAACTCATTTTGTAAACTCCTTTTATAGGATATTAGAAGAGGAGGAATTACAGACAAAAATCTCAAACGTAACCTCTCGATGTGACGGAGTCACTCTATTCCTTGGGACCTGAATATCATCAGCCTTTGAATCTAGAAGGAGAAATGTTTGTCTGTTCTGTCGGCTTCAAAATATTTTAACCATCAGTGTGACTGGAAAAGCACCGAGACACACACACCCGAGTGAGAGTGTTCCAGAGCACTGACTGTGGAAAGCGCTTTAACCAGTTACACAGCCTGAAAAAAAAATCACACCATTCACAGTGGGGAGAGACCATACACGTGTTCTGTGCAGGAGGCGTCAACTGATTGTCTGACCTGGAGAGACACGAGGAGACCCAAAACATGGAGAAACCGTGGAAATGTGGGAACTGTGGGAAGGGATTCAGATCCCCATCTGTGCTGGAAGCTCATCGACGCATTCACACTGGGGAGAGGCCCTTTACCTGCTCTGTGTGTGGGAAGGGATTTGCTGTGTTATCCAACCTGCGGGCACACCAGCGAATTCACACCGGCGAGAAGCCATTCAGCTGCTCCCAATGTGGGAAGAGATTCAGTGATTCATCCAACCTGCGGAATCATCAGCTAATTCACACTGGGGAGCGACTGTTCACCTGCTCTCAGTGTGGGAAGAGATTCACTCAGTTATCCCAGCTGAAGAGCCACCAACGGGTTCACACTGGCGAGAAGCCATTCACATGCTCTCTGTGTGGGAAGGGATTCACTGAGTTATCCAGCCTGAAGAAACATCAGCGAGTTCACACTGGGGAGAGGCCGTTCACCTGCTCTCAGTGTGGGAAGGGATTCCGTGTTTCATCCGTACTAGTGAAACACCAGCGAGTTCACACTGGAGAGAGGCTATTCACCTGCTCTGCTTGTGGGAAGGGATTTACTGAGCTATCCATGTTGAAGAAACACCAGCGAGTTCACACAGGGGAGAAGCCATACACCTGCTCTCAGTGTGGGAAGAGATTCACTCGGTCAGACACCCTGCAGTCACATGACCGAATACACACTGGGGAGAGGCCATGCAAATGCCCTCAGTGTGGGAAGGCATTCTATGTTTCAACCAGCCTACGGTCACATCAGCAAGTTCACACTGAGGAGAGGCCGTTCACCTGCTCTCAGTGTGGGAAAGGATTTATTCACTTATCCAGCCTGCGGACACAACAACGACTTCACACCGGATAAAGGCCACTCGTGCCCACAGCCTGGGAAGGAAATCTGTGATTCATCGCAGCTGCTGATTCGCCAAGTTCACAATTGATTACAGTGGTTGGATTCTGTTATTGTTTCTCCTTCAATTACATCCAGGACTGCATTTTGTTCATTCTGACAGTTGGCCAATGGGGATGGTCAGACGATTTCTTTCTGCTGGACTGCCGGTCTCACGAGGTTGCCTCCAGTGGGCTGATGCTCTTTGAGACTTGTTGCAATTGCCTGGTTCTAAATTTCACGAGGATCACAGACTGAAAGAGTGTTTGTAAGTTTGAAGGTATTTAGTTCCCATTTCTGTTTGGAACCCCCAAAGCTTGCCACCTTGCCATGGAGATGGGCTGTGGTGGTTATATGTTTTTTTCTGTTTAATTTATTTGAGTGTTCCTCACAGAAGAAAACTATAAGGGTATGAAATAAATGAAATGAAAATCGCTTATTGTCACAAGTAGGCTTCAAATGAAGTTACTGTGAAAAGCCCCTAGTCGCCACATTCCGGTGCCTGTTCGGGGAGGCTGGTAGGGGAATTGAACTGTGCTGCTGGCCTGCCTTGGCCTGCTTTCAAAGCCAGCGATTTAGCCCTGTGCTAAACAGCCCCCTTGGAGGGGCACGTTGTTTGAGGTGGATTGGGAAACAGGGATTAGCTAATATTAAAGGAAATATTACATATTTACCAGCTGGTCAGTTAGCTCAGTTGGCTGTTTCATGATGCGGAGCGACGCCAACAGCATGGGTTCAATTCCCCTACAGAGGTTATTCATGAAGGCCTTGCCTTTTCAACATTGCCCCTCAACTGAAGTGTGGTGACCCTCAAGTAAGTAATCACCAGTAAGCTCTCTCTCTCTCAAAGGGGAGAGCAGCCCATGGTCCTTTGGTGACTTTCATTTTACAGAATACAACAAGATTCCTTTAAGGAACACAAATCAAAGTTAAAGATCCCATTAGATCAAAGGAAGCGGCTCTTGAAGTGGCCAAAACAGTAGTAAGCCTGAGGATTGGGAACTTGTTTGGAATTCAGCAAAGGAGGACCAAGAAACTGACAAAGAAAAAATAGAATATGAGAGCAAACTGGGGAGAAACATAAAACCCCACTGGAAAAGCTCCTATAGGAATGTGAAAAGGAAAAGATTAGCAAAGACCAACATGGGTCCATTCCAGGCAGAGACAGGAGAGTTTATAATGGAGAATAAGAAAATGGCAGAGAAACTAAATGTGTGTCTATCTTCATGGAGGAACATACAGAAAATTGTTCACAAACTCAAGGGAACCAAGGAACTGGTGTTCAAGAGGGACTGAAAGAGATTAGTATTAGGAACAAAGTAGTATTGGAGAAATTAATGTGGGTTGAAAGTTAATAAATCCCACAAAGTTGATGCTCTACATCCCAGAGTGCTAAAAGATGTGGCTGTAGAGATAGTGGATACATTGGTGATCATCTTTCAAAGATTCTATAGATTCTGGAATGGTTCCTGCAGGTTGGAAGGTGGTAAATGTAACCCCACTATTTAAGGAGGGAGAGAGAAAACAGGGAACCACAGACGCATTAGCCTGACATCAGTAGGAGGGAAAATGCTACAATCTATTATAAAGGATGTGATAACAGACGATTTAGGAGCAGGAGTAGGCCACTCGGACCCTTGAGCCTGCTCCACCATTCAATAAGTTCACAGCTGCTCTGATTGTAACTTCCAATCCACATTCCCACTACCCTCCCGATAACCTTTCACCCTCTTGCTTACCAAGAATCTATCCAGCTCTGCCTTCAAAATATTCACAGACTCTGCTTCCACTGCCCTTTGAGGAAGAGTGCTCCAAAGACTCACGACCCTCAGAGAGAAAAAAGTTCTCCTCTGCCTTAAATGGGCAAGTTATTACTTTTAAAGTGACTCCAATTTCTAGATTCTCCCACAAGAGGAAACATCCTTTCCACATCCACCCTGTCAAGGCCCCTCAGGATCTTTTACGGTTCAATCAAGTCACCTAAACTCCATCGGACACAAGCCCAGCCTGTCCAATCATTCCTCATAAGACCAGCCTCCAATTCCAGGTATGAGTCCAGTAAACCTTCTCTGAACTGTTTCCAACACATTGACATCATTCCTTAAATGAGAGCAATACTGTACACAGTGCTCCAGATGTGGTCTCACCAATGTCCTTTGTAACTGAAGCATAACCTTCCTACTTTTGTATTCAATTCCCCTCACAATAAACAATAACATTCTATTAGCTTTCCTAATTACTTGCTGTACCTGTATACTCGCCTTTTGTGATTCATGCTCTTGGACACCCAGATCCCTCTGAATCTCAGAGCTCTGCAATCTCTCACCGTTTAGATTATAAGCTTTTTTTATTCTTTCTACCAAGATGGACAATTTCACATTTTTCCCTCATTATGCTCCATTTGGTAGATTTTTTCCCACTCACTTAACCTACCTATATCACTTTAGTCTCCTTATGTCCCATTCACAATTTACTTTCCTTCCTATCTTTGTTACAATTGGAACATAGGAGCAGGACTTGGCTATTCAGCCCGTCGACCTGCTCCACCATTCAATACGATCATGGCTGATCATCCACTTCAATGCCTTTCCCCCCACACTATCCCCATATCCCTTTGTGTAGGGGCTGGTTTAGCACAGTGGGCTAAAACAGCTGGCTTGTAAAGCAGAACAAGGCCAGCAGCGAGGGTTCCATTCCCGTACCAGCCTCCCCGAACAGGCGCCAGAATGTGGCGATTAGGGGCTTTTCACAGTAACTTCATTTGAAGCCTACTTGTGACAATAAGCGATTTTTGTTTCATTTCATGTTATTGGGATTTAGAAATCTGTGTCTCTGCTTTAAACACACTCAATGACTGAGCTTCCACAGCCCTCTGGGGTAGAGAATTCCAAAGATTCACAACCCTCTGAGTAAAGAAATGTCTCCTCTGAGACTGGTCCTAAATGGCTTCCCCCTTATTTTGAAATTCTGTCCCCTGGTTCTAGACTCTCCAAACGGGGGAAACATCTCACCTGCATCTGTTACCAATTATTTTTGGCTATCCTCAACAGACACAGAATACAAAGCAGTTGATAAATGTGAAGAACAGATGATGAATGCTGCAGCATCGATAGCAACCTGTCTGACCATCAAGAGAAGAATTCTGCTGTCAGAGCCAGGCAACTACATATCAGTGAATTGTTGAAGCTTTTCTTGTGTAATCTTGGAGGCCGCCCCGGTCTTTGGAAATCTAGGAGTGGATAAATTTATGCTCGCGACTATGACATGTGAGACTAAAATGGACTACACTCGTGTGTATGTTTGCCTGTTGAAAAATGTAAAATGTTATTATAGAGTACAAGTTGCATGTAATCATAAGAAATGTTTAAAATTTTAAAAGTTTTTAGAAAAATAAAGCCATCTGCGTACATCGCTGGTTCATTTTTTTTGAAGGGGGAGGTGTGACGATTGGAAGATTTTTGGAAAATTTGATTATAAATGTATTGGGCAATTTAAGGGTTAAAAGCGTGGGGTTAGAGTGTGATTCACTGCAAAATTATAGAGAGCAGTTTTTGGAGAAAGGTTTGGAGAGAGAAGTTCAATTTTGGGCCCACAATTCTCCCACAGTGAGATAGATTGAGATCTGTATCTTTCTTTTCCTGTTGTTCAATGGGAGATTGAGTAGTAATGTTTAAATGGGTAATTGTAAGCTGTTGTTTTGGGTGTGAAGTTAAAAAGTTTAATATTGTAGCCACAATAAAGTTTTATTTTAAAAATAACCACGCCCTATTTCTTCATGCGATCATTCCTGGAGTGAATCATTCCTTCCGCACAGTCACACAAATAGACTGAAATATTGGGGTTTTGGTCCAGTATCCTAGCCACTGTTGGGGTCTGGTCTGGGATCGGAATAGTGACCGATGTAACAATTGGTTGGTGGCCCATTTTCCAGTCAGTCCTCCAGCACCTTCCTGTCTCTCTATTACTGCGACGCCCATGGCAGTTTCCCAACTGGGACACAGGCCCCGTTATTCTCAGCTAAATTCATCCCTCAGCTCTGTCGCCCGGCTGTCATTGATATGAGCAACAGAGACAGAAAGGTGCAGAGGAGCAAGTGGGAAGTTAAAACTTGTGGCTCAAAATCAATACTTCAACATTTGTCAGTGAAATCCATGTTATTTATACTGGGTTTTTAATTATTAGATTTAGGCATCGGAGGCAAAGGGTGGAGGGTTTTAAAGCGTAACTTTTCCTTTCTAACTAGAATCCGCCATGGCTCAGGGGGCAGCACTATCACCTCTGGGTCAGAAGGTTAAGACCCAGTTAGGGACCTGTGGGCAAAAACCAGTTCCAACATTCCTGGTCCCAGCACTGAGTGAATGCTGCACTGTCAGAACAGCTTTCTTTCAAATAAGATATTAAACTGAGGCCCTGTCTCCCCCTGCCCCCGCCCCGCCCCCCCACCCACCCCCCCCCCCACACCCCCCACCCCCCCACACCCCACCCTCCCCCGCCCCCCCACTTTGAAGAAGAGCAGGGGAGTTATCCCCGGTGTCCCGGTCAATATTTATCCCTCAATCAACATCACTAAAACCAGATCATCTGCTCATTATCATTTGGTGTGTGGGATCTTGCTGTGTGGAAATTGGCCGCTGCGCTTCCTACATTACAACAGTGACTACACTTCAAAAGAACTTCATTGGCTGTAAAGCACTTTGGGACGTTCTGTGGTTGTGAAAGGCGCTATAGACATGTAAGTTTTTTAATTGAAGGTTTATGTTATCTGATCTTGTTATCTGGAACTTAATTGATTTGAGCCACACCCAACTTGCGATTTAATAAATTCACTTTGGTTCAGACAAGACTTTAACCAATTAAGACAAAATCAAAATTCTCTGGATAGTAAATTTAAAAATAAGTTTATTAAATGAAAAAAGTTTACTGAATAACTTTAACACATTGACTTTTCCAACTTCATGTGGGTGATCAGTCTGTAGAAGCGTAACCCTCTCTGGCTCCTTTGACAGTAATTCTTGTAGAATTCAGCCTCTGGAGTCTGGCTCCTCATTTGACAGTAATTTCTTTGGAACTCGACCTCGGGAGTCTTCAGTACTTGGCCAGCAAGGAAGATCTTCAGAACCTCTACTTTTATCCCCAAAGTGACCATTACCTCACGTCAGAGTTGGGTCTGTTGTAACATGATAATTGGTCAATTTGGTCACTAGATTAATTTAATTGGATCCCCAATTACTGACACCTTCTCATTATCTCAGACAGGAATACAATAGAACTGTTTCATACTATCCCTTTATCTGATTCTCTACAATCCCTTATTCATACAGTTTCAAATGTTGAGGCTAATCAGAGCTTGAAGGTCTCTCTTGTCAGTACATTTGTCCTTATTGCACTTTCTTTATACACAGCAATTAACCTTTGACATTTTTACAGCAAATGAGAATCGGGGCACGATCGAATGGCCACGATGCGCAAGGCGCGAATCCAAGTGCGCCAGTTAGATCGCAGGAGAGTCCGAAATTGGGCACCAAGAGGCAAACGGTTTCTGATCTAACCGGCCTATTCCCACTGGCCGGATTAAGGCCAATCTCCATCCCGTTAACGGGAAGGACCCCCTATCTAAAGGCAAAGCTTGATTTAAGCGACTCCATAGCCGGTCACATGGACGCCGATGAGTATTGGCCCCACACAGACATGGGCCAGGCATCACGGTACCGGAGGGGTTCCCGGGCCATGGAGGCCCCCGAATGGTCAGGTATAGGGCAGGGTGCCCCCCCCTGGCACAGCCCCTGGGACGTGTGCATCTTGGCACCGCAAACCTGGACATTTCACACTCTGCCCACTCACTAAGATCATTCATAAAGACTGAGTCTTGATTTTGTGCAACAACCATGTCTTTCTCTCCATTTCAAATCCCCTGTGAAAATCCAAACACAGTGTATCGTGAAATTATTAGATTTAAAAAAGAACGAGTCTTTGGGATTCACTGCCTCACAATGGTGCAGGAAGGAAATTCCACTGTAACTTTCACAAGGGAACTGGACAGATTCTGGAGGAAAAGAAACTTGCCGGGCGATGGGACTAATTAGTTAATTCAAAGAGCTAGCATGGGAACAATGGGCGGGATGGCCTCTTTCTGTGCTCACTGAGACTCGTTTGCATTTGAAGAAAGTGGGAAATACCTGGAAGCCACTTCCTACGATGCGGGTAGAAGCAGAGATAATGGAAAGTCTCCCAAAGGAAATTAGATGGGCTTTTCAGGGAAATAAACTGAC
Source organism: Scyliorhinus torazame (assembly GCF_047496885.1). Lineage (NCBI taxonomy): Eukaryota > Metazoa > Chordata > Chondrichthyes > Carcharhiniformes > Scyliorhinidae > Scyliorhinus > Scyliorhinus torazame. The sequence continues at coordinate 176,737,911 of NC_092711.1, read as the reverse complement.
GGATACGGGAATAGGACGGGGCAATGGTTTGATCTACAGAGATCTACAAGATGTGAATCTTTGGAATTCTCTACCCCAGAGGGCTGTGGGAGCTCAGTCATTGAGTGTGTTTAAAGCAGAGACTGACAGATTTCTGAATCCCAATAACACAAAGGGATATGGGGATAGTGTGGGGAAAGGCATTGAAGTGGATGATCAGCCATGATCGTATTGAACGGTGGAGCAGGCTCGACGGGCTGAATGGCCAATTCCTGCTCCTATGTTTCAATGATACAAAAGTAAGCAGGAAAGTAAATTATGAAGAGGACATAAGGAGGTTAAAAAGGTAGATGTTAAATGAGTGAAACAAGATCTGCCAAATGGAGAATAATGTAGGAAAATGTGTAATTGTCCATGTTGGGCAGAAGAATAAAAAAGTTTATTATCTAAATGGTGAGAGATTGCAGATATCCGAGACTCAGAGGGATCTGGATGTCCACGAGCATGAATCACAAAAGGCGAGTATACAGGTGCAGCAAGTAATTAGGAAAGCTATTAGAATGTTATTGTTCATTGTGAGGGGAATTGAAGACAAGAGTAGGGAGGTTATGCTTCAGTTGTACACAGTAGCACAAGTGGATACCACTGTGGCTTCACAGCTCCAGGGTCCGAGAATCGATTCCCCACTGGATCACTGTCTGTGGAGTCTGCACGTTCTCCCCGTGTCTGCGTGGGTTTCCTCCAGGTGCTCCGGGTTCCTCTCAGTCCAAAGATGTGCAGGTCAGGTGGTTGGCCACGATAAATTGACCTTAGTGATCTAAAAGTTAAGAAGGGCTTATTGGGTTACGGGGATAGCGCTTAAGTGGGTCGGTGCAGACTCGATGGGCTGAATGGCCCCCTTCTGCACTGTATGTTGTATGTACTATATTGGTGAGACCATATCTGGAGCACTGTGTACAGTATTACTCTAATTTAAGGAATGATGTAAATGTGTTGGAAGCAGTTCAGAGAAGGTTTACTGGACTCATACCCGGAATTGGAGGCTGGTCTTGTGAGGAATGATTGGACAGGCTGGGCTTGTGTCCGATGGAGGTTTGGTGACTTGATTGAACCGTATAAGATGCTGAGGGACCTTGACAGGGTGGCTGTGGAAAGGATGTTTCCTCTTGTGGGAGAATCTAGAAATTGGAGTCACTTCAAAAGTAATAACTTGTCCATTTAAGGCAGAGGAGAACTTTATCTCTCAGAGGGTTGGGAGACTTTGGAACTCTCTTCCTCAAAGGGCAGTGGAAGCAGAGTCTTTGAATATTTTTGAGGCAAAGATGGATAGATTCTTGAAAATCAAGGGGGTGAAAGTTTATCAGGGGTAGGTGGGAATAAGACCACACTAAGACCATAAGGAATAGGAGTAGGCCATTCGGCCCTTCCAGCCTGCACCACATTTCAACAGGATCATGGCTGAAACCAACATTCCTCACATTCACTTTCCGGCCCTTTCCCCATAATCCTCGGTTCCCTGACTGAGCAAGAATCTAGCTCAGCCGGGCGGCACGGTGGCACAGTGGTTAGCACTGCTGCCTCACGGCGTCAAGGTTCCAGGTTCGATCCCGGCTCTGGGTCACGGTCCATGTGGTGTTTGCACATTCTCCCAGTGTATGCATGGGTTTGGCCCACACAACCCAAGGATGTGCAGGGTAGACGGATTGGCCATGCTAAATTGTCCCTTAATTGGAAAAAAATGAATTGGGCACTCTAAATTTACATTTAAAAAAACAAATTGAGATAAAAAATCTATCTCAGCCTTAAATATACACAAGGACTCTGTCCCCACAACTCTCTCAGTTCTAAAGACTCTCAGAAGAAATTCCTCCTCATCTCAGTCTTAAATTGACATCTCTTTATTCTGAGACTCTGCCCTCTGGTCAACTCTCCCATGAGGGAAACATCCTCTCCGCATTTACCCTGTCAAACCCCTTAAGAATCCTGGATGTTTCAATGAGATCACCTCTCATTCTTCTAAATTCCAATGAGTAGAGTCCAAACCTGTTAAACCTTTGCCCCGAAGACAATCCCTCCATAACGGGGATCATCACAGTGAACCTTCTCTAAACAGCCTCCAATGAAATAATATCTTTCCTTAAATAAGGGGACCAAAACTGCTCTCAGTTCTCCAGATGTGGTCTCACCAGCACCTTGTACAGCTGCAGCAAGACTTCCCGACTCTTATACTCCAACCCCCTTGGAATCAGGGCCAACATTCCATTAGCCTTCCTGATTACCTGCTGCACCTGTCTGCTAGCTTTCTGTGTTTCGTGCACAAGTTCCCCCAAGTCCCTTTGTGCTGCAGCTTTCTGTAGTTTTTCGCCATTTAAATAATACTGTTCTTTTGTTCTCCCTTCCAAAATGAACTTCACATTTTCCCACATTATGCTCCATGTGGCAACCTTTTGTCCACTTGCTTAACCTCTCAATATCTCTTTGCAAACTGTTTGTATCCCCCTCACAACTTGCCTTTTCATCTATTTTGTGTTGTCTGTAAATTTGGGCACAGTACGTTCGCTTCCTTCCTCCAAGTCATTAATATAAATTGTACACAGTTGCGGTCCCAGCACTGATCCCTGTGGAACCCCACTGGTTACAGGTCACCAACCTTAAAAAGAACCCCTTATCCCCAATCGCTGTTTCCTGCTCATTAGCCAATTCTCTATCCACGCCAACCCCATGTGTTCTTATCTCATGACTTAATGTTTTGTGAGGTACCTTGTCAAAGGCCTTCTGGAAGGTTAAATACAACACATCTACTGGTCCCCCTCTATCCACTCTGGTTGAAACTTCCTCGAAACACTCTGATAAATTAGTCAGACACAGTTTCCCTTTCACAAAGCTATGCTGACTCTGCTTGATTAGATTATGATTTTCTCAATGTGCTGCTATTACTTCCTAATAATTGATTCCAACATTTTTTTCAACAATAAATGTTAGGCTGATCGTCGTATAGTGTCTCGTTTTTGCCTCCCTCCCATTCTGAATCGGCGGGTTGTCACATTGGCAGTTTTCCAATCCTCTGGTACTTCTCCAGAATCCAAGGATGTTTGGAACATTACAATCAATGCATCCACTATCTCTGTAGACATTTCTTTTAGGATCCGAGGATGCAGCCATCCAGGGGACATATCTTATCCCCATCGGTTTGTCCAATACAACTTCTCCAGTGATGGCATTTAATTGCTCCCTCCGTATTCTTTCGTATTAATGGAATATTCGATTTATCTTCCACCATAAAGGCTCATGCAAAATATCTGTTTAACTCCTCTGCCATTTCCTTGTTCCCCATAACTGACACAGTGGCGTGGAGGCACAGTGGTTAGTACTGTTGCTTCACAGCTCCAGGGACCCGGGTTCAATTCTCGGTTTGGGTCACTGTCTGTGCGGAGTCTGCACGTTCTCCCCAAAACTGCGTGGGTTTCCTCCGGGTGCTCCGGTTTCCTCCCACAAGTCCCAAAAGACGTGCTTGTTAGGTGAATTGGACATTCTGAATTCTCCCTCTGTGTACCTGAACAGGTGCCGGAGTGTGGCGACTAGGGGCTTTTCACAGTAACTTCATTGCAGTGTTAATGTAAGCCTACTTGTGAAAATAATAAAGATTATTTTTATAATAAAAAATATTATTAGGCTCTCCCAAGATTTATTTTCAAAGGAGCCTCTGTGGAGTTGAGGTTTCAATTAGATCAGCCGTGAACTTACTGAATTGTGGAGCAGGCTCGAGGGGTCGAGTGGCCTGCTCCTGCTCCTAATTCGTATGTTATCACATCCTTTATAATAGATTGTAGCATTTTCCCTCCTCCTGATGTCAGGCTAATGGGTCTGTGGTTCCCGTTTTCTCTCTCTCCTTAAATAGTGGGGTTACATTTACTACCTTCCAACTTGCAGGAACCATTCCAGGATCTATAGAATTTTGAAAGATGATCACTAATGTATCCACTATCTCTACAGCCACCTCTTTCAACACTCTGGGATGGAGAGGTCAGCTTTTGGGGATTTATTAACTTTCAATACCATTAATTTCTCCAGTGCTACTTTTTCACTAATACTAATCTCTTTCAGTTCGTCGTGCTCACTGGTCCCTTGGTTCTCTCGTGTTTTGGGGATGATTTCTGTCTCTTCCTCTGTGAAGACAGACACACATTGTTTAGTTTCTCTGTCATTTCCTTATTCCCCATTATAAACTCTCCTGTCTGTCTGGAATGGACCCACATTGGTCTTTGCTAATCTTTTCCTTTTCACATTCCTATTGGAGCTTTTCCAGTCGTTTTTTGTGTTTTCCCCAGTTTGCTCTCATATTCTATTTTCTCTTTATCAGTTTCTTGGTCCTTTGCTGAATTCTAAAACAAATTCCCAATCCTCAGGCTCACTACTATTTGGGCCACTTTATGAGTCTCCTCCATTGATCTAATGGAATCTTTAACTTTTCTTGGTAGCCACGATAGCTTCATTTTGCTGTTTAATTTTTGCTTCTTAAAGGAATCAATATTTTATGTAAATAAAATGCGAGTGGTTGCCTGTCTATTGTCTATCGTCATACAAAGAACAAAGGACAGTACAGCACAGGAACAGGCCCTTCGGCCCACCAAGCCTGCTCGGATCATGATGTCTGTCTAAACTAAAACCTTCTGTGCTTCCAGGGTCTGTATCCGTCTATTCCTATCCTATTCATGTATTCGTCAAGATGCCTCTTAAACGTCACTATCGTACCTGCTTCCACGACCTCCTCCGGCAGCGAGTTCCAGGCACTCACCACCCTCGGTGTAAAAAACGTCCCTCGCACATCTCGGCTAAACTTTGCCCATATGTCACCTGGTAATTGACTTTTGCCCCTTGCACCTTAAACCTCTGTCATCTGGGAAAAAGCTTCTATCAACTCTGTCCATGCCACTCATCATTTTGTAAACTTTTATCAGGTCGTCCCTCAACCTCGTCGCTCTAGTTAAAACAATCCGAGTTTATCCAACCTCTCCTGACAGCTAATCCCCTCCAGGCCATGCAACATCCTGGTAAACCTCCTCTGTACTCTCTCCAAAGCCTCCACATCCTTTTGGTAATGTGGTGACCAGAATTGTCGGCAATATTCCACGTGTGGCCTAACTAAGGTTCTGTTCAGCTGCAGCATGACTTGCCAATTTCTATACTCAATGCCCCGACCAATGAAGACAAGCATGCCACCTGCCTTCTTAGCTCCTTATCCACCTGCGTTGCCACTTTCAGTGATATGTTTATTGTCATTTCCCAATCTACCACAGACAACTTGCCCCTCATACCATGACAGTCTCCTTCTGCGACAACCACCCAGATAAATTAGACAAATGAAGTATGTAACCACCATAGCCCATCTTCATGGCAACATGGTTGCTTTGGGAACTAAATATCTTCCAACGTGCAAACACCTTTTCATTCTGTGCTCCTCGTCAAACTTGGAACCAGGTAATCGCAACGAGGCTCAAAAATGGTCAGCCCACCGGAGGCAGAGGTGTTAGACCGGCCGGTCCAGCAGAAAGAAACCCTCCAATCATCACCATTCACCAGATGTCAGAATGAACAAAATGCAGTCCTGGATGTCAGTGAGAGCAGAAACAATAACAACGGAGCCAACATCTGTAATTTATTGTGAACTTGTTGGAGTCACAACAGATGTGATGAATCAGAAAACCCCTCCCCACATTGAGAGCAGATGAATGGTCTCTCCCCAGAATTAACTCGCTAGTGTCTCCATCGTTGGGATGGATCATTGAATGTCTCCCCTGCTCAGAGCAGGGGAATGGCCTCTTCCAGGTGTGAACTCTCTAGTGTTCCCGCAGGGTGTATGGATATCTGAATCCCTTCTCTCACTAAGAACAGGTTAACGCCTTCTCCCCTGTGTGAACTCGCTGGTGGCTCTGCAGGTTGGATAACTGAGTGAATCCCTTCCCACACTGAGAGCAGATGAACGGCCTCTCCCCAGTGTGAACTCGCTGGTGTCTCTGCAGGTCGGATGAGTGAGGGAATCCCTTCTCACACTGAGAGCAGGTGAACGGCCTCTCCCCAGTGTGAACTCGCTGGTGTCTCTGCAAGTCGGATGATTGAGTGAATCGCTTCTCACACTGAGAGCAAATGAACGGCCTCTCCCCAGTGTGAACTCGCTGGTGTGTCCGCAGGCCGGATAACTGAGTGAAACATTTCTCACATTGAGAGCAGGTGATCGGTCTCTCCCCAGTGTGAACTCGCTGGTGTCTCCGCAGGCTCAATGAAGTAGTGAATCCCTTCTCACACTGAGAGCAGGTGAACGGCCTCTCCCCAGTGTGAACTCGCTGGTGTGTCTGCAGGACGGATAACTGAGTGAAACACTTCTCACATTGAGAGCAGGTGAACGGCCTCTCCCCAGTGTGAACTCGCTGGTGTCTCCGCAGGCTCGATGAAGTAGTGAATCCCTTCTCACACTGAGAGCATGTGAACGGCCTCTCCCCAGTGTGAACTCGCTGGTGTGTCTGCAGGACGGATAACTGAGTGAAACACTTCTCACACTGAGAGCAGGTGAACGGCCTCTCCCCAGTGTGAACTCGCTGGTGTAATTGCAGGGTGGATAACTGAATGAATCCCTTCCCACACACAGAGCAGATGAACGGCCTCTCCCCAGTGTGAATGCGCCGATGAGCTTCCAGTGCAGATGGAACCCAGAATCCCTTCCCACAGTCCCCACATTTCCATTGTTTCTCCAGGGTGGGGGTGTCCTCGTGTCTCTCCAGGTTTGTCGATCAGTTGAAGCCTCGTCCACACACAGAACACGTGTAACGTCTCTCCCACTGTGAATGGTGTGATGTTTTTTCAGGCTGCGTAACTGGTTAAAGCTCTTTCCACAGTCAGTGCTCTGGAACACTCTCACTCGGGTGTGTGTGTGTCTCGGGGCTTTTCCAGCCACACTGATGTTTTGAAGCGGACAGAAAAGACAAACATTTCTCCTTCTCGATTCAAAGTCCGGTGATATTCAGTTCCAAGGAATTGAGAGACTCAGTCAGATTGAGACGTGACGTTTGAGATTTCTGTCTGTAATTCCTCCTCCTCTAATATTCTGTAAAAACAATTTACAAAAGTTACTTTTCCTCTCCTCATTTTGGAGAAGGTATCCTGAGGGTAACGACAGTCTGGCTGTGGGATTAATCCTCCGGGTCCTCAGTCTTATTGAGGAATGTCCCCTTGGGTCTATTGTGGTGGTGATTCTTTTGTATTTTTGTTATTATGGGAGGGTTTATGTGTTGTTGACTTTATCCTACTCTGGTACAGACGGGGCTTTTATCTGTGAAAGGAGCAGTTTGGGGAGACTTTGGTGCCTCTGGTGTAAAGTGAGTTGGAGGAGGGGGTAATGGCGCACGCCCGATTGTGGTGTGAAAATCTGTTCCTGTCTCTCTGTCGCCTAACTAATGGCGGCAGTTAATCGGCAAATTTTCTCAGGGAATGTACGGGGCATCCATCACCCTATCAGAAGGAAAAAGATCCTCTCTTTTCGAAAGGAGAACGTCGACATCGCTTTATTACAGGAAACGCATCTGGATTATGAGGAACACTTTAAATTGAGGCGGGATTTGATTGAGCAGTTTTTTTCACCTCTTTTTCATCGAGTCGCAGACTTGTGACAATGCTTATTATACACTATCCAAGCAGTCAGGGTAACTGTGCCGATTACAATGTGCATGTCAATTTCCTTTGTGTCGGTCCCTCCATCTCCCGTCCCTCCCCTCCGCCCCCTTCACTTGTCGTTTCTGGGTCCTTTCCTGGCCCTTCACTGTACAATGGGAGTTATCTGTTATTTACAAGTGGACGGTGCCCTCCCTTCCCCCCCCCCCTCCCCCATTGATGGGCCTCCCCCCTTCCACCCCGCGCACTCCCTGTCCTGTTTTTCACCTTCCCTTGGGGGTTCCTCTTCTTGTTTTTTGTTCTGGGCTCTCTGGTCTCTGTGTCAGTTGGTTTCTGTTTCTTCCTCCTTGTCCCAGTAGCCCCCTTCCCCCCGTCCCGTTTTCCTGCCTGTTCCCTGTGATCCCGTTGGCTCCCGTACGCCCACCTCCCTCCCCAGTGTTCCATTGGCCGCTGGCTTCAAACAGGTCCTGGAACAAGTTGGTGAATGGCCTCCACACTTTGTGGGAACCATCCTCTGACCCTCGGACGGTGAACTTGATCTTCTCCAGGTGGAGAAATCCAGATAGGTCTGCCAGCTCGTCTGAGCTGTGGGTGGTGCTGCTAATCGCCAGCCGAGCAGGATTCTCCAGCGGCCGATTAGAGAAGCAAAGGCAAGGGCGTCCACCCTTTTCCCCATGAATAGTTCTGGCTGGTCTGATACCCCGAAGACTGCCATTTGTGGGCACGGCTCCACCCTCATAACCATGGACATTGTCTCTAAATAGGTTGTCCAGAATTCAACTGTAAATATGCTGTCCAGAATTTGACAATTCTGGGACATACCCAGAACAGGTGGGCATGGTTTGCCGGGCCCCCCTGGCACCATTCACATTTGTCCTCCATCTCCGGGAAGAACCTGCTCATTTGGGTTCTTGTCGGGTGTGCTCTGTGCACAACATTCAGCTGCATGAAGCTTCGCCTTGCGTAGGAGAAGGTGGAGTTGGTCCCGTTCAGTGCTTCGCTCCAGAGTCCCCACCCTATTTCCGTCCCTCGCTCTTCCTCCCATTTTTCCTGGGTTTCGTCAAGTAAGGAGCGCATCCTTATTAAGAGTTGTCCGTACAGGTCCCCACAGTTTCCCTTCCCCAGACTGTCTGCGTCCAGTAACTCCTCTTGCATTGTGCTTCTCAGGGTTTCTGGGTATGCTGGTGTCTCCTTGCGGAGAAAGTTTTTGACCTGGAGCTCATCCCTGTTTGGTAGGTCCAGTCTATCCGTCAGCTCCTCTAAGGTCGCTAGTCTATTTCCCGTGTAAAAGTCCCTAACCATCAGTGTTCCCCCTTCTTGTCTCTACCTCTTGAAGGTGATGTTGAGAATGGCTGGTGCAAACCGATTGGTTGCCGCAGATGGGGGCCATAAAGGACACATCGGTCATACTGAAATGCTGCCACATCTGGTTCCAGGTTCTCAGGGTAGCTGCCACCACTGGACTGGTGCTGACGGGGATGGGAGTGTTGCCGTAGCGAGGGCCGGGAGGGTCATTCCTGTACACGAGGACTCGGCCATCATCAACCATTCCATGTCTGGGTCCTTTACCCATCTCCTCACTCTTTCGGCCGTGGCTGCCCAGTGATAGTATTGCAAGTTCGGGAGGGCCAGGCCTCCCATGTTTCTTCTCCATTGTAGTACTGTTTTAGGGATTTTTGAATTCTTGCCCCTCCGCACAAACGATGTTAGGTTAGGTGGGTTGACCATGATCAATGGACCGGATTATGGGACTAGGATGGGGAGTCTGCCTCTGTGAGTGCTTTTTCTGAGGGTCAGTGCAGACTTGAAGAAGCAAATGGCCTCCTTCTGCACTATAGAGATTCTACGTCATCTATGTTATTTTAATTCGACTCTGCTGTTAGTGTGTTTTGTAATATTTTGGGGTATGCGCCCTGCATTGTTATTCTTCTGTTTTTATATAATTTTACCCTCTTTCCCCGCTCACTATGTTAACCTGTTAACTGATCTGGCATTTCATCTAGAGGCTCTGGTCGCTCAAATATCCTGCTCTGAATTAATTCTGCAATGTATTGCTTGTATTTATGCGGAAGTATCAGTTGTTCTACACTGTACCCATTTTCCAGCAATATTTCTGTTATTCTGTTGCATTCATTATTTTAAAAATGGTAAAAAAACATGACAAAGGAAATATTAAAAATCTGTCCAACTCATCCTTGAATATATTCAGTGACCCAAAGACTCCACTGATCCCTGTGGAAGAGAATGCCATAGACTAATAGCCTTTTGAGGGAAGAGATGACTGGAAATATATAAAGCCGATCATAGAATTTACAGTGCAGAAGGAGGCCATTCGGCCCATCGAGTCTGTACCGGCTCTTGGGAAGAGCACCCCACCCAAGGTCAACACCTCCACCCTATCCCCATAACCCATTAACCCCACCCAACACTAAGGGCAATTTTGGACACAAAGGGCATTTATCATGGCCAATCCACCTAACCTGCACATCTTTGGACTGTGGGAGGAAACCGGAGCACCTGGAGGAAACCCACGCACACACGGGGAGGATGTGCAGACTCCGCAGAGACAGTGACCCAAGCCGGAATCGAACCTGGGACCCTGGAGCTGTGAAGCAATTGTGCTATCCACAATGCTACCGTGCTGCCCACTTTTTTTTAAGAAATAAGAACAAATAGCGACAGTACAATATTATACAACCAGAAATAATAGTAAATGTACTTTATTACAGACCATAAATAATATATCTAATTTAAAACTACTAGACATATCTCTAACTGATATTAATTTACTGTCCCATTAAATAGCAGCCATCTCCTGGAGAAACCAGCCCTTTAATTGTGATAAAAGAAAATTACTGTGGGTGCTGGCATCTGAAACGAAAGAGAAAATGCTGGAAAATCTCAGCAGGTCTGGCAGCATCTGGAGGGTGAGAAAAGAGCTGACGTTTCGAGTTCGATGACTCTTTGTCCAAAGCTTTGTCAAAGAGTCATCGGACTTGAAACGTCAGCTTTTTTCTCCCTACAGATGCTGCCAGACCTGAAGAGATTTTCCAGCATTTTCTCTTCCTTTAATTGTGAACATCAGGAAAGAGACCATCCTTTTATTTATTAATTATTTTTTTAAAAAAATGCATTTTATTCAAACTTGTATCAAAGTAGGTTACAGCAAATAAACACCCCGGGAAACATTCTTCCCAACAATCAACTATACGGTTTGTACAGATTTTTCTCCTTTTTCATTCCCCCCACACGACGAACGGCTCCTCAAACATGGTCACAAACATCCCCCACCTTTTCTCAAACTCCCCTGCTGCAACCTTAACTCAGACTTTCTCTTCTCTAACCGCAGGAAGTCGTGCAGGTCACCCAACCGCGCTGCTACCCCCGGTGGCGAGAGACCATCCTTTTAGCCAGACAAATAAATGTGTCAAGCTGAGGGAGCAAAGGGTGTCAATGTCTTTGAGAGAGAGAGACCTGGGCCAAGCTTTCCAGAGTCTGCACTCTCCCTGGATTCACTTCCTTTCCCTTCAGTTGCTGCAAGTGACCAATTGAAGGTGAGAATGAGAAAAGAAATGGAAAGGGGGAGAAAAGAAAGTGTTTTACTCACAGATGTTGGAGAAAGGAGTTTTTTTCCTTCACTTCCGCTGTGACATCACAATGGGGCACTGCCCGAATCAGCCAATAGGAATTACTCTTCCGCGCTGTCGTCACCGGGTTCCAGTGCGCAGGCGCGGCGCTCCCCGCCCCCACCCGTTGTTTCGCCTGCTTCTTGAATAAGGGGGGAAATAAACCGGCAACAGAACCTCCTCGAGACAAGGTTTCCAGGCAACCGGCTGACGGCCAGAGCGAGAAGCCAATCGGTGATCTCCCCCTGCCCACGACTGCGCATGTCCAAGGGAGAGGGGAGGCTGTGCATGTGCAACGGGTAGCCCGCCTTCTGACCTTTTACCTGAGGTATTAACCAATGGCAAGAGTTGGAGGACCAGAAGGATGGTCCTCCTGCTAATCAGCTCGGGCTTTGTGTGACTGCTCGATTGAACTTCACAAGGATGCAAACCTCCTCCCGTCTCCAACAACTGTGAGTAAAACATTTTCTTTTCTCCCCCTTTCCATTTCGTTTCTCATTCTGACCTTCAATTGGTCACTTGCAGCAACTGAAGGGAAAGGAAGTGAATCCAGGGAGGGTGCAGACTCTGCAAACCTTGGCCCAGGTCTCTCTCTCTCTCTTAAAGACATTGACATCCTTTGCTCCCTCAGCTTGACACATTTATTTGTCGAGATCTTCTCAGAAGCCCAAATACGACATTCATGAACCCTGCCGCTGCCCAGCTTGTAATATAATTAGGAGCCAATTTAGCTCAGCTGGTTAGTGATGCAGAGCGAGGTCAGACTGGTCCTCCCTCATGATTGTCAGATGGAGGGCAGCACGGTAGTGCAGTGGTTAGCACTGCTGCCTCACGGCACCGAGGTCCCAGGTTTCATCGCGGCTCTGGGTCACTGACCATGTGGAGTTTGCACATTCTCCCCGTGTTTGTGTGGGTTTCACCCCCACAACCCAAAGATATGCAGGGGAGGTGGATTGGCCAAGCTAAATTGTCCCTAAATTAGAAAAAATGAATTGGGTACTCTAAATTTAAAAAATAAATTGATTGTTGGAAGGATGCCCTCCAGCTTTCTCACCAAAACTTTAGATAGCAGTTTCAAGTCAACATTCAAAAGATAGATTGGCTGATAAGAGATGCGCTCCCTCGATCCTTGTCCGCTTCAGAATCAAACAGACATAAGCCTCAGAAAGAGTCAATGGTAGCATACTTGAGTCAAAGTGATAATACAAACCCACAAATAGTTCCAACAGTAAACCTCAAATCCCCTATAAAACCCACACCCACAGCCATGTGGTCCCAGCGCTTTACCTGGCTGAAGCTCCTCCATGGTCTTTGACATCGCTTCCCTAGAAAGAGTAGCATTAAGAGCCTCATGCTGGCTTTCTGAGGCTTCCGGGAGATTCAAGGAAAATAAATAATGCCCCACACTGCCAATACATCACCAGACTGCTCAGACTTGTATAATCCTGCATAGAATTCCCGAAATTCCTGTTTATTTCCTCCGTCTTCGTGACCCTTTTCCCTTTGCCAAGCCGCACAGAGAAATTCGCTCCAAAGTCGGCCTTTGTATTTGCTCGGGTTACTCCCAAACTCGTACAACTTCTGCCTCGCAATCTTTCAACTTTTCTCAACCTGCTGAGTAAATAGGGAGTCTTGCTGCGTTAACCTCCTTCAGCAATAGCTTACTCGGGCCTCCTTATAATTCTCCTCGGCCTTCGCCAAACAAACCTCCAGACAGCGCTGGTTCTCCAACACCTGCACCTCTTATTTGCAGTGTAAGAAGTATTCATCCACCTGCCCCGCCCCCGCCGCCCCCCCCCCCCCCCCCCCCCCCCCCGATGAGTGAAAACATCGCCCAGTGTCTTATTAACCCATGTCCACAAAGTCCTCAGTTCGGCACCAGCCCTCCTCTCTTGGCGAAGTCCATCGCATCCTCGGGCTCCTCAAAGTAATGGTGCCGTCCCTCGTGTGTGATCCACAGGTGAGCCGGATACAGCAGCCCAAACTTCACCTGCTTCTTAAACAGAATCTCTTTGACTTGCCTGTAGCCTGCCCTTCTTCTGGTCACCTCCACGCTCAGGTCCTGGTAGATGCGCATGGCACTGTTATTCCAATGGCAGCTCCGCGTACGCTTAGCCCACTGTCGCACCCGCTCCTTGTCCAGGAACCTGTGAAACCGGGCCACCATCGCTCGGGGGAGGGGGGGCGCCTCTCGCGGCTGCCTCACCAGCGCCCTGCGCGCCCTGTCCACTTCCACCGGGCGCGGGAAGTCATCATCTCCCAACAGCTTCTGGAACATGCCCGCCACATCGCGGCACCGTCTCCCTCAGCCCCCTCCGGGAGACCAACGATTCTCAAATTCTGCTGATGCGACCTATTTTCCAGGTCCTCTACCTTCTCCAGAAGCCTTTTTTGTTGGTCCTTCAGCCTCTCTATCTCCGCTTCCACCACCGTTTTGGTTATCCTCCTGCTCCTCCAGCGCCTTTTCCAACTTCTGGATCGTACGATCCTGGGCATCCAGCCTATGCTCAAGCCCTCGATGTCCTTCTGAATCAGGTCTAAACTGTTCCGCTGCAAAACAGTAAAGCACTCTTGAATGACCTTCAACAGATGCTCCGTCGTTGGCTGGGCTGTCTGCACCGCGGTCCGGACGTCGGCCATATTGTCCTCAGCAGCAGCTTGTACACAGCCCTTGTTTGCCCACTTCTTCAACTGTTTGCGATTCTTTCTGCTTCTTAATTCCATACACCTGTGTCTGGAGTCAGTGCCTGAGTGCCTATGCCTTCCAAACTAGCACTCAAAAGTACAAAAAAGTCAGGGAAAAAGTCCGACTGGATTGAGAGCCACCAAGTGTGCGACTTACTCCTCCTTAGCCGCCACCGGAACTTCCACCTAACCATTTTGGACACTAAGGGCAATTTATCATGGTCAATCCTCCTAACCTGCACATCTTTGCACTGTGGGAGGAAACTGGAGCACCCGTACGAAACCTACGCTGACACAGATTTCCACAGACAGTGACCGAAGCCGGAATCGAACCTGGGACCCTGGAGATGTGAAGCAACGGTGCTAACCACTGGGCTACCAGGCTGCCCATCTAGAATGCCTGAAAGACGTGCGTTTGGTGAATTGAACATTCTGAATTCTCCTTCTGTGTACCCTAACGGGCGCCGAATGTGGTGACTAGGGGAGTTTCACAGTAACTTCATTGCAGTGTTTTTTTTAAAATATAGATTACCCAATTCATCTTTTAAAATTAAGGGGCAATTTAGCGTGTTCAATCCACCTACCCTGCACAACTGTGGGTTGTGTGGACAAAACCCAGGCAAACACAGAGAGAATGTGCAAACTCCACACGGACAGTGACCCCGATCCAGAATCTAACCTGGGACCTTGGCGCCGTGAGGCGGCAGAGCTAACCACTGCGTCACCGTACCGCCCCATTGCAGTGTTAATGTAAGCCGACTTGTGACAATAATAAAGATTATTATTTAAAAATTTTAGGGTACCCAATTCATTTTTTTCCCCAATTAAGGGGCAATTTTGCGTGGCCAATCCACCTAGTTTGCACATCTTTTTGGTTGTGGGGACAAAACCATCACAAACACGGGGAGAATGTGCAAACTCCACACAGTGTCCGAAAGCCGGAATCAAATCTGGGACCTCGGTGCTGTGAGGCCGCAGTGCTAACCCACTGCGCCACTGTGCTGCCCCCGATTATTATTAAGAGGGAGTAGCCTCTCCAACTCTACTTTACCTTTCCATTTCTTTTCTCATTCTGAGGGGACTTTGGTGACTTGCAGCAACTGAAGCGAAAGGAAGTTTGTATGTTGCACACATTTTGAGTTTGGTATTATAGACATATTCCTGTCTGGCAGCCTGCATGGAGATTTTCAGGCCTCTGTCCAGGACAGGAAGCAGTGAGCATGGATCTGTGAATCAGCCTGAAGCAGCACCTTTCGAGATTTGGGAGGATTAGAGAAGATAAATATTACATACTGTAGAGTGAGAATGGAGGGAGAGTGTGTTGGGTGGAAATTTACAGCTTTTGGAGAATGAGAAAGGAAAGAATGTTTTATAGAAACTAGAATTGTCTGTTCTCAACTTGCATCTTACAGGATATTAGATGAAGATTTGCAGAAAAAAACAAACATCACTTCAGGATTTGGAAGAGTCACTTGGTTTATCGGGACCTGAATACGGTACACGTGACAATAAACAAATCCAATCCAATCCGGAGAACCATCACAGCAAGACACCTCTGGGGTTAAGGGTTGCCAGTCAGGCAAAGGAACACAATGGCAGTAAACACAGGAATGAAGAATCACATTGGGCTGGTTCCAGGAGAATTGAGTGACAATTTCTGCAACGTAACCATGGAGTGTGATTATTGATCGTGTTAAAGTAAAAGTAAGAAGTCTCACAACACCACGTTAAAAGTCCAACAGGTTTGTTTCGAATCACTAACTTTCAGAGCACAGCTCCTTCCTCAGGTGAATGAAGAGGTGGGTTCCAGAAACATATAGATAGATAAAGTCAATGATGCAAGACGATACTGTTGAATGAGAGTCTTTGCAGGTAATTAAGTCTTTACAGGTCCAGACAGAGCAACTGGAGAGAGGGATAATCACAGGTTAAAGAGATGTGAATTGTCTCAAGCCAGGAGAGTCGATAGGATTTTGCAACCCAACAATGCAGAATCGCCAAGCAGAAACTTATAGCTAGGTTCCGCACACATGAGTACAGCCTCAACCAAGACCTTGGATTCATGTCGCATTACATTCACCCCCCACCATCTGGCCTGGGCTTGCGAAATCCTACCAACTGTCCTGGCTTGAGACAATTCACACCTCTTTAACCTGCTCCATCTGGACCTGTAAAGTACATTTATTATTATTTCTAGTCTTTTAATATTGTACTGCAACCATGTTATATATTTTCAGTAATCTCTTATCTCAGAGGGTTGTTAATCTCTGGAATTTGTTTCCCCCAGGGTCCAGTGGAGTCTGGGAGTCATTGAATATATTCAAGAATAAGCTAGACAGAATTATTTGTTTTATTATACGTGCCCAGTCTTTTTTTCAATTAAGGGTCCCTCTCCCTTGGACATGTGCAGTTCCAGACCACCCACCCATCTGGGATAAAGCAGTTTCTCCAGCATGGGAGGATTGTGGGAGCTGCGTCCGCCATTACTTGTCCGGAGCAGTCTCCAACCTCCTGAGACTCGGATGAAAAGTGAGGGGGTGGACATTGACACCAACCTGACACAAAGTATATGTGGGTAGTCACTGGATTTGATTGTGACCCCCCCCCCCCACCCCCCCCTCCCTCGCCAAAACATAATTTTTTCATTTAAGGTACCCAATTCATGTTTTTTCCAATTAAGGGCCAATTTAGAATGGCCAATCCACCAACCCTGCACATCTTTGGGCTGTGGGGATGAGACCCACACAGACACGGAGAGACTGTGCAAACTCCAAACGCAGTGTCCTGGGGCCGGGATTGAACCTGGGTCCTTGGCGCCGTGAAGTTAGACAGAATTCTGATTGACGAGGGAGTTGAGGGGCACGGGGAACAGGTAGGAAAATGGACTGAAAGTTAAGATGAGGAGCGAATTCTTCACTCCAGGATGTGGTGAAGCTTTGGAATTCTCTGCTCCAGAGGACTGTGGAGCCTCAAGTCATCAAGTATTTTCCAGATCGAGTTGATAGGTTTCGAGATGTTGAAGTCACTAAGGGAAATGGTGCTGAGCTAGATCGGCCATTGAGCTTATTATAGGGTTGAGCAAATTCAATGGGCCAAATGGTCAACTGCAGTGCCTATTTGTACTGGAAGCTCATTGGCGCATTCACACTTGGCTGAGACCATTCAGCTGCTCTCTTTGTGGGAAAGGATTCAGTCAGTCATTCACCCTGCAGACACACCAGTGAGTTCACACTGGGGAGAGACCGTTCACCTGCTTTCGGTGTGGGAATGGATTCACTCAATTATCCAGCCTGCAGAGGCACCAGTGGGTTCACACTGGGGAGGCCATTCATCTGCTCTCACTGTGGGAAGGGATTCTGTGAATCATCCACACTGCGGAGGCACCAGCGAGTTCACGCTGGGGAGAAGCCGTTCACCTGCTCTCAGTGTGAGAAGGGATTCTGTGCTTTCTCGAACTTGCTGAGACACCAACATGGTCACAATTGATTACAGGGGTTGGATTCTGTTGTTATTGTTTCTGCTCTCAATTACATCCAGGACTGCATTGTGTTCATTCTGTCAGTTGGTCAATGGGGAGGGTCGGAGGGTTTCTTTCTGCTGGACTGGCCTTCTCATGACTGATGCTCTTGAGCCTTGTGGCAAATTTCATAAGGATCACAGAGTGAAAGGGTGTTTGGAAGGTAGATGACAGATAGTTCCTGTTTCTGTTTGGAACCCCAATGCATGCAGTTCAGATGAAGATAGGCTATGGTGGTTACATGGTTCTGTCTCAGAAGGAAACTGTCAAGCTATGAGGGGCAAGTTGATTGGGAACATACAATAAAATGTGTAATGAAACACAGGCAATCGCATTTAAGGAATTATCACATATTTACATAAAATATAGATTCCTTTAAGAAACAAAAATCCAACAGGAAAAGTGACGCAACCGTGACTATCAAGAAACATTAAAGATTCCATTAAGTCAAAGGAAGAGGCTCATTGATAGATTACAGATTTATTGCTTCACTGATTTATTGGTACCTTGAAGAATCAATGCAGTATAATTCTTAAATTCAGTATACATACAGGCAGAAATTGTTTCAGATAAAAATATGAGAATTGCTGTACAGCAACTTAATATGTGTCAGAATCTAACACAGTTTCAAGAAAAGTTGCATAAAAGCCCTCGTCATGAATAAAACATTGTTCTACAAATACATCTAGCAATGAAAACGTATCGCAGCCTCAGCAACAGAAACATTTACAAAATGTAGCAAAGCCTTAGCAACAAGCAAGGTTAATGCAGAACGCCTTATCTTCAGAGGATTGGTACACGTGGCGGGAGCATGTAGACATTTAATTAACTTGATAGACATTAATGAATCTTCAGTAAAGACCAATGCCTGGATAACAAATCATGCTCCAAGTGACAGAGTTTTCTGATTAAATCAGGAAGCCTCAGCTGAGAATTTGAAACCAATAAGGGGTTAGACCATTGATAAGAATTTCTTTAAGAATAGTTTCATGACTAAAGTTTGTTCTATATTCATGCTTTAAGAAATTCTGAACCATCTATTGATTTCCTAATATTTTCTTATTTCATAGAATTAACAGTGCAGAAGGAGTCCATTCGGCCCATCGAGTCTGCACCGGCTCTTGGAAAGAGCACCCTACCCAAGGTCAACACCTTCACCCTATCCCCATAATCCAGTAACCCCACCCAACACTAAGGGCAATTTTGGACACTAAGGGCAATTTATCCTGGCCAATCCACCTAACCTGCACATCTTTGGACTGTGGGAGGAAACCGGAGCATCCGAAGGAAACCCACGCAGACACGGGGAGGATGTGCAGACTCCGCACAGACAGTGGCCCAAGCCGGAATTGAACCTGGGACCCTGGAGCGGCGAAGCAATTGTGCTATCCACAATGCTACCGTGTTTCCCCAATGTTTTTGTTTAACTCTCTTTGTTATGTTTTGACGTATTATTTGATCTGAATTTTGAATTATTTTTATGTAAGAGAATTGAGGTGGATAATTAGCAATAAAGTTGTATTTTTGGACACCTCCAATCAACCAGATCTTGGGCTCATTTTTGAAGATAAAATAAGAGATCTTATCACTCATATAGTTGCCAAAATAAGTGTAACCCTGAGGATTGGAAACTTGTTTTAGTATTTACAAAGGAGGATCAAGAAACTCATAAAGAGAAAATAGAAGACGAGAGCAAACTGGCTAGAAACATAAAAAAACGATTGGAAAAGTTCCTATAAAATGTGAAAAGGAAAAGATTCGCAAAGACCAATGTGGGTCCATTCCAGGCAGAGACAGAAGGGTTTATGATGGGGAATAAGGAAATTTCAGCGAAACTAAACAATGTGTGTCTGTCTTCACAGAGGAAGATACAGAAATTGTCCTAAAACACTAGAGAACCAAGGGACCAGTGAGCACGAGGAACTGAAAGAGATTAGTATTAGTGAGAAAGTAATACTGGAGAAATTAATGTGGTTGAAAGTTAATAAATCCCCAAAAGCTGATGCTCTCCATCCCAGAGTGTTGAAAGAGGCGGCTGGAGAGATAGTGGGTACATTGGTGATCATCTTTCAAAATTCTATAGATTCTGGAATGGTTCCTGCAGATTGGAAGGTAGTAAATGTAACCACACTATTTAAGGAGTGAGAGAGAAAACGGGGAACCACAGACCCATTAGCTTGACATCAGTTGGAGGTAAAATGCTACAATCTATTATATAGGATGTGATAACATACAAATTAGGAGCTGGAGTAGGCCACTCGGCCCCTCGAGCCTGCTCCACCATTTAATAAGTTGATCTGATTGTAACCTCAATTCCACATTCCCCTCGATAACCATTCACCCCCTTGCTTATCAAGAATCTATTCAACTCATTCTTCAAAATATTCAAAGACTCTGCTTCCACTGCCCTTTGAGGAAGAGAGTTCCAAAGACTCCCAACTCTGAGAGAAAAAAGTTCTCCTCTGCCTTAAATAGGCAAGTTGTTACTTTTAAAGTGACTCCAATTTCTAGATTCTCCCACAAGAGGAAACATCCTTTCCACATCCACCCTGTCAAGGCCCCTCAGGATCTGATACGGTTCAATCAAGTCACCTAAACTCCATCGGACACAAGCCCAGCCCGTCCAATCATTCCTCATAAGACCAGCCTCCAATTCCAGGTACGAGTCCAGTAAACCTTCTCTGAACTGCTTCCAACACATTTACATCCTTCCTTAAATGAGAGCAAGACTATACACAGTGCTCCAGATGTGGACTCATCAATGTCCTGTATAACTGAAGCACAACCTCCCTACTTTTGTATTCAATTCCCTTTTTGTGATTCATGCTCTTGGACACCCAGATACCTCGGAGTCTCAGAGCTCTACAATCTCTCACTATTCAGATCAGAAACTGTTTTATTCTTCTGGCAACATGGACAATTTCTCATTTTCTCACATTATTCTCCATTTGGCAGATCTTTTCCCACTCACATAACCTACCTCTATCCTTTGTAGTCTCCTTATGTCCTCTTCACAGTTTACTTTCCTACCGATCTTTATACCATTGGAGCATCAGAGCAGGAGTTGGCCATTCAGCCCATCGATCCTGCGCCGCCATTCAATGCGATCATGGCTGATCATCCATTTCATGGTAGCACACTGGTTAGCACAGTTGCTTCACAGCTCCCGGGTCCCAGGTCCGATTCCCGGCTTGGGTTACTATCTGTGCGGAGTTTGCACTTTCTCCAGGTGTCTGAGTGGGTTTCCTCCCACAGTCCAAAGATGTGCAGGTTAGGTGAATTGGCCATGCTAAAATGCCCTTAATGTCCAAAAAGGTTGGGTGGGGTTACTGGGTTACGGCGATAGGGTGGGGGTGTGGACTTTGATCGGGTGCTCTTTCCAAGGGCCGGTGCAGACTCAATGGGCCAAATGGCCTCCTTCTGCCCTGTAAATACTATGATCCTATGATTCAATGTCTTTTTCCCCACACTATCTCCATATCCATATGGGTTATTGATATTTAGAAATCTGTCAGTTGGGTGGCACGGTTGCCCAGTGGTTAGCACTGTTGCCTCACGGCACCAAGAACCTGCGTTCGATCCTGGCCCTGGGTCACTGTCCATGTGGAGTTTGCACATTCTCCTAGTGCCTTGTGGGTCTCAGATCCACAACCAAATTTGATGTGCAGCATTGGTGAATTGGCCTCGCTACACTGCCCCTTAATTCGAAAAAAATAATTTATTAAACAAAAAAAAAAAGAAATCTGTCGGTCTCTGCTTTAAACACACTCAGTGACTGAGCTTCCACAGCCCTCTGGGGTAGAGAATTCCAAAGATTCACAACCCGAGGAGTAAAGAAATGTCTCCTCCGAGACCGGTCCTAAGTGGCTTCTCCCTTAGTTTGAAATTGTGTCCCCGGGTTCCAGACTCTCCAACCAGGGGAAACCTCTCACCTGCACCCACCCTGTCTATTCCTTTATGGATTTTGTAAGTTTCAATGAAATCCCCTCTCATTCCTTGGAACTCTAGAGAAAAGAGGCCTAGTTTCCCCAATCTGCTTTCATAGGACAGTCCTGCCATACCCGGGACAAGTCTGGTCAAACTTTGTTGCTGTTCCTCTGTGGCAATACCTTTCCTAAGGCAAGGGGAGTAAAACTGCACACATTACTCCAGCTGTGGTCTAAGCATTTCATAATGATCAATGTCATTGAGGCACGTTGCCTGGTTCTTCTTTGGCACCGGTATGATGGTGGTCTTCTTGAAGCAGGTGGAAACCTCAGAACGGAGGAGGGAAAGGTTGAGGATGTCCGCACATGATCTGGGTGTATGGCAGGGACTCCCGTCAGGACCTGTCGCTTTCCGAGGCTTCACTTTCAAGAAGGCCAATCTGACTTTGGAGGCTGTGACGGTGGGCATGGGCGTGTCCAAGGCTGCTGGGGCAGATGACAAAGGTTTGTTGATTTCCTGCTCGAAATAAGCATAGAATGCATTGCGTTTGTTGGGAAGGGGAAGCACTGTTGCTAAAGATTCTACTCGGCTTTGCTTTTTAGCGCATTATGTTGTTTACGCCTTGCCACAATCGATGAGAGTCCATGATTCTTGCTTAGTCTGGACAACTCTTCTGTTGTCTCTTGGTATCCCTGTTGGCTTTGCAGAGGTTGTACCTAGATTTTTTTGTACAGGTCAGGGTTGCCTGACTTGAACGCCTCAGACCAGTCGGGAGTGAATCTCCCGATTAAGCCATGGTTTCTGGTTGGGTAACGTATGTACTACCTTCTTTGGCACACAATCTTCTACACACTTGCTGATGAAGCCTGTGATGGTGCTGACATACTCGTTTCGGCTAACTGCCGAGTTCTTGAATATGGACCAGTCACGTAGGAGCTCTTTTGCCTCAAACCAGCATTTGCACAACCTTCTTAACCGGATTTTCCCGCTCAAGTTTCTGCTTGTACGCCGAGAGAAGGAGCGCCATCTTGTGGTCCGATTTTCCGAAGTGCGGTCAGGGGATGGATCATCAGGCGCCCTTGATGTTTTTGTGGCAATGGTCAAGGATGTTGGGGCCCCTGTCGGGACAGGAGATGTGTTGGTGGAATTTTGGCAGTACACACTTGAGGTTGGCCTGGTTAAAGTCCCCGGCCACGATGAACAAGGCCGCCAGGTATTCTGTTTCATTGTTATTTATAGCGGTTACAATTCATCAAGCGCCTTCTTCACTTCCGCCTGGGGTGGGATGTAGACCGCCGTGATGATGGCAGAAGTGAACTCCATGGAAGGCAGTATGGATGGCACTTCACAGTCAGGTATTCCAGGTCCAGGGAGCAGTAGTTCCCCAGGGTCGCCACATCCGAGCACCAGGTGTTGACGAGGAGACAAATCCCTCCACCCACTCCAGGTTCAGTCCTGGATGTGATTAACAGCAGGAATAACAGCAGAATCTAACCCATCATCACTTGTGAACCCTTTGGTGTCTCAGCGTGTTGGACGACTGAGTGAATCCCTCCCCACAGTGAGAGCAGGTGAATGGCTTCTTTCCAGTGTGAACTCGCTGATGTCTCCGCAATGTGGATGATGTTTGAAACCTCTTTGTCGCAGTGAGAGGAGCTGAGCGGTCTCTCCTCAGTGTGAATGCACTGGTGTTCCATCAGTACCCAAGAGCTTTGAAACCCACTCCCACAGTCGGAGCATTTAAAAGGGTCTCTCATTGGTGTGAGTGACGTTGTGGCTCAGCAAGTGATGACCGAGTGAATCTTTTCCCAGTCGGCGAGGTGAACGGGCTCTCCCCAGTGTGACCTCGCTGGTGTCTCCGCAAGTTGGATGAGGTACTAAAGCTCTTTGTGCAATGAGAGCAGCTGAACGGTCTCTCCTCAGAGTGAAAGCGCTGGTGGGACATCAGTAGCTGAGAGCTTTTGAAACCCCTCTTGCAGTCAGAGCATTTAAAGGGCCTGCTCTTGGTGTGATTGACATTGTGTTTCAGCAGGTGGGATGAATGAGCAAATCCCTTATCACACACAGTGCAGATGAACGGCTTCTCCCCGGTGTGGACTCTCTGGTGACTCTGCAGGTCGGACAACTGAAAGAATCCCTTCCCACAGTCAGAGCAGGTGAATGGCATCTCCCCGGTGTGAACTCGTTCGTGCCTCCGCAGGCTGCTAATGTTAGTGAATCCCTTTCCACACTGAGAGCAGGTGAAAGGCCTCTCTCCAGTGTGAACTCGTTTGTGTTGCCGCAGGTGGCCAATGTTACTGAATCCCTTTTCACACTGAGAGCAGGTGAAAGGCTTCTCCCCAGTGTGAACTCGTTCGTGTTGCCGCAGGTTGCCAATGACATTGAATCTCTTTTCACACTGAGAGCAGGTGAAAGGCCTCTCTCCAGTGTGAACTCGTTCGTGTCTCCGCAGGTTGCCAATGAAATTGAATCTCTTTTCACACTGAGAGCAGGTGAAAGGCCTCTCTCCAGTGTGAGCTCGTTCGTGTTGCCGCAGGTTGCCAATATAATTGAATCTCTTTTCACACTGAGTGCAAGTGAAAGGCCTCTCTCCAGTGTGAACTCGTTCGTGTCTCCGCAGGCTGCCAATGTCAGCGAATCCCTTTTCACACTGAGGGCAGGTGAAAGGCCTCTCTCCAGTGTGAACTCGTTCGTGTGTCCGCAGGCTGCTAATGTTAGTGAATCTCTTTTCACACTGAGAGCAGGTGAAAGGCCTCTCTCCAGTGTGAACTCGTTCGTGTGTCCGCAGGCTGCCAATGTCAGTGAATCCCTTTTCACACTGAGAGCAGGTGAAAGGCCTCTCCCCAGTGTGAACTCGTTCGTGGTTCCGCAGGCTGCTAATGTCAGTGAATCCCTTTTCACACTGAGAGCAGGTGAACGGCTTCTCTCCAGTGTGACTGCTTTGATGCCTTTCCAGCTTGTGTGGGGCTCTGAATCCCTTCCCACAATCCTCACATTTCCATGGTTTCTCCATGGTCCGGGTGATCTTGCGTCTCACCACGTTGGATGATCAGTTGAAGACTCGGCCACACACAGAACACATGTACAGTCTCTCCCTTCTGTGAATGGTGTAGTATTTGTTCAGGCTGTGTCACTGGTTAAAGTTCTTTCCACAGTCAGTGCTCTGTAACAGTCTCACACGGGTGTGTGTGTGTGTCTCAGTGCTTTTCCAGACACACTGATGTTTAAAATCTCTTGAAGCAGACAGAATAGACAAACATTTCTCCTTCTAGATTCAAAGGCCAATGATCCCAAGAATTGAGTGACTCAGTCAGTTCTTGCGTGATATTTAGTTTGAGATCTCGGCCTCAAACTCCTCTTGTTCGAACTTCCTGCAAACAGATTTTACAACAGTAATCATTGTTAGTACAGGATAGAAACTCAGAACATACAATTCTAGTTTCTATCGAACATTCTTTCCTCTCTCTTTCCCTGAAATGCTCTAAATCTCAATCCCACACACTCTCCCTCCATTCTCACTCTGCTGTATCTAATATTCCCCCTTCCAATTCTCCTGAAGGTGCTGATTCAGGCTGATTGACAAATCCAAGCTCACTGCTTCCTACCCTGGACAGAGAGACCTATATTCACTTACTTTCCCTCCCAATTTTCCTGAAGGTGCTGATCAACAAATCTAAACTCACTAAAACCTGTACAAGAGTAGAGAATCTCCATATAAATACATTTACTGATTAGAGATAGGGAAATTCTGAGGAAGAACTTTATTTAGTCATGGAGTGGTCATGACAGGGAACTCACTGCCCACAAGCGTTGTGGAAGTCGAGATGATCAATAATTCAAAATAATATATGAAGAAAATAAGCTTTCAGGGGAACAGGGATATCGAGGGGGAATGGCACTGACTGGATTGCTGTACAGAGAGTCGGCATTGACTTGAGTTCCCAAATGGATTCCATAAGTGCTGCAATGACTGTATGACTGGAAATATATAACGTAGGTAGAACTAATAATACATGTATTTCATTACAGAACCATCAATAATATATCTAATACATTCTATATAACACTAGATATATCTCTGTGCAATATAACATTTTTTTAAATTCATTTACGGGATGTGGGAGTCGCTGGTTCAGCCAGCATTTATTGCCCATCCCTAGTTGCCCTTCAGAAGGTGGTGATGAGTTGCCTTCTTGAACCGCTGCAGTCCTTGAGTTGTAGGTACACACCCTGTGCTGTCAGGGAAGGAGTTACAGGATGTCGCCCCAGCAACAATGAAGGAAGGGCGATATATTTCCAAGTCTGTCTGGTGAGTGACTTGGAGGTGAACCTCCAGGTAGTGGGGTTCTCAACTATCTGCTGCTCTTGGCCTTCTAGATAGTAGTGGTTGTGGGTTTGGAAGGTGCTGTCGGAGGAACCTTGGTGAATTACTGCAGTGTATCTTGTAGATGGTATACACGGCTACCACTGTTCGTCGGTGGTGGAGTGTTTGAATATTCATGGAATGTCAGCAGTCAAGCGGGCTGCTTTGTTCTGGATGGTGTAGAGCAGCATGTTGGAGCTGCACTCAACCAGGCAAGTAGTGATTATTCTGTTACATGCCTGACTTGTGCCTTGTAGATGGTGGAGAGGCTTTGGGGGTCAGGAGGTGTGTTACTCGCTGTAGCCTTTGGCCTGCCCTGGAGGCCACCATATTAATATGGCTCGTCCAGTTCAGTTTCTGATCAATGGTAACCCTCAGGATGTTGGTTGTGGAGGATTCACCAATGCTAATGTCAAGGGGCAGTGGTTAGATCCTCCTTCGTAGGAGATGGTCGTTGCCTGGCACTTGTGTAGCACAAATGTGATTTGCCACTTATCAGCCAACATCTGGATACTGTGCAGGACATGCTGCATTTGGACATGGACTGCTTCATTATCTGAGGAGTCACGAATGGTACTAAGGATTGTGCAGTCATCCACAAACATCCCCACTTCTGGCCTTATGATGAAAGGTAGGTCATTGATGAAGCAGCTAAAGATGGTTGGGCCTAGGAGTGTGCCCTGAGGAACTCCTGCAGCTGAGATGATTGACCTCCAACCACTACAACCATCTTTTTTTGTGCCAGGTATGACTCCAACCAGCGGAGAGTTTCCCACGATTCCCACTGACTCCAGTTTAGCTGGGGCTCCTTGATGCCATAGTCGGTCAAATGCTGCCCTGATACCAAGGGCAGTCACTCTCACCTCTGGCATTCACCTCTGGCATTCAGCTCTTTTGTCCATGATTGAACCAAGGCTGGAATGAGGACAGGAGCTGAGTGACCCTGGTGGAACCCAAACTGAGCGTCCGTGAGCAGGTTTTGCTGAGTAAGTACCACTTGATAGCGCTGTTAATGACTCCTTCCATCACTTTGCTGATGGTGGAGAGTATTCCGACAGGAAAGTAATTGGTTTGGTTTGTCCTGTTTACTGTTCCCTTTAATGTCAGCCATCTCCTGGGGAAACCAGCCCTTTAAATGTGAACATTAGGAAAGAGACCATCATTTTAGCCAGACAAATAAATGTGTCAAGCTGAGGGAACAAACGATGTCAATGTCTTTCAGAGAGAGAGACCTGGGCCAAGCTTTTCAGAGTCTGCACCCTCCCTGGATTGACTTCCTTTCCCTTCAGTTGCTGCAAGTGATCAATTGAAGGTCAGAATGAGACAAGAAATGGAAAGGGGGAGAAAAGAAAGTGTTTTACTCACAGATGTTGGAGACAGGAGGACATTTCAATCTTTGTGAAGCCCAATCTCCTTTCCCATAAAGCCCGCGCTGATTGGAGGACCAGCGTCCTTCCGGTCCTAACTCTATCCATTAGCCAACACCTCACAGGAAGGTCAGGGGCTGGGCTTTCCTCCACACATGCGCAGCTTCCCCTCACCCTTGGACATGCGCAGTACCTGATCACCCGCCCGTGCGGCGGATAGAGCGGGTTCCCCAGCGCGGGGGATTGTGGGAGCTACGGCCGACACTGTCCAAACTCCTGGGGTGAAAAGTGGAGGAGGCTTGGGCGGTTGTGTGCGAGCTTGGTGTCCGCCCCCGGGCCGATTCGAAAGGCAGGCCGCCTCTGGGAGCTTCCTGGATGGGGTGAAACAGCAACTCGGCGCCCATTGCTCCTGGTCCCCGAGGGAAGGGGAGAAGACCGGTTTCGGAGTACTGCGACCAGTCGTGTTTCAAGTCAGTGGTTGAGCTGCGGAGACGCTGCTTCGGACTGCGAGGTTTGCTGTCGGCGGGTTTGAGTTCGCCCAATGGAGGACGAAGGAATGGAGGAAGGATGGCAGCTGGATAGGCTGCTGGAAGCGGCGGGTCGGAACCGGGAGTGGATACCCGATGGGCAGCCCGCGGCCTGGGGTGGGTTGCTGCCGTTCCTGGGGTCTCCGGGGGTTCGGCCCCCCTGGACGCCCTGTGGGCGGTTGGGACTGACTCTGGGACTTTCTTCCCCGTTGTCGACTGTTGCCAACATTGGAGTGACTCTGGCCGCTGCCATTGGAGGACTTTGAGGACATGTTGTTCCTCGTGAAATTTCGGCAAGAGCGCCGGTGCTGTGTTATGGAACTTGCAAAATTAATGGACTTTTTCGATAGACTTTTTCTATGTATAATGAGGGATTTGCTTTCTTGTTTTCCTTGCTTTTGTTTTATTTAGTAGCCTATAACATTTAACACATTTCGGTCCTCCGGAATGGTATTTAGTAATTGTGGTGGAACGCTGGTTAGTGCGGAACTGCTCTCCCTCCGAATGGTCCTGTGCCCTCGGGCGGGTCCAGGAGGGGGGAAACCCTCTCTCCTCCGCCGCGCTCGGGTCTGGCTCTCCGGGGGTCTGTGCTCTCAGCCAAGGGGGGGCCTTTCCCCCGGGGTGTCGGCGGCAGGGCGGGGCGAACGGGGGTGGGTGAGCAGGGATTAGTGTTCGGTGATGGATTCTACCCTGTTAAACCTTTTCTGGGGTAAATTAAGGCCTGGTGCCTGGTGATTGGGTTTTGATATGATACTGTTAAAAAGAATTGAGGCCCTGTGGGTCATATTTGTACTGGAGCGGCCGTATTGTATCGGGGCCTTGTGCCTCGCGACTGCTTGTCTTTTGTGTTTAGAGTCGTTACCTTGAAACGTGCCTGTGTCGTGTGTTGTACTTTTGGGTTTTGTTTCTCTTTTCTTTACTTTATTTTGGAGTGGTCGTATGGTTTCGGGGCCTTGTGCCTCGTGACTGCTTGTGTATGTGTTTGGAGGTTGATGCCTCGATGTAATTGTGCTTTGTGTCTCCTTGTTTCTTTTTACTTTTAGAACAGTCGTTTGGTTTCATGGCCTTGTGCCTTACGACTGTTCGAGTTATGAACCTGTTTGATTGTTACCTGAACTACACGTAGGGCCTGTGCCTTGCGGCTGGTTGCGATAAATGACTGGTTAATAGGTATTTGGAAACGTATTTCGGCCCTGCGCTTTGCAGCTGTTTGTGTTCAATGACTGTTACAACGTTGTCGTGAAATGTAATTGGGCCTGGCGCCTCACAGCTGTTTTGTGGTCAGTGATCGTTTAATCGTTAATGTGAAGTGTAATTGGGCCTTGTGCCTTGCAGCTGTTTCGTGTTCAGTGACTGTTGAATCGTTAATGTGAAGTGTAATTGGGCCTTGTGCCCTGTAAATGAGTCTGTGTTGAAAATTGTGACGACATTAAAAGAGGTACTCACAGATGTTGGAGACACAGGAGGATGTTTCAGTCTGTGTGAAGCCCAATCTCCTTTCACATAAAGCCCGCGCTGATTGGAGGACCAGCGTCCTTCCGGTCCTAACTCTATCCATTAGCCAACACCTCACAGGAAGGTCAGGGGCTGGGCTTTCCTCCACACATGCGCAGCTTCCCCTCACCCTTGGACATGCGCAGTACCTGATCACCCGCCCGTGCGGGGGATTGTGGGAGCTACGGCCGACACTGTCCAAACTCCTGGGGTGAAAAGTGGAGGAGGCTTGGGCGGTTGTGTGCGAGCTTGGTGTCCGCCCCCGGGCCGATTCGAAAGGCAGGCCGCCTCTGGGAGCTTCCTGGATGGGGTGAAACAGCAACTCGGCGCCCATTGCTCCTGGTCCCCGAGGGAAGGGGAGAAGACCGGTTTCGGAGTACTGCGACCAGTCGTGTTTCAAGTCAGCGGTTGAGCTGCGGAGGCACTGCTTCGGACTGCGAGGTTTGCTGTCGGCGGGTTTGAGTTCGCCCAATGGAGGACGAAGGAATGGAGGAAGGATGGCAGCTGGATAGGCTGCTGGAAGCGGCGGGTCGGAACCGGGAGTGGATACCCGATGGGCGGCCCGCGGCCTGCAGCCCGGGGTGGGTTGCTGCCGTTCCTGGGGTCTCTGGGGGTTCGGCCCCCCTGGACGCCCTGTGGGCGGTTGGGACTGACTCTGGGACTTTCTTCCCTGTTGTCGACTGTTGCCAACATTGGAGCGACTCTGGCCGCTGCCATTGGAGGACTTTGAGGACATGTTGTTCCTTGTGAAATTTTGGCTGGAGCGCTGGGGTCATGATGTGGAACGTGCAAAATTAATGGACTTTTTTTTTTTATGGACTTTTCTATGAGTACTAAGGGATTTTGTTTTCATGTTTTCTTTGCTTTCGTTTTCTTTAGCAGCCTATGACATTCAACTCATTTCGGGTTTCCCTGAAATGGTAATTAGTAATTGTGGTGGAACGCTAGTTGGTGCGAAACTGCTCTCCCTCCGAATGGTCCCGAGCCTTTGGGCGGGGTCCAGGAGGGGGGAACCCTCTCTCCTCTGCCGCGCCCGGGTCTGGCTCTCCGGTGGTCTGTGCTCTTAGCGAGGAGGGGCCTTTCCCCCAGGGTGTCGGCTGCAGGGCGGGGTGAACGGGGGTGGGTGAGCGGGGATTAGTGTTCGGTGATTGATTCTATCCTGTTAAATCTTTTCTGGGGTGAATTGAGGCCTGGTGCCTGATGATTGGGTTTGATATGACACTGTTAAAATGTATCGAGGCCCTGTGGGTCATATTTGTTTCCGAAGCGGCCGTATTGTATCAGGGCCTTGTGCCTCGCAACTGCTTGTCTTGTGTGTTTAGAGGCTGTTACCTCGAAATGTACTCGTGTCTTGTGGTTTTTTTGTTCCTTTTTTCTTTGGAATGGTCGTTGGGTTTCGTGGCCTTGTGCCTCACGACTGTTCGTGTGATGTGACTGTTCGATTGTTACTTGAACTATGTGTAGGGCCTGTACCTTGTGGCTGGTTGTGATAAGTGACTGGTTAATTGGTATCTGGAAACGTATTTCGGCCCTGTGCCTTGCAGCTATTTGTGTTCAATGACTGTTCCAACGTTATTGTGAAATGGAATTGGGCCTTGTGCCTTGCAGCTGTTTTGTGTTAAGTGACTGTTTAATCATCAATTTGAAGTGTAATGAGGCCTGGAGCCTTGTAAATTGGTTTCTGTAATAATTGTGACGACAATAAAAGAGTTACTCACAGATGTTGGAGACAGGAGGAAGGTTCAGTCTGTGACGTCCAAGCTCCATTCACACAAAGCCCGCGCGGATTGCCTTGGAGGACCAGAGTCCTTCCGGTCATCCAACCATTCCCATTGGTCAACGCCTCAGCAGGAAGGTCAAGGGTGAGCTTTCCCTCGCACATGCGCAATCTCTGCTCTCCCTCGGACATGCTCAGTCCCGGGGTGGGGAGAGGGGAATCACCGAGAGATTTCTTGTTCTGGCCGCAGCCGGTTGCCTGGAAACCTTGTCTCGAGGAGGGGGAACAATGAGTGAGGCGGAGGAAAGTTGTTGACCAATGGGAAGAGTTGGTGAACCGGAAGGACTCTTCCACCATCCACTTAGTTTCCCGTTTTCTGAATGCGGAAGCTGGACAATGAGCAAAACTGGGGCCTCACACAGACTGAAAACTTGTTTTTGTCTCCAACATCTGTGAGTAAAACAATTTCTTTTCTTCCCCCCTTTCCATTTATTTTCTCATTCTGACCTTCAATTGGTCACTTGCAGCAACTGAAGGGAAAGGAAGTGAATCCAGGGAGGGTGCAGACTCTGCAAAGCTTGGCCCAGGTCTCTCTCTCTCTCTCTCTCTCAAAGACATTGATATCCTTTGCTCCCTCAGCTTCACACATTTATTTGTCTGGCTAAAAGGATGGTCTCTTTCCTAATATTCACAATAAAGGGCTAGTTTCTCCAGGTGATTGCTGACATTTAAGGGGACAGTAAGTTAATACCAGACAGAGGCATGTCTTATATGGTACACATCAGATATATTATTTATGGTTCTGCGATAAAGTGCAATCCAGTCATCTCTTCCCTTGGAGGGTTATTAGTCTCTGGATTTCTCTTCCACAGGGACCAGTGGGGTGTGGAGTCATTGAATATATTCACAGATGAGTTGGACAGATTTTTAATAAATTGTTTTGTTTTAAATCATTTTTAAACACTGAATGCAACAGAGTAACAGAAAAAATCGTGGCAAATGGGTACAGAGCGGAACAAGAGATATTGCCAACATACATCCAAGCAACACATTGCAGAATTAATTTGGAACAGGATATTTGAGGGAGCAGAGCCTCGAGATGAAATGCCAGATTAATTGAAGAACCAGTTTACAAGTTAAAGTCGTGAGTGGGGAAAGAGGGTAAGATTATATAACAATTCAGTTTGTAAATCCCAAAATATTACAAGCAGACTAACAGCATAATCAAATTAAAATGAATAACACAACACGGATAACATAGAACTATAGTGCAGAAGGCCATTCGCCCCTTCAAGTCTGCACTGAGTCTCAGAAAAAGCATTTCACTGAGGCCCATTCCCCATCCTATCCTCGTAACCCGTTGCATTGATCATGGTCAACCCACCTAACCTACACATCTTGGACACAAAGGGGCAAATTAGCGTGACCAATCCACTTTCACTGCACATTTTGGACAGTGGGAGGAAACTGGAGCACCCGGAGGAAACACACGAAGACACGAGGAGAATATGCAAACTCCACACAGACAGCCACCCAAGGCTGGGATTGAACCTGGGCCCCTGGCGCTGAGGTAGCAGCACTAATCACTGTGCCCTACTCCCGGCCTAAGTTGAATTGAATTCACTCATGGAAAGCCCAGGAGGAGCAAGTCAGTCAAATGTAGGAGTCCCATCCTTTACCCAATGCATAAGACTCAGAATGAATCACGGACATTAAAAATTGCATGGAGATGCATTCCCATAATCAGCCTATGCTGGTTTTGGATCGAGGGAGAACTGACTGGTCTGCTTCTGTATTGAGCCAGATGAATATTGGCTCCATCCTAACCCAATCCCTTATGAACCTAAGACGAGAGGCCAATTGATGAAGCCTGATTTTCGGAAGACCATACCCTCCCTTATCTTGGTGATTGGAGCTGAACAAACATTTTGTTCCAGGTAGAGTTATAGATGTTTACAGCATGGAACCAGGCCCTTCGGCCCAGCTTGTCCATGCCGCCCAGTTTCTATCACTAAGCTAGTCCCACTTGCCAGCATTTGGCCCATATCCTTCTACCCACCCTGCCCATGTAACTTCTAACTGCTTGTTAAAGGACAAATTTGTACCCGCCTCTACACTGCCTCTGGCAGCCTATTCCAGAAGTTCACCACCCTCGGTGTGAAGAATTTTCCCCTTTGGTCTCTTTTGTATCTCTCTCCTCTCACCGTAAACCTATGTCCTCTAGTTCTAGACTCCTCTACCTCAGGGAAAAAATGTTGGCTATCTTCCTTCTCTATGCTCCTCATTGTTTTATAGACCTCTATAAGATCACACCTAAGCCTCCTACGCTCAGGGAAAAAAGTCCCAGCCTCTCCTTATAACTCAGACCATCAAGTCCTCGCAGCATCCTGGTAAATCTCTTTGCACTCTTTTGTGTTTAACATTATTCTTTCTATAATAAGGTGACCAGAACTGAACACAGTATTCCATGTCCGGTCTTACCAATGTCTTGTCCAATTTCAATAAGACATCCCGACTCCGGTATTCAATATTCTAACCAATAAAACCGAGCATACTGACTGCCTTCTTCACCACCCTGTCCACCTGCGACTCCACCTTCAAGGAGCTGTGAACCTGTACTCCTAGATCTCTTTGTTCTGTAACTCTCCCCAACTCCCTACCATTAACTGAGCAGGTCTTGCCCTGATTTGATTAATTTCCCTAACAACTCTGGTTGACAGTAGTATAGGCAGCATCTGCAGAGGGTACAACAGTCTGTGCAACACATTTTAATGAAGGGGATCCTCACTCACCATGAAATCGGAACAGCCGACCACCGGGCAAGGTCCCACCTAATAGTCACCATCAGCTGTGTAAAGTTGGCCCCATAAAGCCGTCATTGATCGGTTTGGGCTGGTTTAGCTCAGTGGGCTAGACAGCTGGTTTGACATAAACATAGAACAAACAGTGCAGAAGGAGGTCATTCAGCCCATTGAGTCTGCACCGACCCACTTAAGCCCTCACTTCCACCCTATCCCCGTAACTCAATAACCCCTCCTAACCTTTTTGGTCACGCAGGGCAATGTATCATGGCTAATCCACCTAACCGGCACGTCTTTGGACTGTGGAAGTAAGTCGGAGCACCCGAGGAAACCCAAGCAGACACGGGGAGAACGTGCAGACTCCGCACAGACAATGACCCAGCGGGGAATGGAACCTGGGACCCTGGCGCTGTGAAGCCACAGTGCTATCCACTTGTGCCACCGTGCTGCCCCTAGGCTGCAGAACAAAGGTCCTTTGTCAAACAGGCCAAGTATTTGCTCGGCTTATTCCCAAACTCGTACAACTTCGATCTCACTAACTTTCAACTTTTCTCGACCTGCTGAGTAAATAGGGAGTTCAAAGCCACTCTTGCTGCGTGAACCTCCTTCAGCAATAGCTTACTCGGGCCCTCCATATGATTCTCTTTGACCGTCGCCAAACAAACCTCCAGAAGCTGCTGGTTCTCCAGCATCCTGCACCTTTTATTAGCAGTGTAAGAAATGATCAGCCCCCGAGCATAAACCGTAAATGTCTCCAACAAAATGGAGAAGGAAATACAAGGAGTCGAGTTAACCAAAAGGAAGAACTCAAACTCTTCCCGAAAGTGCATAATAAATGAACTCCGGGAGGCTCCAAACCTCCACATTCTCGACCTGGGGGTGAGCTCTCGAGCAAAAACTCCAGACAAACGGGGGAAGGTCCATGATTACGATGCTCCCTGTGGTGCAAGTGGACACCAGGTGTAGGATCGTCCTCTACACAAAAAAAGTTGTCGATTCTAGTCTGACATTGCTGTGGGGCTGGAAAGAATGTAAAATCTCTGCTCCTCAGGTACAAAGTGCTCTAAACATCCACATAACCCACCTCCTCACGGTTATGATCCCGGACCAGACCCCAACAGTGGCTCGGATACTGGGCACAAACCCCAATATTTTATTTGTATTTTGTCAGACTGTGAGGAAAGGATACCTCACTCCAGGAGTGATTTCACACAAAATAGGGCCATGCTATGTGAAAACAAACTTTATTATTGACACAATATTCAAAGATATAACAGCACAGCAGAAAACAGCTGACAATTAGCCCTTAAACAATGCTAATCAATACAGTGAATACAGTAACCCTTAACTGCTACCTTTATTCCCACTCAAACAACAAAAACACCATGTCAGCTCTCAATCCACCGTTAAACACAGTTAGCCCTCAGCAATACCTGCTTTACACAGATGTTCTTTGAGGAAAGAGAGCTCTAGTGTCACCGCTTTAAAGACAAGATCTCAAACCTGTCAGAACCATGAAGAAACTTGGGAAGCTGTTTCAGCTTGTTTCAGCTCGCCTTCGAATGACACTCTTCTGAACTGCTTGGAAAGAAACTGCTAATCTAGCTGCAGACATATATTTTCAACTGAACGGAGATGCTTGACCTCTGCTCACATCTTGAACTAATTCTCAACTAAAACACAGCTTTGCTGCAAAAAGCCTGAAACCGTGGCTCCTCCCAGTACTGTCATCATCTTACCAAGCTGAAATCTAATTAACTCCACAGGGAATCCCCTTCATCCAAACATCATTCCATTAGCCCACACTTTTTACGATGCTTTAATTACACCTCTGGATGCAAAACTTAGTTGTCCTTCAAAAAGAATAAATTTAGAGTACCCAATTCTTTTTTTTCCAATTAAGGGGCAATTTAGCGTGGCCAATTCACCGACCCTGCACATCGTTTTACATTGTGCGGGTGAGACCCACGCAGACACAGGGAGAATGTGCAGACTCCACATGGACAGTGACACGGGGCCAGGATCGAACCCAGGTCCTCGTCACTGAGGGGCAGCAGTGCTAATCACTGCGCCACCGTGCTGCCCCCAGCAATGAATTTAAAGACAATGTGGTGAAGCTTTGGGATTCTCTACCCCAGAGGACTGTGGAGCCTCAGTCATCAAGTATTTTTAGACCGAGAGTGATAGGTTTCTCGATAATGAAGATATCGAGGGATATGGGGGATAGTGTGGGAAAATGGTGCTGAGGTAGATCGGCCAATGATCTCATTGAATGGTCGAGTAGGCTTGATGGGCTGAATGGCCGACTGACTGCAGCTCCTATTTGTTATGATCTGTGTCCAGGACAGGAAGCAGTGAGCAGGGATCTGTCAGTCAGCCTGAATCGGCACCTTCAGGAGAATTGGGAGGGTGAATATTAGATACAGCAGAGTGAGAATGGAGGGAGAGTGTGGGGGTAGAGATTTACAGCTTTTGGGGAACGAGAGAGGAAAGACTGTTTCATAGAAATTAAAATAATCTGTTCTGAATTTCTCTCCTGGACTGACTGTGATGTCTTTTGTAAACTCCAAAGGAGAGGATTTACAGACAGAAATCTCAAACATCACGTCTGGATCTGACAGAGACACTCGGTTCATCGGCCATTAAATCTAGAAGGAGAAATGTTTGCCCGGCCTGTTGACTTCAACAAAGTTTAAACATCAGTGTGACTGGAAAAGCACCGAGACACACACATCCGAGTGAGAGTGTTCCAGAGCACTGACTGTGGAAAGAGCTTCAACCAGTTACACAGCCTGAAAAATCATCACACCGTTCACAGCGGGGAGAGTCCGTACACGTATTCTGTGTGTGGACGAGGCTTCAACTGATTGTCCAACCTGGAGAGACACGAGGAGACCCAAAACATGGAGAAACCGTGGAAATGTGAGGACTGTGGGAAGGGATACAGATCCCCATCTGTGCTGGAAGTTCACCGACGCATTCACACTGGAGAGAGACCGTTCACCTGCTCTCCGTGTGGGAAGGGATTCACTGAAATATCCAATCTGAGGAAACACCAGCGAGTTCACACTGGGGAGAAGCCGTTTATCTGCTCTCGGTGTGAGAAGGGATTCACTGACTCAAGCACCCTGCAGAGACACCAGCGAGTTCACACTGGGGAGAAGCCGTTCACCTGCTCTCAGTGTGGGAAGGGATTCACTACTTCATCGAGCCTGCTGAAACACCAGTTTGTTCACACTGGGGAGAGGCCGTTCACCTGCTCTCAGTGTGGGAAGGGATTCTGTGTTTCCACGTCCCTGCTGAGACACCAACAAGTTCACAATTGATTAGTGATGGATTCTGCTGTTATTGTGTCTGCTTCAATTACATTTAGGACTGCATTTTGTTCTCTCTTTTTCTCTCTCAGGGAATGTGAGACAGGAAAAGTGATGCAACTGTGGTGAACAAGAAAAGTTAAAGATTCCATTAGATCAGAGGAAGAGGATCATAAAGTGGCCCAAATAGTAGTAAGCCTGAGGATTGGGAACTTATTTTAGAATTCAGCAAAGGAGGACCAAGAAACTGATAAAAGAGAAAATAGAACCTGGACTTGCACAAACTGACCATACGGGGGAGGTTAGGTGGATTGGCCATGATAAATTGCCCTTCGTGTTGGATGGGGTTACTGGGTTATGGAGGTGTTGACCTTGGGTAGGGTGCTCGTTCCAAGAGCCGGTGCAGACTCGATGGGCCGAATGGCCTCCTTCTGCACTGTAAATTCTATGATAATCATGGGAGGGGACTTTAATACAGTTATTGATCCAGGCCTGGACCGGTCATGCTCGAGAACAGGCAAGGTGCCAGCAATGGCAAAGGAACTGAAAGGGTTCATGGAGCAGATGGGGGGAGGGGGGTTATCCATGGAGATTTAGGCAGCCGAGGGTGAAGGAGTTTTCTTTCTACTCCCACGTACATAAGGTATACTCTCAGATCGATTTTCTTGTTTTGGGTAGGGCCTTGCTGGCAGGGGTGGTGGACACGGGGTATTCGGTGATTACGATCTCGGACCATGCTCCACACTGGGTTGACCTGCAGGTGAGTAAAGATAGCAATTAGCGCCCGCAACGGAGGTTGGATGTCGGGCTGTTGGCGGACGAAGCGGTGTGCGAGAGGCTGAGGAAATGCATGCTGCATTACCCACAGGTAAATGATACGGGGGAGGTCTCAGCAGCGGTGGTCTGGGAAGTGCTGAAGGCAGTGGTGAGAGGAGAGCTGATCTCGATCCGGGCTCATAGGGACAGGACGGACAGGGCAGAGACGGACCGACTGGTAAAAGAGATTCTACAAGTCGACAGGAGGTACCCCGAGACTCCAGAGATAGGGCATTTAAGGGAACGGCGGAGGCTACAGGCGGAGTTTGGCTTGTTAACCACAGGGAGGGCAGTGGAACAGCTCAGAAAGGCGAGGGGGGCGATATACGAGCATGGTGAGAAGGCCAGCAAGATGCTTGCACAGCAGCTTAGAAAGAGGGAGGCAGCTAGGGAAATAGGGAAAGTTATCGACGGGGATGGGAACTTAGTTGGGGACTCGGTAGGGGTTGTAAGACGTTTCAGGATTTCTACAGCAGGTTGTACAGGTCGGAACCGGGATATTGGGACCGGTGCTGATGAAGGTGTTTATCGAGGCAAGGGAAAGGGAGGTTCTGCGCCAGATGATGTCACAGGCCACGATTCCGCTTATCCTGAAATGGGACAAGAACCCGGAGCACTGTGGGTCCTACGGCCGATTTCCCTGTTGAACGTAGATGCCAAACTGCTGGTCAAAATTTTGTTGAACGTCATTGTGGAGGATCAGACGGGCAGGCAGCTGGTGGCCAATGTAAGAAAGCTGTTAAACATGATCATGATGCCCCCGGAAAGTAGGGAGGTGGAGGTAATGGTCGCAATGGATGCAGAGAAAGCTTTTGACCGGGTTGAGTGGGATTATTTTTGGGAGGTCCTGGGGCGGTTTGGATTTGGGAGGGGCTTTATTGACTGGGTCAGGTTGCTGTACCAGGCTCCTGTGGCAAGTGTACGGACGAACAGGACGACTTCGGATGAGACAGGGATCCCCCTTCTCCCCACTGCTGTTTGCACTGGCTCTTGAGCCGCTGGCAATTGCTCTGAGGGTCTCAAGGGGCTCGTCCGGGGGAGGGGGGGAGCACAGAGTCTCGCTGTATGCGGACGACCTGCTTTTGTATGTTTCAAATCCAATTGAGGGGGTGGAAGAAATTGTGGGAATTTTAGGGGAATTCGGCTGCTTTTCGGGGTATAAGCTTAATATGGGGGAGAGCGAGATGTTTATAGTCCAGGCGAGGGATCAGGAGAGGCGACTGGGGGAACTGCCGTTTAGAGTGGTAGGGGACAGTTTCAGGTACCTAGGTATCCAGGTGGCGAGGGATTGGGACCGGCTACACAAATTGAACTTGGCCGGTTGGTGGATCAGATGAAAGATGACTTCCGGAGATGGTATGCGCTCCAGTTGTCTCTAGCGGGCAGAGTCCAAGCGGTGAAAATGACGGTCCTCCCGAGATCCCTGTTTGTTTTTCAATGTCTCCCCATCTTCATCCAGCGGTCCTTTTTTAAGCGGGTCAATAAAGTTATAGCGGGCTTTGTATGAACAAAGACCAAAAGGAATTACAGCACAGGAACAGGCCCTTCGGCCCTCCCAGCCTGCGCCGATCCAGATCCTTTATCTAAACCTGTCTTCTATTTTCCAAGGATCTACTTCCCTCTGTTCCCTGCCCGTTCATATATCTGTCTAGATGCATCTTAAATGATGCTATCGTGCCCGCCTCTACCACCTCCGCTGGCAAAGCATTCCAGGCACCCACCACCCTCTGCGTAAAAAACTTTCCACGCATATCTCCATTAAACTTTCCCCCTTTCACCTTGAAATCGTGACCCCTTGTAATTGACACCCCCACTCTTGGAAAAAGCTTGTTGCTATCCACCCTGTCCATACCTCTCATAATTTTGTAGACCTCAATCAGGTCCCCCCTCAACCTCTGCCTTTCCAACGAAAACAATCCTAATCTACTCAACCTTTCTTCATAGCTAGCACCCTCCATACCAGGAAACATCCTGGTGAACCTCCTCTGAACCCTCTCTAAAGCATCCACATCCTTCTGGTTATGTGGCGACCAGAACTGCACGCAGTATTCCAAATGTGGCCTAACCAAAGTCCTATACAACTGTAACATGACCTGCCGACTCTTATACTCAATACCCCGTCCGATGAACGCAGGCATGCTGTATGCCTTCTTGACAACTCTATCGACCTGCGTTACCACCTTCAGGGTACAATGGACCTGAACTCCCAGATCTCTCTGTACATCAATTTTCCCCAGGACTCTTCCATTGACCGTATAGTCCGCTCTTGAATTGGATCTTCAAAAATGCATCACCTTGCATTTGCCTGGATTGAACTCCATCTGCCATTTCTCTATCCAATTCTCCAATCTATCTATATTTTGCTGTATTCTCTGACAGTCCTCGTCGCTATCTGCAACTCCACCAATCTTAGTATCATCTGCAAACTTGCTAATCAGACCACCTATACCTTCATCGAGATCATTTATGTATATTACAAACAACAGTGGTCCGAGCATGGATCCCTGTGGAACACCACTAGTCACCTTTCTTCATTTTGAGACACTCCCATCCACCACTACTCTCTGTCTCCTGTTACCCAGCCAGTTCTTTATCCATCAAACTAGTACACCCTGAACCCCATACGACTTCACTTTTTCAATCAACCTGCCATGGGAAACTTTATCAAACACATCTACAGCCTTTCCCTCATCAATTAACTTTGTCACTTCATTAAAGAATTTTATTAGATTTATAAGACATGACCTTCCCTGCACAAAACCATGCTGCCTATTACTGATAACTCTATTTTCTTCCAAATGTGAATAGATCCGATCCCTCAGTCTCTTCTCCAACAGTTTGCATACCACTGATGTCAAGCTCACAGGTCTATAATTCCCTGGATTATCCCTGCTACCCTTCTTAAACAAAGGGACAACATTAGCAATTCTCCAATCCTCCGGGACCTCACCCGTGCTCAAGGATGCTGCAAATATATCTGTTAAGGCCCCAGCTATTTTGTCCCTCGCTTCCCTCAGTAACCTGGGAAAGGTCCCATCCGGACCTGGGGACTTGTCCACCTTAATGCCTTTTAAAATACCCAAAACTTCCCCCTTCCTTATGCCGACTTGACCTAGAGTATTTAAACATCCATCCCTAGCCTCAACATCAGTCATGTCCCTCTCCTTGGTGAATACCAATGCAAAGTACTCATTAAGAATCTCACCCATTTCCTCTGACTCCACGCATAAATTCCCTCTTTTGTCTTTGAGTGGTCCAATCCTTTCTCTAGTTACCCTCTTGCTCCTTATATATGAATAAAAGGCTTTGGGATTTTCCTTAACCGTTAGCCAAAGATATTTCATGATCCCTTTTAGCCCTCTTTATTGCGCGTTTGAGATTTGTCCAATTTCCCGATATTCCTCCAAAGCTTCATCAGTTTTAAGTCGCCTAGATCTTATGTATGCTTCCTTTTCATCTTAGCTAGTCTCACAATTCCACCCGTCGTCCATGGTTCCCTAATCTTGCCATTTCTATCCCTCATTTTCACAGGGACATGTCTGTCCTGCACTCTAATCAACCTTTCCTTAATAGACTCCCACATTTCAAATGTGGATTTACCCTTGAACAGCTGCTCCCAATCCACATTCCCTAGCTCCTGCCGAATTTCGTTATACTTGGCCTTTCCCCAATTTAACACTCTTCCTTTAGGACCACTCTCGTCTTTGTCCATGAATATTCTAAAACTTACGGAATTGTGATCGCCATTCCCAAAGTAATCATCGACTGAAACTTGAACCACCAGGCCGGGATAATTCCCCAATACCAGGTCCTGTATGGCCCCTTTCCGAGTTGGACTATTTCCACACTGTTCTAAAAAAACTTCTCCTGGATGCTCCTTACAAATTCTGCTCCATCTACGCCTCCAACACTACATGAGTCCCATTCAATGTTGGGGAAGTTAAAATCTCCCATCACAATCAACCTATTGCTCCTACATTTTTCTATAATCTGTCTACATATTTGTACCTCTACTTCTCGCTCGCTTTTGGGAAGCCTGTAGTAAAGTCCCAACGATGTTACTGCACCCTTCCTATTTCTTCGCTCTACCCATATTGCCTCAGTGCTCGAATCCTCCATCGTGCCCTCCTTAATCACAGCTTTGATATCATCTCTGACCAGTAATCCAACTCCTCCACCCCTTTTACCTCCCTCTCTATCCCTCCTGAAGCATCTATACCCTGGGATATTTAGTTGCCAGTCTTGCCCTTCCCTCAACCTAGTCTCAGTAATACCAATAACATCATATTCCCAGGTACTAATCCAAGCCCTAAATTCATCTGCCTTACCTGCTACATTTCTTGCATTGAAACAAATGCACCTCAGACCACCTGTCCCTTTGCGTTCATCATCTCTTCCCTGTCTACTCTTCCCCTTAGTCACATTGAGTTTATTATCTAGTACCTTACTGGCTTTAGTTGCTGCCTCTTTATTGACCTCTAACTTCCTAATCTGGTTCCCATCCTCCTGCCACATTAGTTTAAAACCTCCCAACAGTGTTAGCAAAAGCACCCCCTTGGACATTGGTTCCAGTCCTGCCCAGGTGTAGACCATCCGATTTGTAATGGTCCCACCGCCCCCAGAACCGGTTCCAATGTCCCAAAAATCTGAACCCCTCCCTCCTGCACCATCTCTCAAGCCACGTATTCATTCTGACTATTCTTGAATTTCTTCTCTGACTGTCTCGTGGCACTGGTAGCAATCCTGACATTACTACCTTTGAGGTCCTACTTGTTAACTTATCTCCTAACTCCCTAAATTCTGATTGTTGGACCTCATCCCGTTATTTACCTATATCGTTGGTGCCTATATGCACCACGACAACTGGTTGTTCACCCTCCCCCTTCAGTATGTCCTGCAGCCGATCTGAGACATCCCTGACCAGTGCACCCGGGAGGCAACATACCATTCGGGAGTCTCGTTTTCGACCACAGAAACGCCTGTCGACTCCCCTTACGATTGAATCCCCTATAACTATACCCCTGCCAGTCTTTTTCCCGCCCTTCTGTGCAGCAGAGCCAGCCACGGTGCCATGAGCCTGGCTACTACTGCCTTCTCCTGGTGAGTCATTTCCCCCAACAGTATCCAAAACGGTATACCTGTTTTGGAGGGAGATGACCGCAGGGGACACCTGCACTGCCTTCCTGCTCTTTTGCTGCCTTTTGGTCACCCATTCCCTGTCTCCCTCACCAACCCTAATCTGCGGTGTGACCAACTCACTGAACATGCTATCCACGACCTCCTCAGCATTGCGGATGCTCCAATGTGATTCCATCCACAGCTCCAGAGCCGTCACGCAGTCTAACAGGAGCTACAGCTGGACACACTTCCCGCACATGAAAGAATTAGGGGCATCAGCCGCGTCCCTGAACTCCCACATTGAGCACGGGGAGCATAACATGGGTCTGGGATCTCCTGGCATTTTTACACTTTTACCTTAACTGATTTCAAATATAATATCAAATAATGAATAAGTGAAAGGAATAAAGATTTTACTTATCAATCACAATACTTACCAACACACGAAGAGTTTAATTTCTCCCAGCTACTGCTAATTGGAGCACTTTCCTTACCAGCCAATCCGGTCACTGCTTTGCTGTGATGTCACTCTTCAAGGTAAGTTTTTAAAGAGGAAAACTTACCTTCCCGACAGACCCCTGGCCACTGCTCCCGCCGACAATCTGAAGGTCGCTTCTCTGGCAGATGTGTCCCCGCTGCTCTCCTCGCGCTCTTTTATCCTGTGTCCCCACCGCTCTCCTCGCGCACTTTTATCCTGTGTCCCCAGCGCTCTCCTCGCGCTCTTTTATCCTGTGTCCCCGCCGCTCTCCTCGCGCTCTTTTATCCTGTGTCCCCGCCGCTCTCCTCACGCTCTTTTATCCTGTGTCCCCAGCGCTCTCCTCGTGCTCTTTTATCCTGTGTCCCCGCTGCTCTCCTCGCGCTCTTTTATCCTGTGTCCCCGCCGCTCTCGGTATGGGGGGGTAAGTCCCCGCGAGTGAGGAGGGTAATGCTTGAGCGGAGCCGGGGGGAGGGCGGGCTGGCACTGCCGAACTTTAGCAATTATTACTGGGAGGCTAACATAGCCATGGTTAGGAAGTGGCTGGGGGTGGGGGGTCGGCATACTGCCCCTCTACCGTTCCCGCCGGCG
This sequence comes from Scyliorhinus torazame, assembly GCF_047496885.1. Taxonomy (NCBI): domain Eukaryota; kingdom Metazoa; phylum Chordata; class Chondrichthyes; order Carcharhiniformes; family Scyliorhinidae; genus Scyliorhinus; species Scyliorhinus torazame. The sequence goes on along the minus strand of NC_092711.1, from coordinate 176,693,932 downwards.
CAGTACTCCACCAGTCCCATGGTGGTGGCGGCCTTGAGAGTCTGGGGGCAGTGGAGGGGGCATGTGGGAGCATCGGTCTGGTCCCCAATCTGCGACAATCACCGAGAAACATAAAAACCGACTGGAAAAGCTCCTATAGGAATGTGAAAAGGAAAAGATTAGCAAAGACCAATGTGGGTCCATTCCAGACAGAGACAGGAGAGGTTATAAAGGGAAATAAGGAAATGGCAGAGAAACTAAATAATGTCTTCACGGAGGAAGATACAGAAATTGTCCCAAAAACACGAGAGAACCAAGGGACAAGTGAGCACGAGGAACTGAAAGAGATTAGTATTAGTGAAAAAGTAGTATTGGTTGAAAGTTAATAAATTCCCAAAAGCTGCTGCTCTACATCCCAGAGTGTTGAAAGATGTGGCTGTAAAGATAGTGGACACATTGGTGATCATCTTTCAAAATTCTATAGATTCTGGAATGATTCCTGCAGATTGGAAGGTGGTAAATGTAACCCCACAATTTAAGGAGGGAGAGAAAACAGGGAACCACAGACCCATTCGCCTGACATCAGTAGGAGGGAAAATGCTACAATCTATTATAAAGGATGTGATAACATACGAATTAGGAGCAGGAGTCGGCCACTCGGCCCCTCGAGCCTGCTCCACCATTCAATAAGTTCACGGCTGATCTGACTTTAACCTCAACTCCACACTCCAGCCGACCACCCGATAACCTTTCACCTTCTTACTTGGCAAAAATTTATCCAGCTCTGCATTAAAAATATTCAAAGGCTCTGCTTCCACTGCCCTTTGAGGACGAGAGTTCCAAAGACTCTCAACCCTCAGAGAAAAAAAGTTTTCCTCTGCCTTAAATGGGCAAGTTTTAACTTTTAAAGTGACTGCAATTTCTAGATTCTCCCACAAGAGGAAATATCCTTTCCACATCCACCCTGTCAAGTCCCTCAGGATCTTGTACGCTTCAATCAAGTCACCTACATTTCATCACTCACAAGTCCAGTCTTAAATGAGAGCAATACTGCACACAGTGCTCCAGATGTGGTCTCACCAATGTCCTGTATAACTGAAGCATAACCTCCCTACTTTTGTATTCAATCCTCCTCCCAATAAACAATAACATTCTATTAGCTTTCCTAATTACTTGCTGTACCTGTACACTCGCCTTTTGTGATTCATGCTCTTGGACACCCGGATCCCTCTGAATCTCAGAGCTCTGCAATCTCTCACCATTTAGATAATAAGCTTTTTTATTCTTTTGCCAAAATTGATAATGTCATGTTTTCCCACATAATACTCGATTGGGCAGATCTTTTCCCACTCACGTAACCTATCTATATCCCTTTGTAACCTCCTTATGTCATCTTCACAATTTAGTTTCCTACCTATCTTTATATCATTGGAACATAGGAGCAGGAGTTGGCCATTCAGCCCGTCGAGCCTGCTCCACCATTCAATACGATCATGGCTGATCATCCACTTCAATGCCTTTTCCCCCACACTGTCCCCATATCCCTTTGTGTTATTGGGATTTAGAAATCTGTCAGTCTCTGCTTTAAACACACCCAATGACTGAGCTCCCACAGCCCTCTGGGGTAGAGAATTCCAAAGATTCACAACCCTGTGAGTAAAGAAATGTCTCCTCCGAGACCAATCCTAAGTGGCTTCCCCCTTATTTTGAAATTGTGTCCCCTGGTTCTAGACTCCCCAACCAGGGGAAACATCTCACCTGCACCTCCCCTGTCTATTCCATTCAGTATCTTAGAGGTTTTGGTGAGATTGCCTCTCATTCTTCAAAACTCTAGTGAATACAGCCCCAGTTTCCCCAATCTCTATTCATAGGACAGTCCTGCCATCCCCTGTGGTCTCTGGTTCCCTGTTTTCTCTCTCCCTCCTTAAATCGCGGGTTTGCATTTACCAGCTTCCAATCTAGAGAATTTTGAAAGATGATCACCAATGTATCCACTATCTCTCCAGCCAACTCTTTCAGCACTCTGGGATGTAAAGCATCAGCTTTTGGGGATTTCTGATTTATTTCTTTATTGCCACGTGTACCGAGGTACAGTGAAAAGTATTTTTCTACGTACAGTCCAGACAGATCACTCCATACAGGGAAAAAATACCATTTATTAACTTTCAATCACATTAATTTCTCCAGTACTAGTTTTTCACTGATATTAATCTTTTTCAGTTCCTCGGGCTCACTAGTCCTTTGGTGTTCTCATGTTTGGGGGAAATTTCCGTATCTTCCTCCGTGAAGACAGACTCACATTATTTAGTTTCTCTGCCATTTCCTTATTCCCCATTATAAACTCTCCTGTCTCTGCCTGGAATGGACCCACATTGGTCTTTGCTAATCTTTTCCTTTTCACATTCCTATAGGAGCTTTTCCTGTCGGTTTTATGTTTCTCGCCTGTTTGCTCTCACATTCTATTTTCTCTTTCTTTATCAGTCTTTTGGTTTGGTTTTCAGCAAAGGAAGACCAAGTTCCAATCCTCAGGTTTACTATGATTTTGGCCACTTTATGAGCCTCTTCCTTTGACCTAATGGAATCTTTAACATTGCTTATTAGCCACGGTTGCAAAACCTCTGTTGGAGTTTTGTTTATTAAGGGAGTCTATATTTTTTGTAAATATGTAACAATTCCTCAAATATTTGTGATTGCCTGTCTATCGTCCGAGCTTTTATTGTAATTTCCCAATCTAGCACAGACAACTGTGAATACAGGCCCAGTTTCCCCAATGTCTCATCATAGGACAGTCCTCGGTGGTAAAATGTGCCGTGGCCTGTATTTTAGACTCGATAAAATCAGACACTTTAAATTAAAAATTGGACATTTTAAATCAAGCCACAGCCAGCTCCAGCAACCAGCCTGAATACACTGAACTCCGACAAGCTGCCAGCACATGTCTGGAGCTGCTCTGCTCCATCAATCACCAATCAAGAGATAATTGGCTCTATTCATCGATTGATTGTTTTGAATAGACAAAGTTACATAACAAACAACGCACCGGGAAATGGACTCCTGTGGACAGATTCCCGGTGTCCTGCTGAGTGGCCATTGGTAACTCCATTGGGTGGTGCCACTCCCACCCTGTGACCTCATCGGCTGGGGTCAGAGAACATTCTGGAAGGACACAGAAAGGGTATAACGATCGAACCCTCGGACCGCCCAGCAGTGAAGACTCCACGCAGAGGTAATCGAGCCGGCTGACCAGAGACGGAAAGAAGCAGCGGCGAGACCCATCTTCTCGGAAGAAGACCCCGAGGAGATTGAGATACAGAATCAAACCCGCAGCTCGAATGAGTTCATCGGCTCGGGTACTATTCAGAATCTTGGAACTGTAATTAGTGGGATAATTTAAGGGTAACTGTTTTACTGCTTGTGGAATAAAGTTATGTGATTTCTACACTCCGTTGTCCTTTGTTTACCTGGTCAATAAAGATACCTGGGTAAAACATTTGTTTAATAAACTGGTCGAAGTGTCTGAGGTTTTATAGACACAACACCTCCCATCCCCGGAACAAGTCTGGTGAACCTTCATTGCCCTCCCTCTGTGGCAATAATACCTTTCCGAAGTTAAAGGCAGTAAAACTGCACACATACTCCAGCTGTGGTCTAACCAACGTACTACACTATTGAAGCAAGTCTTCACTACTCCTGTACTCAAATCCTCTTGTGATGAAGACCAACATCCCGTCAGCCTTCCTAATAACTTGCTGCGCCTGTATGTTCGCCTTCAGTGACTTATTGATGAGGACACCCAGGTCCCTTTGTACATCTACACTTTCTAATCTCTGACCATTTCAGAAATACTCTGCTCATCGGTTCCTCCTACCAAAGTGATAATCTTACATTTTTCCACATTATATTCCATCTGCCATGTCCTTGCCCACTCACTAAGTTTGTCCAAATCCTCCTGTAGCCGTTTTACATCTTCCTCACAACACACATTCCCACCTAGCTTTGTGTCATCAGTGAACTTGGAAATATTCCATTTCGTCCCCACATCCAAATCATTATATAAACTATGAACAGCTGGGGCCCAAGTACTGATCTTTGCAGTAACCCACTCGTCCCAACTGCTAAGGTGAGAATGACCCATTTATTCCTCCTCTCTGTTTTCTGCTTGTTAGCCAATTCTCAATCCATGCCAGTATATTACCTCCCATCCCATGTGTTTTAATTTTGCTGACTAACCTCCTGTCGGGTGTTTATCATAAACCTTCTGAAAATCCAAGTGCGCCACATCCACGGACTCCCCAATATCAATTCTGTTAATAACATCCTCAAAAACTCCAAAAAGTTTGTCAAACATGATTACCTATTCCTAAATCCATGTTAGAAGTCTTACAACATCAGGTTAAAGTCCAACAGGTTTGTTTTGAATCACTAACTTTCGGAGTGCAGCTCCTTCATCTGGTGTTGTAAGACTTCTTACTGTGCCCACCCCAGTTCAACGCCGGCATCTCCATATCATAAATCCAGGTTAATTATTATTATCCAGGTGTCCATTTATCACATCCCTTATAATAGATTCTGGTATTTTCCCAATACTGATGTCAGGCTAACAGATCTGCAGTTCACCATTTTCTCTCTCCCTCCCTTCCTTCCTGAATAGTGGGGTGACATTTGCTGCCTTCAATCTGCAGGAACTATTCCAGAATCTATAGAATTGTGGAAGATGATCATCAATGTATCCACTATCTTTATATCATCATTTTTGACTGGTCCTGAGACACATAAGTTTGGATTTCTGGTGCAGAGTAAAGTATAACTGTGGAGTGGAATTTTAGATTGTGTAAAAGGACAAAGTTCTATTTTATAAATAAAGATGGAGGTTTCTGGCAAAAATAGTGTTGAGTTAACGTTGCTTCTAAGGCATCACAGTGGTGCAGTGGTTAGCACTGCTGCCTCATGGCGCTGAGGACCCGAGTTCAATCCTGGCCCCGGGTCACTGTCCGTGTGGAATTTGCACATTCTCCCCGTGTCTGTGTGGGCCACACCACCACAACCCAAAGATGTGCAGGATAGGTGGATTGGCCACGCTAAATTGCCCCTTAATTGGAAAAATTAAAAACAAAATGTTGCTTCTAGTTTGTTTGCTGCAGTAAAAGCCACAAAACCTTAACTCCTGTTGTGTGATCCTTTACATTGTTGACTTGGAATTGATTTTTTTTTAAAGTTATTGATCTGTACAGAGATCCTAATCCACAAGTTTTGACTTCCCATTTGAGCCTCAGGCAGTTTTCTGGCTCACTTTTCTTGTGTCAGTGACAGCCAGGAGATGGAGCTGAGGGCTGAATTTAGTTACTAATAATGGGGCCTGCACCCCAGTTGGGAAACTGCAATGGGCGTCGCACTAATAGAGAGACAGGAAGGTGTTGGAGGACTGACTGGGAAATGGGCCTCCAACCAATTAGGACACAGAAGGAGGTGACCAGGGCTGGTAGTGACCCCCCGGTATTCAGTGCCCCGGTGTCCAAAGTGGGGAGTCACGGGAACAGAGTAAAGAGAAACCACTTGGGTTCTGAACATTGTGAACATCCTTTTACTCTGCTTGCTATTTATTCTCAAGTAATTTTCTGTTAGTTTTTTTATCCATGTTGTTTCATTAATAAACAATTAACAGTCAAAATATTTGATTTTGTTGGATTTTTCATGATTAGATTGATGTAGTTCAGGGAAAGTGGGTGAGAGGTTGACAGGCTCTTTAACAGAAAGTGAGTCCCTCTAAGGCGATTGGCAAAGGAACCAGAGGGGTAGAGGAGATGTGATTTTTCTTTTGACATGCAAAATGCGGTTCAGGTTCTGATTGACTCATTTATTGAGGCTCCTTGAGGGAGTAACATGGGATGTCAACAAAGGGGAACCTGCAGATGTGGTTTATTCAGGTTTCCAGAAGGTATTTCCCAAGGTGCCACATCAAAGGTCTCTGCACAACATAAGAGCTCATGGTGTAGAGGGCAACATGTCAGCAGGGATAGAGGATTGGTTAGCTCATAGGAAGCAGAGAGTGGGTATAAATGGGTCATGTTTGGGTTGGTAAGATGTGACAAGTGGAGCATCACAAGATCAGTGCTGGGCCCTCAACTATTTACAATCTATATTAATGAGTTGAATGTGGTTAAATTTGCTGATGACACAAAGAGGGATTGGAAATTAATTTGTCAAGTGGACTTGGAGAATACAAAGGACATCAAATAGGTTAAGTGAGTGGGAACAAATTGACAGATAGAGAATAACTTGGGAAAATGTGAATGTGTCCACATTATTTAAATGGGAGAGAGATTACAGAACTCTGAGGCGCAGAGGGATCTGTGTGTCCTGATACAGGAATCACAAGTTAGTTTGCTGTGTTACGACACCCTGGGCTAGTGCGCTGTCAATTCCAGCCCCACGTGCCCCAGAGTCACAGCACTAGTCAATTAACCAATAATTCTTACAAAAATACCCTATGTCTTTGGCCCTTGGCTGCCCAATAATCAGTCACCATGGTTGCAAATGTAAATACGATTACTGTTTATTTATAACAAGAACAATAATAAAATATGCAGCAAACACAACTGATTTACAATAAGCCAATTCCTAATTCCCACTTTAACCTGCCCCCAACCTCTACACACACAGAGACATACAAACACCGAGGGGTGGAAAGGGATAAGATCAGAAGTGAAAGAAATTCTTTTTTTCAGATGATGATTTTTAGCACACTTTACTTCACAGCAAGCTTGCAGGTTAAAGTCTTTAGTTTACAGTCTGTAGTGATCTTCTCTGTAGGTTAATTTGTTCACGTTCTTTGTAGTTTAGAAATGCAGTACTCACACTTTTCTGGAGACACACCTCACCTCTGTTCAAACTTTTCTTTCAGTTTGTGGTTTGTATTCAGGTCTCCGTGGTTTCAGGAATATAGCACCCACAGGCTATCTGGGAAGAGAGATAGCACTCACAGCTGCCTTCTGGAGAGAGAGTTAGTCAGTTCTGCCTCTTGTGCTGCTAGAATCAAACTGAAAGCTTGGGACTCTGAAAAACATCCCAGTGGGATAGGATCCAATCACCGCCTGTTACCTAGGAGCACAGCCGTTTGGACCAATTCATTGGCCACCAGCGAATCAATCAAACCGAGTCCCAACCCCAATTCTCACACTGGTGCCGAAAGATCTTCAGCTCCAGTTTAAACCAGTACAGGCACCTGGATTCTTCTGCTTGAATTAAAGATACAGGCTGCTTGCCTTAAAGTGACATGTCCATTAATCATCCATGGACCAAAAATGTAACGGCAGAAATTACAGCTGGTACAGCAAGTGATGAGGAAGGTGAATGGAATATTGTTATTTATTGCAAAGGGACTGGAATATAAAAGTTGGGGTGTTTTGCTGCAGTTGTACAGGGCCTTGGTGAGACCATGGGCTGGATTCTCCACTGACGGGATTCTCCATTGCACCGGCAGCGCACTCACACCCGGGGATTTCCAGACGACAGGCTGGCAACAATGGGAAACTCATTGTCCGTCTGGCAGGACGGAGAATCCCGCAGCTGGTGAGGGCGCGCCACAGGACGGGGAATCTCGCCCCATATTTAGAGCACTGTGTACAGTTTGGGTCTCCTTATTTCAGAAATAAGATAATTGCATTAGAAGCAGTTCAGAGGAGGTTGACTCCCAGATTCTGGAATGAGGGGGTTATCGTCTGAGGAAAGGTTTGACAGGTTGGGACTGTATCCATTACAGTTGAGAAGAATGAGAGATGATCGTATTGAAACACGTGAGATCCTGAGTGGAATTGACAGAGAGAATGCTGAGAGAATGTTTCCCTTGTGGCAGAGACTAGAAATCGGGGAGACCCGGTTAAAATCTGAAATGTCCAAGCAGCCACTCAGTTCAAGGGCAATAAATTCTGGTCCAGCGACTTCCACATCCCATTCAGAATTTACAAAACTCTCTCCACAAAACCTCACTCAATTTCACTCCATTATTGTCCAGTTCTGGCTCCGCCTGGGGTAACATCTACTCCATATTTTCTTCTCCTGAAGGAGCACCATGAGTTCCAGGTTACTGGTACATTAGGACAGATGCTTCAAGCAACAGATCAAACATGGATGTAAAAGATTCTCCAGCTCTCTCTTTGTGGACAGTTCTTACTCAGTATTATTTCTCCCAAGCCCTTCATTGTCCCATTATCGCTTTAATTTCACTCCCACTTTGCCCATGTCCAGTGTGTTTCATTCTATCCTGATTGTTTTAAAGTCAGTTTCTCTCTGGAGTGTGTGTCAATGTCTTGATGATGTCACAATGGTGTCTCAATCTCCTGGCCACATTAACCATTTCATCTCCTGCTGTGTCTCCAGTAGCTGTGTGTGTTTGGGACCCGGTCTTCAGTCCATTTCACTGTGAATTTAGGCTTGTTATTTTTCACATGGAACAAATCACAACTGCACACCCACACCGGTATCCCAAAATCATGTCACATTTTTTTAACTCTCAGATGCGCTGAAGATCAAAGTGAGTGTCTGTCTTTCTTATCTGCCCTGTTATGGTGCTGATATTTCATGTTGTGGCTGGGCTTTCAAATGTGGATTTCTTTAAAACAAAGTTCATGGGCCAGGATGTAAATATTTCCAGGAGAAAGTGATCAATTTATTAATCCCATCTAAACATTCCAGACTTTCACTGGAACACAGGTGGATACCAGATTGATATAGGTTTGCCTTTCAGTCGTCAATGGTCAGACGCTCTGTACCATTTGCCAAACTGGACTATTTGACGAACTGCGTGTTTTAATTAACATCCCTCTTTCCTCCAGTTGCTCTACTGTGGGTAAAATCCCTTTGGTTGGGGACGGGTTGATGGGTATTGTTTGGTACACGGTGGAACATTACCAGTGAATGATGCTGGTTCCATCTGTAATTGGCCACAATCATTCTTATCTTTTGCCACATTGGATGTTCATAAAGCTGATCTTTCCTGATGGTTCTGATTGACCATGTTACTGTCCCATTTTCAAAGCTTAAGGGAGAATTCAATTAGGATCAAATATCCAGACCCAGAATAGCCTGGTCCACTGGGCCTATCCAGACTGAAGATATCAATTCACGTGAACCAAATTCTATTGACATGGGTTGAGTTCTTTTAATAGTATAATTATAATCTTTATTATTGTCACAAGGAGGCTGACATTAACACTGCAATGAAGTTACTGTGAAAATCCCCCAGTCGCCATATTCCGGCACGTGTTTGGGTACACCGCGGGAGAATTCAGAATGTCCAATTCACCGAACAAGCATGTCTTTCGGGACTTGTGGGAGGAACCCGGAGCACCCGGGGGAAACCCACGCAGACACGGGGAGAACGTGCAGACTCCGCACAGACAGTAACCCAAGCCTGGAATCGATCCCGGGTCCCTGGTGCTAACCACTGTGCTACCGTGCCACCCCATTAATAGATTGTAGCATTTTCCCACCTTCTGATGTCAGGCTAATGGGTCTGTGGTTCCCCGTTTACTCTCTCCCTCCTTAAATTGTGGGGTTACATTTACCACCTTCCAATCTGCAGGAACCATTCCAGAATCTATAGAATTGTGAAAGATGATCACCAGTGTATCCACTATCTCTACAGCCGCCTCTTTCAACACTCTGGGATGTCGAGCATCACGTTTGAGGGTTGATTAACTTTCAACCACATTAATTTCTCCAGGACTACTTTTTTACTTATTAATCTCATTCAGTTCCCAATCCTCAGGCTTACTACTATTTTGGCCACTTTATGAGCCTCTTCCTTTGATCTAATGGAATCTTTAACTTTTCTTGTTAGCCGCGGTTGCATCACTTTTCCTGTTGGATTTTTTTCCCTAAAGGAATCAATTTTGGTGTATATATGTGAAATGAGTTGCAAAAGTCCCAGAAGACCATAGGCTGCTCTCCCCTTTGAGAGAGCGAGAGAGAGAGACAACTGGTGGTTTAACCTGAGGGTCACCACACCTTAGGCGAGGGGCAATGTTGCGAAGGTGGACCCTTCATGGATAACCTCAGCCAGTACGACAGTTGAATCCCTGCTATTGGAGTCACTCTGCATCATGAACCAGCCATCCAGCCAACTGAGCTAACTGACTCCCCCAGTAGATGAATAATAATGCCTGAAAATATTAGCTATTGCCTGTCTCCCATCATACCATTTAATGTGGTTTCCCAGTCTACCTCAGACAACATGTCCCTCATACCCTGATTGGGTGTTCACCCAGATAAATTAAACAAAAAACATGTAACCACCAATGTCCATCTTCATGGCAATGTGGCATGATTTACGGGGATCCAAACAGAAATGCAAACTGAATATCTTCTCTCTTCGAAACACCGCCTCACTCAGTGATCCATGTGACATTTGAAACCAGGTATTCGCAACAAGGCTCAAAGAGCATCAGCCATCTGGAGGCAAAGCCATAGGACTGCCAAGTCGAGCAGAACAAAACCCTACAACCCTCCCCATTGACCAACTGACAGAATGAACAAAATACAGTCCTGGATGTAACTGAGAGCAGAAACAATAACAGCAATAGCCCTTGTAATCACTTGTGAACTTGTTGGTGTCTCAGCAGGTGCGATGAATCATGGATTCCCTTCTAACACAGAGGGGAATGGCCTCTACCCAGTGTGAACCCGCTGGTGTGTCTGCAGGTGGGATGGATCACTAATTGCCTTCCCCTACTCAGAGTACGTGATTGCCTTCTCCCCATTGTGAACTCGCTGGTGTCTCTTCAGGTTCGATAAGTCAGTGAATTCCTTCCCACACTGAGAGCAGATGAATGGCCTCTCCCCAGTGTGAACTCGCTGATGTGTCCGCAGTTTGGATGACTCACTGAACCCCTTCCCACACTGAGAGCAGATGAACGGTCTCTCCCCAGTGTGAATTCGCTGGTGAGTCCACAGGTGGGATAACTGGGCGAATCCCTTCCCACAATGAGAGCAGGTGAATGGCCTCTCCCCAGTGTGAACTCGCTGATGTGTCTGCAGATTGGAGAACTGAGTGAATCCCTTCCCACACTGAGAGCAGATGAACGGTCTCTCCCCAGTGTGAACCCGCTCGTGACTTTGCAGGTGGGATAACTGAGTGAATCCCTTCCCACACTGGGAGCAGGTGAACGGTCTCTCCCCAGTGCGAACTCGCTGGTGACTCTGCAGGTGGGTTAACTGAGTGAATCCCTTCCCACACTGAGAGCAGGTGAATGGCCTCTCCCCAGTGTGAATTCGCTGGTGTTTCTTCAGTCTGGAGAACAGAGTGAATCCCTTCTCACACACAGAGCAGGCGAATGGCCTCTCCCCAGTGTGAATGCGTCGATGAGTCTCCAACTCAGATGGGAATCTGTATCCCTTCCCACAGTCCCCACATTTCCACGGTTTCTCCATGTTTTGGGTCTCCTCGTGTCCCTCCAGGATGGACGATCAGTTAAGGCCTCGTCCACACACAGAACACACAAAGTGTCCGGTCTCTCCCCGCTGTGAATGGTGCAATGTTCGTTCAGGCTGTGTAAATGTTTAAAGCTCTTTCCACAGTCAGTGCTCTGGAACACTCTCACTCGGGTGTGTGTGTCTCGGTGCTTTTCCAGTCACATTGATGTTTAAAATATTTTGATGCTGACAGATTCGGCAAACATTTCTCCTTCTAGATTCAAAGGCCGATGATACTCAGATCCCAAGGTATCGAGTGACTCTGTAAGACCGAGACGTGACAATTGAGATTTCTGTCTGGAATTCCTCCTCTTGTAATATCTGTAAAAGGAGTTTACAAAAGTCAACACTCAGTACAGGATAGAAATTCAGAACAGAGAATTCTAGTTTCTATGGAACATTCCTTCCTCTCATTCCCCAATACCTCGTCTCCAGGGAGCGGACTCGGAGGGGCAGGGTATCGGAGCAGTGACTGTAGGAAGGATGAGCTGGCTGGCCACTGCACCCTGGTACAGGAGGCCATTCAAGCGGGGGGAGGAAGTGGTCGTTGTCGGGGTTTCTATAATTAGGGGAACTGATAACATCCTTTGGAAGCAGGACCGAGAGTCCCACATGGTATGTTGCCTGCCCAGTGCCAGGGTGAGGGGCATCTCTAACCGGCTTGAAAGGATATTGGAGAGGGAGGGGGAGGATCCAGTTGTTGTGGTCCACATTGGGACAAACAGTATCAGCAAGACTAGGAAAGAGGACCTGTTTGGGAATATCAGAAATTAGGAACAGAATTAAAGAACAGGTCCCAAGGATTATAATCTCTGGATTATTCCCTGAGCCACGTGCAAATTGGCATAGGGATGAGAAAATTAGAGAAGTAAACACGTGGCTAAAGGAGTGGTGCAGGAAAGAGGGGTTCCATTTCATGGGGCACTGGCATCAGTATTGGGACAGGAGGGATCTGTACCGTTGGGACGGTCTCCACCTGAACCGATCTGGGGCCAGTGTCCTCGTGGAAAGGATAAATAGGGAGGTCAGAAGGACTTTAAACTAACAAATGGTGGGGGAGAGGAAGGCCTCAGGGGAACTCAATACAGTTCCAAAAACAAGTAGCAGGATGGTCTGGACTGGGTACCAAATATACCGGTTATAAAGTTTACAGGAGGGACAGAGAATATGGCAGAGGGGGTGGAGTAGCCTTACTGATTAGAAATACTATCACCTCAATGGTGAGGGTTGGATTTGTTTATTGTCACATGTACCGAGATACAGTGAAAAGTATTGATCTGTGTACAGTTCAGACAGATCATTCCATACATGAGAATACACAGGGCAAACATCAATACACAATGTAAATACATAGACACAGGTATCGGGTGAAGCATACAGGAGTGTAGCACTACTCAGTGGAGGAGATGTGTGAAGAGATCAGGTCAGTCCATAAGAGGGTCGATTAGGAGTCTGGGAACAGCGGAAAAGATGTTTTTGAATCTGTTAGAACATACAGTGCAGAAGGAGGCCATTCGGCCCATCGAGTCTGCGCCGACCCACTTAAGCCTTCACTTCCACCCTATCCCCATAACCCAATAACACCTCCTAATCTTTTTGGTCACTAAGGGCAATTTATCATGGCCAATCCACCTAACCTGCACGTCTTTGGATGTGTTCTCAGACTTTTGTATCTCCTGCCCGATGGAAGAAGTTGGAAGTGTGAACAAGTCGGGTGGGAGGGGTCTTTGATTATGCTGCCCTCTATCCCAAAGCAGCGGGAGGTGTCGACAGAGTCAATGGATGGGAGGCGGGTTTGCGTGATGGACTGGGCGTGTTCACGACTCTCTGTCGTTTCTTACAGTCTTGGACCAAGCAGTTGCCAGGCCAGGCTGTGATGCTGCCAGGTCGGATGCTTTCTATGGTGCATCTGTAAAAGTTGGAAAGATTCAATGTGGACCTGTCGAATTTCCTTAGTTTCCTGAAAAAGTATAGGCGCTGTTGTACTTTCTTGGTCGTAGTGTTGACGTGGGTAGACCAGGACAGGTTGTTGGTGATGTGCACACCTCGGAATTTGAAGCTGTAGTCAATGAATAGGAGACTGATGTCGGAGTCCTTGTTGTCGAGATGCTCCAAGTGAGTGTAGCGCCAGGGAGATGGAGTCTGCTGTGGAGGATATAATGAGGGGAAGGATCCAGCGAAGACCATGGGCTGGATTCTCCGTCGGCGGGATCCTCCGCTTTCCGGCAGCGCACTCATGCCCGCGGACTTCCCGACAGCATGGGGGTGCCCACAACGGGAAACCCCATTGGCCAGCTGCCAGGACGGAGAATCCCCTCCCACATGGGTGGAACTGAGGAACAAAAAAATCTCAAACTGTAATGGGTGTTGTGTATCGACCGTCTGGTTAGCTCGGAGGTGCTAGATTGTATAAAGGCCGAAATTAGGCGAGTGTGTAGCAAAGGCAGAGTAGTATTAATGGGGGATTATAACTGACACACAGATTGGGAGGGGCAGACAAGCAACTGTCAGAAAGGGAGTGAATTTCTGGAATGTGTCTGGGATAGTTTCCTGCAGCAATATGTTCCAGATGTAACAAGGCGACAGGCAATATTATATTTAGTTATGAGTAATGAGCCCAATTTAATTAGCAGCCTATCTGTGCACGAACATTGATCACAACATGATTGAATTCAGTGTAGTGTTTGAAAGTGAAAAGCACGTTACAGATAGTAGAATTTTAGACTTGGGTAAGGCTGACGTTAACGGGATGAGACAGAGACTGTCCACGGTAAACTGGGGAGATCTGTTAATGGGTCAAACAACTGAAGATCAGTGGAGCATATTTAAAGAAACATTTAACGAGATACAGAGCAAGTATATACCCCTGAGAGGAAAAGGCTCCATTTCACAAAAAAAAAACAGCCACGGACAAATAAAGAGATTAGGGACAGCTTAAAACTAAAAGAAATAGCGCACAAAAATACAAGACACAGGACAGATCCAGACGAATGGGATAGGTACAAGGACCAGCAAAGGATCACAAAGCAGCTTGTGAGAGCGACTAAAAGGGATTATGAAAGGAAACTTGCAAGGTTCATCAATATCACTGAGAAGAAATGTTTCGTTATATAAAGGGAAAGCGGGTGGTGAAGAGCAATGTAGGCCCAGTAAAAGCTGGAAATGGAGATATTGTCAGTGATAATGGGGGAATGGCAGACACGCTGAACAATTACTTTGCCTCAGTATTTACAGTTGAAAAGGAGGATAACTTGCCATAAGTCCCGAAAAAATTAATAGTCGATAGAGGACAGGGACTTGATACAATTAACATAATGATACCGATACCATCACTAACTAGGAAACTGAAGAGTGACAAATCCCCAGGACTTGACGGTTTCCATCCGAGGCTGTTAAAGGAAGTCGGGGAGCACATTGTAGATGCCCCAACGATAATCGTCCAGAGTTCCCTAGATTCAGGAGTAGTCCCTCTGGATTGGAAAATTTCACTTTTTGAAGTGCGGATACACCAGCGAGTTCACACTGGGGATAGGCCATTCACCTGCTCTTAGTGTGGGAAGGGATTCACTTTTTAAGAAGGGTGAAAGGGGAAAAACAGGGAATTACAGACCAGTTAGCCAAACACGACATGGTAGCACAATGGTTAGCACTGTTGCTACACAGCCCCAGGGACCCAGGTGCGATTCCCGCCTTAGGTCACTGTCTGTGTGCAGTCTGCACGTTCTCCCCGTGTCTGCGTGGGTTTTATCCTGGTGCTCCCACAAGACCCCAAAAGCCGAGCTGTTCAGTGAATCGGACAGTCTGAATTCAGTCCCTCAGTGTTAATGTAAGCCTACTTGTGACACTAATAAAGATTGTTATGAACATCTATGGTGGGGAAACTGCTGGAATGTATAATCAGGGATAGGGTAACTGAACACTTTGAAAAACATTGTTCGATCAGGGACAGCCAGCCTGACTTATTTTACTGAATCTTTTGAGGAGGTGACTAAGTAGAGGACAGGGGACTGTCTATGGATGTCATTTATACGGACTCCCAGAAGGCATTTGATAAAGTCCCACACAAGAGACTGTTAGTTAAGGTGGAAGCCCTCGGAGTTGAGGGCAAATTATTGACACGGTTAGGAAATTGGCTGAGTGGCAGGAGAGTGTGGGGATATGGGTATTTAATACGGGACAATGAAGAGTATAACACCGAGTTGTAGACAAACAAAACTTATTTTATTTAACATTAACTATATACACAACTCCAGTTGCTGAGTTAGGAGAGATTACTCAAATTTGACCTCTTCACTTTTCAGGATTAATTTCAATTTGCCACTGTTCTGCCATCTAACCAGCCCGTCCATATCATCCTGAAATCTGAGGCGTTCTTCACCATTTCCCACACCCCCAATTTTTGTGTCATCTGCGATCTTATCATATCTCCAACATTCACATCCAGATCATTGATGTACGCTCCGAACAACATGGAACCCAACACCGATCGCAGTGGAACACCATTGGACACAGGCTTCCAGTCACAAAGACAATCTTTGACCATCACCCTCTGCCTGCTGCCAGGAAGCCAATTTTGGTATCAATTTGCCCTGGAGCCCATCTTGACCAGTCCCCCATGTGAGACCTTGTCACAAACCTTACTGAAGTTTTTCCGGGCTACATGTGACTGGCACGGAAGTACAGTTGGTAGCACTTTGCTCCACAGTGCCATGGTTCCAGATTTGATACCCGGCTTGGGTCAGTCTGTATGGAGTCTGCACGTACTCCCCGTGTCTGTGTGGGGTTCTTCCGGGTGCTCTGGGTTCCTCCCACAAGTCCCGAAAGACGTGCTTGTTAGGTGAATTCGACATTCTGAATTCTCCTGAGTGCACCTGAACAGGCGCCAGAATGTGGCGACTAGGGGATTTTCACAGTAACTTCATTGCAGTGTTAATGTAAGCCTACTTGTGACAATAAAGATTATCAACTGCACTACCCTCAACGACACACTTAGTCACCTCCACGGAAAATGCAAATGAAATAGAATCCACAGAATCCTTCTGCACTGACCCTCCGATAGAGCATGCTACCCGGGTCCACTCCTCCTCTCTATCCCCTTAAACCCACCTACCTTTTGGACACTAAGGGGTAATTGTTCATGGCCAATCCACCTATCCTGCACATCTTCTGGACTGTGGGAGGAAACTGGAGCGTCCGGAGGAAACCCATGCAGACAGGGGGAGAACGAGCAAATTCCACACAGTGTATACCTTAGATCTCTTCCTTTCCAATTCCCCACCCTCTTCCTTCAAACCAACTTTCCCCTTCTGATTTCCTGCTTTAGAGTCAGAGAGTTTTATAGCACAGAAAGATGCCCTTTGGCCCATCGTGAAAATGCTGCCTGTTCAGCCACAGCAGGTCAAAGATGAAAAGAGAGAGCAACAGCTCAGCACTTCATGAAGACAGGTAGCCATTTGATATGACCCTCACTGCTACCAGCTCAGATACAACACTGCACAAACTTAGCAGCCACTATAGAGTTGGGATCAGCTGTGGTGACACACTGGACTGGATCCAGGACAGGGTGAAATGTAGTTTGCTTGCCAGTTCATTGGAGGGTGTGGTCAGAGATGGGTGCTGCTTTGGGTGGATCAGATGAGGATTTTAATAGGCACTGATGAGGGTGTATATTGAGATGCTGGGTGGATTGTCTGGCTTGTCAGACAGTCTCCTCTTCACTGTCAAGCAGCATGTAGAGGTCTGGCTCCAAGTCTCCAAATTGGCAGAGGACATTGTGCAGAACGTGCCCTGTCCACAACCTCAGCTCCATCTCCTTGTTCTGGTGCAGAACCAGAGGCACTGCTATTGCTGCTCTGAAACCTGTTACAGTCTTTGTTTGGGTAGGTCTTTATAAGACATAATCTTCCTTTGACAAAGCCATGCTAACTAGCCTTTTTAAAAATAAATTTAGAGTACCCAATTATTTTTTTTCCGATTAAGAGGCAATTTAGCGTGGCCAATCCACCTAACCAGCACATCTTTGGGTTGTGGGGGTGAAACCCACACAGACATGCTGACTATCCTTAATTAGTACTTGCCTTCGCAACAGAGATTAATTCTGTCCCTCAGAATATTTTCCAATCATTTCCTGACCACTCAAGTTAAACTCACTGGTCTGCAATTGCCTGGATTTTCCCTACTTCACTTCTTGAACAATGGAACCACATTATCGGTCCTCCAGTCCTCTGGCACCGCTCCTGTGGCCAGAAAAATTTGAAAATTGTCAGTGTCTGCAATCTCCTGTCTTGCTTCCCACAGCAGCCTGGAAATATCTCATCTGGGCCTGGGGATTTAAACAAGTCACCAATAAAGGGCAGAATAAGAACATAAATTTAATGGGGAGAAAAGAAAGGGTTTTACTTACAGACGTGAGAGGAAGTTTCAGTCTGTGTGAAGCTGGAGGAGCAGCAGCTTTGCTGGGCAGATAGTGAAGGAAGCTTCGTGCAGCCAGTGACACAGGCCCCAGACTCTGATTGGCTGGAGGATCAGCGCCTGTCCAGTCGTCCACAGTTTCCCATTGGCCAATCTCCGTCATGGAGACAATGAGGGGACGGACCTCGGCGCACGTGGGGTGGGCGGGTATTTGACCTCCCGACGCTGAGCTCCTGTCCAATCCGGAGTATTTTGTTTCTGTGACCAGGGTGTTGCTCTCAGAGTGCTGAGAACGCCCCTCTGGGTCATTGTGACGTCCCAAAGAAGCCCTGCCTGAATCACTCTGTTCCACGGTGACGTTTCCGGGTTCCAGTGCGCAGGCCCGGCGGGCGGGCACGAGAGCCCCGACCCCTCCTGTTGTTCCCCCTCTCCCTTCCCCTGCACATCCAGCAGACAAGGTTTCCAGGCAACCGGTTGACGCTTCCGGCCAGAGCGAGAACTAGCCCAGTGATCTCCATCTCCACCCAGCCCGGGACTGCGCATGTCCAAGGGCGGTAGGGAACTGCGCCGTGCAGAGGAGAGTCCACCCTCTGACCTTCCTGCTCAGGTATTGGCTATTGAGAAACTGGGAGGACCAAAAGGACTTTGGTCCTCCAGCCAATCAGAGCACTGCCTTTGTGTGAATGAAGATTGAATGAAGCTTCACACAGACTGAAACGTCCTCCTGTCTCCAACATCTGTGAGGAAAACACTTCCTTTTCTCCCCCTTTCCATTTCTTTTCGCATCCTGACCTTCAATTGGTCACTTGCAGCAACTGAAGGGAAAGGAAGTGAATCCAGGGAGGGTGCAGACTCTGGAAAGCTTGGCCCAGGTCCCTCTCTCTCTCTTAAAGACATTGACATCCTTTGCTCCCTCAGCTTGACACATTTATTTGGCTAAAAGAATGGTCTCTTTCCCAATGTTCACAATTAAAGGGCTGGTTTCCCCAGGAGATGGCTGACATTTAAGGGTCAGTAAATTAATATTAGCCAGAGATAGGTCTAGTGTTGTTATATGGTACAGATTAGATATATTATTTATGGTTCTGTAAAGTACATTTATTATTATTTCTAGTAATGTAATATTGTACTGTAACTACATCATATATTTTCAGTAATCTGTTACCTCACAGGGTTGTTAATCTCGGGATTTCTCTTCCACAGGGACCAGTGGAGTCTAGAGGTCATTGAATATATTCAAGGATGAGTTAGACAGATTTAGTTTTTCAATTTAAAGAGCCCAGTCTTTTTTTTTTTCAATTAAGGGCCCCCATCCCTTGGACATGTGCATTTCTGGGCCATCTGCCTGCATGGCAGATAGAGCAGTTTCTCCAGCACGGGGGAATTGTTTGGAGCCCAATATCTAATCTCCTGGGACTGGGATGAAAAGTGGGGGGAGTGGGGGGGGTGGCATTGACCTCAACCTGACACAAAGTACATGCAGGTAGTCACTGGGTTTGATTGTGACACCCCCCCCCCCAAAAAACATTGAAGTCACCAAGGAATATGAGGGTAGTGTGGGTAAATGGAGCTGAGGTCGATTGGCCATTGAGCTCATTAAAGGATGGGGCAAGTGGGCCAAATGGCCGACTGCAGCTCCTATTTGTTATGATCTCTGTGTCCAGGACAGGAAGCAGTGAGCATAGATCTGTCAATCAGCACCTTCAGGAGAATTGGGAGGGAGAACGGAGGGAGAGTGTGTTGGATGGATATTTACAGCTTTTGAGGAATGAGAGAGGGAAGAATGTTCCATAGGAACCAGAATTGTCTGTTTTGAATGTCTATCCTGTACTGACAGTGCTGACTTTTGTAAATTGTTTTTCCAAGATATTAGAAGTGGAGGAATTTCAGAGAGAAATCTCAAACGTCACATCTAGATCTGACAGAGTTATTCGATTCCTTGGGATCTGAATATCTTCGGCATTTGAATCTAGAAGGAGAAATGTTTGCTTGAGCTGTCGGCATCAACAGATTTTCAACACCATTGTGACTGGAAAAGCACCGAGACACACACACACCCGAGTGAGAGTGTTCCAGAGCACTGTCTGTGGAAAGAGATTTAACCAGTTACGCACCCTGAAAAAACATTGCAGCATTCACAGCGGGGAGAGACCGTACATGTGTTCCCTGTGTGGGTAAGGCTTCAATTGTCCAACTTCGAGAGACACAAGGAGACCCAAAACATGGAGAAACCATGGAAATGTGTGGACTGTGGGAAAGGATTCAAGGCCCCATCTGCACTGGAAGCTCATCGACACATTCACACTGGGGATTCACCTGCTCTCTCTATGGGAAGGGATTCACTCAGATATCCAGCCTGCAGGGACTTCATACTGGGGAGAAGCCGTTCACCTGCTGTCAATGTGGGAGGGAATTCAGTGATTCCTCCACCCTGCAGAGACATCAGCGAGTTCACACTGGGGAGAGGCCGTTCACTTGCTCTCAATGTGGGAAAGGATTCAGTGATTCATCACACCTGCTGAGACACCAACAAGTTCACAAGTGATTACAAGGGTTGGAATTTGCTGTTATTGTTTCTGCTTCAATTACATCCAGGACTGCATTTTGTTCATTCTGACAATTGGTCAATGGGGAGGGTCGGAGGGTTTCTTTCTGCTGGACTGGCCGATCTCCCGACTTTGCCTGCAGTGGGCTGTTGCTCTTTGAGCCTTGTTGCGAATACATGGCTTCAAATTTCACAAGGATCTGTTGTACCAAAACCATAGTGTGTCTCTAACCCTTATACGCTGGACAAATTACCATAAGTTGTATCAGACAATAATATACTTTATTTACGATCACACAATTGTTACTGTTAATTAATCACACACACATGCAAGTTGAACTCTAAGCTAATGCACACAAGACCTTAACTTAACTTTCAAGTGACTGGCAAGTACGGGGCAGATATGGCCTTATCTGGAGTCCGCAGTCTGGCAGTGTTGAAAGTCTGTTGCTGGTCGTTGTTATCCTCGGCTCGTGTCCTTCCGTCGATGGCGTGGATGGTTTTCCTCTTCGGTCGGTGAAGGGTCACTGTTGTTGGTTACTGTTGAGAGCTGCTGTCGAGAGAGCGAATGGTGGGCTGCGCAGCACCTTTTATCCCCAGGAGTTTGAGCCCCTTTGGGCGGTCCCAGGTGAAGGCCCAATCAATCGATCAGGGCTTGATCACCTTGATCGATAATGTTCAATTAAATCCGCTACCTTGCGGGGCTTGTCCTGACCGGCCATGTCCGTTGGTGTCCGAGGCACGTATGCCTTCCCAAATGAGGAAAACTGACGCCACCAAATCTGCCACTTTGTCAATTTCCATTTAAGCCCATTGTCCCGGGATGGCCTTTCAATGGCCTTTTTCCTCGGTTGTTAGACAAACCAGCTTTTTGTCTATTTGGAAGCTGCAGCCTGTCTGTCCCTGAACTTGGCCACTTTTCCCAGCATCCTTTGCCAGACGCCACTTTAGGCGGCCACATATCCCTCCTCTTGATCCTGAACGCGAAGCGTGGTAGATCACAGACTTAGAACCAATACCTGCCCCGCATCCCCAGTCACCTGTCTATTAAGTAAGGCCCCAACACTAAACTCAGTTACATATTACAGATACTACTCAATTCAACCTTACAATTACACACTTAACTATATGGGCAGCTGCTGCTCCACATCCCAGAGTGTTGAAAGAGGTGGCTGGAGAGATAGTGGATACATTGGTGATCATCATTCAAAATTCAATAGATTCTGGAATGGTTCCTGCAGATTGGAAGGTGGTAAATGTAACCCCAATATTTAAGGAGGGAGAAAGAAAATGGGGAACCACAGACCCATTAGTCTGACATCAGTAGGAGTGAAAATGCTACAATCTATTATAAAGGATGTGATAACATACAAATTAGGAGCAGGAGTAGGCCACTCGGCCCCTCGAGCCTGCTGCACCATTCAATAAGTTCCCGGCTGATCTGATTGTAACCTCAACTCCACATTCCCACTGACCCCCCGATAACCTTTCACCCCCTTGCTTATCAAGAATCTATTCAACTCCGTCTTCAAAATATTTAAAGACTCTGCCTGGTTCATCTTTGGCACTGGTATGATGGTGGTCTTCTTGAAGCAGGTGGGAATCTCAGAACGGAGTAGAGAGAGGTTGAGGATGTTCACGAACACACCCGCCAGTTGGCCCGCGCAGGATCTGGGTGCATGGCAGGGACTCAGTCAGGACCCGCCGCTTTCCAAGGGTTCACTTTCAAGGCGGCCAAACTGACTTTGGAGGCTGTGACGGTGGGCATGGGTGTGCCCAAGACAGCTGGGGCAGATGACAAAGGTTTGTTGGTTTCCTGCTCGAAATAAACATCAAATGCATTGAGTTTGTCAGGAAGGGGTGCGCTGTTGCAAAAGATTCTACTCAGCTTTGCTTTTTAGTGCATTATGTTGTTTAAGCCTTGCCACAATCGATGAGAGTCCATGATTCTCGCTTATTCCGGACAACTCTTCTGTTGTCGCTTGGCATCCCTGTTGGCTTTGCAGAGGTTGTACCTAGATTTTTTTGTATAGGTCAGGGTTGCCGGACTTGAATGCCTCAGACGTGCCCTTCAGTCGGGAGTGAATCTCCCGATTAAACCATGGGTTCGGGTTGGGTAACGTACGTACTACCTTCTTTGACATACAATCTTCTACAGACTTGCTGATGAAGTCTGTGATGGTGCTGGGATACATATTTAGGTTGACTGCTGAGTTCTTGAATATGGACCAGTCGAGAAGGAGCTCTTCTGTTGCCTCAGACCAGCATTTGCACAACCTTCATAGCCAGATTCTCCAGCTTAAGTTTCTGCTTGTATGCCGGGAGAAGGAGCACCGTCTTGTGGTCCGATTTTCCGAAGTGCAGTCAGGGAATGGATCATCAGGCGCTCTTGATGTTTGTGTAGCAGTGGTCAAGGATGTTGGGGCCCCTGTTGGGACAGGAGATGTGTTGGTGGAATTTTGGCAGTGCACTCGAGGTTGGCCTGGTTAAAGTCCCCGGCCACGATGAACAAGGCCTCCGGATATTCTGCTTCATTGTTATTGATAGCGGTTACAATTCATTAAGCGCCTTCTTCACTTCCGCCTGGGGTGGGATGTAGACCGCCATGATGATGGCAGAAGTGAACTCCGTGGAAGGTAGTATGGACGGCACTTCACAGTCGGGTATTCCAGATCCGGAGAGCAGTAGTTCGCCAGGGTCACCACGTGCTAGCACCAGGAGTTGACGAGGAGACAAACCCCTCCACCCACTCCAGGTTCAGTCCTGGATGTGATTAACAGCAGGAATAACAGCAGAATCTAACCCGACATCACTTGTGAACCCTTTGGTGTCTCAGCATGTTGGACGACTGAGTGAATCCCTCCCCACAGTGAGAGCAGGTGAATGGCTTCTTTCCAGTGTGAACTCGCTGGTGTCTCCGCAATGTGGATGATGTTTGAAACCTCTTTGTCGCAGTGAGAGCAGCTGAACAGTTTCTCCTCAGTGTGAATGCGCTGGTGGGACATCAGTACCTGAGAGCTTTTAAACCCACTCCCACAGTCGGAGCATTTAAAGGGTCTCTCATTGCTGTGAGTGACACTGTGGCTCAGCAAGTGATGACCGAGTGACACTTTTCCCAGTCGGAGAGGTGAACGGGCTCTCCCCGGTGTGACCTCGCTCGTGTTTCATCAGGTTGGATGAGGATCTAAACCTCTTCGTGCATCGAGAGCAGCTGAACGTTCTCTCCTCAGAGTGAACGCGCTGGTGGGACATCAGTAGCTGTGAGCTTTTGAAACCCCTCCTGCAGTCAGAGCATTTGAAGGGCCTGCTCTTGGTGTGAGTGACATTGTGTTTCAGCAGGTTGGATAAATGAGCAAATCCCTTATCACACACAGAGCAGATGAACGGCTTCTCCCCGGTGTGAACCCGCTGGTGTCTCTGCAGGTGGGGTAACTGAGTAAATCCCTTATCACACACAGTGCAGATGAATGGCCGCTCCCCGGTGTGAACTCGCTGGTGTCTCAGCAGGTTGCCAATGTCAGTGAATCCCTTTTCACACTGAGAGCAGGTGAAAGGCCTCTCCCCAGTATGAACTCGTTCGTGTCTCCGCAGGATGCCAATGTCAATGAATCCCTTTTCACAGTGAGAGCAGGTGAAAGGCCTCTCCCCAGTGTGAACTCGTTCGTGTTTCCGCAGGCTACTTATGTTAATGAATCCCTTTTCACACTGAGAGCAGGTGAAAGGCCTCTCCCCAGTGTGAACTCGTTCGTGTTTCCGCAGGCTACTAATGTTAATGAATCCCTTTTCACACTGAGAGCAGGTGAATGGCCTCTCCCCAGTGTGAACTCGTTCGTGTTTCCGCAGGCTTCCAATGTCAGTGAAACCCTTTTCACACTGAGAGCAGGTGAAAGGCCTCTCTCCAGTGTGAACTCTCTGGTGGCTCTGCAGGTTGCATAACTGAGTGAATCCCTTCCCACAGTCAGAGCAGGTGAAAGGCCTCTCCCCAGTGTGAACTCGTTCGTGTCTCCGCAGGTTGCCAATGTCAGTGAATCCCTTTTCACACTGAGAGCAGGTGAAAGGCCTCTCACCAGTGTGACTGCTTTGATGCCTTGCCAGCTTGGACGGGGCTGTGAATCCCATCCCACACACAGAACAGGTGAACAGCCTCTCTCCAGTGTGACTGCGTTGATGCCTTTCCAGCCCGTATGGGCCTTTGAATCCCTTCCCACAATCCTCACATTTCCATGGTTTCTCCATGGTCCGGGTGATCTTGCGTCTCACTGCGTTGGGCGATCAGTTGAAGCCCCGTCCACACACCGAACACCTGTACAGTCTCTCCCTGCTGTTAATGGTGCAGTATTTTTTCAGGCTGTGTCACTGGTTAAAGCTCTTTCCACAGTCAGTGCTCTGTAACAGTCTCACACGGGTGTGTGTGTGTGTCTCAGTGCTTTTCCAGACACACTGATGTTTAAAATCTCTTGAAGTAGACAGAATAGACAAACATTTCTCCTTCTAGATTCAAAGGCCGATGATCTCCGGTTCCCAAGAATTGAGTGACTCAGTCAGTTCTTGACGTGATATTTAGTTTGAGATATCCGCCTCAAACTCCTCTCGTTCGAACTTCCTGCAATCAGATTTTACAAATCATTGTCAGTACAGGATAGAAACTCAGAACAGACAATTCTAGTTTCTATTGAACATTCTTTCCTCTCTCTTTCCCTGAAATGCTCTCAATCTCCAACCCACACACTCTCCCTGCATTCTCACTCTGCTGTATCTAATATTCACCCTCCCAATTCTCCTGAAGGTGATGATTCAGGCTGATTGACAGATCCAGGACTTTAACCAGGCCAACCTCAAGAGTGCACTGCTTCCTGTCCTGGACACAGAGACCTGAAATCTTCATGCAGGCTGCCAGACAGATATATGTCTATATTACTGGATGAAAAATGTGTGTAATATACAGCCTGTATTCACTTACTTTCCCTCCCAATTTTCGTGAAGGTGCTGATTAACAAATCTCAACTCACTAAAACCTGTACAACCGTAGAGAATCTCCATATAAGTACATTTACTGATTAGAGATGGGGAAATTCTGAGGAAGAATTTTATTTAGTCATGGAGTGGTCATGACAGGGAACTCACTGCCCACAAGGGTTGTGGAAGTCCAGATGATCAATAATTTAAAATAAAATAGGATGGTCACTTGAAGAAAATAAACTTGCAGGTGAACACGGATATCGAGGGGGAATGGGACTGACTGGATTGCTGTACAGAGAGTCAGCATGGACTTGAGTTCCCAAATGGATTCTGTCAGTGCTGCAATGACTGTATGACTGGAAATATATAATGTAGGTCCAGTACTATTTACAAAACTAGAAATAATAATCCATGTATTTTATTACAGAACCATCAATAATATATATAATACATACCACATAACAACACTAGACATATTTCTGTCCGATAGTAAATTTTTAAAAATCAATTTACGGGATGTGGACAATGCTGGTCAGGCCAGCATTTATTGCCCATCCCCAGTTGCCCTTCCGAAGTAGTGGTGAGTTGCCTTCTTGAACTGCTGCAGCCTGGAGGTGTAGATATATCCCCTGTGCTGTTTTTAAAAAAATTGTTTTTTATAAATTTAAAGTACCCAATTCATTTTTTCCAATTGAGGGGCAATTTAGCGTGGCCAATCCACCTACCCTGCACATCTTTGGGTTGTGGCGGCGAAACCCACGTAAACAAGGGGAGAGTGTGCAAACTACAGACGGACAGTGAGCCAGAGCCGGGATTGAACCTGGGACCTCGGCGCCGTGAGGCAGCAGCGCTAACCACTGCTCCACCATGCTGCCCTACATCCCCTGTGCTGTTAGGGTGGGAATTCCAGGATGTTGCCCCAGGGACAGTGAAGGAACGGCAATGTATTTCCAAGTCAGGGTGGTGTGTAACTTGGAAGTGAACCTCCAGGTGGTGAGGTTCCCAGGTATCTGCTGCTCTTGTCCTTCTAGATGGTAGTGGTTGTGGGTTTGGAAGGTGCTGTCTGTGGAATCTTTATGAGTTACTGCAGTGTATCTTGTAAATGGTATACACAGCTGCTACTGTTTTTCGGTGATGGAAGGTTTGAATGCTTTGTCCTGAATAGTGTCGAGCTTCTGGAATGTTGTTGGAGCTGCACTCATCCAGCAAAGTGGAGCGTATTCCATTACACACCTGACTTGTGCTTGTAGACAAGCTTTGGGGCTTCAGGTGGTGTGTTACACACCTTGGATTCCCAGCGTTTGACCTGCCCTGGGAGCAACAGTATTAATATGGCTATTCCAGATCAGTTTCTGATCAATGGTAACCCCCAGGATATTGGTTGTGGGGGATTCAGCGATGGAAATGCCACTGAATGTCAAGGGGTGTTGGTTAGATCCTCTCTTGTAGGAGATGGTCATTGCATGGCACTTGTGTCGTACAAATGTAACTTGCCACTTATTAGGCCAAGCCTGGATATTGTCCAGGTCTTACTGAATTTGGACATGGACTGCTTCATTATCTGAGGAGTTGAGAATGGTGCTGAACATTGTGGATGACTGCACATCACCACTTCTCACCTTATGATGGAAGGGAGATCATTGATGAAGCAACTGAAGATGGTTGGGCTGAGGAAACTGTCCTGACAAACTCCTGCAGTGATGTCCTGGAGCTGAGATGATTGACCTCCAATCACCACAACCATCTTCCTTTGTGCCAGGTGTGACTCCAACCAGTGGAGTTATCCCCAGATTCTCATTGACTCCAGTTTAGCTAGGGCTCCTTGATGCCATACTCGGTCAAATGCTGCCTTGATGTCAAGGGCAGTTACTCTCACCTCACTTCTGGCATTCAGCTCTTTCGTCCAAGTTTCAACTAAAACTGTAATGAGGTCAGGAGCTGAGTGACCCTGGCGGAACTCAAACTGAGCGTCCGGGAGCAGGTTATTGCAGAATAAGTGCCACTTAATAGCAACTTTGATGACTCCTTCCATCACTTTGCTGATGATAGACAGTAGACCCACAGAGAAGTAATTGGCTGAGTTGGATTTGCCCTGCTTACTGTCCCCTTAAATGTCAGCCATCTCCTGGGGAAACCAGCCCTTTAATTGTGAACATTAGGAAAGAGACCATCCTTTTAGCCAGACAAATAAATGTGTCAAGCTGAGGGAGCAAAGGATGTCAATGTCTTGAAGAGAGAGAGAGACCTGGGCCAAGCTTTCCAGAGTCTGCACCCTCCCTGGAATCACTTCCTTTCCCTTCAGTTGCTGCAAGTGACCAATTGAAGGTCAGAATGAGAAAAGAAATGGAAAGGGGGAGAAAAGAAAGTGTTTTACTCACAGATGTTGGAGACAGGGGTCTGTGTGCGGCTCAAGCTCATTCAGGGTTGGAGGAACAACGGCTTTGCTCGGCAGAAACCTCCATGTCCAGCTTCCGCATTGAGACAATGGGGGAGCTCTGATTGGCGGAGAAACAGAGTCCTTCCGGTCCTCCAATCTTCCCATTGGGCACAAGTCAGCGGTAAAGCCAGCGGGATTGAGCTCACCCTGCACATGCGCAGATTCCCCTCTCCCCGAGACATGCGCAGTCCTGGGTTGGGGGAGGGGCTGCTCGCTCTGGCCGGAGCTGTCAGCTGGTTGCCTGGAAACCGTCTCGACGATGTGCTGGGGGAAGAGGGAACAGACGGTGGGGGGGTCGGCACCCTGGGCGGTGGCCGCGCGCCGGGCTTGTGCGCTCAAATGCAGTGACGGCACTGCGGAACGGATTTATTCCTATTGGCTGGTTTAGAGGACGAGCTCCTTTGTGATGTCATAACGTGGAGGTTCGACAATGAGTGTCCGACGAAAACTTCCTCCTCTGGGCAACATCTGGGAGCAAATCAATGTCTCCCCCTTTCATAAGTTATAAGATATAGGAGCAGAATTAGGCCATTTGGCCCAACCAGTTTGCTCTGCAATTCTATCATGGCTGTGCTCATCCTGGCTTTAATTCCACCGTACTGCCAGTTCTCCATTACCCTTCAACCCATTAAAAATCTGTCTTCTCTAAATCTGGATTTAGCCCTTTACATAAATTGTGTGACATTCATGGAAATTTGCCAACTGGAGCGTTATTCTCAGTTAAATTCAGTCCTCAGCTCCATCGCTGTCTGTCATTGACATGAGCAACAGAGAGACAGAAAGGTGCCCGAAGCTCAAATGGGAAGTCAAACCTTGCGACTCGAAACCAACACCTCAACATTTGTCAGTCAAATCCATGTTATTTATACTGGGGTTTTTATTATTACATTTAGGCACTGGAGGCAAAGGATGGGGGCTTTAAAGGGTAGCTTTCACTTTCTAACTTTGTATTGTCTATAGTATCAGCCGTGGCTAAGTGGGCAGTTTTCTCACCTCTGAGTCAGAAGGCTGTAGATTCAAGTCCCAGTCCAGGGACTGGAGGACAAAAATTACATCCAATATTCCTCCTCGCAGCACTGAGGGAGTGCTGCACTGTCAGAACAGCCTTCTTTTAAATAAGATGTTCAACTGAGGCCCTGTCTATCCCTATCAGATGGATGTTAGAGATCCCACGGCCACTATTTTGAAGAAGAGCAGGGGAGTTACCCCAGTGTCCTGGTCAATATTTATCCCTCAATCAACATCACTAAAAACAGATCACCTGCTCATTATCACATTGCTGTGTGTGGGATCTTGCTGTGTGT
Source organism: Scyliorhinus torazame (assembly GCF_047496885.1). Classification (NCBI taxonomy): domain Eukaryota; kingdom Metazoa; phylum Chordata; class Chondrichthyes; order Carcharhiniformes; family Scyliorhinidae; genus Scyliorhinus; species Scyliorhinus torazame. The sequence goes on along the minus strand of NC_092711.1, from coordinate 176,664,828 downwards.
AAATTGATTGCCACGATTCCTACATTACAAAAAGTGATGACACTTCAAAGTACTTAATTGGCTGTGAAGCACTTTGGGACGCCCTATGGTTGTGAAAGGTGCTATAGAAATGCAAGGTTTTTAATTGAAGATACTGATCTTGTCATCGAGAACATAATTAATTTCAGCCACCCCCAACTTACCATTTAATAAATTCACTTTAGTTTGGACAGCATTTAAATCAATTAAGACAAAGGCAGAATTTTCTGGATAGTAAATACAAAAATAAGTTTATGAAAAGAAAAAGGTTTACTGAACTTTAAGGCATTGACTTTTCCAACTTCATGTGGGGGATCAGTCTGTAGAAGCGTAACCCTCTCTGGCTCCTTCTTTGACAGTCATTTCCTTGGAACTCGGCCTCAGGAGTCTTCAGTACTTGGCCAGCAAGGAAGGCGTTCAGAACCTCTACTTTTATCACCAAAGTGACCATTACCTCATAACATGACAATTGGTCAATTTGGTCACTAGATTAATTGAATTGGATCCCCAATTACTGACACCTCCTTCTCTCATTAACTTAGGCAGAAATACAATAGAACTGTTTCATACTGTCCTTTTATCTGCTTCTATATAATCCCTTATTTTACAATATCATATGATGAGGTTAATCTGACCTTGAAGGTCTCTCTTGCCAGTACTTTTACCTTCATTACACATTCCTTCTTTAAAAATTTATAAATTTAAACTACCCAACTATTTTTCTCCAATTAAGGGCAATTTTGCGTGGCCAATCCACCTATCCTGCACAATCTTTTTGGACTGTGGGGGTGTGACCCACGCAGACGCGGGGAGAATGTGTAAACTCCACATGGACAGTGACCCTGGGCCGGGATCTAACCCGTTCTCGGCACCGTGAGGCAGCAGTGCTAACCACTGCACCACCATGCAGCCCAAAACATTCTTTACATATACAGCAATTAAGCTTTTTAAGAAATTTAGAGTACCCAATTCATTTTTTTCCAACAAAGGGGCAATTTAGCGTGGCCAATCCACCTACCCTGCACATCTTTGAGTTGTGGGGGCGAAACCCATGCGAACACGGGGAGAATGTGCAAACTCCACACGGACAGTGATCAAGAGCTTGGATCGAACCTGGGACCTTGGCATTGTGAGGCAGCAGTGCTAACCGCTGTGCTACTCTGCTGCCCTGCTTTTGCATTTTTACAGCAAATAAAAATCAGTCTTTTACGAGAACTGCTGATTCATTATTGATTCATTCATTGTAACTGAATTAAGGATCAATCAGCTGTTACTGATTGGTGGCTAAATAAAACAGTAATCTTTAATTAATATATTTGGTCACTCCAAGGTACATTGATTCAAAAAGACAGTTTGTGAAAGACAATAGCTTTATTTCTTACTCATCTTGATTGGATTCAACAAATAGCCTTGTGGTTGAGCCAGATATTGGCACAATTTAATGTTCTCTTTCTTGTCAAAATTATTGAAGAATTTATTTATTTCAACAATTAATGCTCACTCAGCAGCGTCGAAGCATTCACGTTTATACAGTATTAATTTCTGAAATAAAGATCTCGTCACACGTTAGAGTTTAACATGGCTTCTGTAGAAACCAACTATTTTCTAATACACCTGATAGTTCAAAGATAGCTAGTTAACGTTAATATTAAGCCCCAGTTTTAAATACCCATTTTAAATTAAGGATTTCAACACTCATAACCTCAGGTCATCTCAAAACATATAGCTTCAACAGAACAGAGACACAAAACAGCACGACACAGCATAATTCCATTATAGATCAAAACAGCACTTTTACTGAGCTCCATTGTTCTAACAAATACATTTGTAAGACAGTGTGACATTAAAACACAAGCCGTACCAGGTATCATTCCAAGGACAGGGCAGGCACTAGTGTCCACAATGTGCAAAATAGCGAAGTCAGCAGAAGTCGGACACTAGTGTCCACAATGTGCAAAATAGCAAAGTCAGCAGAAGTCGGACACTAGTGTCCACAATGTGCAAAATAGCAAAGTCAGCAGAAGTCTGACACTAGTGTCCACAATGTGCAAAATAGCGAGGGCAGCACGGTAGCATTGCGAACAGCACAATTGCTTCAGAGCTCCAGAGTCCCAGGTTCGATTCCGGCTTGGGTCACTGTCTGTGCGGAGTCTGCACATCCTCCCCGGTGTGCGTGGGTTTCCTCCGGGTGCTCCGGTTTCCTCCCACAGTCCAAAGATGTGCAGGTTAGGTGGATTGGCCATGATAAAATGCCCTTAGTGTCCAAAATTGCCCTTAGTGTTGGGTGGGGATTCTGGGTTATGGGGATAGGGTGGAGGTGATGACCTTGGGTTGGGTGCTCTTTCCAAGAGCCGGTGCAGACTCGATGGGCCGAATAGCCTCCTTCTGCACTGTAAATTCTATTATTCTAAGTCTAGTTTAAACTGGTTGTGATAATCGCACAGAATCGCATTCCATAACATACACAAGTATTCAGATATGAAACATTTAAAGCTAATGTTGCACATTGAAGATTGACAGCTAATCGTCAAATCAAACTCATTTGATTCTAACCTAAACCAATTGGGATTACATAGGGGTGTAGATGGCTAAAGACTGATATGATTTTGTATAACCGTGCGGGTCCGTATGGCCATCTTTATTCATGAATCATCGATACTTTGATCTAAATTATTCGCTGTCTCTATACTTTCACTTTTCCACTCTAACTGTTGAAGTAAATGCAATCTGATTTGCCGTAAGCAAGAAACCATTTCTGTATTATTTCAAAGTTAAATTGTGTACAAGTTGCTTCTTTTTAAGTCCTTTTTGCTAGCCGGACTTATTAGAGAATAAGATTTAAGTGGTTCTCAATTGTAAACAAATAGAGGCAATAAACGATTCTTGTTTGCACCCAATAAATTTTAACTCAAATTTCTACTGAGTTTTAGTGTCGCAAGTGCCACCAAATCCACATGGTAGGTCTCTACAACTGGCGTCGTTTGGCAAAAGGGGAGGAGCCAGCCAGGATGAAATCAGAAGACTGAAGAAAGACCAGAAGGACGGAAGACCCAAATAAAAACGGCTAGACTGCGGTAAGAAATATCTTTTTCACCCATTAAAAGTCTTAAAGCCGCCTCAAGCAGTGCTTCGACCCCTAGAAAGGACCTTTTTATAGACTGTGTTAATTCAATCGGGTGCTGGTCGTTAAAACTAAAATAAAACAGGACTGAAAGAATAGTCGGGCTAGTGTACACAGATACACAAACATAGTTGGCGACCAAAAAGTAAGGCTGAGTTTATGGCAGACATGACTCCTAAAATAGATTCAGGACCTTCAAATGGTAGAGAACAAGTTCCCACAATGTCCAAGGGAGGTCGCGCTGTACCGGATGTCTCTATTGACGATATATTGGGTTATCTTAGATCTTTGATTTGTCGATAATATGGACTGTCTGAAGTTGCAAGAAAGATTGAATCAAAATATGATATCCCCATAGGACAGTGGTTCCTTGATAATATCAAGAAGGCATGGGGAAAAACCACACGTTTAAATGGAGGAAAACGTATGAAATGGTCTTTTGCAGTAATGGCACAACTCCAAAAACATCAAGAGACAATCGCAAAAGCTAAATTCGATCATGACCTTAAGTTCACTAAAGACCAACTAGCAGCAGTTGTTGAAGAATTACGCGATGCAAAATCTAAACTTGAACAATGTGATCAGATTAAAACATTATTGGAAAATGAAACCTTTAAAGTTCAACAACAATCATTTCAAATTGATGAACTCCAAAAGAAAGATACTGACTCAGAATCCAAACTTCAACAGTTAATATCAGAAAATGATGGTCTTAAAAGTCAAAATTGCCAGTTATTTGAGGAAAAATGTATGCTGGAAAATGACAAGGACACCATGAAATGTCAGAACAAATTACTGACAGACAAATTAACAGCTCAAAAGCCTTCAAATCTGTCTTTAATAAATCAGCTGAACTCTCCAAAGCAAACAGCGACACCAACGGGAAGAGTTGAAATGATTTTAACTAAGGCCCAAGATATACCAGTGATATCTAAACCAAATCCTATATTATTGCAAGCTGCTACTGACATGAAAACAATGAATACACTGATCGAAGTTCCACAGGGGGAGTCTAGCAAAATGAACTATCTGTCAAGGACACTTTTACCACAGAACAAACCTAATTCTTACTCTTGAGACCGACCACAAAATGCTGCTGGCACCAATCCAAAAGCTTCTCATGGCAGCTTTAATAGACTGTGAGATTTTTAAACAAGAAAAGCCCATTCGGTTAAGCAACGAGCCTCATGGCAAACAAAGTGGCCTCATGGCAAACAACTTAACCCATTAAGCACCAAACAACTTGGAGATGAAGTGATAAAGACAACAACCTAGGTTGTAAACCATTTAAAAGATCTATCAAAAACCCATTTTGTCACTGGTTTAAAACCAGAACTGTCTGCAGCTTTAAACTTGATCCTACCCAGACCTCAGTCAGAAACCGCCTCTCCTCCTCCGTTACCGACAAATCTGTCCATAAGAGATATGAAATTCCTTTCTCGTGTTGAAGACGGCCATTTTGCGAGTTTCATATTTCATGATTACAAACTGGTCTCCTATGATGAAGGCCCGCCCCCTGGCTACAGGGATACGCCCCAAGTCACGTATCGTAAAAGTTGCCAAGAACTGTTAACTTGAGAAAACTCATTATTTTGAATGTTGCTTTGTTAATTTTAGGAAATTAACAAATCTTGTTAGCAGTACTCCCTTTAACAGAATCGATGAATTGATATACAGAAAACCAAGTTCATTCAGCGCAAGATTGGTTCAGTCATATGTTCAATAAATTGTGTTTGATATTTTAAAATAAATGTTTAAAATTAGCTTGAAAATTAAAACTTCAGACAATGTGTAAGGTGTTTTTAAGGAAAGTAACTCTGATTAAAAACAAATCCATGGAGAGAACACATTGTTCGAAGACACTTGATAAGGGAATTTGGCAGCAATCCAACTTTTACTCCCAGTCCATTTGAGTGACATTTTTAAAAAACGTTGAGATGCAAATGGCATAATTCCAAGGTATCCACCCATTATACGCCCATTTTTGTTTCTGCAGGAAAATTAACCCTTTCAACAAGCTTTTGCGCATAATCCAGAAGATGTCAAAGACTTGACAACTCACATCCAATACAAAGTTTAAAAAAAATTTTTTTTTTACAAACGTTTAATTGAGGTTTTTTTTTTGCATTTCAGCAACAACAAAATCAACAATATACATAACAAGAAAAATATAAACATGGTGCAAATTCCACCTTCCTCTCCCACAGGTCTTGCCATTACTTACCCCCCGAACCTACGCGAACCTAACCCCCTCCCCCCCCCTTTCTGCTGACGATTAGTTCTCTGCGAGGAAGTCGATGAATGGTTGCCACCTCCGGGCGAACCCCAGCAGAGACCCTCTCATGGCGAACTTAATTTTCTCCAGGCAGAGGAAGCCAGCCATGTCCGAAAGCCAGGTCTCCGATTTCGGGGGCTTTGAGTCCCTCCATGCCAACAATATCCACCTCCGGACTACCAGGGAAGCAAAGGCCAGAACATCCGCCTCTCTCTCCCCCTGGATTCCCGGATCCAGCGACACCCCAAAAATCGCCACCTCCGTACTCATTGCCACCCTCATATTTAATACTGTGGACATGGCATCGGCAAACCCCAGCCAAAATTCCCTTAGTTTTGGACATGCCCAGAACATATGGACATAATTCGCTGCCCCCCCCCCCCCCCCCCCCGCGCATTTCGCACACCTGCCCTCCACCCCATCCGGGCTGCTGTCATGTGAGCCCGGTGAACAACCTTAAATTGGATAAGGCTGAGCCTGGCACACGTTGCAGTAGTATTGACCCTTCCTAACGCGTCCACCCAGAGGCCCTCCTCTATCTCTCCCCTAGCTCCTCCTCCCACTTTTGCTTCAGCTCCTCGGTTTGCGTCTCCTCTGAACCCATAAGCTCTCTATATATGTCCGAGACGCTCCCCTCCCCTATCCATCCTCTAGAGACCACCCGATCCTGAATCCCCCTTAGCGGCAGGAGTGGGAAGGTTGGTACCTGCTTCCGCAAAATGTCCCGTATCTGTAAATATCGGAATTCATTTCCCCCAGCCAATGCAAACTTCTCCTCCAGCGCCCTCATACTTGGGAAGCTACCTTCCAAGAACCAGTCACCCATCCTCTCAATCCCCGCTCTCCGCCAAATTCAGAACCCCGCGTCCATCCTCCCCGGGGCAAACCGATGGTTGTTGCAGATTGGGGATCACACCGATGCCCCCTCTGCTCCCACATGTCTCCTCCACTGCCCCCAGACTCTCAGGGCTGCCACCACCGCTGGACTGGTGGAGTACCGCGCCGGCGGGAACGGCAGCGGCGCCGTCACCAATGCCCCTAAACTTGTGCCCTTACATGAAGCCGCCTCCATGCGCACCCACGCCGGCTCACCCCCCCCCCCCCCCCCCCACCTCCAAACCATGGCTATGTTAGTCACCCAGTAGTAATTGCTGAAATTCGGCAGCGCCAGCCCACCATCACCCGACTCCGCTCGAGCATTGCCCTCTTCACCCGCGGCGGCTTGCCACCCCCACACAAAGCCCACCATAATCATATTGATCTACTTAAAAAAGGACCGCGGGATGAAGATGGGGAGGCACTGGAAAACGAAAAGGAACTTCGGGAGGACCATCATTTTGACCGACCACCAGAGACAACGGGAGCGTGTCCCATCTTCGGAAATGCTCCTTCATCTGGTCCACCCACCGGGCCAGGTTCAATTTGTGTAGCCTGTCCCAATCCCTCGCCACCTGAATACCCAAGTACCTAAAACTGTCCCCTACCACTCTAAACGGCAGTTCCCCCAGTCGCCTCACCTGACCTCTCGCCTGAACCACAAACAACTCGCTCTTTCCCATATTAGCTTGTACCCCGAAAACCGGCCGAATTCCCCTAAGATTCCCATAATTTCCCCCATCCCCTCCATTGGGTCTGAGACATACATCAGTAGGTCATCCGCATACAGCGAGGCTCTGTGCTCCACCCACCCCGGAACAACCCCTTCCAGCCCCTTGAGGCCCTCAGAGCAATTGCCAGCGGCTCTATCGGCAGCGCAAACAGCAGTGGGGAGAGGGGACATCCCGGTCTCTTCCCCCGGTGTAGCCTGAAATATTCTGAAGTCGTCCTGTTTGTCCATACACGAGCTACCGGAGCCTGGTACAGCAATCTAACCCAGTCAACAAAGCCCCTTCCAAACCCGAACCGCTCCAGCACCTCCCATAAGTAATCCCACTCGACCCGGTCGAAGGCTTTTTCCGCGTCCATCGCAACCACCACTTCAACTTCCCTACCTTCCAGGGGCATCATGATCACGTTTAGCAACCTTCATACTTTGGCCCCCAGCTGCCTACCCTTAACGATCCCTGTCTGGTCCTCCCCTATAACGTCCGGTACACAGTCCTCAATCCTAGAGGCCAGAAGTTTGGCATCCACGTTCAGCAAGGCTATTGGCCTATAAGAATCACACAGCTCCGGTCTTTGTCCCTTTTGAGAATGAGCGAGATCATGGCCTGTGACATTGTCTGGGGTAAAACCCCTCTTTCCTTAGCCTCATTAAAGACCTTCAACAGTACAGACCCCAATATTCTGGAGAACTTTTTATAGAACTCGATTGGGTACCCATCCGGTCCCGGGGCCTTACCCGACTGCATGCCCTTCAAACACTCCACTATCTCCTCCAGCCTGATCGGGGCCCCCAGCCCTTCTACCAGCTCCCCATCCACCTTCGGGGAAGTCAACCCATCCAGAAAGTGCCTCATCCCATCCGGCCCCGCAGGGGGTTCCGACCTATACAACCTACTATAAAAGTCACAAAAGGTCTTGCTCACTCCTGCCGAGTCCCCGAGTTCCCATCCCCGTCAACAACTTTCCCTATTTCCCTAGCTGCCTCTCTCTTTCTGAGCTGCTGTGCAAGCATCCTACTGGCCTTCCTATGCTTGTAAATCACCCCCTTCGCCTTTCTGAGCTGCTGCACTGCCCTTCCTGTGGTGAACAAACCAAATTCCGCCTGCAGCCTCCGGCGTTCCCTTAACAACCCTACCTCTGGAGCCTCCGCATGCCTCCTATCCACTCGCAGAATCTCTTTTACCAGTCGGTCCGTTTCTGCCCTATCCGTCCTGTCCCTGTGAGCCCGGATCGAGATCAGCTCACCACTGCCTTCAGCGCTTCCCAGACCACCGCTGCTGAGACCTCCCCCGTGTCGTTTACCTGCAGGTAGTTCAGCATGCACTTCCTCAACCTCTCGCACACCAACAGCCCCACATCCAACCTCCATTGCGCGTGCTGCTTGCTATCCATAGTGACCTGTCCATCCAGTGCGGAGCATGGTCTGAGATCGTAATCGCCGAATAACCTGTGTCCACCACCCCCGCCATCAGAGCCCTGCCCACAACAAAGAAATCTATTCGGGAGTACACCCTGTGTACGTGGGAGAAAAAAGAAAATTCCTTGGCCCTCGGCTGCCTAAATCTCCATGGATCCCCCCCCCCCCCCCCCCCCCCCCATCTGCTCCATGAACCCTTTCAGCTCCTTTGCCATTGCTGGCACCTTGCCCGTTCTCGAGCATGACCGATCCAGGCCTGGATCAATAACCGTGTTGAAATCCCCACCCATAATCAGTCTGTGCGATTCCAGGTCTGGAATCTTCCCCAGCACCCTCTTTATAAAATCCCCATCGTCCCAATGTGGCGCGTATACGTTGACCAGCACTACCTTCATCCCGTGCAGCTTGCCACTAACCATGATATATCGGCCTCCCACATCCGAGACTATCCTCCCCACCTCAAATGCCACCCGCTTGTTAATCAGAATCGCAGCCCCTCTTGTCTTTGAATCCAGCCCTGAGTGGAAAACCTGATAACCCAACCTTTCCTCAACCTGACCTGATCCACTACTTTAAGATGTGTCTCCTGCAGCATCACCACGTCCACCTTCAGTCTCCTCAGATGCGCAAACACACGTGCCCTCTTTACCGGCCCATTTAGCCCCTGGACATTCCAGGTGACCAGCCTAGTTGGGGGGCAAAGGGCCCCCCCCACAAAGGGGCAAAGGCCCCCCGCTGGTCAGCCATTCCCTTTCTTGGGCCCGCCTCTAGCCCATGCGCCGCACCAGCTATAAGCCTTCTTAACACCTGTTTCAACCTACCTTGCCACCTTCAGAGAATTATGGACTTGAATGAGCTGGAAGCTCATTCTTCCAGCAGAGCGGGCAGAGAGGGGAGCGATTTTTGGAGGGGAGAGCTGGAAGCTAAGCTGTGTTTTTGATTTTTAACTTACTTTTTCGGAGCAGGAAACCGGAAGTCGGCCGTGGGGAGACCTGGGAAGGTTGTATTACCCAATAAATTTGAAAGGTGAGGAAACCAGAGACATTACATGTGTAGTGTCTCCCACCCTCCCGCCTCCTCTAACCTAAAAAAAAAAGACTCAGTGCTGTGAGCAGGTAAGCTATTTTTTCTTTCATTTTTACTGGGAGACTAAGTAGAGTTGATAGCAGCGAGGGCAGTGGAATGTTCCTCCTGCAGAATGTCCGAGGTAAGGGAGACCACCGGTGTCCTTGCTGACTTCACCTGCGGGAAGTGCAGCCATCTCCAGCTCCTCACAGACCAGTGTTAGGGAACTGGAGCTGGATGAACTGAGGGTCATTCGGGAAGCTGAGGGGATGATAGATAGAAGCAACAGGGACATAGTTACACCTGAGAACAAAGGTAGCTGGGTAACAGTTCGAGGTGGGAAGAGGAGGAAGCAGTCAGTGCAGGGATCCCCTGTGGTCGTTCCTCTCAACAATAAGTATACCGCTTTGGATACAGTTGGGGGGTATTACCTAGCAGGGGTAGGCTGCAGTGACCGGGTCTCTGGCACGAGGTCCGGTTCTGGGGCTCAGAAGGGAAGGGGAGATATTAGGAGAGCAGTAGTTATAGGGGACTCAATAGTTAGAGGTACAGACAGGTGGTTCTGTGGGCACGGGAGAGACTCTCGGATGGTTTGTTGCCTCCCGGGTGCCAGGGTCCATGACGTCTCGGATCGTGCCTTCAGGATCCTTAAGGGGGAGGGGGAGCAGCCAGAAGTCGTGGTGCGCATTGGTACCAACGACGAAGGTAGGAAAAGGGGTGTGGATGTAACAAACGAGTTTAGGGAGTTAGGCTGGAAGTTAAAAGCCAGGACAGACAGAGTTGTCATCTCTGGTTTGTTGCCGGTGCCACGTGATAGCGAGGCTAGGAATAGGGAGAGAGTGCAGTTGAACACGTGGCTGCAGGAATGGTGTAAGAGGGAGGGCTTCAGGTATTTGGATAATTGGAGTACATTCTGGGGAAGGTGGGACCTGTACAAGCAGGACGGGTTGCATCTGAACCAGAGGGGCACCAATATCCTGGGATGGAGGTTTTCTAGTACTCTTCAGGAGGGTTTAAACTAATTTGGCAGGGGAATGGGAACCGGATTTGTAGTCCAGCAACTAAGGTAGCCGATGTTCAGGACGCCAAAGCATGTAGTGAGGCAGTGGGGAAGGTAACACTGACAAAGGAGAGTACTTGCAGGCACGGAGATGGGTTGAAGTGTGTATACTTCAATGCAAGGAGCATCAGGAATAAGGTGGGTGAACTTAAGGCATGGATCGGTACTTGGGACTACGATGTGGTGGCCGTCACGGAAACCTGGATAGAAGAGGGGCAGATATGGTTGTTGGAGGTTCCTGGTTATAGATGTTTCAATAAGATTAGGGGGATGGCATTGTTAATTAGAGATAGTATAACAGCTGCAGAAAGGCAGTTGGAGGAGGATCTGCCTACTGAGGTAGTATGGGTTGAAGTCAGAAATAGGAAAGGAGCAGTCACCTTGTTGGGAGTTTTCTATAGCCCCCCAATAGCAGCAGAGATGTGGAGGAACAGATTGGGAAACAGATTTTGGAAAGATGCAGAAGTCACAGGGTAGTAGTCATGGGTGACTTCAACTTCCAAAAAATTGAGTGGAAACTCTTTAGATCAAATAGTTTGGATGGGGTGGTGATTATGCAGTGTGTCCAGGAAGCTTTTCTCACACAGTATGTAGATTGTCCGACCAGAGGAGAGGCCATATTGGATTTGGTACTTTGTAATGAACCAGGGCAAGTGATAGATTTGTTAGTGGGGGAGCATTTTGGCGATAGTAGCCACAATTCTGTGACTTTCACTTTAATAATGGAGAGGGATAGGTGTGTGCAACAGGGCAAGGTTTACAATTGTGGGAAGGGTAAATACGATGCTGTCAAACAAGAACTGAAGTGCATAAGTTGGGAACATGGGCTGTCAGGGAAGCACACAATTGAAATGTGGAACTTGTTCAAGGAACAGATATTACGTGTCCTTGATATGTATGTCCCTGTCAGGCAGGGAAGAGATAGTCGAGTGAGGGAACCATGGTTGACAAGAGAGGTTGAATGTCTTGTTAAGAGGAAGAAGGATACTTATGTAAGGCTGAGGAAACAAGGTTCAGACAGGGCGCTCGAAGGATACAAGATAGCCAGGAGAGAACTGAAGAAAGGGATTAGGAGAGCTAAGAGAGGGCATGAAAAATCTTTGGTGGGTAGGATCAAGGAAAACCCCAAGGCCTTTTACACATATGTGAGAAATATGAGAATGACTAGAGCGAGGGTAGGTCCGATCAAGGACAGTAGCGGGAGATTGTGTATGGAGTCTGAAGAGATAGGAGAGGTCTTGAACGAGTACTTTTCTTCAGTATTTACAAATGAGAGGGGCCATATTGTTGGAGAGGAGATACTTGTTAGGAAGGAAGTTGTGTTGGGCATTTTGAAAAACTTGAGGATAGACAAGTCCCCCGGGCCTGACGGGATATATCCAAGGATTCTATGGGAAGCAAGAGATGAAATTGCAGAGCCGTTGGCAATGATCTTTTCGTCCTCACTGTCAACAGGGGCGGTACCAGGGGATTGGAGAGTGGTGAATGTCGTGCCCCTGTTCAAAAAAGGGAATAGGGATAACCCTGGGAATTACAGGCCAGTTAGTCGTACTTCGGCGGTAGGCAAAGTAATGGAAAGGGTATGGAGGGATAGGATTTCTGAGCATCTGGACACTGCTTCATTAGGGATAGTCAGCACGGATTTGTGAGGGGTAGGTCTTGCCTCACAAGTCTTATTGAATTCTTTGAGAATGTGACCAAGAACGTGGATGAAGATAAAGCAGTGGATGTAGTGTACGTGGATTTTATAAGGCATTTGATAAGGTTCCCCATGGGAGGCTTATGCAGAAAGTAAGGAGGCATGGGATAGTGGGAAATTTGGCCAGTTGGATAACAAACTGGTTAACTGATAGAAGTCAGAGAGTGGTGGTGGATGGCAAATATTCAGCCTGGAGCCCAGTTACCAGTGGCGTACCGCAGGGATCAGTTTTGGGTCCTCTGCTGTTTGTGATTTTCATTAATGACTTGGATGAGGGAGTTGAAGGGTGGGTCAGTAAATTTGCAGACGATACGAAAATTGGTGGAGTTGTGGATAGTGAGGAGGGCTGTTGTCGGCTGCAAAGAGACATAGATAAGATGCAGAGCTGGGCTGAGAAGTGGCAGATGGAGTTTAACCCTGAAAAGTGTGAGGTTGTCCATTTTGGAAGGACAAATATGAATGCGGAATACAGGGTTAATGGTAGGGTTCTTGGCAATGCGGAGGAGCAGAGAGATCTTGGGGTCTATGGTCATAGATCTTTGAAAGTTGCCACTCAAGTGGATAGAGCTGTGAAGAAGGCCTATGATGTGCTAGTGTTCATTAGCAGAGGGATTGAATTTAAAAGCCGTGAGATGATGATGCAGCTGTACAAAACGTTGGTAAGGCCACATTTGAAGTACTGTGTGCAGTTCTGGTCACCTCATTTTAGGAAGGATGTGGAAGCTTTGGAAAAGGTGCAAATGAGATTTACCAGGATGTTGCCTGGAATGGAGAGTAGGTGTTACGAGGAAAGGTTGAGGGTGTTAGGCCTTTTCTCATTAGAACGGAGAAAGATGAGGGACGACTTGATAGAGGTTTATAAGAATTATGGAGTTTAATTTAGATAAATGTGAGGTGATGCATTTTGGCAGATCGAATCAGGCCAGGACCTACTCAGTTAATGGTATGGCGTTGGGGAGAGTTATAGAACAAAGAGATCTAGGAGTACAGGTTCATAGCTCCTTGAAGGTGGAGTCGCAGGTGGACAGGGTGGTGAAGAAGGCATTCGGCATGCTTGGTTTCATTGGTCAGAACATTGAATACAGGAGTTGGGACGTCTTGTTGAAGTTGTACAAGACATTGGTACGGCCACACTTGGAATACTGTGTGCAGTTCTGGTCACCCTATTATAGGAAGGATATTATTAAACTGGAAAGAGTGCTGAAAAGATTTACTAGGATGTTGCTGAGACTTGATGGTTTGAGTTATAAGGAGAGGCTGGATAGACTGGGACTTTTTCCTTGGAGCGTAGGAGGCTTAGGGGTGATCTTATAGAGGTCTATAAAATAATGAGGGGCATAGATAAGGTAGATAGTCAACATCTTTTCCCAAAGGTAGGGGAGTCTAAAACTAGAGGGCATAGGTTTAAGGTGAGAGGGGAGAGATTCAGAAGGGCCCAGAGGGGCAATTTCTTCACTCAGAGGGTAGTGAGTGTCTGGAATGGGCTGCCAGAGGTAGTAGTAGAGGCGGGTACAATTGTGTCTTTTAAAAAACATTTAGATAGTTACATGGGTAAGATGGGTATAGAGGGTTATGGGCCAAGTGCGGGCAACTGGGACTAGCTTAATGGTAAAAACTGGGCGGCATGGACTGGTTGGGCCGAAGGGCCTGTTTCCATGCTGTAAACTTCTATGATTCTATGATTCTATGATCAGGGGAATAGACAGAGTCGACAGTCAGAGACCTTTTCCCCAGGTGGAACAAACCATTACAAGGGGACATAAATTTAAGCTGAATGGTGGAAGATATAGGGGGGATGTCAGAGGTAGGTTCTTTACCCAGAGAGTAGTGGGGGCATGGAATGCATTGCCTGTGGAAGTAGTTGAATCGGAAACTTTAGGGACCTTCAAACGGCTGCTGGATAGGTACATGGATTACGGTAGAATGAGGGGATGTAGATTAATTTGTTCTTAACCTAGGACAAAAGTTCAGCACAATATCGTGGGCCGAAGGGCCTGTTCTGTGCTGTATTTTCCTATGTTCTATGTTCTAACCCCAAGGTCCCTCTGCTCCTGCACTCCCCTCAAAGTTGTACCATTGAGCTTATATTGTCTCCCCATGTTTCTTCAACCAAAATGCATTACCTCACATTTTACTGCATTGAAGTTCTACTGCCAGGTGTCTGCCCATTTGGCCAACTTATCAATGTCCCTCTGAAGTCGCTCAGCGTCATCCTCACAATTCACTATTCTCCTTAGCTTAGTATCATCTGCCCAATATAGGCCCAATACACACTCAGACCCGCATCACAAGGACCAATTTACTGACACTTTGTTGGTGAGCTAAGTATAATGAGAAAATCCATAAGATTCACACCACCTTCAGTGAATCAAAGTAAAATTCACTTAGATAGCACAGGGTTCACAGTTTTACAAGATTCAAGTATAATGAGAACATCTTTTCCCCCGCAGAGAGTAGGTCTAAAATGCATTGTCTGAGAATGTGGTGATGCAGGTTCAAACGATGCAATCAAAAGGATTGTTATTTGAAAAGCAGCAATTTGCCAAGTTATGGGGAGAAGGCAGGAGAATGGCATTAATTGAAATGTCCATTCTGAGAGATAGTACTGACATGATGGGCCAAATAGCCGTCTTCTGTGTTGTATCAACGATGTGATTGGATGATTATGGTCTCCAATGCAAATACACACTTTCTTAAATGTGCAATCTAATACTGCACCCAGTACTCCAGATGTGATCTATAAAAGTCCTGCACATCTTTATTCCTGAACTCCAATTCCCTTGCAACAAAGGCCAACATGCCATTTACCTTTCGAATTGTTTGCTGTATTTTCACGCTAACTTTCTGTGTTCCTTGTCCCAGCATTCCCCAGTCCCAATGAACATCAAAACATACAAATTTCTCATCTCTTCACAAATATATTACTGTTCTTTTCTGACAACCAAAGTAAATAACTTCACACTTTCCTAAATGATACTCCATCTGCTATCTTGTTGCCCACTCCATTTACCTGTCCATGTCTCTTTGCAGTTTCCATACCCACCCACAGCTTACCTTTCCACTGAGCTTTGTATCATCAGAAAACTTGCACATTGTAATAATTACAGGACGAGCGGAGTGAAAGGCCAAACGGGTTCATTTTAAACTGAAAATAAAACCGCTATCACAGCACAAAACAAACATCCCAGCCCTGGACTATCGGCAACTGTCGGTCTGGTTCTGGGGGCTACATTTAAAGATCTGAACGAACCCCAGTGGGGCCAGCCTCCGCCCACTCACCACGGGAACTTGTATTCTACAAATCCCATGGGGAGATCAATCAGCGATCCCCCGTGGTCCTCGTGAGGTTTATCACACATACGTTACTCTGTCTCTTTTTCTAAGTAATAATATAAATGTAAATAGCCGATACCCAGCAGATTCTTGTGGTACGGAACGTTTCCTGTCTGCCAACTTGGAAATGCTCTCCATATGCCCAGTTTCTGATTACTATTCTAACCACTCCTCTAACCATCTTGCCCCCAACTCCGTGAGCCCTTAAGGCCGCCTAACAGGACCCAAACCATGCACGGAGTATAAAGGATGAAATACTGGGCGCTTGACAAGAAGGTTACAGACATTGGGCGGTATTAAGAGACCGAAGACAGTTACTGGGATGGAGAGGGGTTTATGGCTGTTGGGGATTTCAGACAAAGGGGAGCATTTGAAAGCAATTGAGGAGATACAACAATAGTGAGTATTTTTAGAGGCTGGGGAAGATTACAGCACTGTGTGCATTGTGGGGAATTAGACGATTTTACGGGAGGTAGGGAAGGTTGGAGGGGCTGGAGAAGATTACAGAGGTAGGTAGGGTTGTCGGGACTGTAGGGTTATAGGATCTGAAGGAGATTGCTGAGATAGGATGTGCTATCTCAGAGGAGAGCTACAAGAGAATACACAAAGCAGGAAGAGCTTAAAACAACTGGGGGTGTTCTTACAGTATTGCAGATGTTGTACCGGTTGTAGGAGGTGCAGAATATTACAAAGATAGAGAGCGTTCTAGTCTCTGAATGAGATTACAGAAATAGAGACAGTTTTAGGGATTGACGGATTTTACAGAGCTAGGAAGGGTTGTAGGAGTTGGAGGATATAGGTTGTAGCCTCTGAATGACAAACGCAGATCAGAAGGGCCGTAGGTTTGGAGAATCTTAAAGAGAAATGGAGGGATCAAGGGGTGAAAATGTTAATTGATTGGGAGGGTTGTAGTGGTTGGAGTTGGGAACAGAGATCGATGGTCTGGAGGTGGTAATAGAGATAGGGGGCGGAGTTCTCCATTCCTGAGGCTAAGTGCCGGTGCCAACGGAGGATCTGCAGATTTTTGACGATGGGAAAATTGGCACGAACCCCTCAACGATTCTGGTCCCGGGGAGAGGCTAGCACCAGCGTCACGTGGAGCACCCATGGATCGTGCAGAAACCGGCTGGAGAATGGCCGGGTCCCGGGCCACCCATGCGCAGGGCTGACAAGCTGCACCGGGCGTGCTGGAAAACATGCCGCCGGCCGTGCTGGACTGCATACCCACCCACCTCAACCCCACAGCCCACCCCCTGGCCACCCCCCACCACTCCCTCCAGCCCTAGCAGACGCCCCCGGCCAGCGGCACGGATCCTGGCCCAATGTGGCGGCGCAGGACACTGTTCGCAGCCGGCACACCAGGTTCACGACCGCTGGGACCACACGTGGCCCGTGCCGTTTGGAACTGGGCCCATCGGAGACGGATCGTCGCGGGTGGGCCGGCTGATGATGTGGCAACGGCCTTGCGACTCTGTGTGCTACACGTCCCAATGGTGCCAATTTGGAGGGGGCGGAGCATCGTGAACCGGCGTCAAACCGGCGCCTGCCCTGACTCCGGCGTCGGAAGCCATTCTCCACCCTGTAGCCGATCCCAATTTTGGTGTCAGCTATGGAGAATTCCGCCCAGGGAGTGTAATAAGGGCTGAAGAAGCTGACGCAGTTGTTGAGGATCGTTGGCTCTGTATCAAGTTGCAGTTATGGGGAGGGTTGCAAGAGCTGAGGATAGAATCAGGGGTTGGAGAATGTTAGAGAGACATTTTTAAAAATCCACTAAAGAGGCAATTGAGCGCGGCCAATCCACCTGCCCTGCACAGCTTTTAGTTGTGGGGATGAGACCCACACTGACACGCGGAGAATGTGCAAACCCCACACAGGTAATGACCCGGGGCCGGGATCGAACCCGGGTCCTTGGCTCTGTGAGGCAGCAGCAGTGTGTTAGAGAGACTTGGTCATTGGAACAGGAGGCAGCTTGTCCAGATCTGACAGAGGGAGGGGCACAAGTGTTCAGAAGTGGGAGCCACACTGAGAACAGTCACACTGCCACAGGCCATTACTCCATTTTCATCATCGGACCCGGCTGCACTTCCTCGCAAGTCAAGACTGGGATGTGATTGGATATATTTCAGTGCGGTGATGAGCCATCAAGGTGAGGCTTGGCTCAATCCACTGCAAAGTGGTAATCTAATTGTGAAGGTCATTGGTCTCGATACACCCGGGTTGGGGGGGGGGGGGGGGGTACCACCCTGAATGGGCCGGCACCGTCAGATGAGGAGCCTGCAGGAGAATGGACATATGTGGTCAGTGGGAGGGATGGGTCAGGCTGTATGGCATTAACAACTCACGGGTGACAGGTCATCCCCCGCAACCTCCAGGGCCTGTTCCTCGTAGGATGTGAGGACTCTGATATCCGGCACCCCACCGCCTGTCTGGCAATTCTCCCATCTGTTGTGGGCCAACTTCTCCTGCCTCATACAGAGGAGGCATTGTGAGCTGCGTGCTTCGTTCATCGCGGGAAGGGGGGGGGGGGGGGCGGGGAGGCGTACGGAGGGGAATGGGGACTATGGGGGGATGGAGAATATGGGGGATGGGGAGTATGGAGATGGGGAGTATGGGGGGATGGGGAGTTTGGGGGGCGATAGGGAGTACGCTGTGTCCATAACTGGAAAATATAGGTAGACACTAACCACTCGGTCCCGAGTTACTGACCATCCGATCCTGGCCTCTGCAACCTCCGCCCAGGCCCGGTTGACATCTGTGGGTGACAACCTCCTTCCCACCTCGGGGAACAGCGTGCCCCACGTCTCCTCCATGGCATCCAGTAAAAGCTCGAGCTCTGTATCCGTGAATCTCGGGGCCTGCTTTGAAATTGCATTAGTGCCACGTGGTGTGAATGCTGCCGCATTAGCATGTCCTAAATGGCTCCGGCAGTCACGCCCCCATCAGGATCGGGGAACACCTCCCATTCAGTCCTGGTGTCTACACTTAGCCTCTCAAACAGAGAATTCTGCCCCTTGTTCTTTGCTTCCTGACTTGATTCTCTAAATTGGGGAATTGTGGTCCCTGTGACATCACACTGTCGGGTATGATGCTATTGTGACAGAGTTCTGTGATGTCACGGTACCCACCGTGTTTGTTTACGTCATCCCGCATCACCTGTTTCCATAGTTACCCAGTTTAACTCGCTGTTGACAGAATCTTTACCATTGATTTGGTCTTCTACCTGCCAACTGCTCACACAGAAAACGATTGCTAAGAGTGAACATTTTATCCAAGCACTCAGAACAATGATCGTGACTACGTGGATTATATATTGTTGGGCAAATGGTAAGATACACGGAGCAGTTTGTTCCGTTTCTATCGCAAAGATTGATGAAGTGAATACTGTAGAAATTATCCCCGGTGGAGATCAGGCACAATGTGTCAACAGTCAAAATACCTCAGCTGCTGTTGTGTCTGCAGAGGAGATCGAAGTTGGAACCGAACAGCCAGAAGAGGAGCTGAACCTCCAGGCCCTCATGTCAGAGATCAAAGGTCAGCTGTTGTGGAGGAGGGTGATCCTGGTACCAAGCGGCCAGAATGACCAGCAGGATCTGGGAGTTTCCCTGGAGATCAGCGAAGGTGTGAGAGACTGTAAAATGATCGACGTGGACAAGCAGCGCACCTGAACCAATGGTTGAATCTCTTACTCCAGCTGTTAATCTTGATGACATTGAATGCCAAATTGAACTGCAGGAAAATAGCGTCAATGTCAGTAGTGATGTGGAAGACAGATCTGCCGGTGAGGTCTCCTCTGTTGCCATCGATCATCATCCAGAGGACCAAACCTCACTGCTCAGCAACACTGAGGGAGCCACTGTGGACAATACCCCATCTTCTTCATAGATGATGAAGAAATGGACAGTATCGATCTAGAATCCGCGTCGGACGCTAGGAGCTTCAGGTCCTCCGGATTTTTATTCGTGCAATTCCCGAGCAGCGGTGAGAATGACTCACTGCTGAGCAACATTGAGGGAGACATAATGGACAATACCACAGCGAGAGGAATGGACAACATTGACCTGGAATCGCTGTTGGTCTCAGAGACCTACAATTTAACCGGACGTTTACGCTTGCAGTTCCCGCGTGACACTGAGAGTGAGCAGTCTATTCGGAGACCATTACTGACACATTCTGTTGAGAGAATGCAGTGAAGAAAGGACTGAAAAAAAGTCAAGTCGCTTCAGACACCAGGAACATCGTTGAACGCTCAGCAGTTCGCGTCAGAAGTTGGAAAGCCGAAGTTGAAGAGAAGATCCGCAGAGGCCCTGGACAATATCCCATTCCCAATAGTGCTTTCCGCCCCGAATGCCGGCTCGCCAGTTGATTCGCCGAGGTAGAGCTCGGAGGGCCAGGCACGTTGAGGATCAGAGGGCACTGGGGTAGGGGGGAGGGGCCAGGTAGAGGGTGATGAGGGAGTGGGGTCGGGAGGGTTGGGGGGGGGGGGGGGGGGGGGGGGGGGGGGGCTCTCTCGGAAATGGGATATTGTGCAGCACATTAAACAACTCTCTGCACAAACATTTTGATGCCTCTGTCACTTTCCTCCGCAATGCGGGCTGACCCCCGGACCACTTTGCCCGTCTCTCCAGACAATCCCCCCTCCCCCTGGCACCAACCCACCCACCGGCCGTGATCATCTCCCGGAGCTGTGTCCCAGCCCCTGGGTGTTCGGATGTTGGCTGCTGCGTGTGTGGTGTTGACCCCCACACAGTCTCCGGGCATCAAGGTTCGATTGGAATACGAGTGCAATGACTCCCACATGCTACATGGCGCCACTTGGCACGACACATGGGATTGGGATTCAAGGGTTGGCATGGTGGCGCTGCGAGGGATTGCCCCCCCAGCGTTTCCCCTCCACCCTCCCATGGTGGCCCACCCCCAGCCGAGGGTTCCCCACCCCCCGCCGAGTACTGGGGTGGCAAGACCAGCCCCCCCCTCCCCGGTCTCTTTCCTGTGCACAAAGATTGCTTCTCCCCTTCTCGGCTCCCCACGGAAACCCTTCTGCCAGGTGCACGTTTTGAAAAAGGAGTGTCAATGGGCGCCGGCGTGACCACTTGCTGGGGAGGCCGGGAAATGACAGGAGGCCGTTGGATGACAGGTGGCTCTCGTTAATTGTATGGAAATGGGCCTTAAATCGGTGATAGTTGGTTTCTGCCACGCTACGGCGGGATTCCGAATTCACCGACGGGAGCAGGCCGGTTGCATCGCAAACTGTTTGGCACCTGGCGCGGTTACTGTTTTTGGCCTCGCCCACTATTTCCCGGCCTCGTTACGCTTGAGCACAGGTGTAATGAGGCCGGAAGATCATGCCCAGAATTTCTGTTGGCACTGGGGAGCTGAACTCAGAGATCGGGCTGCCATTTTGAAGAGCACTGTCTCCCTTTCAGGACCCCCACCCATCACCCACTCCCTACTTACGGGCCCTGTACTCCCCCTCCCTTCAAACCCTCCCTCCACCCTCATATTATGGGCAAGCTCCCTCTCGCCCCTTGGAAGAGACAACCTGGGGTGGACCAGGCGGAACGGCACCCAGGGGGGTCATCAGAGACTCCAGGGTGGTCAGGGTAGCTGCAGGGTCGCCCTCTGGCCTTATCCCTGGTATGCAGTCAACTTTGCACTGTCCAGCTGGCACCCTTGCACTGCAACCCTGGCAACCAGGCAGTGCTCCTGCTGGCTCGGCAGTGCCATCCCAGCACCTTGTTCAGTTTAGGTTTAAAGTTAAAGCTAGTTTAATATTCTGATTCAGAATAAAGTTTTGTTTAACAATAGCCAAGCCGTAGTTTTTATGATGTCACTCCTGGAGTGAATCATTCTTTCTGCACACTCTTACAAAATAAACTAAAATATTGGGTTTTGGTCCAGTTTCCTAGACACTGTTGGGGCCGGGGCGAGGATCGTAGTATCGAGGCTGTCTGCTGCTCACAGGTAACCGGAGTCATTGTGATCCCCATAACCTTCAAAGGTTCCCCTGTATATATGGCCAACGTGGCCCTGGAGTCTCGCAGGGCTCGGGGCAAGATGCCCATCCGGAGATGTCGGAATGTTTATTCCCCGACGGTGGAGACGTCAGCTCCCGTATCCGCCTCTATTTCTCGGGAATGGCCATTGACCAAGAGTGTAATCTTTATCAGGGACACCGTAGGGATGATGATGCAGTTTAGTATTGCTCATTCTGACAGCTCTGACTGGCTCATGTTTTTTGGCCACACTTGCAGCAATCTTGCGGCTGACATTTGTCGTCCTCCCGGAAGGTTTGCCCAGTACTTCTCGGGTTTTGTGTCTGTCTAGAGATGCCAGAATGTCCTTGCTGAATGTCGAGTTGCTGGTGAGTGTGGCACATGAGAGCTTTCATTGGGAATTCTGTCCTGGTATTCCCAGGGATCGTCCCAGCCGTGTAGAATCGGTAACGCTACAGGTTTACGGACAGTTTAGGGTCGTAATGTTTCTTTACTAAATCCACAAGATGGTTGAACATCTGGGCCCTTTCTCGCCTTATGCACTGTCCAGCTGGCACCCTTGCACTGCAACCCTGGCAACCAGGCAGTGCTCCTGCTGGCTCGGCAGTGCCATCCCAGCACCTTGTTCAGTTTAGGTTTAAAGTTAAAGCTAGTTTAATATTCTGATTCAGAATAAAGTTTTGTTTAACAATAGCCAAGCCGTAGTTTTTATGATGTCACTCCTGGAGTGAATCATTCTTTCTGCGCACTCTTACAAAATAAGAGTTAATTGTTATGGGCCAACTTCTCCTGTGGGACAGAGAGGGCAATGTGAGCCACATAAAAGCTTCAGTGGCAGTGGAAGGGGGAGCTGTGGCGGGTGACAGGCATGGGCACCGCTGCTGATGATGGGTGGGGTGCGCAGGTTGGTGCCAAGGTGTACTGGAGGTGGGGGTGCTGTGCAAACCACAGGGCCGTGAGGATAAGGGGGTGCAGCCGCGGTGGCGTGTGAGACTGGTGCGAGGTGGCGGATGCTAACTCACCCCTGCTGCCCGATGGAGGTCGTTGATCTTCTTGCGGCACTGGGTGTCGGTCCTCCTGGTGACACCCCCTGAGTTGATGGCCGCTGCCACTGCCTCCCAGGCGGCACTGGCTGACCTGTGGCTGACCCTCCAACCACTTGGAGGAACAATTTATCCTATGTGGACTCCACCATGTTCAACAGTCTGGTGAGGTCGGCATCCCTGAATCACTGTGCAGGTCTCCTTGGCCACATGGCTGTGTGCTGTCTGGGGTTTGCTCTGTGAAATGTGTGAATGCCGTGAGCTTTTGTCCTCTAGAAAATGAGTGAAAAATTGATAATGGAAAATAAGGAGCTGGCTGATGAATTGAACAGAATTGTATCATTGTTCATTCGAAAGGATACAAGTAACTTTAGGGGTTGCCCACTTAAGGCAGATTTGAGAAGAAGTATTTTCTCTCCGAGCGGGATGTGTCATTGGAACACTCTTCCTCAAAAGGCAGTGGAAGCAGAGTCGGTGAATATATTTACAGCTAACTGGATAGATTCTCGACAAGTAGCAACGTGAATGGTTGTTGGGGGCAGCTGGGAATGTGGCGTTGAGGTTACAATCAGATCAGCCATGATCTTGCTTTTCACCTGATTATTAAGCTGACGTTAGCCACCCTATTTCTGCTTCATCTTACACTTCAGTTCTTTTATCATCCTGGGAGCTCAACGAGTTGTCCTGCTTTTCCTTCTTGTACGAATAAACACTGACGGTGCCTGAAGTATTTAATCTCTAGAAGGGGAGCACTGTTCTGTTACAGTTTTGCTGCCAATCGTTGGTTGCAATTAATCCGGAATAGGTTCTAAATCCCTTGAAATTGGTCCCAAGTGTTTTTATTCTCGATTCTTTCCTGTTCTTTTCCAGAGCTTATCTAATTCTTGTATGTTCTTATTTTCCCTTTTCCCTAAACGTTGCGGAGACCAGCAGTAAGCAGAAAAATGCGGCGAGAGCAGCGATCGCTAGATCAGCGAGGAGGATAACGGAGCAGTGAGAGCAGCGATCGCTAGATCAGCGAGGAGGATAACGGAGCGGTGAGAGCAGCGATCGCTAGATCAGCGAGGAGGATAACGGAGCAGTGAGAGCAGCGATCGCTAGATCAGCGGGGAGGATAACGGAGCGGTGAGAGCAGCGATCACTAGATCAGCGAGGAGGATAACGGAGCAGTGAGAGCAGCGATCGCTAAATCAGCGAGGATAATGGAGCGGTGAGAGCAGCGATCGCTAGATCAGCGAGGAGGATAACGGAGCAGTGAGAGCAGCGATCGCTAGATCAGCGAGGAGGATAACGGTGCGGTGAGAGCAGCGATTGCTAGATCAGCGAGGAGGATAACGGAGCGGTGAGAGCAGCGATCGCTAGATCAGCAAGGAGGATAACGGAGCGGTGAGAGCAGCGATCGCTCGATCAGCGAGGAGGATAACGGAGCAGTGAGAGCAGCGATCGCTAGATCAGCGAGGAGGATAACGGAGCAGTGAGAGCAGCGATCGCTAGATCAGCGAGGAGGATAACGGAGCGGTGAGAGCAGCGATCGCTCGATCAGCGAGGAGGATAACGGAGCGGTGAGAGCAGCGATCGCTCGATCAGCGAGGAGGATAACGGAGCAGTGAGACAGCGAGCGGGAGACCAGCAGCATGGATAAACGCTCCACTGAAACAGATTATTTGCTCAAATTCAACTTGTGTTTAATCCAATTTCTTCATACAAATGTAGTTGTATTTAGACAAACTTAAAATGTTTACTGATATAATTTGCCTTTGTTCATCGATATACAATGTGTAAAATACAAATTTTAATGTTATGTATTTAATTAAGTTTACTTTTTAATTAGGTTTACTTATTGGTTTTAAATTAATTAATTGATCTAGCTTGCATTAGAGGTGTTTATATTAAATTCAATGTTTACAGATTTAACCCGACACGCCTCCTTGTGTTGTGATGATCGATGTGAATGTTTCTTCCAGCTCCAATCACACACTCACCGAGAGGGAAAAATGATAAAGAGAGGGAGAAAGAGAGGGAGAAAGAGTGAGTGTCAGTGTCTGCTCCCTCATGGCCTCTGTTTCAGTGCCAGCTCTGCTCAAAGTCTCACCCACTGTCACCACACTTTGTCCCAGGGTAGTGGGGTGTTATAACCTGCCTGCTTACCATTGGCTGGAGACTAATGACAATCCCACAATCCTGTGGGAGTATGAGCTTCCCCATTGAGGGGGGCGGAGAAATCATTAGCAGACTCCCTGTATAAATAAAGCTGGCCAGTTTGGAACTAGCAGGAAGGAGTAAGCAGCAAGTGAGGTTGCTGCTGTTGTGTATATATATGTTATTGTAAATAAATGTTATTTCTTTGTATCCTTGAAACTTGTGCTGGATTCTTCGTGGCCCTCACAAAACTGCGACGAGAATTAAAGTGAATAGCTGTCTACACTACTGAGCCACCTCCCTGGATTTTTGTTGGATACAGGTTGGAAGTAGTTTTCTATTACACCATGCCTCTGTACGGACGTTTGGATGTTTTTGATGCTGCGCTGGAAAGCTGGAACCAGTATGCACAACGGATGCGTTACTATTTCCGGGCAAACAATATCACCGAAAATGAGCGCCAGGTGGTCATATTGCTCACCGCCTTTGGCCAGCGTACGTTTGGGGTGATTAGGAGCCTTACGTACCCATCTTTGCCGGACACCAAAACGCTTGAGGAACTTGCGAATTTAGTGGGGCAGCATTTTAACCCAGCCCCGTCCACGATAGTCCAACGTTACCGGTTTAATACCGCTGAGAGGACCCCAGGAGAATCCCTTGCCGACTTTCTATCCAGGCTACGCAGGATTGCGGAGTACTGTGACTATGGTGAGACCTTGTCAGAAATGTTACGCGACCGTTTGGTTTGCGGTATTAATAATGCGGCCAGCCAGAGAAAGTTGTTAGCTCAGCCAACATTGACTTTTCAACAGGCCATTCAAATAGTATTGTCCCGAGAGAGTGCAGAACGAGGAGTGCAGGAAATACAGAGAATGGAAGTGCATGCCTTGGGGCGCTACCACTTCTGTCCGAAAACGTCCCCCCGCACTCCTGCAGCACCTTGGGCGAGACGACGTCCGGATCGATGCCAGTGGCCGTCGGACATTCCTCCCCGAAGGGAGCCTTCTCCTGAACCAATGGATGAGGAGCCATGTCCGTGTCAGACTTGTAGGCGCCGACCCCTTCGCGGCCGTCGTTCCGACCAAACCTGGGACCAGCCCAGGGGCCGTACCTTCCATGTGGATGAACCTGCGGCGACTACTCCTGAGGACGTGGAGACGGAGGACGACTGCCTGCAGCTCCATTGTGTGGCAGCTCCCCGTGTGGCCCCCATTAAGGTGACAGTACGGGTCAATGGTCACCCGCTTGAGATGGAGTTGGACACTGGCGTAGCGGTCTCCGTGATCGCCCAGAGGACATTGGACCGCATCAAGCATGGTATACAGACCCTTACATGAACCGACACACAGGCCAGGTTGGCCACCTACACGGGGGAACCATTGGACAGCGCAGGAACTACGATGACCCCTGTTGTTTATAGACGCCAGGAGGGGTGTTTCCCACTTATCGTGGTGCGCGGCCATGGGCCCAGTCTGTTGGGTCGGGACTGGTTGCGCCATTTGCGCTTGCAGTGGCAGCACATCCTCCAAACAGTTTCTGGAGGGTTGACTGAGGTGCTAGGACGATACCCAGATGTATTCCAGCCCGGTTTGGGGAAAATAAAAGGGGCCGTAGCCCGTATCCAAGTCGAACCAGGAGCCACGCCGCGCTATTTCCGGGCGCGCCCGGTGCCTTACGCCTTGCTCGAGAATGTAGAAGGGGAGCTCACTCATTTGGAAACTTTGGGTATTATCAGGCCCGTCCGTTTCGCTGACTGGGCAGCACCAATTGTACCTGTAATGAAGCCAGATGCCACAGTTCGCTTGTGTAGCGACTATAAACTTACAGTGAATACACGGCTTCCCTACTCGACCGATATCCAATGCCTCGCATAGTGGATCTCTACGCAAAGCTTGCAGGTGGACTCTCGTTCACAAAATGAGATATGAGTCACGCCGACCTACAGTTGGAGCTGGACCCTGCCTCCCGACCATATGTAACGATTAATACACACCGGGGCCTGTATGAATGTACACGTTTGCCCTTTGGAGTATCCTCTGCCTGCGCTATTTTTCAACGCGTTATGGAGGGCATTTGAGAGGTTTACCGTGTGGCGCTGTCTACTTAGATGACGTTTCGATCACAGGGACGTTGGAGCAGGAGCATTTGGAAAATCTGGAGGCTGTCGTTAGACTCTTTTCGGAGGCTGGTGTCTGTTTACGTCGCACAAAGTGCGTCTTTCAGGCAAAGGAAGTAGTCTACCTGGGTTATCGGGTGGAACACGAAGGTTTGCACCCCGTCGCAGAGAAGGTGCGTGCAATTCAACAGGCCCCCGCCCCGACTGACAATTCGCATCTTTGTTCTTTTCTTGGCCTCGTAAACTATTACGGGAAGTTCCTCCCCAATCTGGCAACTACGCTGGCCCCGTTGCATCTTCTGCTAAAGACAAATCACACCTGGGTTTGGGTCAGCCGCAAGAAACTGCTTTCCGGCGGGTAAAACAACAATTGTCGTCGTCCGGGTTACTAACCCACTATGATCCTGGAAAGCCTTTGCTTGTCACATGTGATGCATCCCCGTATGGTATTGGGGTCATCCTGTCCCACAAGATGGAGAACGGGGCCGAGCGGCCGATAGCTTTCGCCTCCCGCACATTGACTGCAGCGGAAAAAAAGTATGCGCAGATTGAGAAGGAGGCCTTGCAGTGGTCTTTGCGGTGAAACGTTTCCGCCAGTACGTGTATGGCCGCCACTTCACTTTCGTGACTGATCATAAGCCTCTGCTGGGACTTTTCAGAGAGGATAAGCCAATTCCGCCCATTGCTTCCGCACGGATCCAGCGCTGGGCTTTGTTGCTCGCTGCATACGAGTATTCTCTGGAGCACAAACCAGGAACGCAGATAGCAAATGCCGACGCACTGAGCCGATTGCCTTTATCGACTGGCCCCATGTCAACCCCCACGACTGGTGAGATGGTTGCAACCCTAAATTTTATGGACACCTTGCCTATCACGGCATCACAAATCCATGAGTAGACCCAGACGGAGCCAGTCCTGTCAAAGGTTCGACACATAGTCCTGTATGGTGGGCAGCAGAGACAGCTCCCAGGCGAGTTGCAGGCATTTTCCTCCAAGCTGTCAGAATTCAGCGTGGAAGACGGCATCCTCTTGTGGGGGACGCGTGTGATTGTGCCGGAAAAAGGACAGGAACTGATACTAAGAGACTTGCACAATGGGCATCCAGGTGTGACCAAAATGAAAATGTTGGCCCGGAGTTATGTTTGGTAGCCAGGCATCGACACCGACATTGAGAAGGTGGCCCAAAACTGCTCCATTTGCCAGGAGCTACAGCCGGCCGTGCCCCTACATCACTGGGAATGGCCAGGGCGGCCTTGGGCACGCTTGCATGCAGATTTTGCAGGCCCTTTTCAAGGATCCATGTTCCTTCTATTAATCGACGCCCAATCTAAATGGCTAGAGGTGCATAAGATGCAGGGGACAACGTCCTGCGCAACAATTGAGAAGATGCATTTGTCTTTTAGTACACATGGCCTCACTGAGGTGCTGGTCACGGATAACGGCACTCCATTCACCAGTGAGGAGGTTGCGAGGTTCATTAAGATGAACGGCATACGCCATATCCACACTGCCCCATACCACCTGGCTTCAAATGGGTTGGCAGAGAGCGCAGTGCAGACATTCAAACGAGGCCTAAAGAAGCAGTCTTCCGGGTCAATGGACACGAGACTGGCTCACTTTTTGTTTTCGTATAGAACCACCCCCCATGCGATGACTGGGGTAGCTCCCGCAGAACTCCTAATGGGCCGGAGACTTCGCACCCGCCTTAGTATGGTTTTCCCAGACATTGGCCCAAAAGTACGGCGCACACAAGAACGGCAGGGACAGGGTTTTTCTCGGCATCGGCCAATTCGGCAGTTTGCACCTGGTGACCCAGCGTTTGTTCGCAATTTTGCTGGTGGTGCCCAGTGGGTCCCTGGCGTAATCTTTCGCCAAACGGGCCCTATATCTTACCAGGTGCAAGCCCAGGGTCGTCTCCAGCGCAAACATGTAGACCACGTTCGGTCCAGAAGACTATCCCTTCCAAAGATTCCCCGCCCCCGGAGCTCATTTCTACAGCCGCAGAGACCAGAGACAATGGTCCTCACAATCTTCCTCTGGTGCCTCACTCAAAGCCTGCGCAGGTCGTTACTGAACCGCATGGAGATAGAGACGCCGAGATGACAGAGGCAGCAGACTCTGACTCCGAGATGGAGACACAGGACGCATCAGAGGGGGAATCCTCGGGCACACGGGCCGTGGATGTACAACCGTTACGCCGTTCATCACGGAAGCGCCGGTCTCCGTCTCGTTACACGCCGCCCGATCCAGCGCCTCGTGCAAATGGTGTCCGGCCTGCGGCAAAACGAGTCCGACGCCCTCCTTCGCCAGGGTCTTCGGTGGATTCCTTGGACTTCGGGGGGGGGGGGGGGATGGGGTGATGCTATAACCTGCCTGCTTACCATTGGCTGGAGACTAATGACAATCCCACAATCCTGTGGGAGTATGAGCTTCCCCAATGAAGGGGGCGGAGAAATCATTAGCAGACTCCCTGTATAAATAAAGCTGGCTAGTTTGGAACTAGTAGGATGGAGTAAGCAGCAAGTGAGGTTGCTGCTGTTGTGTATTTATATGTTATTGTAAATAAATGTTATTTCTTTGTATCCTTGAAACTCGTGCTGGATTCTTCTTGGCCCTCACAAAAAGGGGGCAATTACTAGGGGGCATAGGTTTAAGGTGCGAGGGGCAAAGTTTAGAGGAGATGTACGAGGCAAGTTTTTTACACAGAGGGTAGTGGGTGCCTGGAACTCGCTGCCGGAGGAGGTGGTGGAAGCAGGGGCGATCGTGATGTTTACGGGACATCTTGACAAATACATGAATAGGATGGTAAGAGAGGGATACGGACTCCGGAAGTGTAGAAGATTTTAGTTTAGACGGGCAGCATGTTCGGCACAGGCTTGGAGGGCCGGAGGGCCTGTTCCTGTGCTGTACTTTTCTCTGTTCTTTGTTCACACTGCTCACAGACTCAGATTTTATGAATGCTCTGCTCACTGCATCAGCCTCCGTCACCACTCGGCTCAGGGCCACAGCCTCTGTGGCTCCACTGCTCCCAGCCCCCCACTGAGCCGCTCACGGCCTCAGCCTCCGTCACCACTCGGCTCAGGGCCACGGCCTCTGTGACTGCACTGCTCCCATCCCCTCATCCCATTACTGAGCCACTCACAGCCTCGGCCTCAGTCACTACTGTTTGGGGCCTGAGCCTCTGTGACCGCCCCACCCACTGCCTCGGTCTCAGAGAACATTCTGCTCACAGCACTGCCTTCTCCGAGGCCAAAATACTGTGGGTGGAGACTGCCAGTTAGCATGCAAATCAACACAACAGACTTCAATTGCCGTCTAAAAAGTGACAGGGTGGAAACATAGAAAATAGAAGCAGGAGGAGGCCATTCAGCCCTTCGAGCCTGCTCCACCCATCATTATGATCATGGCTGATCATCAAGTTCAATACTCTGATCCCGCCTTCCCCATATCCCTTTATCCCTTTAGTCCCAAGAGCGATATCTAATTCCTCTTGAATTACACAACTACCTTTTGGCCTCAACTACTTTTTGTGTTAGCGAATTCCAAAGATTCCCCACTCTCTGGGTGAAGAAATTTCTCCTCACCTCAGTCCTAAAAGGTTTACCCCTTATCCTCAAACTATGACCCCGAGTTCTGGACTCGGCCACCATTGAGAACATTCGTTCTGAATCTACCCTGTCTAATCCTGTTAAAATTTTGTAATTTCTTTGGGATCCTCTCTCATTCTTTTAAACGCCAATGAATTTAATCCTAACCGATTTAGTCTCTCCTCATATGACAGTCCCGCCATCCCTGGGATCAGCCTGGTAAATCTTCGCTGCACTCTCTCCACAGCAAGAACATCTTTCCTCAGATAAGAATACTAAAACTGCACACAATATTCCAGGTGTGGCCTCAGCAATGCCCTATACAATTGCAGTGAAACATCTCGATTCCAATCCTTAAATCCTCTCGCTATGAGGGCCAACATACTATTTGCCTTCTTTACTGCCTTCTGTACTTGTGCACTTACTTTCAGCGACTGATGCACGAGGACACCAAGTTCTCGCTGAGTACCCACCTCTCACAATTTACACCCATTCAAATAATAATCTGCTTCACTATTTTTGCTCCCAAAGCTGTAAAAGGAGCATGGAGCTGAATGTGGAACTGAAAGGGGATTTAGACATGAAGGGAGGGAGACTGGTACCGAACGAGTATCTGCCTTTACCACAGAACTTGGTGTCCAAGTGGTTTCAGGGATAAGGTAGGGTTGCAGGGGCTTTAGGGTTGCAGCATCTGGAGGAGATTGCTGTAATTTGATGTGCTATCTAAGAGTTGAGCTAACGGGTGTTATGGAGGGTGGAGGGGATGTAGGAACTGAAGAATATTACAACGATAAACAGGGTTATACCTCTTAATGAGGTTGGAGAAATAGGGATAGTTTTGGGATTGGAGGAGGTCACAGAGATAGGAAGGGTTGTACGAGCTGGAGGATATAGGATGTAGCCTCTGAATGACAAACTCAGATCAGAAGGGGCGAAGGTTTAGTGGATCGTAAAGAGAACTGGAGGGTTCTAGTGGGAGGAAAATGTGAGATTGATGGGGATCGTTGCAGAGATTGGAATTGGTAACAGAGATAGGGAGAGTTAGATGGTCTGGATGTACCGAGAGAGATAGGGCGTGGGGTTCTGCGGTTCCCCAGCCGCGTGGTTCTCGGCGGCGCACCATTCGCCGGCGGTGGGATTCTTTTTGTTTAAATATTTTATTGGAGGCATTTTCAAATATATACTTAACAAAGAAGAAAAACACAAAATAACCATTGCAACAGCGAACAGCCACAACATCCTTACACCCCCCCCCCAGAAATCTCCCCCCCAACCTCAACTTGGTGCCACCCCGGGGCCTTCCCCACCCCCCCCCCCGTTTTTTTTAAAGAAACATTTTATTGAGGTATTTCTTTGGCATTGTAACAGCAACAAAATAACAATGTACATAACAAGGAAAATATTAACCTCGTGCAAATACCACCTCCCTCTCCCACAGGTCCTACAATTACTTACCCCCCTAATCAACGCGAGCCTAACCCCCCCCCCCTTCTGCTGATGATTAATTCTCTGAAAGAAGTTGACGAATGGTCGCCACCTCCGGGTGAGACTCTCATGGCAAACTTAATTTTCTCCAGGCAGAGGAAGCCAGCCATGTCCAAAAGCCAGGTCTCCGATTTCAGGGGCTTTGAGTCTCTCCATGCCAGTAATATCCACCTCCGGGCTACCAGGGAAGCAAAGGCCAGAACATCCGCCTCTTTCTCCTCCTGGATTCCCGGATCCGGCGACAACCCGAAAATCGCCACCTCTGGACTCATTGCCACCCTCGTATTTAATACCTTGGACATGACGTCGGCAAACCCCTGCCAAAATCCCCTCAGCCTTGGACATGCCCAGAACATGTGGACATGGTTCACTGGCCCCCCGCGCACTTCGCACACCTGTCCTCCACCCCAAAGAATCTGCTCATCCGAGCCACCGTCATGTGGGCCGGTGAACGACCTTAAATTGGATCCGGCTGAGCCTGGCACATGTTGCGGTCGTGTTGACCCGACTCAACGCGTCTGCCCAAAGGCCCTCCTCTAACTCACCCCCCAGCTCCTCCTCCCACTTTTGCTTCGGCTCCTCAGTCTGTGTCTCCTCCGATCCCATAAGCTCTTTATATATGTCCGAGGCGCTTCCCTCTCCTATCCATCGTCTAGAAACCACCCTATCCTGAATCCCCCTTAGCGGCAGGAGTGGGAAGGTTGGTACCTGCTTCCGCAAAAAGTCCCGCACCTGCAGATATCGAAATTCATTTCCCCCCGCCAATGCAAACTTCTCCTCCAGCGCCCTCATACTCGGAAAACTCCCCTCTATAAACATGTCGCCCATCCTCTCGATCCCCGCTCTCCGCCAAATTCGTAACCCCCCCGTCCATCCTCCCCGGGGCAAAGCAGTGATGATCGCAGTTTGGGGACACACCGATGCCCCCTCTGCTTCCACATGTCTCCTTCACTCCCCCCAGACTCTCAGACCGCCACCACCACTCGGACTGGTGGAGTACCGCGCTGGCGGGAATGGTAGAGGCGCTGTTACCAACGCCCCCAGACTTGTGCCCTTGCAAGAAACCGCCTCCATGCGCACCCACGCCGGCTTCCCCCCCACCAGTCACCTCCTCACCATGGCTATGTTAGCCGCCCAGTAATAACTGCTGAAATTCGGCAGCGCCAGCTCATGATCCCCCCGACTCCACTCAAGCATTGCCCTCTTCACCCGCGGGGACTTGCCCCCCACACAAAGCCCACAATAACTTTATTGACCCGCTGAAAAAAAGACTGCGGGATGAAGATGGGGAGGCATTGAAAAATGAATAGGAATCTTGGGAGGACCGTCATTTTTACCGTTTAATCTCTGCCCGCCAGAGACAACGGGAGCGCATCCCATTTCCGGATCCCTCCTTCATCTGATCCTCCAGCCGGGCCAAATTCTATTTAGTCGCAAATCCATCG
This sequence comes from Scyliorhinus torazame, assembly GCF_047496885.1. Classification (NCBI taxonomy): domain Eukaryota; kingdom Metazoa; phylum Chordata; class Chondrichthyes; order Carcharhiniformes; family Scyliorhinidae; genus Scyliorhinus; species Scyliorhinus torazame. The sequence continues at coordinate 176,631,427 of NC_092711.1, read as the reverse complement.
CCACTCGGATACCTAGGTACCTGAAACTGTCCCCTACCACTCTGAATGGCAGATCCCGCAGTCGTCTCTCCTGATCTCTCGCCTGGACCACAAACATCTTGCTCTTCCCCATATTGAGCTTATACCCCGAAACCATCCTGGATGACCTGCATCAACTGCTCGGATGGTCGCAGCGCCGCCACCCCAGGCGTCCCGTCCTCGGCCATGCTGTCTCCTGCTGCAGCTTCAACACAGCTCTTGGCTAACTTTTTATTTCTGCCTTTTCGTGCACTTCTGGTTCTTTGCTCCATACACGAATACGTGGAAACGGTGCGCAATTGATTCAGCCTTTGAATTTACTGTTTAAAACCAGAAAAAAGTCCAGGGGAAAGGTCCAAAAGTCCGACCAGAGCGGGAGCCACCAAATGTGCAACTTACTCCTTCATAGCCGCCACCGGAAGTCCAGAGTTGGTGAATTGGCCACTCTACATTGCTCCTTAATTGGAAAGAATGAATTGGGTATTCTAAATTTAAAAAAAAACACTCCTGTCTCTGCCTGGAATGGACCCACATTGGTCTTTGCTAATCTTTTCCTTTTCACATTCCTATAGGAGCTTTTCCAGTCGTTTTTTGTGTTTATCGCTCTCATATTCTATTTTCTCTTTATCAGTTTCTTGATCCTCCTTTGCTGAATTCTCAAACAAGTTCTCAATCCTCAGGCTTACGACTATTTTGGCCACTTTATGAGTCTCCTCCATTGATCTAATGGAATCTTTAACATTTCTTGTTAGCCACGGTTGCACCACTTTTCCTGTTGGATTTTTGCTCCTTAAAGGAATCTATGTTTGTTGTATTTGTGTGAAATAAGAGTCGCCAAAGTCCCAGAGGACCAGAGTCTGCTTTGCCCTCTTGAGAGAGAGAGAGAGCTGACTGGTGGTGATTGAATCTGACGGTCACCACACCTCAGGCAAAGGGCAACGTTGAAAAGGTGGGGCCTTCATGGATAACCTCAGCCGGTACGGGAGTTGAACCCCCTGATGTTGGAGTCGCTTTGCATCACAAACCAGCCATCCAGCCAACTGAGTTAATTCTCCCTGGTGTGAACTCGTTGGTGTTTCCGCAGGTTGGATAACGTGGTGATGGCCTTCTCACACGGAGAGCAGGTGAATGGCCTCTCCCCAGTGTGAACTCGCTGGTGTGTCTGCAGGCTGAGAGAAACCGTGGATATGTGGGGACTGCAGGTGGGATAACTGAGTGACTCCCTTCCCACACTGAGGGCAGGTGAACGGCCTCTCCCCAGTGTGAACTCGCTGGTGTATCTGCAGGTTGGATGAGGAAATGAATCCCTTCCCACACTGAGAGCAGGTGAACGGCCACTTGCCACTATGAACTCGCTCGTGTATCTGCAGGCTGATCAACTGAATGAATCCCTCCCCACACTGAGAGCAGGTGAATGGTCTCTCTCCAGTGTGAACTCGCTGGTGTGTCCGCAGACTGGATAACTGACCGAATCCTTTCTCACACTGAGAGCAGGTGAACGGCCTCTCCCCGGTGTGAACTCGCTGGTGTGTCTGCAGGTCAGAATACTGAGTGAATCCCTTCTCACACTGAGAGCAGGTGAAGGGCCTCTCCCCAGTGTGACTGCGTCGATGAATCTCCAGCACAGATGGGACTCTGAATCCCTTCCCACAGTCCCCACATTTCCATCGTTTCTCCATATTTTGGGTCTCCTCGTGTCTCTTCAGGGCGGACAATCAGTTGACGCCTTGTTCACACACAGAACACGTGTACGGTCTCGCCCCACTGTGAATGGTGTGATGTTTTTTTCAGGCTGTGTAACTGGTTAAAGCTCTTTCCACAGTCAGTGCTCTGGAACACTCTCAGTCGGGTGTGTGTGTCTTGGTGCTTTTCCAGTCATACTGATGTTCAAAATCTTCTCAAGCTGACAGACGAGGCAAACATTTCTCCTTCTAGATTCAAAGTCCGATGACGTTCAGGCCCTGATGAATCGAGTGACCCAGTCTGATCGAGACGTTTAGTTTGAGATATCAGTCTGTAATTCCTCCTTTTCTAATATCTTGTAAAAACAATTTACAAAAGACATCAGTGTCAGTACAGCAGAAATTAAGAACAGACGGGGAGTTCGGTTGCGACATGTCGAGAGCAGCCGCATATGAGGCAGCTCTCATCCGGGGACTTTGTTTTCCATCTTTCTCAGGCCTCTCCCCAGTGTGAACTCACTGGTGTGTCTGCAGGCTGGATAACTCAGAGAATTTATTTCCACACTGAGAGCTGGTGAACAGCCTCTCCCCAGTGTGAACTTGCTGATGTGCTGATGTCTCCGCAGGTGAGATAACTGAGTGAATCACTTCCCACACTGAACAGTTGAATGGCTTATGCCCAGTGTGAACTCGCTGGTGTGTCTGTCGATGGGATAACTGAGTGAATCCCTTCCCACCCTGAGCAGTTGAACGGCCTCTCCCCAGTGTGAACTCGCTGGTGTGTCTGTAGGCGGGATAACACAGTGAATCCCTCCCGACACTGAGCACAGGTGAACGGCCTCTCCCCGGTGTGAATGCGTCGATGAATCTCAAGTTGAGATGGTGCATTGAATCCCTTCCCACAGTCCCCACATATCCACGGTTTCTCCATGTTTTGTGTCTCCTTGTGTCTCTCCAGGTCAGAAAATTAGTTGGAAGTCTCGTTCACACGTGTCACTCCCCGCTGTGAATGGCACAATGTTGATTCATGGGGGGGGGGGGGGGGGGGGGTGCAGGGGGTCTCAGTGCTTTTCCAGTCACAATGATGTTTTTAAAATCCTTTTGAGGCTGTCAGATTAGGCAAACAGTTCTTCTTCCCTTCTAGATTCAAAGGCTGATGATAGTCAGATCCCAGGGAATCTGGTGACTCTGTCAGATCGAGATGTTACGTTTGAGATTTCTGTCTGTAATTCCTCCTCTTCTCATATCCTGTAAAAGGAGTTTACAAAAGACATCACTGTCAGCACAGGATAGAAATTCAGAACAGACAATTCTAGTTCCTGGAGAACATTCTTTCCTCTCTCATTCCCCAATACCGAGTCTCTAACGCCTCTTTCTCCCTGTCTTCAGGGAGCGGACTTGGAGGGGCAGAGTCTCGGAGCAGTCAGTATAAAGACCTTTCCTCGGGGATTCACGGCCTAGTTTCCAGGGAGTGGACTGAGAGGTCCGGATTTTCGGAGCTCAATGAAAAAACCTTTCCTTGGGGATTCACGGCCTACTCGCCAGGGTGTGATTTTGGAGCCGGAATTTGAATACCTTACGTTGGGAATGCGCTGCCCAGTCTCCAGGTAACGGATCGGAGCTGGAGGACTGAGAGCCGACTGGTCCTCCAGCCAATCAGAGTGAATGAGAGGCGGGGCTGGATGACTGAGAGCCGACTGGTCCTCCAGCCAATCAGAGACAATGAGGGGCGGGCCTGGAGGACTGAGACTGCCGCTTGGCCCTCCAGCCAGTCAGAGTTAATGAGGTGCGGGGCTGGAGGACTCAGAGAGCCGCTCGGTCCTCCAGCCAATGAAGAAAGAATGAGGGGCGGGGCTGGAGGACGGAGACAGCCGCTCGGTCCTTCAGCCAGTCAGAGTGAATGAGGTGCGGGGTCTAACATTATTGTTCTCCCCTCCCCATCAATTAATTTGGGCATTAACTTGAGCCTGGACCTGGGAAACAATTTCCCGAACCAGAATCAGGGAGCTGACAACTATTCATCAGGGTTTTGTGGCTCCACAGAGTATTTCCAAATCCTCCCACCCACTTCGCTCGGGCTCTCCAAAACGAACAGGCCCATTAATCCGAATGCGCATGCTCCAAACACCGACAATGCCGCATGCGTCAACCAGTAATGCGCATGTGCAGAGAAGAGCCCACCCACTGACTTCCCGCTGAAATGCTGACCAATGGAAAGAGTGGGCCACCGGAAGGACTTTGGCTCTCCTGCCATTCTGAGCGCGGGCTTTGTGTGAATGAATATTGAGCTTTACCCAGACTGATACTTCCTCCTGTCTCCAACATCTGTGAGTAAAATACTTTATTTTCTCCCCCTTTCCATTTATTTTCTCATTCTGATTTTAATTGGTCACTTGCAGCAACTGAAGGGAAATGAAGTGAATCCAGGGAGGGTGCAGACTCTGCAAAGCTTGGCCCAGGTCTCTCTCTCTCTTAAAAACATTGACATCCTTTGCTCCCTCAGCTTGACATTTATTTGTCTGGTTAAAAAGATGGTACCTTTTATGATTCGCCGGACCCGAGAACACCAAGCTCACCTGTCTGTCATCCCCGAGAACATAACCACACAACCTAGTCCTAGTCAGATGTGCCCTGTGCACCACCTTGAACTGAGTCAAGCTCCACCTAACACACAAGGAGGTTGTGTTGACCCTGTACAGTCTCACTCCACACTTCATCGAAAGAGCTGCCCCGTGCCCTGCAACCCTTTACCGTTTCGTCCATTTTTGCCAATATCAATCGAATAGGAGCTGGGGGCTCCTCGATTGATATAGGGAGATCCTCGGTGATAGTCGGCTGTTGCCAAGATGCCCATGAGCATCTCAACTGAAGACACTATAACTTTCGCTTCGGCAGGGGGTGCCGCCATTTTGTTTCCAATGAGCCTGGAAAAGAATCTGAAACAGATTTGATTCTTTGCCCGCTGGCTTCTTCAAACTTGGTTCTTGGACATTGCCACAGTATGGGAGCTTTATCCCATTGACGAATTTGAAATATCCCCAAACCCCCTCAAATGCAGAGTGAAAAAGATGGAAAACAAAGTCCCCTGATGAGAGCTGCCTCATATGCGGCCGCTCCCGACATGTCGCAACCAAAGTCCCCGTCCATTCTGAATTTCTGTCCTGTACTGACACTGATGTCTTTTGTAAATTGTTTTTACAGGATATTAGAAAAGTAGGAATTACAGACAGATATCTCAAACTAAACGTCTCGATCAGACTGAGTCACTCGATTCATCAGGGCCTGAACATCATCAGACTTTGAATCTAGAAGGAGAAATGTTTGCCTCGTCTGTCAACTTGAGAAGATTTTAAACATCAATATGACTGGAAAAGCACCAAGACACACACACCCGACTGAGAGTGTTCCAGAGCACTGACTGTGGAAAGAGCTTTAACCAGATACACAGCCTGAAAAAACATCACACCATTCACAGCGGGGAGAGACCGTACACGTGTTCTGTGTGTGAACAAGGCGTCAACTGATTGTCTGGAGAGACACGAGGAGACCCAAAATATGGAGAAACGATGGAAATGTGGGGACTGTGGGAAGGGATTCAGAGTCCCATCTGCGCTGGAGATTCATCGACGCATTCACACTGGGGAGAGGCCATTCACCTGCTCTCAGTGTGAGAAGGGATTCACTCAGTATTCTGACCTGCAGACACACCAGCGAGTTCACACCGGGGAGAAGCCGTTCACCTGCGCTCAGTGTGATAAAGGATTCAGTCAGTTATCCAGTCTGCGGACACACCAGCGAGTTCACACTGGAGAGAGGCCATTCACCTGCTCTCAGTGTGGGGAGGGATTCATTCAGTTGATCAGCCTGCAGATACACGAGCGAGTTCATACCGGCGAGTGGCCGTTCACCTGCTCTCAGTGTGGGAAGGGATTCATTTCCTCATCCAACCTGCAGATACACCAGCAAGTTCACACTGGGGAGAGGCCGTTTACCTGCTCTCAGTGTGGGAATGGATTCATTTCCTCATCCAACCTGCAGATACACCAGCGAGTTCACACTGGGGAGAAGTCGTTTACCTGCTCTCCGTGTGGGAAGGGATTCACTCAGTTGATCAGCCTGCAGATACACCAGCGAGTTCACACTGGGGAGAGATCATTCACCTGCTCTCAGTGTGGGAAGGGATTCACTCGGTTAGACAACCTGCAGACACACCAGCGAGTTCACACTGGGGAGAGGCCGTTCACCTGCTCCCAGTGTGGGAAGAGATTCACTCGGTTATCCCACCTGCAGACACACCAGCGCGTTCACACTGGGGAGAAGCCATTCACCTGCTCTCAGTGTAGGAAGACATTCACTCATATGTCCAGCCTGCAGACACACCAGCAAGTTCACACTGGGGAGAGACCATTCACCTGTTCTCAGTGTGGGAATAGATTCACTTTGTTATCCAACCTGCGGCACACCGTCGCGTTCACACTGGGGAGAAACCATTCACCTGCTCTCAGTGTGGGAAGGGATTCACTCGGTTATCCAACATACAGAGACACCAGCGAGTTCACACTGGGGAGAGGCCATTCACCTGCTCTCCATGTGGGAAGGGATTCACTCAGTTATCCCATCTGCAGGCACATCAGCGAGTTCACACTGGGGAGAGTTTGTTCACCTGCTCTGAATGTGGGAAGGGATTCAGTGATTCATCGCAGCTGCTGAGACACAAACAAGGTCACAAGTGATTGGACTACATTTTGTTCATTCTGACAGTTGGTCAATGGGGATGGTTGGAGAGTTTCCTCTGCTGGACTGGCCGGTCTCACGACTTTGACTCCAGTGGGCTGTTGCTCTTTGAGCCTTGTTGCGAATACCTGGTTTCGCATTTCACAAGGATCACAGATTGAAAGTTGGTTTGGAAATTGGAGCTGTTTCCTTCCCATTTCTGTTTGGATCCCCCTAAAGCATGCCACCTTGCCATGGAGATGGGCCATGGAGGGTACATGGTTCTTTTGTTTAATTTATCTCTGTGTTTCTCGCAGAAGACAATGATCAAGGTATGGGGGCAGGTTGTCTGACATGGACTGAGAAACAACATTAAATGGTGTGATGGGAGACAGGCAATAACTAATATTTCAGGGGATTGGTTAGCTCAGTTGGCTGGAAGGCTGGTTTGTGATACTGAGCGACACCAACAGCGTGGGTTCTACTCCGTACCGGCTGAGGTCATCCATGAAGGCCCTGCCTCCTCAACATTGCCCCTCGTCTGAGGTGTGGTGACCCTCAGATTAAATCACCACCAGTCAGCTCTCTCTCTCTCACAAAGGGGGATGCTCTTCCGGAATTCTGACAATGGTACCAGCCAGGAACAGGGTTAAGATAAGGGAGTTATGTATACTCAAGACCCAAGGACGGTCGATGAGGTGGTCTGGAAGGCATCATGAGTTCATGAGTAACCCCCTAGCTGTCCATGAGCTGATCACGCAGTTCCCTGCTGCCCAGTAACCACTTTCATTGGATCTACCAGTCAATGTGTGCAGTCTATAATTATTGTGATTGGATCGTGTCCGGCTGAGTTGGGCTGACTAACTATTTGAAATTGTATAAAAAATGATGATTCCCTTTGTTTAGTGGAGAGGTATCTGCCTTTGCCCAGAGACTTACTCCCCGCCGGTGTTACAACAATAAACTGTTTGATGTTTGAAGCAGACCTGAATGTCGAGGGATTCTTTTGGATTCATTCATGCTAACAAAAGCATAACCTACTTTTGTATTCAATTCCCCCACAATAAACAATAACATTCTATTAGCTTTCCTAATTACTTGCTGTACCTGTATACTCACCTTTTATGATTCATGCTCTTAGACACCCAGATCCCTCTGAATCTCAAAGCTCTGCAATCTCTCACCATTTCGATAAAATGCTTTTTTATTCTTTCTGCCAACATTGAAAATTTTACATTTTCCCACGTTGTTCTCCATTTCCCAGATCTTCTCCCACGCACGTAACCTATCTATATCCCTTCGTAATCTCCTTGTGTCCCCTTCACAATTTACTTACCTACCTACCTTTGCAACATTGGAGCAGGACTTGGCCATTCAGCCCGTCGAGCCTGCTCCACCATTCAATACGATCGTGGCCGATCAACCACTTCAATGCCTTTCCCCCCACACTATCCCCATATCCCTTTGTGTTATTGGTATTTAGATATCTGTCAGTCTCTGCTTTAAACACACTCAGTGACTGAGCTCCCACAGCCCTCTGGGATAGAGAATTCCAAAGATTCACAACCCTCTGAGTAAAGAAATGTCTCCTCCAAGACCCGTCCTAAGTGGCTTCCCCCTTATTTTGAAATTGTGTCCCCTCGTTCCAGACTCTCCAACCAGGGGAAACACCTCACCTGTACCCAACCTGTCTATTCCTTTATGGATTTTGTAGGTTTCATTGAGGTCACTTCTCATTATTTGAAACTCTAGAGAACACAGGTCAGATTTCCCCAATCTCTCCTCAAAGGGCAGTCCTGCCATCCCCGGAACAAGTCTGGTGAACCTTTGTTGCCCTTTCCCTCTGGCGACAAGGGCAGTAAAACTGCACACAGTCCTCCAGCTGCGGTCTGACCAAGGTTCTATACAACAGGTACATTCTGGACAGTCTCATGACTTTGCATTTATTTTATCCTGCATTGTATGGGGGAGCCAGTGGCCTAGTGGTATTGCCGCTGGACTAGTAATCCAAAGACCCAGGTATTATTCTGGGGTTCGAATCCCACCAGGACAGATGGTGAAATTTGAATTCAATAAAAATTTGGAATTAAAAGTCTAATGATGACCATGAAATCATTGTTGATTGTTGTAAAAACCCATCTGTTTACTAATGTCCTTTAGTGAAGGAAATCTGCCATCCTTACACGGTCTGGCCCACATGTGACTCCAGAGACACACAGATGTGGTTGACTCTTAACTGTCCCCCACTGTAATGACCGAGCAAGCCACTCAGTTCAAGGGCAATTATGAATGGGTAACAAATGCCTCCATCCCAAGAAAAAAGTTTTATCAGGTGGATCTAAAATAAATACATTTGTCTCTGTTCCATTGAGTCTACAGCACAGGGCCAGGCCAGTCAGCTCAATTGGTCTCTGTCAGTATTTATGCTCCACGTGAGCCTCCACCCAGCCCTCTTCATCTCCCCCCAGCAGCATATCCTTCTATTCCTTTCTCCCTCTCAAGATACAGCTGTTCATGCAGCATTCATGCTGTTCACCTCAACCACTCACTGTGGTAGCGAGATCCACATTCTCACAACTCGCTGGATGAAGAGGTTTCACTTGAAATCCCTATTGGATTATTGAACCCTTGAAAATGCACGCAGCATTTGACAGAGATTGGATGAATTGTCAGCGCAGATGGGGCAGCACGGTGGCGCAGTGGTTAGCAGAGCTGCCTCACGACGCCGAGGTCCCAGGTTTGATCCTGGCTCTGGGTCACTGTCATGTGGAGTTTGCACATTCTCCCCATGTTTGCGTGGGTTGCACCCTCACAACCCAAAGATGTGCAGGGTAGGTGGATTGGCCACGCTAAATTGCCCCTTAATTGGAAAAAATGAATTGGGTACTCTAAATTATAAAAAAAGAATTGTCAGCACGGATAGAGATAAATGTGTGTCCTGATAGACATTACAGAGACTTGTTTGAAAGGTGACCAAGGCTGGAATCTAAATGTTGAAGGGTATTTGACATATTGGAATGCATGAAGCTCGGAAAAGATGATGGGATTGCTCCTGTTCATAAAGGACTACATTAGTTCAGTACTGAGAGATCAACTTCGCCTGACAGTTCAGGGTGTGGAATCAGCTTTGCTCGAGATAAGAAATAATAAGTTACAAGGTCTCATGTGAGTAGTTAATGGGCCTCCTAACAGTAGTTACATTGTAGGTAGAGTGTACAGGAAGTATTAAATAAGGCTTGTAATTAATGTACCACAATAATCATGGGTGACTTTAATCGAATATAGATTGGGAGAGTCAGATAGGCAGAGATAGCCTGGAACATCGGTTAATAAAGATTTTGGGGGAGAATTTCTTGGAGCAGTTCCTTCTGGAGCCAACCAGGGAGCAGTCTATCCGAGACCTCCGTGTGCAGTGAGACAGGCTTAATCAATAAATACGTGGTGATGGAGCATCTATGTAACAGTGATCATAATACTGCACATTTTCCCCGTATCTGCGTGGGTTTCGTCCGGGTGCTCCGGTTTCCTCCCACAAGTCCTGAAAGACCTGCTGTTAGGTAATTTGGACATTCTGAATTCTCCCTCTGTGTACCTGAACAGGCGGTGGAATATGGCGACTAGGGGCTTTTCACAGTAACTTCATTGCAGTGTTAATGCAAGCCTACTTGTGACAATAAAGATTATTATGTCAGTCAATGTTTATTCATTTTAATAGTTCGGTTTTAGTTATGTTCAGTTATCACAGAATCAAAGTGTATGAATCAATTCACTCAATACGGTATCTCACTCTGAGTCTCTGTATTCAGGTGCACTCGTCCTTGACAAGTGACTTGTGCCATATTGTCTTCGGCCAAAGTAGGTTTAATTTTATGGTTTTACCACAAGACTAATGATGAATGAGAATCTCTGTTATTGCAGGATTTGACTAAACAGCTTGCTTGTAATGCAGAACAAGACCAGCAGCGCGGGTTCAATTCCCGTACCGGCTCCCCGAACAGGCGCCGGAATGTGGCGACTAGGGGCTTTTCACAGTAACTTCATTGAAGCCTACTTGTGACAATAAGCGATTATTATTATTACTACGTGTCGATGCTAGAGAAATGCTGTCTTAAATTGTATTTGCTTTTTAACTTATTGCAAAATAGTCACTTTCCTTCAAATTGTACAACAGATTTTCTCCATTATTGTTGTTTTATCAGTTTTTGTAATGGTGTTGTAGTTATGTCGTTTCTGGGACTTTTATTTCTTGTGAACATGTAATTTATGAACAGAAAATGATATTTTGTAACGTGTATCTTGCTACTCGAACTTTAGCACACCGATCACCGTTACAAATTTATTTTCTGTGTTCAGTAGGAATTGCTGTATTAGTTTAAATTTGTGTATCTTGTGCACTTTCAGTTATTTGTATTTAAGTAACTTGCTTCAGTCATTGGCAATCACTAAGTTACACATGACACCTGAAGATGTATCATCTCAGCACGGTGGCAAATGGCGAGCACAACCTCGTCACAGCGCCAGGGACCTGGGTTCAATTCTGGCCTTGCGTCAATGTCTGTGTGGAGTTTGCACGTTGTCCCTGTATCTGCGTGGGTTTCTTCTGGGTGCTCCGGTGTCCTCCAACAGTCCAACGGTGTGCAGGTTAGGTGGGGTTATGGGGATAGGGTGGGGGAGTGGGCCGAGATAAGGTGCTCTTTCAGAGGGCCGGTGCAGACTTGAGGGGCTAAATGGCCTCTTTCTGCACTGTAGGGATTCAGTGGTGCTATGGTATCAGTTAGGACGATGAGCCTGACGAATATTAATCATGAGGAAGTGACACCACAATGAGAAAGTGACATCACACATCAGCAAGGTGACCAATATCCTTCAGAGACCAATCAGACATTGATCGTATCCCATTTAACCAATCAGGGACTGATCATGGGCTACTTGGGCCAATCAGAATCACAGGATATTACCAGCCATGCGTAGAGGTAGGTACTAGAAAGGGTTAATGAGCTACAATTCTCTGGAGCTCCATGCCCAACACAACATGAAGCAAGAGGATAGACTTCAGCCAATAGAACAAGAGACAGCTCCACAGTCACCTGGAAGCTGAGAGCTGGTGATCCAGAGTGAACGGACTGATCCACTGCCTTTGTTAATTATTGTGATTTTGTACTTATTACAATTAATTAACTTAATAAATTCTGTGACAATATTCTTGTACCTGGAATCGTCTGTAACTAGTCAGGAACTGCAGGTAAGTTTCACAACACAGTCTGACGTGTAATTTGAGTGTTACAATTGAGATTGGAGCCAAACCCAGATCTTACAATAGGATCGAATTTCACATTTCATTTGGGTATCCTGCACTAACAGTGATGGCTTTTGTAAACTTTTACAGGATATTAGAAGGGGAGGAGTTACAGACAGAAATTTCACACCAAACATCACATCAAGATGTGACAGAGTCACTCGATTCATGGCAGCTGAATATCATCGACCTTTGAATTTAGAATGAGAAATGTTTGTTCTTCTGCTGAAATAGATCCTTCAACATCACTCAGTGTACAGACACTGAGCCAGGCTCATCCGAGTGAGGCATCACTAAAGAAATCCATTTTATATTTTGCGGCTCACCCAAAGATGGAAATTTCAATGCACATTTCTCTATCTTGTATTTTTTAATGTTTTGTTCGCCCGTTAAATATCCTCGACCTGTGGACGTTTCATTACAGAACTCAGCTCGAAAACTTGTATCCGGCCTTGCCTGTGGGCCCCATTCGTCAATTCAACTTTGCAGCAGCTCAGTCCCAGCTTTGGAAACATCTTCATCTTTCTGTGAGGCCCCGGCCCCATTGACTGTGACAGGGTTCATACTGTCTCCGTGAGATTGTTGATGTAAAATCACGTCAGACCCACACTGCCCGATTTCCAATCCAATTTATTTAAAGGTCCCAGAAGCCTGACTCCAACCTTAAATGTTGTTCTGATCCTGTCCGTGACATTGGTTTGGAACTCACTAGTACCACCACATAGGCAGTCATCAACATGCATCATAAAGATGCCCAAGAGTTTCCTGCCATGGTACCAATAAAGCACGGCAGCTTCTGCCTTCAGGTAGAGACAACCCGACTTGAACAAAACTGATCTAACTGAGAAGTGCCATACACTCTAAAATATTGTTCAAAACATCGTTCAAAACATAGACAAACTTATTGAACTTCCAAAGTCTTCCGTACATCTGGCACCTTAGGAGGTTGCAGAAACACTGACCCTCTGGAGGTGATCCCCCAGCGCAAATGCAGCTTTTATGTTTCTTGACTGAAAGTTCCGGGAAAATGTAACGAAAAGGGCCAAAGAAATTTCAAAATGACCTTTCCCGCTGTGGGCAAGTCCACTCTGACCTCTTTATCTCGCAAAGCTTGTTCAAATCCCTGCGCCACTAACCTCACCTTGGGCCTTATAAGTGCCATCCGGTTGGACCTTGTCTGTGCAGATCCATCGATGTGATGATGCTGGCTGACCCCTATCTGGGACCTCTGAACACACGCCTTACTCTGTCCAACTGCCGAACTCTTTCTGTTTCACCTCCAGTACGGCTTTATCCCCTCATATTTTGGCAGCTACAAACCCCTCTCGGTCACGGGGACTTCAGTATCGCCCCCAAACATATCCTTGGTATAAAACCGACAATTCCCTGCCTGAAATGTTCCAGTTATTGAAATTACATTGAATGAATGTCAAAGAAACAGACCAGAAACAGCTCCCTGAGGTTTTGAGGAGTCCCCAGTGGTCAGTCAGACTGAACTAAACACGGGTGGTATAAAACAAACAATACTCACCCCGGTATCTGCTGTCCACAGGGACTTTCCTTTAATCAGAGCCGTCAGTGGATCCTGTTCCTGACACCAGGTTGTTGTGGGACAAATGTCACTCGGAGCCCAGAGTTGGTTAAAGTTTGGGAATCTTTATTACAAACATGCAGGGAATGCTTCAGCGAACCGAATCATCTCTAGGAGTAGTTACAATAACACACGTATACACAGTACAGTTGCAGCTGTTTTGTCTGTAAGTTAGTGGGAAAGTACAGGACGTAAAGGAAACAACTCGAAAATATCTCACTTATTGGCTATAGTGACTTCATCTCTCACAAAACACATCTCGGAAAACAATAGCCAGACAAGTAATCCAGAGACCCAGGGTAATGCAATAGGGATCCAGGTTCGGCAGATGGTGAAATTTAAATTAATTAAAAATCTGGAATTAAAAGTCATCGATGACCATGAAAGCATTGTCGATAGTTGTAAAAACCCATCTGGTTTCTTTTAGATCCACCTGTAGTGGGGGGAATAACACTCTTTACTATCCAGGATAAAATAAATGTACTCCAGCCTTTGTGGATCATTTCAGTGGAAATGTGCTCTCCCAGGCTCAAAGGGCATCAGCCCACTGGAAGCAAAGTTGTGAGATCAGCCAGTCCAGCAGAAAGAAACCCTCCGACTCTCCCACTTCACCAAGTGTCAGAATGAACAAAGTTTGATCTGATTAAATTTATTCACGTGCACCGAGGTACAGTGAAACGTATTGTTCTGCGTACAATACAGACAGATCATTTTATACATAACAAAACATGGGACATATGATAAATACACAATTTAAATACGTAGACATCGGGTGAAGTATACGGGTCATTCAGGAGTCTGGTAACAGCGGAATGAAGCTGTTTTGAATCTATTACGTGTTCTCAGACTTTTGTATCACCTGCCCAATGGAAGAGATTGGAAAAGAGAATAACCTCGGTGAAAGGGTCTTTAATTTTGCTGCCCGCTTTCCCAAAGCAGCGGGAGGTGTAGACAGAGTCAATGGATGGGAGGCGGGTTTGTGTGAGGGACTGGGCTGTGTTCACAACTCTCTGTAGTTTCTTACAGTCTTGGGCTGAGCAGTTGCCATACCAAGTGTCATGGGAGTGTCCCTTTCAGAAATGTTTTTGTCTTATCACATGGCTTCAGTGATGTCATTGGGTGGAGCTGGGCTGTGGCACTGGGAGTTGGTTTTACTTCTGCTTTGGTTTGGGGCTGTTTTGTGGCTCTGAGTTTTTTGCTTTCGCTTTCACATTTTTGGCTGCTGTACTCAGAAAGAGGAGTATTTTGGCCTGTCTCTCTATCTTCATTTTAAAAGCTGTTTCTAGTCTGCTTGATAACTTGAAAATAAACAATTGCTTTCTGGAAGGAATTCAAACCTGTTGTTTTGGAAAGGAAACAAGAGCATCCAAACCAGGTCTTGAGTGCTGTGTGCTGGGCCACACCTTTGAAAAGGAGGTACTGGTTTATGGGATCTTGTTATTAAATTGGAACAGTTAAAGGGGGGAATTTATTAAGGGTTATACATAGATTACTGTAGCTGTGTGGGGTATTTATGCTTGTAATTGATAAAAATGCTTACTGTGTGTGTTTATAAAATGGTAACTAAATTTGTAGAATAAAGCTTGTTTTGATTAAAAGTGGTGAAGGCCTCTGTTGAATAACCCCTGAAAGGCAGCCCTTGTGCTCATCAGAACCAAAATCAATAAACAATTGTAGGTCAGGTGAACTCCATGATATACTTTGGAGTTTTCTAAACCCTGGCCCATAACACAAGCTGTGATGCAGCCAGATAAGATGTTTTCTATGGTGCTCCTGTAAAAATTGGTAAAAGTCAATGATAATAATCTTCATAATTACCACAAGTAGGCTTACATTAACGCTGTAATGAAGTTACTGTGAAAATCCCCTAGTCGCCACACTCTGGCGCTTGTTCGGGTTCACGGAGGGAGAATTCAGAATGTCCAATTCACCTGACAAGCATGTCTTTCGGGACTTGTGGGAGGAAACCGGAGCACCCGGAGGAAACCCACACAGACACGGGGAGAACGTGCAGACTCTGCACAGACAATGACCCAAGCGGGAATCAAACCTGGGACGCTGGCGCTGTGAAGCAACAATGCTAACCACTGTGCTAACCATGCCACCCATGTGGCAATCGGTGTGGACATGCTGAATTTCCTTTGTTTCCTGTGGAAGTATATGTTTCTTGGTCGTAGCGTCGATGTGGGTGGACCAGGACAGAATGCTGGTGATGTGCACACCTCGGAATTTGAAGCTGCTAACCATCTCCACCTCAGCCCCATTAATGCAGACAGGGGTGTGTACAATATTTTGCTTCCGGAAGTCAATGATCAGCTCCTTAGTTTTGCTGACATTGAGGGAGATATTGTTGTCATTACACCATGCCACTAGGTTCTCTATCTCCCTCCTGGACTCTGTCTCATCGTTGTTTGATATCCGAACCATTACGTTGTGTCATCAGCAAACTTGTAGATGGAGCGGGAGCCAAATTTTGCCACACAGTCGTGTGTGTATCATGAGTGTAGTAGGGGGCTAAGTACGCAGCCTTGTGGGGCCTCGGTATTGAAGACTATCATGAAGGAGTTGTTGTTGTTTATCCTTACTGATTGTGGTCTATGTACTAGGAAGTCGAGGATCCAGTTGCAGAGGGAGGAGCAAAGCCCAGGATTTTGGAGTTTCAATATGACCTTGGCTGGGATTATGGTGTTGAAGGTGGAGCTGTTCCCCCGGGTGTGGAGACCTGGATAAATGACATGGCAGGGTTTATAAAGCTGGAACGGATTAAGTTCGTCCTAAGGGGGTCGGCTCAAGGGTTCACCAGGCGGTGGCAACCGTTCGTCGAATACCTCACAGAAAGATAGAGGGAATGGAAAAGAAGAAGACAGCAGCAGCAACCCGGGGGGGGGGGGGGGGGGGGGGCAGGAACCAGAGAGATTCTCAGGGATGTTAATATATAAGTATAATATGTATAGGTTGTTGTTATAGATAATTGTATATTGGACGGTGAAAACATATTTTTGGAGACTATTTATTTGGGACAAGGCAGTTGCCATTTAGTTTTGTTTTTGTTTTGTTTTTTTGTTTATATATTATTTATTTCTTGTTTATAAAACTGGCCATTGTTATTTATATTGTGATATTACTGTGTAAAGGATACACAATGTACTGTGATGGTTGGCCAAAAATTTTCAATAAAGTATTTAAAAAAAAAAAGAAGGTGGAGCTGTAGTCAATGAATAGGAGTCTGACGTAGGAGACCTTGTGGTCAAGATGATCCAGGGGCGAGTATAGGGCCAGGGAGATGGTGTCTGCTGCGGACCGGTTATGGTGGTATGCGAATTGCAGTGGATCAAGGAATGCTGGGAGTATGGAGTTGATGTATTCAGCATCTCGAAGCACTTAACAATGATCAATGTCAAGGCCACCGGATGGTAGTCTTGAAACAGGTGGGAACCTCGGAACGGAGTAGGGACAGGATGAGGATGTCCGCGAACACACCTGCCAGTTGGTCCGTGCAGGATCTGGGTGTACGACCAGGGATCTCGTCAAGACCCATCACTTTCGAGACTTCCGGTTGCGGCGATGCCCAGCTAAGCCGCACGTTTCGGCGGCTCCAGCTCAAACGGACCTTCGGGCTCTTTTAAGAGCCCCAGCGGGGAATTTTTTCAAGACGGAACCCGGTGTGGGGTGAGATAACAGGGAGTCCCCCCCAACGAAAGAGAAAAATGTCGGCGGCGGCTACATCGCGAAGAATCCTCGAGGATAGGGACAGGAGGAAAAAAGGAGCAAGATGGCGGCGGAGAAAGCCTAGGCGACATGGGGCCCGACCAAGACGAATTTTTAAGACGGTGTGTGGAGCTACTTAAGAAGGAGGTGCTGACCCCAATGCTACAGGCAATTGAGGGGCTTAAGGAGGCACAAAAGACCCAGGAGACGGAGCTCCGCGTGGTGGAGCAGAAGGTGACGGATAACAAAGACGAGATCCTGGGCCTGGCGGTCAAAATGCAGACGCACGAGGCGCTCCACAAAAAGTGCATTGAAAGAATTGAAGCCCTAGAAAATAGAGCACGGAGAAAGAACCTTCGGATCCTGGGTATCCCCGAGGGAGTGGAAGGAGCGGACTGCGGGGCTTACGTGAGCACGATGCTAAGCTCGCTGATGGGAGCTGAGGCCCCCTCGGGCCCCTTGGAAGTGGAGGGGGCTCATCGGGTCCCTGCGAGGAGACCAAAGGCGGGAGAACCACCTAGGGTGACAATCGTGCGATTTCATTGCTTCAATGGTAGAGAAGTGGTTCTGAGATGGGCCAAAAAGGTACAAAGTAGTAGATGGGAGAATGCGGTGGTACGGGTGTACCAGGATTGGAGTGCGGAGGTGGCGAGAAGGAGGGCGAGTTTTAATCGAGCCAAGGAGGTGCTACACAAGAAGGTGAAGTTCGGGATGCTGCAGCCAGCGCGACTATGGGTCACGTACCAGGAGAGACATCACTACTTCGAAACGGCGGAAGAAGCATGGACCTTTATTAAAAACGAGAAACTGGATCGGAACTGAGGGACTGATGTTAGAGGGGAAATGACACTGTCAATGTATATAGGGATGTGAATTGGGAAGGGGGGGACACTAAGAAATGTGGGCGCCGGTGGGGGGAAAGAAGAGACATAGGCGGGGGATGGGGAATGGGAGAGGGGCGGTAGAGGGCGCTGCGCCACAAGGGGCGGGACAACTATAGAGAATACGGGGCTTACTGTCCTTGTTCCCGCGCCAGAAAGGTGATGGCAGGAAGATAGGCGCATTGTTGATGGGAGTTCCCCACACGGGGGGGTCAAGGAGTGAGCGGGAGAAGCCGGGGTCAGTTGAAGTCAGCTGACTTTCGGAAGTAATATGGGGGGAGCAATCACGCTAGATGGGGATCTAGCGGGGTGGGGGGGGGTAGGATAACTGGGTTGCTGCTGCAGAAATCAAAGAGGAACTGGTTAAAGAAAGGGTGGTCGGGGCTGGAATGCGCCACCTGGGGAACAGGTGGGAGCGCGGAACCGGGACGTGGGACTGGCCTAGAGAGGGTGATGGCTAGTCGACACGGGAAGGGGGCAGGTAGCCCCCCAGTGCGGCTGATCACGTGGAACGTGAGAGGCCTAAATGGACCGATTAAAAGGGCACGAGCGTTCGCGCACTTGAAAGGACTGAGGGCAGACGTGGCTATGCTTCAGGAGACGCACCTGAAGGTGGCGGACCAAGTTAGGTTAAGGAAAGGATGGGTGGGACAGGTGTTCCACTCAGGGCTGGATGCAAAGAATAGAGGGGTGGCTATACTGGTGGGGAAACGGGTATCATTCAAAGCTAGGAGCATTGTAGCAGATAGCGGAGGCAGATATGTGATGGTGAGTGGCAGACTGGAGGGAACGGAGGTCGTGTTGGTTAACATATATGCCCCGAATTGGGATGATGCGGGATTCATGAAGCGGATGCTGGGACGTATCCCAGACCTGGAGGTAGGAAACCTGATAATGGGGGGAAGACTTCAACACCGTGTTGGACCCAGGGTTAGATAGATCTAGATCTAGGACCGGAAGAAGGCCGGCAGCGGCCAAGGTGCTTCAGGGGTTTATGGACCAAATGGGGGGAGTGGATCCATGGCGATTTGTTAGGCCGAAGGCCAAGGAGTTCTCCTTCTTCTCCCATGTTCACAAGGTGTATTCCCGGATAGATTTCTTTGTTTTGGGAAGGTCGCTGATCTCGAGGGTGGAAGAAACTGAGTATTCAGCCATAGCTGTCTCAGATCATGCCCCACATTCGGTGGACCTGGAACTAGGAGAGGAGAGGGAGTAGTGTGCACTCTGGCGATTAGATGTGGGATTGCTGGCGGATGAGGGAGTCTGTGGAAGGGTGCGGGGATGTATCGAGAGATACCTGGAGGCCAATGACGACGGGGAGGTCCGAGTGGGAGTAGTATGGGAAGCACTAAAGGCGGTGGTCAGAGGAGAGCTGATCTCCATCAGGGCCCACAAAGGGAAAATAGAGGCCAAGTAAAGGGAAAGATTACTGGGGGAGATTTTAAGGGTGGATATAGAATACGCGGAGGCCCCGGAGGAAGGACTATACAGGGAGAGACGACTCCTCCAGACGGAGTTCGACCTTCTGACCACTAGGAGGGCGGAGGCGCAGTGGAGGAAGGCACAGGGGATGAGATATGAATATGGGGAAAAGGCTAGTCGCCTGTTGGCCCATCAGCTGCGAAAGAGGACATCGGCGAGGGAGATAGGGGGAATTAGAGATGAAAAGGGAGCTACGGTGCGGAAAGCAGGGAAGATAAACGAGGTGTTTAAGACCTTTTACGAAAGACTTTATAGGTCCCAACGCCCGGAGGGAAAAGAGGAGATGCGGCAGTTTTTGGACCAATTAAGGTTCCCGAGGGTGGAGGAGCAGGAGGTGGAAGGCCTGGGGGCACCAATTGGGGTGGACGAGGTTACCAAGGGGCTGGGGAACATGCAGGCAGGGAAGGCCCCGGGACCAGATGGGTTCCCGGTGGAATTTTATAGAAAATATGCGGACTTGCTGGCCCCGCTGTTGGTAAGGACTTTTAACGAGGCCAGAGAAGGGGGGGACTCTACCCCCGACAATGTCGGAGGCGACGATATCGCTAATTTTGAAGCGGGATAAAGATCCGCTGCAGTGCGGGTCCTATAGGCCTATCTCACTGCTAAATGTGGACGCCAAATTGCTAGTAAAAGGTGCTGGCAACGAGGATAGAGGATTGTGTCCCGGGGGTGGTGCACGAAGACCAGACAGGATTCGTAAAGGGGAGACAACTAAATGTCAACGTGCGACGGCTATTAGGGGTGATAATGATACCCCCAGTAGAGGGGGAGGCAGAAATAGTGGCGGCAATGGATGCAGAGAAGGCATTTGATAGGGTGGAGTGGGAGTATCTATGGGAGGTGCTGAGGAGGTTCGGGTTCGGGGACGGGTTTTATTAGCTGAGTCAAACTCCTCTATGGGGCCCCAACGGCAAGTGTGGTCACGGGTGGGCAAAGATCGGAGTATTTTCGACTATACAGGGGAACAAGACAGGGATGCCCGCTATCTCCATTACTGTTCGCGTTGGCAATTGAACCACTGGCCATGGCGCTGAGAGACTCCAGAAAATGGAGAGGGGTGATTAGAGGGGGAGAGGAACACCGAGTGTCACTCTACGCGGATGACCTACTGCTATATGTAGCGGACCCAGTGGGGGGGATGACAGAGGTCATGCAGATATTGAGGGAGTTCAGAGATTTCTCGGGATATAGGCTTAACATGGGAAAGAGTGAACTTTTTGTGATACACCCTGGGGACCAGAGTAGAGGGATAGATGGCCTACCGTTAAGGAGAGTGGAAAGAAACTTTTGATACCTGAGGATTCAGATAGCCAGGAGCTGGGGAACCTTACACAGACTTAATCTGACACGACTGGTGGAACAAATGGAAGAGGACTTCAAGAGGTGGGACATGCAGCCGCTGTCACTGGCGGGCAGAGTGCAGGCAATTAAGATGATGGTCCTCCCGAGGTTCCTATTTGTGTTCCAATGTCTCCCTATACTGATCACTAAGGCCTTTTTTTAAAAAATAGACAGGAGCATCACGAGCTTCGTGTGGGCAGGGAAGGTTCTGAGGGTAAGGAGGGGGTTCTTACAACGTAGTAGAGACAGAGGGGGACTGGCGCTGCTGAATTTGGGCGACAACTACTGGGCCGCCAATGTGGCGATGATTCGTAAATGGATGATAGAGGGAGAGGGAGCGGCGTGGAAAAGACTAGAAATGAAGTCCTGTAAAGGGACGAGTCTAGAAGCGCTGGTGACGGCGCCACTACCGCTCTCACCAAAAAAATTTACCACAAACCCAGTGGTGGCGGCAACATTAAGTATCTGGGGGCAATGGAGGCGACAGAGAGGTGTGCTGGGTGCCTTGGTGGGGTTCCCAATTAGGAACAACCATAGGTTTGCCCCAGGGAGGCTGGATGGAGGATTCCAGAGCTGGCACCAGTTGGGAATTAGGAGATTGGGAGATTTATTTATAGATGGGATGTTTGCGAGCTTGGGAGCGCTGGAGGAAAAGTATAATCTGCCCCGGGGAAATTTCTTTAGGTATATGCAGGTGAGGGCGTTCACAAGACAACAGGTGAGGGAATTTCCGTTGCTCCCGACACAGGGGATCCAGGATAGAGTGCTTTCGGGGGTGTGGGTCGGAGAGGGCAAGGTGTCAGAGATATACCGGGAGATGGTGGGCGAACTGAAAGGAAAATGGGAAGAAGAGCTCGGGGAGGAGATTGAGGAGGGTTTGTGGGCTGATGCCCTAAGCAGGGTAAATTCCTCTTCCTCGTGTGCCAGGCTTAGCCTGATCCAATTTAAGGTGCTGCATAGAGCACACATAACGGGAGCAAGGTTGGGCAGGTTCTTCGGAGTGGAGGACAAGTGTGGGAGGTGCAGCGGAAGCCCGGCAAACCACACACATATGTTTTGGTTGTGCCCGGCACTGGAGGGGTATTGGAGAGGAGTGACGGGAGTGATCTCGAAGGTGGTGAAGGTCCGGGTCAAACCAGGCTGGGGGTTAGCTTTATTTGGAGTTGCGGATGAGCCGGGAGTGCAGGAGGCGAAAGAGGCCGATGTTGTGGCCTTTGCGTCCCTAGTAGCCCGACGTAGGATATTACTCATGTGGAAGGAAGCGAAACCCCCCGGACTGGAGGCCTGGATGAACGATATGGCGGGGTTCATAAAACTGGGGCAGATTAAGTTTGCGCTGAGAGGATCGGCTGAAGGGTTCACCAGACGGTGGCAACCGTTCCTCGACTACCTAGCGGAACGTTAGAGGGAAGATAGATGACCAGCAACAGCAACCCGGGGGAGGGAGGGGGGGGGAGGGGGGAGGGAGGGGGAGGGAGAGGGAGGGGGGGGAGGGAGGGAGGAGGGGGAGGGAGGGGAGGGGAGGGGGAGGGAGGGGGGAGGGAGGGGAGGGGGGAGGGGGGAGGGAGGGGAGGGGGGAGGGAGGGAGGGGGGAGGGGGGGAGGGAGGGGGGGAGGGGTAAGATGTTTGGGTTCTGGGAGGGGGGGGAGTTTCATTTTATGTTATTTGGTTAGTTTACCATGTTAGTTAGTTACTCATTGTTAGATTGTAGTTATCATGTTACTTGTACTTTTAATTTTTCTTTTGTTTGATGTGTAAGGGGAAAAAATTGTGATTGAAAAACTTTAATAAAATATATATTTTTTTAAAAAGACCCATCACTTTCCCAGGGTTCACTTTCAAGAAGGCCACTCTGACTTCAGAGACTGTGACGGTGGGTATGGGTGTGTCCAAGGCTGCTGGGGCAGTTGACAACAGTTTGTTGGTTTTCTGTTCGAAACAAGCATCGAATGCATTGAGTTTGTCGGGAAGGGGTGCACTGTTGCTGAAGATTCTACTCGGCTTTGCTTTGTAGCCCATTATGTTGTTTAAGCCCTGCCACAACCGACGACAGTCCCGGTCGTTAGTCTGTGACTCTAGCTTAGTTTGGTATCGTCACTTGGAGTCCCTGATGGCTTTGCGGAGGTCATATATAGATTTCTTGTATAGGTCAAGGTTACCTACCTTGAACACCTCAGACGTGGCCTTCAGTCGGGAGTGAATCTCCCGATTAAACCACGGTTTCTGGTTGGGTAATGTACGTACTACCTTCTTTGACACACAATCTTCTACACACTTGCTGATGAAGTCTGTGACGGTGCTGGCATACTCGTTTAGGTTGGCTGCTCAGTTCTTGAATATGGGCCAGTCCACTGACTCCAAGCAGTCACGTAGGAGCTCTTCTGTTGCCTCAGACCAGCACTGCACGACCTTCTTAACCGGATTCTCCGCTTAAGTTTCTGCTTGTATGCCGGGAGAAGGAGCACCGTCTTGTGGTCCGATTTTCCGAAGTGCGGTCGGGGATGGATCATCAGGCGCCCTTGATGTTTGTGTAGCAGTGGTCAGGGATGTGGGGCCGCTGTCCAGTTTCTCCTCAGTGTGAATGCGCTGGTGGATCATCAGTACCCGAGAGCTTTTAAACCCACTCCCACAGTCGGAGCATTTAAAGGGTCTCTCATTGGTGTGAGTGACATTGTGGCTCAGCAAGTGATGACTGAGTGAATCTTTTCCCAGTCGGAGAGGTGAACGGGCTCTCCCCGGTGTGACCTCGCGCGTGTTTCATCAGGTTGGATGAGGTTCTAAAGCTCTTTGTGCAGTGAGAGCAGCTGAACGGTCTCTCCTCAGTGTGAACGCGCTGGTGGGACATCAGTAGCGGTGAGCTTTTGAAGAGGAGATGCGTTGGTGGAATTTTTGCAGTACACTCTTGAGGTTGGCCTGGTTAAAGTCCCGGCCACGATGAACAAGGCCGCCAGGTATTCTGTTTCATTGTTATTTATAGCGGTGTACAATTCATCAAGTGCCTTCTTCACCTCCACCTGGGGTGGGATGTAGACCACCGTAATGATGGCAGAAGTGAACTCCGTGGAAGGTAGTATGGACGGTACTTCACAGTCGGGTATTCCAGGTCAGGCGAGCGATAATTCGCCAGAGTCGCCACATCCGAGCACCAGGAGGTGTTGACGAGGAGGCAAACCCCTCCATCCACTCCAGGTTCAGTCCTGGATGTGATTAACAGCAGGAATAACAGCAAAATCTAACCCGTCATCACTTGTGAAGCCTTTGGTGTCTCAGCATGTTGGATGACTGAGTGAATCCCTCCCCACAGTGAGAGCAGGTGAATGGCTTCTTTCCAGTCTGGACTCACTGGTGTGTCAACAGGGCAGATGAACCACGGAATCTCTCCCCACAATCAGAGCAGGCGTATCAACTCTCCCCAGTGTGGACTCGCTGGTGTCTCCGCAATGTGGTTATGTTCTAAACGTCTTTGTGCAGTGAGAGCAGTTGAACAGTTTCTCCTCAGTGTGAATGCGCTGATGGGACATCAGTAACTGTGAGCTTTTAAACCCACTCCCACAGTCGGAGCATTTAAAGGGTCTCTCATTGGTGTGAGTGACAATGTGGCTCAGCAAGTGATGACTGAGTGAATCTTTTCCCAGTCGGAGAGGTGAACGGGCTCTCCCCGGTGTGACCGCGCTCGTGTTTCATCAGGTTGGATGAGGATCTAAACCTCTTTGTGCAGTGAGAGCAGCTGAACGGTCTCTCCTCCGTGTGAATGCACTGGTGGGACATCAGTAGCTGTGAGGAGTTGAAACCCCTCCTGCAGTCAGAGCATTTAAAGGGCCTGCTCTTGGTGTGAGTGACATTGTGTTTCAGCAGGCTGGATAATTGAGCAAATCCCCACACACAGTGCAGATGAATGGCCTCTCACCAGTGTGAAGTCGCTGGTGTGTCTGCAGGTTGGTTAACTGAGTGAATCCCTTATCACACACAGTGCAGATGAATGGCCTCTCCCCGGTGTGAGCGCTCTGGTGTCGCTTCAGGGTGGACAACTGAGTGAATCCCTTATCACACACAGTGCAGCTGAATGGGAAAGCAGCCCTTTAATTATGAACATGAGGAAAGAGACGATCCTTTTAGCCAGACAAATAAATGTGTCAAGCTGAGGGAGCAAAGGATGTCAATGTCTTTAAGAGAGAGAGAGAGAGACCTGGGCCAACCTTTCCAGAGTCTGCACCCTCCCTGGATTCACTTCCTTTCCCTTCAGTTGCTGCAAGTGACCAATTGAAGGTGAGAATGAGAAAAGAAATGGAAAGGGGGAGAAAAGAAAGTGTTTTACTCACAGATTTTGGAGACAGGAGTCTGTGTGCATATCAAGCTCATTCAGGGTTGGGGGAACAACAGTTTTGCTGGGCAGAAACCTCCATGTCCAGCTTCCGCATTGAGACAATGGAGGAGCTTTGATTGGCGGAGAAACAGGGTCCTTCCTGTCCTCCAATCTTCCCATTGGTCACAACTCAGCGGTGTCAGCGGAGGTGAGCACCCTCTGCACATGCGCAAAGTCCCCTCTTCCTGAGACATGCGCAGTCCCGGGTCGGGGGAGAGGGAATCATCGATAGTTGGAACTGTCAGCCGGTTGCCTGGAAACCTTGTGTCGAGGGTGCGTCGGGGAGGGGGAAAAATGGACGGGGGAGGGGCTCCGTATCCGCGCACCGGGCGGTTGCGCTCAAATGCAGTGACGTCTCAGCGGAGCGGATTTATTTCCTATTGGCTGATTTAGAGGACGAGCATCTTTGTGATGTCACAATATGGAGGTTGGACAATGAGTCAGACGAAAACTTCTTCCTCTGGGCAACATCTGGGAGCAAATCAATGTCTCCCCCTTTCATCAGTAGGAGCAGAATTAGGCCATTTGGCCCATCGAGTCTGCTCCGCCATTTGATCATCACTGATCTCATCCTGGCCTTAACTCCACTGTCCTGACAGTTCTCCATAACCCTTCAACCCGATTAAAAGTCAAACTCCTCCCTAAATTTGTTCACTGTCCCAGCTCCACCACACTCTGGGGTAGTGAATTCCACAGATTCACAGCCCTTTGAAGAAGCAGCTTCTCCTCAACTCTGTTTTGAATTTGCTGCCTCTTATCGTAAGATGGCCGCACAAAGAGGCAGCAGCCGCTCCAAGTCTACTTTATCTTTCCATTTATTTTCTCATTCTGGGGGGACATTGGTGACTTGCAACAACTGAAGAGAAAGGAAGTGAATCCAGTCTGTGTGTTGCACACATTTTGAGTTCAGTAATATAGACATATTTCTGTCTGGCAGTCTGCATGGAGATTTTCAGGCCTCTCCAAGACGGGGAGCAGGGATCTGTCAGTCAGCCTGAATCAGCACCTTTAGAGAATTAGGAGGATGAATATTACAGCAGAGTGAGAATGGAGGGAGAGTGTGTTGGATGGCGATTTACAGCTTTTGAGGAATGAGAGAGGAAAGAATATTTCATAGGAACTAGAATTGTCTGTTCTTAATTTCCATTTGTTTTACAGGATATTAGATGATGATTTACTTCAGGATTTGGAAGAGTCACTTGGTTATGCGAGGCTGGGCGGCATGGTGGCACGGTGGTTAGCACTGTTGCTTCACAGCTCCAGGGTGCCAGGTTCGAATCCCAGCTTGGGTCACAGTGCAGAGTCTGCATGTTCTCCTCGTGTCTGCGTGGGGTTCCTCCGGGTGCTCCGGTTTCCTCCCACAAGTCCCGAAATGTGTGCTGTTAGGTAATTTGGACATTCTGAATTCTCCCTCAGTGTACCCGAACAGGCGCCAGGATGTGGCGACTAGGGGCTTTTCACGGTAATGTCATTGCTGTGTTAATGTAAGCCTACTTGTGACAATAAAGATTATTATTATTTATCAGGACCTGAATATCATCAGGAGAACCATCACTGCAAAAGATACTTCTGGGGTTAAGGATTGCCAGT
The DNA here is from genome assembly GCF_047496885.1 of Scyliorhinus torazame. Classification (NCBI taxonomy): domain Eukaryota; kingdom Metazoa; phylum Chordata; class Chondrichthyes; order Carcharhiniformes; family Scyliorhinidae; genus Scyliorhinus; species Scyliorhinus torazame. The sequence continues at coordinate 176,604,759 of NC_092711.1, read as the reverse complement.
CAGGCGAAGGAACAGAATGGAAGTAAACACAGGAACGAAGAATCACATTGGACTAGTTCCAGGAGAATTGAGTGACAACTTCAGCGATGTAACTATGGAGTGTGATTTTTGATTGTGTTAAAAGTAAGAGGGCAACATTCTATTTATAGTTTAAGGGATACGTTCCCTATAAAAATAGTGTTTAGGCATTGTTGCTTCTAGTTTGTATGTTGCAGTAAAAGTCATAAACTTGAAGTTTTTGTCTTATGATTCTTTGGTTTGTTCACTTGTTTAGAATTTATCTTTAGAAGTTACTGATCTTTTCAGAGATCTTACACAGTTGGTCTTGAGTCACAAGTTTCAACTTCCCATTTAAGCCTCAGGCAACTTCTGTCTCTCTATTGCTCATGTCAATGACAGCCCAGTAACAGAGCTGAGGGCTGGAGATGCTGTGACCCCTTGTAGGAGCTGGAATCAGCAGAAAGAAGAACCATAGTTTCTGGTTGAGTTTTGAGTGAGCTGTCCGACCATGATATATACAATAGCTAACCAGGTAATATGTTGTGATGAGGGTTTATAAACAGACCCTGGGTAGACAAGTTAACTGAAGCTGTGGGTTTGTCAGCTGTACAGTGAAACCAGGCATCCAACAGCCACAGAGACCTGTAATATTGGACACTGGGTTTAACCCTGTTCTGTATTAAACAGACCTATCTGATACGGGTTATTGTGATAGTTAATCTGACCCTTAATTCATTCAATTCCAAAAGTGAATAACATTGATTCAAGTACAGTGATTACTCTGTTAATCTGTGAATAAAGTGGTGTCAGTTCATGCAGATGTGTCTGAATTCAATTTCATTCCTTATTTTTGTTACTGACTAGGGTCTCTCCCACTCTCTCTCTCCTCTCCCTCCTGCCTCTCTCAGTCTCTGGCACTCCTCTCTCTGGTGCCCCTCTCTCCCTCTGCTGCCTCTCTTGCCCTCTGTCTCTCTGTTCTCTCCCTCCTGTCTCAGTCTTTGGTGCTCCTCTCTTCTCTTTGGTACCTCTCTCTCCCTCTGCTGCCTCTCTCTCCCTGTCTCTCTCAGCTGCCTCTCTCTCTCTTCAATGCTTAGGAAGGCAGGTGGGGGCAGCACGGTGGCACAGTGGTTAGCATTTCTGCCTCACGGCACCGATGTTCCAGGTTTGATCCCGGCTCTGGGCCACTGTCCGTGTGGAGTTTGCGCATGAAATGAAATGAAAATGAAAAATGAAATGAAATTAATAGAAATTCACTCTTGTTTGCGTGGGTTTTGCCCCACAACCCAAAGATGCGCTGGGTTCTGGATTGGCCACAATAAATTGCCCCTTAATTGAAAAAAATGATTGGTTACTCGACATTTGTATTTAAAAGAAGGAAGGCAGGTGGGAGAGTTTCCTTTGGAAGCAGAGGGCCGAGAATATAAGAGCAGGGAGATTGTGCTGGAACTGGATCAAACACCAGTTAGACCACAGCCGGAGCACTGTGGACATTTCTGATCACCACATTACAGGAAGGATGTGATCACACGAGAGAGGCTGATGTTACCCAGGATGGAGAATTTTAATGATGAGGAAAGATTGGAGAGGCTGGGGTTGTTCTCATTGGAACAGAGGAGGCTGAGGGGAGATTGAATTGAGTTGTGTGTAATTCTGAGGGGCTCAGATAGAGTGAATATTTCCCTCAGCAGAGTCCAACCCCTGCAGTCAAATATGAAGTCGCTGGTGTGTCAGGAAGTGGGATGAGTGAGTGACTCTCTATCTGCACAAAGAACATGGAAACAGCAGCTCCCCAGTTTGAACTCACTGGTGTGTCAACAGGCTGGAGGATTGGCTGAATTCCATCCCACTCCTGGAACATTTTCCAATGTCCTCTCCCCAGTGCCAGCAGGCTGCCTGACTGAGAGAAGCTCTGTCCACAGACAGAGCAGATGAATGGCCTGTCATTAATATGGAGATGCTGGTATCATATTGATATTGTTCATTCCGGGGACTTCCGGTGACAACACGTTGGTGGATGTCGCACATTAGGTGGCTCCTGCGAGAGTCTCTGATTTTTGGATGTTTATGCCCAGTTTTGGGTCAGTTTTTAGATGAGTTGTTGAGGGAAGTCATAAGGATGCCGACGAATGTCGAAGTCCCAGAGGAAAGGTGCTGGAAAGAAGGGGGCGAGTGAAGGTCCACCAGCGAGTGCTGCTGTGAGTCCTGCAGGAAGGAAGCTGGCAGGACTGGGTCATCGGGTGGGGCCGCTCCCCTCACCGTGGAAACTCTGACCAAGGTGATGTCAGAGCTTCAGACATAAGTAGATATTACCCCTTTGAACTGAATTGGCCACATTCCTCTTGGAGGTCTGTTCTATTCTCTGAGCCATTACCCATTTGTCCCGACCAATCCTCGGTCGTCGCTGAAACGGAATCTTCGATGCTTGGTCCTTATACTCCTTCTGACCCGTGTCCCAGACAGGTCAAATTTACTCTACTTCGAACTGTTGAATGACATCTTTCTTCTAACCATAGATCCATTCTTCAGACATTGTAGTTAAAGGTGTCAACTCAGGTTCTGCTCGGCATTTCACCATCTTTTCCATCAGTGCATTGCAGACTCTAAATAGGTCACCAGTCAAAAGGTACCAGGCCTCATTTCAAATTGACCAAAAGCTTCCCATCGTGGCTGCAATCAGTCATTTTAGCACAAACAGGGTCTTATCGCTACAGTGGAGTTGGAAAGGCTGTTTGCCAAGTATTTAAAGGTGCTTCGGAGGGGGATGACAGCTTCACTTTAGAGTGGGTGAAGGAGGCGATTGCCCTGGTAAAGACGGCAGAGATGAAGACGTCTGTCGAAGTGCGGGAGCGAGGACAGAAGTTGAAGAGGGTGGAGGGGACACTGTCGCAACACAGTGACCAGGTCACCTCGATGGGTGAGGAGCGGTGACGGAGGGTGACGGAGGTCAACAAAAGGCTCAGAGCTAAGGTAGGGGACCTGCAGAACTGGTCAAGGAGGCAATCTTTGGGAATGGTGGGCCTGCTTGAGGGGCGGAGGGCCTGAGGCCAACCGAGTACTTTGCAAAGATTTTTGCTGTGTTGATGGGGGAGGGGGGAGAACCCTCCGCTCTGAGTGGGACAGGTCACATTGGCCACTCAGGCTAAAGTCTGGAGTGAATGAGTCACCAAGGGTGGTTATAGTCTGCTTCCACAGCTACCACGTGAAGGAGAAGGTTTTGAGCTACGCACCCTAGCAATGCCATGTAGGCACCCTGGCAATGCCACCCAGGTTCCACCCTGGCACCCTGGAGTTCCCAGGTAGCACTGTCAGGTTGGCAGGGGTATTGCCAGGGTACCACATGGGCAGTGCCAAGGTGTCAGGCTGGCATTTTGCTCGCACCGGGGATCAAGCCTGGGTGTGCACTGCCCATGTGCGGTGGTGTGGGGAGGCCCGAGGAACCCTTATAGGTGAGTTGGGACATTGGGGGTTCCAGGAGTCGAGTCAGGTGGTCAAGAGCTCGGGACACCATTTAAAAATGGCATCCCAATATCATCCTGCACTGAGGAGATCCTCAGTGCAGGAATAATGCGAAGTGCAGCCTCGGGTGGCATTCCCCACCAGAGCAGTAAAAGAGCAGAATGCCATTAGTTAGCGGATATGAAGTGGGAAGGTGTTGGTAGATGCAGATACCAAGATCTGACGGAGTAGTTGACGAGAAGGGGGTGGCCTTTGGACGGGTGAAGGGGACATTGTACGGCAGAAGAGTGAGATTTGGAGTGGTCTACCCAGCAAAGCTGAGAGTCACTCATAACTCGAAGGACTTTTATTTTGAGATGGCGGAGGCGTTCGTTAAGGCTGAAGGACTGAGACTGAGATGAGAGTTGGGATTTGGGCTTGGTTGGTGGGACGGGGATTGTGTTCTCTTATTGAGGGTTTTCTATTTGATTGGGGTTTTGTTTCTGACTCTTGAATGGGGTAGGGGGTTGTGGTTTTTTCCTTATGGGTGTGGTTCTGTATTGTTTCTTGGTTTCAGGGAGGTGGGTTTTGAGCACGTGGGGCTGGGTTACTGAGGAGGGGGTGGCGAGGAGGGGGCTCTGGCAGGGATTACCACAATAGGAAATGTAGGGTGATTAGTGAACGGGAGTGTGATGGGAGCCTGGTCAAACAGGTTTCAATGGACCTGGGAGTTGTGAATGGTGGGGGGAGGGGATCGATACTGGGTGAGGTGTTTGCAAGAGGAAATGGATGGGGGGGATTCTGGGAAGGGGTGAGGGGACTACCCACATGGTACTCCGCTCGCCCCCGTTCCATCCCAGTACCAGGCGTTTGGAGACTGGGCTCTGGATGAGTAATGGCGCCCGGCGTTCCCATAATCTGCCGCGCCCTGGAAACCGCTCTATCGGCTGCGCGGGCCTGTGGCCCGGTACTGCGCATGTTCAAAGGAGGGAAACTGCGCATGTGCAGAAAGAACCCGCCTTCTGACTTCCGACTGAAATCTTGACCTTCACACAAACTGAAATCTCCTCCTGTATCAAACATCTGTGAGTAAAACACTTTATTTTCTCCCTCTTTCCATTTCTTTTCTCATTCTCACCTTCAATTGGTCACTTGCAGCAACTGAAGGGAAAGGAAGTGAATCCAGGGAGGGTGCAGACTCTGCAAAGCTTGGCCCAGGTCCCTCTCTCTCTCTCAAAGACATTGACATCCTTTGCTCCCTCAGCTTGACACATTTATTTGTCTGGCTAAAAGGATGGTTTCTTTCCCAATGTTCACAATTAAAGGGCTGCTTTCCCCAAGAGATAGTTGACATTTAAGGGGCAGTAAATTAATGTCGGACAGAGATATGTCTCGTGTTGTTATGGTACAGATTCTTTTTGGATTCTGGAATAAAGTATATTTATTAATATTTCTAGTATTGTAATATAGTACTGTAGCTATGTTATATATTTCCAGACATAGAATCTGAATTCTCTGTTCCGCTACACCCGTTTTCTGCTGTGGTGCACCCCCGCTGGCAGCGGGATGCTCTGTCCGGGCAGACGGCCAATGGGGTTTCCCATTGTGAGCACCCCCATGCCATTGGGTAACCCGCGGGCGTGAGTGCGCTGCCAGCGAAATGGAGGATCCCGCCCAGAGTCATTATGGCACAGAACAGGTCCATTCAGTAACTTGTCCATTCCGACTCAGTAGACTGATACAATCAGGACCATTTCCCCTTGATATTCCTGTTCCCCTGAAAGTTTATTTACTTCATGTACATATCTAATTTCCTTTTGAAATTGTTAATCATCTCTGCTACCGTCAGGGCGGCATAGTGGTTAGCACTGCTGCTTCACGGCGCCAAGGACCCGGGTCATTGACCGCATGAAGTTTGCACATTCCCCCCCATGTTGTGTGTGTCTCACCCCCACACCCAAAAAGATGTGCAGTGTAGGTAAATTGGCCATGCTAATTTGCCCCTTAATTGGAAAAAACTGGATACTCTGAATGTTTTTCATTTTTAAGATGTGGAGATGCCGGCGTTGGACTGGGGTGAGCACAGTAAGAAGTCTTACAACACCAGGTTAAAGTCCAACAGGTTTGTTTCGATGTCACTAGCTTTCGGAGCGCTGCTCCTTCCTCAGGTGAATGAAGAGGTATGTTCCAGAAACATATTTTTAAATCACTGCTACCATCAACTTCAGAGGCAGGCAGTTCTATGTTTCGTGCAGAAGTTCTCCCAAGTCGCTTTGTGTTGCAGCTTTCTGCAGTTTTTCATCATTTAAGTAATACTGTTCTTTTGTTCTCCCTTCCAAAATGAACTTCACATTTTCCCACATTATGCTCCATGTGGCAACTTTTTGTCCACTTGCTCAACCTCTCAATATCTCTTTGCAAACTGTTTATATCCCCCTTGCAACTTGCCTTTCCACCTATTTTTGTCTTCAAATTTGGGCACAGTACATTCACTTCCTTCCTCCAAGTCATTAATATAAATTGTACACAGTTGCGATCCCAGGACTGATCCCTGTGGAACCCCACTGGTTACAGGTCACCAACCTGAAAAAGAACCCCTTATCCCCACTCTCTGTTTCCTGCTCATTAGCCAATTCTCTATCCATGCCAACACCATGGGTTCTTATCTCATGCCTTAACGTTTTGAGATACCTTGTCAAAGGCCTTCTGGACGTTTAAATACAACACACCTACTGGTCCCCCTCTATCCACTCTGGTTGAGACTTCCTTGAAACACTCTGATAAATTAATCAGACACGGTTTCCCTTTCACAAAGCCATGCTGACTCTGCTTGATTAGATTATGATTTTCTCAATGTGCTGCTGTTACTTCCTAATAATTGATTCCAACATTTTTTCAATAATAAATGTTAGGCTATTCGTCCTAGAATGTCTCGTTGTTTTCCTCCCTCCCATTTTGAATTGGGGGGCTGTCACATTGGCAGTTTTCCAATCCTCTGGGACTTCTACAGAATCCAAGGATTTTGGGAAAATTACAATCAATGCACCCACTATCTCTGTAGCCATTTTTTTTAGGATCCTAGGATGCAGCCATCCAGGGGACTAATCTTATTCGATGAGTTTGTCCAATACAACTTCTCCAACGATGGTATTTAATTGCTTCCGCCATATTCTTTAGTATTAATGGGATATTCGAAGTATCTTCCACCGTAAAGACTGATGCAAAATATCTGTTTAACTCCTCTGCCATTTCCTTGTTCCCCATAACTGACACAGTGACATGGAGGCACAGTGGTTAGTACTGTTGCTTCACAGCTCCAGGGACCCGGGTTCAATTCCCTGCTGGGGTCACTGTCTGTGCGGAGTCTGCACGTTCTCCCCAAAACTGAGTGGGTTTCCTCCGGGTGCTCCGGTTTCCTCCCACATGTCCCAAAAGACGTGCTTGTCAGTTGAATTGGACATTCTGAATTCTCCCTCCGTTACCTGAACAGGTGCCGGAGTGTGGCGACTAGCGGATTTTCACAGTAACTTCATTGCCGTGTTAATGTAAGCCTACTTGTGACAATAATAAAGATGATTATAATAAAGAATATTATTACGATCTCCCAAGATTTATTTTATAAGGAGCCTCTGTGGAGTTGAGGTTTCAATCAGATCAGCCGGGAACTTATTGAATGGTGGAGCAGGTTTGAGGGGCCGAGTGGCCTACTCCTGCTCCTAATTTGTATGTTATTACATCCTTTATAATAGATTGTAGCATTTTCCCTCCTACTGATGTCAGGCTAATGGGTCTGTGGTTCCCCGTTTTCTCTCTCTCCTTAAATAGTGGGGTTACATTTACCACCTTCCAATCTGCAGGAACCATTCCAGAATCTATAGAATTTTGAAAGATGACAACCAATGTATCCACTACAGCCGCCTCTGTCAACACTCTGGGATGGAGAGAAGCTTTTGGGGATTTATTAACTTTCAATCCCATTATGGGCAGCAGGGTAGCATTGTGGATAGCACAATTGCTTCACAGCTCCAGGGTCCCAGGTTCGATTCCGGCTTGGGTCACTGTCTGTGCGGAGTCTGCACATCCTCCCCGTGTGTGCGTGGGTTTCCTCTGGGTGCTCCGGTTTCCTCCCACAGTCCAAACATGTGCGGGTGAGGTGGATTGGCCATGATAAATTGCCCTTGGTGTCCAAAATTGCCCTTAGTGTTGGGTGGGGTTACTGGGTTATGGGGATAGGATGGAGGTGTTGACCTTGGGTAGTGTGCTCTTTCCAAGAGCCGGTGCAGACTCGATGGGCCGAATGGCCTCCTTCTGCACTGTAAATTCTAAGATAATCTATGATTTTCTCCAGTCCTGCTTTTTCACTAATACTAATCTCTTTCAGTTCCTCGTGTTCACTAGTCCCTTGGTTCTCTCGTGTTTTTGGGACAATTTCTGTATCTTCCTCTGTGAAGACAGACACACTGTTGTTTATTTTCTCTGCCATTTCCTTATTACCCATTATAAACTCTCCGGTCTCTGCCTGGAATGGACCCTTTTGTCTTTGCTAATCTTTTCCAATAGGAACTTTTCCAGTTCTCCCCAATTTGCTCTCATATTCTATTTTCTCTTTATCAGATTCTTGGTCCTCCTTTGCTGAATTCTAAAACAAGTTCCCAATCCTCAGGCTCCCTACTATATTGTCCCCTCCATTGATCTAATGGAATCTTTAACTTTTCTTGTTCGCCACGATAGCTTCACTTTTGCTTCTGAAAGGAATCTATATTTTATGTAAATAAAATGCGAGTGGTTGCCTATCTATTGTCTATCGTCATACAAAGAACAACAAAGAACAAAGGACAGTACAGCACAGGAACAGGCCCTTCGGCCCACCAAGCCTGCTCGGATCATGATGTCTGTTTAAACTAAAACCTTCTGTGCTTCCAGGGTCTGTATCCGTCTATTCCCATCCTATTCATGGATTCGTCAAGATGCCTCTTAAAACGTCACTGTCGTACCTGCTTCCACCACCACCTCCGGCAGCGAGTTCCAGGCACTCACCACCCTCTGTGTAAAAAATGTCCCTCGCACATCTCCTCTAAACTTTGCCCCTCGCACCTTAAATCTATGTCACCTGGTAATTGACTTTTCCAACCTGGGAAAAAGCTTCTGACTATCCACTCTGTCCGTGCCACTCATAATTTTGTAAACTTTTATCAGGTCGTCCCTCAACTCCGTCGCTCTAGTGAAAACAATCCGAGTTTATCCAACCTCTCCTCATAGCTAATACCCTCCAGGCCAGGCAAAATCCTGGTAAACCTCCTCTGTACTCTCTCCAAAGCCTCCACATCCTTTAGGTAATGTGGTGAGCAGAATTGTAGGCAATATTCCACGTGTGGCCTAACTAAGGTTCTGTACAGCTGCAGCATGACTTGCCAATTTTTATGCCCCAACCATTATCCACCTGCGTTGCCACTTACAGTGATATGTTTCTTGTAATTTCCCAATCTATCACAGACAACTTGCCCCTCATACCATGACAGTTTCCTTCTGCGAGAAACACCCAGATAAATTAGACAAAAGAACCCTGTAACCACCAGACCCCATCTTCATGGCAACGTGGCTGCTTTGGGAACTAAATATCTTCCAACGTGCAAACACCTTTTCATTCTGTGCTCCTCGTCAAACTTGGAACCAGGTAATCGCAACGAGGCTCAAAAATGGTCAGCCCACCGGAGGCAGAGGTGTTAGACCGGCCAGTCCAGCAGAAAGAAACCCTCCAATCATCACCATTCACCAGATGTCAGAATGAACAAAATGCAGTCCTGCATGTCAGTGAGAGCAGAAACAATAACAACAGAGCCAACATCTGTAATTTATTGTGAACTTGTTGGAGTCACAACAGGTGTGATGAATCACAAAACCCTTCCCCACATTGAGAGCAGATGAATGGTCTCTCCCCAGAATTAACTCGCTAGTGTCTCCGGAGTTGGGACGGTTCATTGAATGTCTCCCCTGCTCAGAGCAGGTGAATGGCTTCTTCCAGGTGTGAACTCGCTAGTGTTCCTGCAGTGTGTATGGATATCTGAATACCTTCTCTCACTAAGAGCAGGTTAACGCCTTCTCCCCTGTGTGAACTCGCTGGTGTCTCTGCAGGTGACATAACTGAGTGAATCCTTTTTCACACTGAGGGCAGGTGAACGGCCTCTCCTCAGTGTGAACTCGCTGATGTCTCCGCAGGTCCGATGATTGAGTGAATCCCTTCTCACACTGAGAGCAGGTGAACGGCCTCTCCTCAGTGTGAACTTGCTGATGTCTCCGCAGGTCGGATGATTGAGTGAATCCCTTCTCACACTGAGAGCAGGTGAATGGCCTCTCCCCAGTGTGAACTCGCTTGTGTGCCAGCAGGCTCGATGAACTAGTGAATCCCTTATCACACTGAGAGCAGGTGAACGGCCTCTCCCCAGTGTGAACCCGCTGGTGTGTCAGCAGGCTGGATAACCGAGTAAATCCCTTTTCACATTGAGAGCAGGTGAATGGCCTCTCCTCAGTGTGAACTCGCTGATGTCTCCGCAGGTCCGATGATTGAGTGAATCCCTTCTCACACTGAGAGCAGATGAACGGCCTCTCCCCAGTGTGAACTCGCTGGTGGATCTGCAGGCTCGATGAAGTAGTGAATCCCTTCTCACACTGAGAGCAGGTGAATGGCCTCACCCCAGTGTGAACTCGCTGATGTATCCGCAGGGTGGATGAATCACCGAATCCCTTCTCACATTGAGAGCAGGTGAACGGCCTCTCCCCAGTGTGAACCCGCTGGTGTTTCTGCAGGGCGAATAACCGAATGAATCCCTTCCCACACACAGAGCAGGTGAATGGCCTCTCCCCAGTGTGACTGCGCCGATGAGCTTCCAGCTGAGATGGGGCCCTGAATCCCTTCCCACAATCGACACATTTCCACCGTTTCTCCAGGGTGGGGGTCTCCTCGTGTCTCTCCAGGTTTGTCGATCAGTTGAAGCCTCGTCCACACACAGAACACGTGTAACGTCTCTCCCGCTGTGAATGGTATGATGTTTTTTGAGGCTGCGTAACTGGTTAAAGTCTTTCCACAGTCAACGCTCTGGAACACCCTCACTCGGGCGTGTGTCTCGGTGCTTTTCTAGTCACACTGATGTTTTGAAGCCGACAGAAAAGACAAACATTTCTCCTTCTCGATTCAAAGTCCAGTGATATTCAGTGCCAAGGAATTGAGAGATTCAGTCAGATTGAGACGTGATGTTTGAGATTTCTGTCTGTAATTCCTCCTCTTCTAATATCCTGTAAAAACAATTTATAAAAAGTTACTTTACTTCTCCTCATTTTGGAGAAGGTATCCTGAGGGTAACGACAGTCTGGCCGTGGGGTTAATCCTCCGGGTCCTCAATCTTATTGAGGAATGTCCCCTTGGATCTATTGTGGTGGTGATTCTTTTGTATTTTTGTTCTTTTGGGACGGTTTATGTGCTGTTGACTTTATCCTACTCTGGTACAGACGGAGCTTTTATCTGTGAAAGGAGCAGTTTGGGGAGACTTTGGTGCCTCTGGTGTAAAGTGAGTTGGAGGAGGGGTAATGGCGCACGCCCGATTGTGGCGTGAAAATCTGTTCCTGTTCTCTCTGTCGCCTAACTAATGGCGGCAGTTAATCTGCAAATTTTCTCAGGGAATGTACGGGGCATCCATCACCCTATCAGAAGGAAAAAGAGCCTCTCCTTTCTGAAGGAGAAAGTCAATATAGTTTTATTACTGGAAACACATCTGGATGATGAGGAACACTTTAAATTGAGGCGGGATTGGATGGGGCAGATTTTATCACCTCTTTTTCATTGAGTCGCAGACTTGTGGCAAACCTTATTATACACTATCCAAGCAGTCAGGGTAACTCTGCCGATTACAATGTGCATGTCAATTTCCTTTGTGCCGGTCCCCCCCATCTCCCGTCCCTCCCCTCTGCCCCCTTCACTCGTCGTTTCTGGGTTCTTTCCTGGGCCCTTCACTGTACAATGGGAGTTATCTGCTATTTACAAGTGGACGGTGCCCTCCCTTCCCCCCCATTGATGGGCCTCCCCCCTTCCACCCCGCGCACTCCCTGTCCTGTTTTAAACCTTCCCTTGGGGGTTCCTCTTCTTGTGTTTTTGTTCTCGGCTCTCTGGTCTCTGTGTCAGTTGGTTTCTGGCCTCTCCCTCCTTTTCCCAGTAGCCTCACCCCCCCACATCCCTTTTCCTGCCTGCTCCCTGTGATCCCGTTGGCTCCCGTACACCCACCTCCCTCCCCAGTGTTCCATTGGCCGCTGGCTTCAAACAGGTCCTGGAACAAGTTGGTGAATGGCCTTCACACTTTGTGGGAACCATCCTCTGACCCTCGGACGGTGAACTTGATCTTCTCCAGGTGGAGAAATTCCGATAGGTCTGCCAGCCAGTCTGAGCTGTGGGTGGTGCTGCTGATCGCCAGCCGAGCAGGATTCTCCAGCGGCCGATTAGAGAAGCAAAGGCAAGGGCGTCCAGCCTCTTCCCCATGAATAGTTCTGGCTGATCCGATACCCTGAAGACTGCCATTTGTGGGCCCGGCTCCACCCTCATAACCATGGACATTGCCTCTAAATAGGCTGTGCAGAATTCGACTAGCCTGGGGCATACCCAGATACCCAGAACATGTGGGCATGGTTTGCCGGGCCCCGCTGGCACCATTCACATTTGTCCTCCATCTCCGGGAAGAACCTGCTCATTCGGGTTCTTGTCAGGTGCGCTCTGTGCACAACATTCAGCTGCATGAAGCTTAGCCTTGCGTAGGAGAAGGTGTTGTTGGTCCCGTTCAGTGCTTCGCTCCAGAGTCCCCACCCTATTTCCGTCCCTCGCTCTTCCTCCCATTTTTCCTGGCTTTGGTCAAGTAAGGAGCGTATCCTTATTAAGAGTTGTCCGTACAGGTCCCCACAGTTTCCCTTCCCCAGACTGTCTGCGTCCAGTAACTCCTCTTGCATTGTACTTCTCAGGGTTCCTGGGTGTGCTGGTGTCTCCTTGCAGAGAAAGTTTTTGACCTGGAGCTCATCCCGGTTTGGTAGGTCCAGTCTCTCCGCCAGCTCCTCTAAGGTCGCTAGTCTATTTCCCGTGTAAAAGTCCCTAACCATCAGTGTTCCCCCATCCTGTCTCCACCTCTTGAAGGTGGTGTTGAGAATGGCTGGTGCAAACCTATGGTTGCTGCAGATGGGGGCCATGATGGACACATCGGTCAGACTGAAATGCTGCCACATCTGGTTCCAGGTTCTCAGGGTAGCTACCACCACTGGACTGGTGCTGGCGGGGATGGGAGTGTTGCCGTGGCGAGGGCCCGGAGGATCATTCCTGTACGTGAGGACTCGTCCATCATCAACCATTCTATGACTGGGTCCTTTACCCATCTCCTCACTCTTTCGGCCGTGGCTGCCCAGTGATAGTATTGCAAGTTCGGGAGGGCCAGGCCTCCCATGTTTCTTCTCCATTGTAGTACTGTTTTAAGGATTTTTGAATTCTTGCCCCTCCGCACAAACGCCATAATCACCTTATCTATTGAATGGAAAAAGGCCTTGAGGATGTAGATCGGTCAGGATCGAAACAGGAAGAGGAACCTGGGCAGTACGTTCATCTTGATCATCTGCATCCTCCCCACCAGGGAAAGCAGGAATCCATCCCATCTCTGTGGGTCATTTTTGACTTCCTCCGCCAGACTGGTCAGCTTCCACTTGTGGATCCGTGTCCACTCGTGGGAAACCTGGATCTCCAGGTAGCGGGATTTGTTTTGGGCTATTTTAACTGGGAGGCCCTCCAGCTCTGCCCCTCCCCCTCACCGGGAAATCTTTGTTTTTGCCCAGGTTGAGTTTGTAGCCCAAGATGATTCCGAACTCTCTCCGGGGAGGAGGGGGGTCTCGGAGGTGTACAGTCCCCTGTCGAAGGCCTCAAATGCTTGGTTGACCTTTTTTGGTTGGGCTACAGGACGGCTATGGTTGGGCGGCACGGTAGTACAGTGGTCAGCATTTTTGCTTCACAGCGCCAGGGTCCCAGGTTGGATTCCCGGTTTGGGTCACTGTCTGTGTGGAGTCTGCACATTCTCCCCTTGTCTGCGCGGGTTTCCTCCCACAAGTCCCGAAAGGCATACTGTTAGTTAATTTGGACATTCTGAATTCTCCCTCAGTGTACCCGAAGTGTGGCGACTAGGGGATTTTCACAGTAACTTCATTGCAGTGTTAATGTAAGTCTACATGTGACAATAATAAAGATTATTATACCAGTCTGCCTCTGTTATCCTTTACCTGGGATATTTCCCTCGTGGCTGCCTTCTTTCTCAGCTGGTGAACCAGCAGGCGGCGAGCCCTCTCTGTGCTCATAAAAGGTCCCTCGTGCCTGGCGGAGTTGGTGCACTGCCTTCCTGGTGGGGAGCAGGTCAAAGTTCTTTTGCAGCTTCTTCCTCTCCAGCAGAAGCTCTATGGTCAGGGCCTCGGAGTATCGTCTGTCAACCTCCAGACTGGAGTTGATCAGTTGCTGCCTAACCGCTCTCTCTTCCCTGTCTCTACGAGCCTTTTGGTGATTATTTCTCCCCGAATCACAGCCTTCAGTGCCTCCCAGAATGTGGAAGGTGAGACTTCCCCGTTCTGGCTGTTAGTGATGTACTTACCGATGGCCGGTGATGTTTTCTGGCAGGAGACCTTGTCGGCCAAGAGGGTCGTGTCCAACCTCCATGTGGGGCATTGGGCTTGGCCCATCTCCAACCTCACATCCATGTAATGTGGAGTGTGGTCTGAGATTACAATCATGGATTATTTCGCTCTGACTATTTCTGGAAGCACCGATTTCCCCACAACAAAGAAGCCGATGCGAGTGTAGACCTTGTGTACTGGTGAGAAGAACGGGAATTCCTTCTCATCCGGGTGTAAGAATCACCAGGGATCCACTGCCCCATCTGCTCCATGAACCGCCAGGGATCCACTGCCCCATGAACGTTCCCAGTTCCCTCGCCATGTCTGTCATTTTCCCTGTTCTGGGACTGATCTGTCAGTCAATGGATCCTGTGAACAGTTGTGAAGTTCCCCCTCTCATGATCAGACCGTATCCCCTCTCTTCCATCTCCCCCCCCCCCCCCACCCCACCGTATCCCCCCTCTTCTATTCTCCCACCCACCCCACCGTATTCCTCCCTATCTGCCCCCCCCCCCCCCCACCCCACTGTATCCCCCCTCTATCTGCTCCCCCCCCCCCTCCCAGATGCTCTCTTCCCAGTGGGAGATGTGCCGCAGTCCCGCTCTCTCCCGTACTTCCTGGCACTAGCTTTCCCGCTGGTGTGTGGCCCCCCCCCAGGATCGATCTGACCCCCTCCTACGCCCGCTCTGCTTGTGCCCCTGCTGTCTCCTCCTCACCATCTCCTGCGCTCTGCTGCCCTCGCCCCCTCCCTCCTATGAGCTGGCTCCCCTGTTCATTGCGAGGTGACGCAGTCGGAGTGACCTGTGAGCCCTGTCGATCTCTGGCGGTTTGGGGAAGCTGTCCCTCCCAATCAGGTTGCCCAGCGTTTGGGCCACGTATTCGATTGGGTCCCTGCCCTCAATCCCCTCTGGCAGACCCACTATCTGAATGTTCTATCTCCTTGACCGATTCTACTGGTCCTCGATCTTTTCCAGCTCTCGAACTGTGCTCCCCGGGCTTCCAGTTTCCTCAACATGCCATTGAGCATCTTCTGCATCGCGGCTAGCACCTCCGCCAGCTTGACCGTCACCCTTAACTCAGCCTTAATGTCATCCTTCATTGCGTTAAATTCCTTGGTTAGGAACATCCTCCATCCATCGCCTGGTCGGGGGGAGGGGGGGGGCTTGTTTTCTGGGTCGCCGGTCTCCCTCTGTCGGGAAGACTGGAGACCCCTCGCCTCGTGGGGCCGCCGACCCGCTTGCTCGCCGCTCCTGTCCCTTGCCGCAGTTTCTGTGACCCTGCAGCCTTTCGAGCTGTTGCTTTCTGGCATTTTGTTGTCCGCACTATTGTTGAGGGTGAGGGGATGTTTAAGTCTGATTTTGCGGCTAAATTCGGCCGACAGTGCCTATTTTTCTGTTGTATGGAGGAGAGCCACCTGATGTGTGACTACTCAGCACATCCCCGTCACAAGTTCCCTTTCTTTTGAATGTTGACTTGAAACTGCGATCTTATGTTTTGGCGATAAGGCTGGAGGACATCCTTCCGACAATCATGCGGGAGGACCAGACTGGGTTTATACGGAGAAGATTTTCCAGTGACAATGTTGGAAGGTTGCTGAATGTGATTCAGACTTTTCAGAAATATGCATTGGATGGGCTGGTGATCTCCTTCGATGCAGAGAAAGCTTTTGCTCGAGTTGAGTGGAATTATCTGGTGTATCCGCTGCGAGGCTTCGGGTTGGGTGAGGATTATATTGAGTGGATTCAATTGTTATATCACAGACTGGTAGCAGCGGTGT
This sequence comes from Scyliorhinus torazame, assembly GCF_047496885.1. Taxonomy (NCBI): domain Eukaryota; kingdom Metazoa; phylum Chordata; class Chondrichthyes; order Carcharhiniformes; family Scyliorhinidae; genus Scyliorhinus; species Scyliorhinus torazame. The sequence continues at coordinate 176,588,873 of NC_092711.1, read as the reverse complement.
TCACCAATGGTTTAAGGGTGTCGAAGTTTCAGCTTCAGAGAGGAACTAGACAGGGCTGCCCTCTGTCCCCCTTGCTGTTTGCGTTGGTCACTGAGCCCTTGCCAGAGGCTATTAGATCGGATCCTCTGATATCGGGCCTGGAGGGTGGGGTGAGGCAGCACAAATCACTGTGTGTGCAGAGGACGGGCTGCAGTTTGTGTTGAACCCCAGTGTTTCAGTCCTGGAGTAGTGGATAGATTTTTAAAAAGTATTTTCATTCAGATTTTAACATTTACAACACATAACATTACAAAGTAAAACCAACACAAAACCCCTAAACCCACCCCAACTCCCGAACCAACCTCTCCACCTCACTCCCTTCCCTCCCCGCTAGCAGTTGACGATAACCAGCTCCTTGAAATGATAGAACATAGAATCCCTACAGTGCAGAAGGAGGCCATTCGGCCCATCGAGTCTGCACCAGCTCTTTGAAAGAGCACCCCATGTCTCCACCCTCTCCCTGTAACCTATTAACCCCACCTACCCTTTAATGTAAGCCGACAAAGGCTCCATCTCCCTGCCCCTACCCCACGCCTACTCTGCGATCGCCGCCCAATAATAGTATAACAGGTTCAGCAGGGCCAAGCCCCTGACTGTTGCCCTCTCTGAATCACCGTCTTCCTAATCCTTGCCAACTTATCTGCCCATACAAACGATTAAACCAACCAATCCACCCCCATAAAGAACAATTTCAGCAAAAAGACCATTAGGCACGGAGATAAAAATAAAAACCACAGCAAAATGTTCATCTTAAACAGCTGTACCCGATTGTGGATAGATGTAGTGACTTCTCTGGTGAGAAGATGAATTTTACTGAGTCAGAGGCCATGCTGGTGGGAGGAGGGGGGTGTTGAAGGGTAAGCCTCCTCCTCTTGCTAAGTTCCCTTTCAGATGCCCCCGCCTTGGGATTTAAATGTCTGGGAATGTCGATGTCCCCCTCTTTCAGACAGCTATAAGGGACTAATTTTCCACAGCTGATAGTGACTATTAGGTGGGACCTTGCCCAGTGGTCGGCTCTTCCGATTTCATGGTGAGGGAAGATCGCCTTCATTAAAATGAATGTGTTGTCCAGACTGTTTTACCCTCTGCAGAAGTGGCCTATACTGCTGTCGACCAGAGTCATTAAGGAAATTAATGAAATGATTAGTACATTTATCTGGAACAAAAATAAACTTCACCTCAAGTTTGTTAAGCTCCAATCACCAGGAGCTAAGGGAGGTTTGTGTCTCCCAAATATCAGGCTTTATCAATTGGCCTCTCATCTTAGGTTCATCCGGAATTTGGTTAGGATAGACCCAATATCCATCAGGCTCGATATGGAAGCAGACCAGCCAGTTATCCCTCTATCCAAAACTGGCATAGACTGATTACGGAATGTATCCCATTGCAATTTTTAATGTCTGTACTTCATTCTAAGTCTGATGCATCTGTTAAATTATGAGACCCCTAGCTCAAATACATGTGCTCCAATTTGACTGGCTTGCTCCTCCAGGGCTTTCAATTCAACTGAGCCCAGAGTAGGGCACAGTGAGGCACAGTGGTTAGCACTAGGTTTGACTCCTTGAGTAGCTGTCAGCGTGGAGATGCACATTCTTCCTATATCTGCATGGGTGCTCTGGTTTCCTCTCACAGTCCAAAGATGTGCAGTTAAGTGGCTTGGTCATGCTAAATTGCCCCTTCGTGTCTAAAGGTGTTAGGTTAGGTGGGTTGACGATGATCAATGCACTAGATTATGGGAATATTGTGGGGTGTATGCCTCAGGGAGTGCTTTTTCTGAGGGTCAGTGCAGACTTGAAGAAGAACCTTCTGCACTATCGAGATTCTGTGTCATCTATGTTATTTTAATTTGACTATGCTGTTAGTCTGTTTTGTAATATTTTGGGGTATGCGCCCTGCATTGTTATTCTTCTGTTTTTATATAATCTTACCCTCTTTCCCCACTCACGATGTTAACCTGTTAACTGGTTGTTCAATGAATCGGGCATTTCATATAGCAGCTCCAGTCCCTAAAATATCCTGCACAAATTAATTTTGCAATGTGTTGCTTGTATTTATGCGGCAGTATCAGTTGTGCTACACTATCCCCATTTTCCATCAATATTTCTGTTCGTCTGTTGCATTCATTATTTAAAAAATGGTTTAAAAAATATATATATATTAAAAATCTGTCCAACTCATCCTTGAATATATTCAGTGACTCCGACTCCACTGGTCCCTGTGAGAGAGAAGTCCAGAGACTAACAACCCTCTGAGGGAAGAGATGACTGGAAATATATAAATAGCGACAGTACAATATAACACAACCAGAAATAACAATAAATGTATTTTATTACAGAACCATAAATAATATATCTAATCTGTACCATTTAAAAATACCAGACATATCTCTGTCTGATATTAATTTACTGTCTCTTAAATGTCAGCCATCTCCAGGGGAAATCAGCCCTTTAATTGTGAACATTGGGAAAGAAATCACCCTTTTAGCCAGACAAATAAATGTGTCAAGCTGAGGGAGCAAAGGGTGTCAATGTGTTTAAGAGAGAAAGAGAGAGAGACCTGGGCCAAGCTTTCCAGAGTCTGCACCCTCCCGGGATTCACTTCCTTTCCCTTCAGTTGCTGCAAGTGACGCATTGAAGGTCAGAATGAGAAAAGAAAGTGTTTTACTCACAGATGTTGGCGACAGGAAAGGTTTTTCCTTCACTTCCGCTGTGACATCACAATGGCGCCCTGCCTGAATCAACCAATAGGAATTACTCTATTCCACGTTATCGTCATCGGGTTCCAGTGCGCAGGCCCGGCGCTCCCCGCCCCCACCCGTTGCTTCGCCCGCCCCCTGAACAAGGGAGAAAAAAACCGACAACAGAACCTCCTCGAAACAAGGTTTCCAGGCAACCGGCTGACGGCCAGAGCAAGATGCCAATCGGTGATCGCCTCCTGCCCACGACTGCGCATGTCCAAGGGAGGGGGAACTGCGCATGTGCGAAGGATAGCCCGCCTCCTGACCTTTTTCCTGAGCTATTGACCAATGGAAAGAAAGAGTTGGAGGACCGGAAGGACTCTTGTCCTCCAGCTGATCAGCGCGGGCTTTGTATAACTGCTGGATTGAACTTCACAAGTTCTTCCTGTCTCCAACATCTGTGAGTAAAACACTTTCTTTTCTCGTTCTCACCTTCAATTGGTCACTTGCAGCAACTGAAGGGAAAGGAAGAGAATCCAGGGAGGGTGCAGACTCTGCAAAGCTTGGCCCAGGTCTCTCTCTCTCTCTCTCAAAGACATTGACATCTTTTGCTCCCTCAGCTTCACACATTTATTTGTCTGGCTAAAAGGATGGTCACAAGGAACAGAAATAATGCTCCACACCCGCCAACACATCACCAGACTGCTCAGACTTGTATAATCCTGCATAGAATTCCCGAAATTCTTGTTTATTTCCTCCGTCTTCATGGCCCTTTTCCTTCCACCAAGCCACACAGAGAAAATCGCTCCAAAGTTGGCCTTTGTATTTGCTCAAGAACTTCACACGTCTGGAGGGGGAAATACCAGGGGCCAAGTTAAAGAAAAGGAAGAACTCAAACTCTTCCTTAAAATGTGTAGTAAATGAAGTACCTCTTGTCAGGAAGGCACCAAACCTCCACTTTCTCGAGTAAAAGTTCCAGTGGGGGTGGGGGGTGGAGGGCGGTGTGGGGGTAGTGAGGGGTGGGGGTGGGGGGGGGGGGGGGGGGGGGGGATGTGAAAATGAAAATATTCCCTGTGGTGCAGGAGAATACCGTAGAATCGTCCTCGGCACAAAAAAGTCATTGATTCTAGTACGGCATTGCTGTGGGACTGGAAAGAAGGTTAAATCTCCACCACTCGGGTGCAAAGTCCTCCAAACATCCACATAACACCTCCTCACAAGCTGAGGCCAACACCCTAGCTTGAAGTGAGGGGAGGGGTGGGGGGGTTGGTTACTGGGAGCTTATCTACCAGAGGATTTAAGTGGCAGTTGAAGTCGCCAAATGTGAGTTGAAGCCACCTCTGCAAAATTCACAAAAGCCTTCGTAATTAATTCCGGGAGCAATTTGGGGTCCATAAACATTCATTATTGAAACAACATCTCCATGCATCGAACCTCTAATGGTCACATATCTACGTTCTTTATCCTCCGTGCAGGTTTCAACTTTGAAAAGGATATTTTTATTAATAAAGATTGCCACATCCCTGCTACTTGATGAAAAAAGAGGCCCAAAAAAACCTGCCTCACCCAATTCCGCCTCAATTTAAAGTACTCCTCATCACAGAATCCCTACAGTGCAGAAGGAGGCCATTCGGCCCATCAATTCTGAACCTGCCTTTGAAAGAGCACTCTACTTAAGCCCATGCCTCCAGTCTATCCAAATCACCTAGTATTCCTACCCAATCTTTTTCAACACAAAGGGGCAATTTAGCATGGCCAATCCACCTAATCTGCACATCTTTTGGACTGTGGGAGGAAACCGGAGATCCCAGAGGAAACCCACAATGACACTGGGAGAATGTGCAAACTCCACACAGCCAGTCACCTGAGTCCGGAATTGAACCTGGGTCCTTGGAGCTGTGAGGCAGCAGTGCTAGCCACCGTGTCGACCCCAATTGAGTTTAATCTAGATGCGTTTCGTGGAATAAAGCTATGTCGACTTTCTCCTTAAGAAAGGAGGCAATCATTTTCCTTCTGATAGGGTGATGGATGCCCCGTACATTCCCTGAGAAAATTTGCAGATTAACTGCCGCCATTAGTTTGGCAACAGAGAGAACAGGAACAGACTTTCACGCCACAATCGGGCGTGCTCCATTACCCCCCTCTCCAACCCACTTTACACCACAGGCACCAAAGTCTCCCCAAACTGCTCCTTTCACAGCCCCGTCTGTACCAGAGTAGGATAAAGTCAACAACACATAAACCCTCCAATAATAACAAAATACAAAAATACAAAAGAATCACCACCACAGTAGATCCAAGGGGATATTCCTCAATAAGACTGAGGACCCTGAGGATTAACCCCACAGCCAAACTGTTGTTACCCTCAGGATACCTTCTCCAAATTGAGGAGAAGAAAATAAGGCCCAACAAGGAAATGGGGATCGAATGTCCTTCCCGCATTTTAGACCCACCCATGAAAACCTGCATCCACCACCACCCACCCTTTGGCAATGGCGCCACTCGGTTCTGCCATAATTAACGCTCGGATAATAGAAGAAAGATGATGGATAATAAGCACACGGCACATCTACCATAACTGAGATAAGATAATACGAGTCCCTGGAACACTCGAGGAGAAGAAGACATTCAATCGGCGCTCACAGAATAACAACTCCCTTCAACAGGATAAAAGATAACAAATTCAGACAACAACACCATGATAGGGAAAGAGTTTAGATTAGAGCCTGAGTTAGCCTGAGCTGCAAATCATCGCTCCAAATCCTTGCCATTCTGGATTTAATGAAGGCCAAGGCAGTAGTCGGATTATTGAAAGACTTGACGGAGTTGTCGGATACAATTTTCAGTGTCACAGGATAAAGCGACATAATTCACTCCCGCAGCCTTGAGTTCCCTTCAAACTTCATCGAAGCCTCGATTCTTCGTTTGTGTGGCTGCCGAAAAGTCCTGGAAGAAGGAAATCCTCACTCCCTCATGGAGCCAGGTCCCACCTCGCCTTACCCGTCTCCAGGACCTTCTGGTTATCTTTCAAGTTGTGGAAGTGAATGATTACAGGCCTGGGATGAAAACTATCCCTCAGCCTCAAAGACAGGATCCGATGCCCATTCTCATTGGAATCGCCCAGGCTTCACATCCAGCTTGGGAAACGTGGCAGCCGGTCCTCGAAGAACCTAACGTGAGCCTCACCCTCCACACCTTCTGGCAGGCCGACGACTCGGGTGTTATTTCGCTGACCCTGGGTTCTCCACGTTCCGGGACTACTGCCACTGGCCAGTTTTCCAAGGATTGAATTCTTGCCTCCGTCGAGGAGGCACCTTGCTCAACTTTCAGGATTCTTTCCTCGGGATCATCGAGCCTCTTCATGGTGTTTTGAAGCTCGGCCTCATGAGCTCACAGATATTGAGTCAGCACACTCAGCCTCTGGTCAGTAACACGGCTGATAGTAATAATAATAATCTTTATTGTCACAAGTAGGCTTACATTAACACTGTAATGACATTACTGTGAAAATCCCCTAGTCGCCACACTCCGGCACCTGTTCGGGTACACAGAGGGCAGAATTCAGAATGTCCAAATTACCAAACAGCACGTCTTTCGTGATTTGCGGGAGTAAACCGGAGCACCCAGAGGAAACCCACACTGACACAGGGAGAACATGCAGACTCCGCACAGACAGTGACCCAAGCCGGGAATCGAACCCGGATCCTTGGCACTGTGAAGCAACAGTGCTAACCACTGTGCTACATTGCCTCAGTCATCAAGTATTTTCAGGAGCAACATTGATACGTTTTTAGATATTGAAGATATCGAGGGATATGGGGATTAGTGTGGGAAAATGGTGCTGATTAGATCGGCCAATGAGCTCATTGAATGGTTGCGCAGGTTTGATGGGCCGAATAGCCGACTGCAGCTTGTATTTGTTATGGCCTCTGTGTCCAGGACAGGAAGCAGTGAGCATGGATCTGTCAATCAGCCTGAATCAGCACCTTCAGGAGAATTGGGAGGGTGAATATTAGATACAGCAGAGTGAGAATGGAGGGAGAGTGTGTGGGATGGAGATTTACAGCTTTTGAGGAATGAGAGAGGAAAGAATGTTCTCTAGGAACAAGAATTGTCTGTTCTGAATTTCTATCCTGTACTGACAGTGATGTCTTTTGTAAATTGCTTTTACAGGATATTAGAAGAGGAGGAATTACAGACAGAAATCACAAATATCACGTCTCAATCTGACTGAGTCTCTCAATTCCTTGGAACTGAATATCACCAGACTTAGAATCTAGAAGGAGAAATGTTTGTCTTTTCTGTTGGCTTCAAAAGATTTTAACCATCAGTGTGACTGGAAAAGCACCGAGACACACACACCCGAGTGAGAGTGTTCCAGAGCACCGACTGTGGAAAGAGCTTTAACCAGTTACACAGCCTGAAAAAACATCACACCATTCACAGCGGGGAGAGACCGTACACTGTGTGGACGAGGCTTCAACTGAGAGTCAAACGTGGAGAAACACGAGGACACCCAAAACATGGAGAAACCGTGGAAATGTGGGGACTGTGGGAAGGGATTCAGGACTCCATCTGCACTGGAATCTCATCGACGCGTTCACACTGGGGAGAAGCCATTCACCTGCTCTCAGTGTGAGAAGGGATTCACTCAATTATCCCACCTGCGAAGACATCGACGCATTCACAGTGGGGAGAGGCCGTTCACCTGCTCTCAGTGTGGGAAGGGATTCACTCGGTTATCCTGCCTGCGGCCACACCAGCGAGTTCACACTGGGGAGAGGCCGTTCACCTGCTCTCAGTGTGAGAAGGGATTCACTACTTTATCGAGCCTTTGGAGACACCAACGAGTTCACACTGGGGAGAGGCTGTTCACCTGCTCTCAGTGTGAGAAGGGATTCACTGAGTTATCAAAACTGTGGATACATCAGCGAGTTCACACTGGGGAGAGGCCGTTCACCTGCTCTCAGTGTGGGAGGAGATTCACTGAGTTATCCAGCCTGCGGACACACCAGCGAGTTCACACTGGGGAGAGGCCATTCACCTGCTCTCAGTGTGAGAAGGGATTCACTACTTCATCGAGCCTGCGGATACATCAGCGAGTTCACACTGGGGAGAGGCCATTCACCTGCTCTCAGTGTGAGAAGGGATTCACTACTTCATCGAGCCTGCTGATACATCAGCGAATTCACACTGGGGCGAGGCCATTCACCTGCTCTCAGTGTGAGAAGGGATTCACTACTTCATCGAGGCTGCTGACACACCAGCGAGTTCACACCGGGGAGAGGCCGTTCACCTGCTCTCAGTGTGAGAAAGGATTCACTACTTCACCGAGCCTGCGGAAACACCAGCGAGTTCACACTGGGGAGAGACCGTTCACCTGCTCTCAGTGTGAGAAGGGATTCACTACTTCATCGAGGCTGCTGACCCACCAGCGAGTTCACACCGGGGAGAGGCCGTTCACCTGCTCTCAGTGTGAGAAGGGATTCACTACTTCATCGAGCCTGCAGAGACACCAGCGAGTTCACACAGTGCAGAAGGCATTAACCTGCTCTTAGTGAGAGAAGGGATTCAGATATCCATACACCCTGCGGGAACCCTCGCGAGTTCACACCTGGAAACTGCTCCGAGCAGGGGAGACATTCGATGATCCCTCCCAACTCCGGAGACACTAGCGAGTTAATGCTGGGGAGAGACCATTCATCTGCTCTCAATGTGGGGAGGAGGGGATTGTGATTCATTACACCTGTTGTGCCTCGGACAAGTTCACAATAAATTACAGATGTTGGCTCCGTTGTTATTGTTTCTGCTCTCACTGACATCCAGGACTGCATTTTGTTCATTCTGACATCTGGTGAATGGTGATGATTGGAGGGTTTCTTTCTGCTGGACTGGCCGGTCTAACACCTCTGCCTCCGGTGGGCTGACCATTTTTGAGCCTCGTTGCGATTACCTGGTTCCAGGTTGGCGAGGAGCACAGAATGAAAAGGTGTTTGCACATTGTAAGATATTTAGTTCCCAAAGCTGCCACGTTGCCATTAAGATGAGCTATGGTGGTTACATGGGGCGGGATTCTCCGACCCCCCCGCTGGGTCGGAGAATCGCGGTACCGGAGATTCGGCGGGGGTGGGAATTGTGCTGCGCCGGTTGGCGGGCCCCTCCCGGCGATTCTCCGGCCCGCGATGGGCTGATGTCCCGCTGCTGTAATGCTGGTCCCGCCGGCGTGAATTAAACCACCTCCCTTACCGGCGGCGCGAGCGGGCTCCGGGGTCCTGGGGGGAGGCATGGGGGGATCTGGCCCGGGGGTTGCCCCCACGGTGGCCGCCCCCATGGTGGCCTGGCCCGAGATCGGGGCCCACCGATCTGTGGGCGGGCCTGTGCCGTGGGGGCACTCTTTCCCCTCCGCGTCGGCCATAGCCTCCGCAATGGCCGACACGGAGGTGAACCCCCTCCCCCCCCCCCCACGCATGCGCGGGGATGACGTCAGCTGCCGCTCCCGCGCATACGCAGACTTCCGCTGGCCGGCGGAGTCCCTTCGGCCCCAGCTGGCGTGACGCCAAAGGCCTTCCACGCCAGCCGGCGGGACGGCAACTCCTCTGGCGCGGGCCTGGCCCCTAAAGGTGCGGAGGAAGCACCTTTGGGGCGGCCCGACGCCGGAGTGGTTCACGCCACTCCATCCCGCTGGGACCCCCCGCCCCGCCGGGTAGGGAAGAGTCCCGCCCATGGTTCTTTTGTTTAATTTATCTGAGTGTTTCTCGCAGAAGGAAACTGTCAGGGTATGAGGGGCAAGTTGTCTTTGGTAGATTGGGAAATTACAATAAACATATCACTGAAAGTGGCAAAGCAGGTGGATAAGGAGCTAAGAAGGCAGACGACATGCTTGTCTTCATTGGCCGGGACATTGAGTATGAAAATTGGCAAGTCATGCTGCAGCTGTACAGAACCTTAGTTCGGCCACACGTGGAATATTGCCGACAATTCTGGTCACCACATTACCAAAAGGATACGGAGGCTTTGGAGAGAGTACAGAGGAGGTTTACCAGGATGTTGCCTGGCCTGGAGGGTATTAGCTGTCAGGAGAGGTTGGATAAACTCGGATTGTTTTCAGTAGAGTAGTTTTCAGAGGTTGAGGAACGACCTGATAAAGGTTTACAAAGTTATGAGTGGCATGGACAGAGTGGATAGTCAGAAGCTTTTTCCCAGGTTGGAAAAGTCAATTACCAGGTGCCAGAGGTTTAGGTGTGAGGGGCAAAGTTTTGAGGAGATGTGTGAGGGAAGTTTTTTTACACAGAGGGTGGTGAGTGCCTGGAACTCGCTGCTGGAGGAGGTGGTGGAAGCAGGTACGATAGTGACGTTTAAGAGACATCTTGACGAATACATGAATAGGATGGGAATAGACGGATACAGACCCTGGAAGCACAGAAGGTTTTATTTTAGACAGACATTATGATCTGAGCAGGCTTGGTGGGCCGAAGGGCCTGTTCCTGTGCTGTACTGTCCTTTGTTGTTCTTTGTATGATGATAGACAATAGACAGGCAACCACTCGCATTTTATTTACATAGTGAAGCTGTCGTGGCTAACAAGAAATGTTAAAGATTCTAGTAGATCAATGGACGAGACTCATAAAGAGGCCCAAATAGAAGTGAGCCTGAGGATTGGGAACTTGTTTTAGAATTCAGCAAAGAGGACCAAGAACATTACATTAACACTGATAAAGAGAAAATAGAATATGAGAGCAAACTGGGGAGAACTGGAAAAGCTCCTATAGGAATGTGAAAAGGAAAAGATTAGCAAAGACCAATGTGGGTCCATTCCAGGCAGAGACAGGAGAGTTTATAATGGTGGATAAGGAAATGGCAGAGAAACTAAACAATGTGTGTCTGTCTTCACGGAGGAAGATACAGAAATTGTCCCAAAAACACGAGAGAACCAAGGGGACTACTGAGCACGAGGAACTGAAAGAGATTAGTATTAGTAAAAAAGCAGTACTGGAGAGAATAATGGGATTGAAAGTTAATAAATCCCCAAAAGCTGATGCTCCACATCCCAGAGTGTTGAAAGAGGCGGCTGGAGAGATAGTGGATACATTGGTGATCATCTTTCAAAATTCTATAGGTTCTGGAATGGTTCCTGCAGATTGGAAGGTGGTAAATGTAACCCCACTATTTAAGGAGGGAGAGAGAAAACGGGGAACCACAGACCCATTAGCCTGACATCAGTAGGAGGGAAAATGCTACAATCTATTATAAAGGATGTGATAACATACGAATTAGGAGCAGGAGTAGGCCACTCGGCCCCTCGAGCCTGCTCCACCATTCAATAAGTTCACGGCTGATCTGATTGTAACCTCAACTCCACAGAGGCCCCTTAGAAAATCAATCTTGGGAGAGCCTCATAATACTTTTTATTCATAGAATTTACAGTACAGAAGGAGGCCATTCGGCCCATCGAGTCTGCACTGCTCTTTGAAAGAGCACCCTAACCAAGCCCACATCTCCACCCTATCCCCATAAGGGCAATTTTGAACACTAAGGGCAATTTAGCATGGCCAATCCCCTTACAAAGAGCACCCTACTCAAGCCTACGTACCTATCCTGTCCCCGTAACCCAGTAACCCCCACTTAACCTTTTTGAACAGTAAGGGCAATTTAGCATGGCCAATCCACCTAACCCGCACATCTTTGGACTGTGGGAGGAAACCGGAGCACCCGGAGGAAACCCACGCACACACGGGGAGAACGTGCAGACTCCGCACAGACAGTGAACCAAGCCGGGAATCGAACTTGGGACCCAAGCTGTGAAGCAATTGTGCTATCCACAATGCTACCGTGCTGCCCTTAATCTTTATTATTTTCACAAGTAGGCTTACATTAACACTGCAATAAAGTTACTGTGAAAATCCGCTAGTTGCCACACTCCGGCACCTGTTCAGGTACACAGAGGGAGAATTCAGAATGTCCAATTCACCTAGCATGCACGTCTTTTGGGACTTGTGGGAGGAAACCAAAGCACCCGGAGGAAACCCACACAGACATGGAGAGAACGTGCAGACACCGCACAGACAGTGACCCAAGCCGGGAATTGAACCCAGGTCCCTGGAGCTGTGAAGCAACAGTACTAACCACTGTGCCTCCATGCCGCTGTGTCAGTTATGGGGAACAAGGAAATGGCAGAGGAGTTTTTTAAAAAAATGTTTTTATTCTCCATTTTCACATTTTCCTTCAAAATTTACACCCCACGCACAGACAGTAAATGGTAACAAATACAAAATCAATCCCCTTAACAATAACAACGATCCCATCCTCCCACCACCCCAAACAACAGCCCACCTGTCAATACATGCATCCAATAAAACAAACCCTCCCACGGTGGAAACAAAAAACAAAGGAGAAAAAGAAAAAGGAGTCCGGGACCGCCCATGGTCACCATTAACCTATCCCCCCTATACTCAACGCCATCCAACCTCTGAAAGAGTACCGTACATAATACCCAAGAGGTGTAAACACCCCCCTCCAACTCCTCCCATCCACTGCCTCCTGTAAAACTCCTCCCCCCAACCTCTGTTCCTTCCCCCCAACTTTCCTCCCCGGCAAGACCACTCGGACCCTGTTCTGCCAGGCTCCGATGGCCGCAGCCCCTCCCCCCACCTCACTCCCGTTCACTGGCCGGCTTAAACAGGCCAGCTTGGAGGCCCCCGCCCGGGTCCCTTTCCCACTTGCCCGGCCCTAGGGAAGCCCAGAAATCCCCTTTTAGCACACAAACCCCGCATATCCACCTACACCCAAAAGAGCCCTCATTTTGAGTGAAAGTCCCATCACTTCCCTTGTCCAAATATATACAACATTGGGTTCTTTAGCCCCTACACCTGCGCGCAGTGAAACAAAAAAGGAGAAAATACAGTCATGAGGTCACATCGGCACATGGCCATTTCTCAGTTCTGCCACAGTCCTTCTGCCTTCGCAAACTCCTCCACTGCTTCTGCCATTCCAAAATAAAAGTCCTTGAGCTTTGTAAGTCACCCTCAGCTTCGCTGGATATACAATGCTGCACTGCACCTAATGTACAGTGCCCTCTTCACCCGGTTGAAGGCAGCCCGCCTCCCCGCCAGCTCCACCGTAAAGTCCTGGTATACACGTATACCAGCTCCAGCCCACTGCACCACCCGCTTCTGCTTGGCCCAGCTCAGGACCTTCTTCTTCACACTGTACCTACGGAAGCACAGAGTCACTGCCCTTGGCGGCTCACTCGCCTTTGGTATAGGCCTCCACGACCGATGAGCCCGATCCAGTTCATATCGGGAGGGATCCTCCCCCTCCCCCAATAGTTTCGCCAGCATCGCGGCAAAATACTCAGTCGGCCTCGGTCCTTCAACTCCTTCGGGGAGCCGCACAATCCTCAAATTCTGTCGCCTGGATCTGTTTTCCAGGTCTTCCATTTTTCCTCGCAGATCCTTGTTAATGTACATCACCTTCCGCATCTCCTTCCCCATCGAGGTAAGTTGATCACCGTGCTGCAATAATGTCTCCTCCACTTCCTTCAGCGCCTCCCCTTGCCCCCACACCTCCACTACTGCGCTCGCCACCGCCATCGTCACTGGGGAAATCAACTCCTCCACCAGCACACTCATCACCTCCCTCATCTTCCTCATTGTCTCAATGTATTTTGTAAACTGCCTTTCGAATTCCACAGCCATCACCTTAGTTATTTATTCAGCCGTAAGCAATGCGGCCTCCCCTGGTGCTCCAGCCTCCATTTTCCTTGGTGACACTTCCACTTCCCGACCTTCAGCTGTTTTTTTTAACGGCCAAATTGTTTGCTCACCCTCGACATTTTTCTTCACTGTGCCTCCCCTGTGCCTTCTTCCTGCTTTTGCCGCCTCCGTGGACTCTGGCACCGGGCTTAAAGCCACGAAAATGCCGTTCCTGAACGGGAGCCCTCCATTGTACGGCTGCCTCCCGCCCGCCGTCACCAGAAGCCCAGCATGGCAAAGGAGTTAAACAGATATTTTGCATCAGCTTTTATGGTGGAAGATAAATCGAATATCCCATTAATACTAAAGAATATGGAGGGAGCAATTAAATACCATCACTTGAGAAGTTGTATTGGACAAACTAATGGGGATAAGATAAGTCCCCTGGATGACTGCAGCCTAGGATCCTAAAAGAAATGTCTACAGAGATAGTGGATGCATTGATTGTAATTTTCCAAAAATCTTTGGATTCTGGAGAAGTACCAGACGATTGGAAAACTGCCAATGTGACAACCCCCCGATTCAGAATGGAAGGGAGGAAAACAACGAGACACTATAGGACGATTAGCCTAACATTTATTATTGAAAAAAATGTTGGAATCAATTATTAGGCAGTAATAGCAGCACATTGAGAAAATCATAATCTAATCAAGCAGAGTCAGCATGGCTTTGTGAAAGGGAACCGTGTCTGACTAATTTATCAGAGTGTTTCGAGGAAGTCTCAAGCAGAGTGGATAGAGGGGGACCAGAAGATGTGTTGTATTTAAACTTCCAGAAGGCCTTTGACAAGGTACCTCCCAAAACATTAAGTCATGAGATAGGAACCCATGGTGTTGGAGGTTGTATATTGACATGGATAGAGAATTGGCTAATGAGCAGGAAACGGCAAGTGGGGATAAGGGGTTCTTTTTCAGGTTAGTGACCTGTAACCAGTGGGGTTCCACAGGGATCAGTCCTGGGATCGCAACTGTGTACAATTTATATTAATGACTTGGGGGAAGGAAGTGAACGTACTGTGCCCAAATTTGCAGACAACAGAAAAATAGGTGGAAAGGCAAGTTGCGAGGGGGATATAAACAGTTTGCAAAGAGATATTGAGAGGTTGAGCAAGTGGACAAAAAGTTGCCACATGGAGCATAATGTGGGAAAATGTGAAGTTCATTTTGGAAGGGAGAACAAAAGAACAGTATTATTTAAATAATGAAAAACTGCAGAAAGCTGCAACACAAAGGGACTTGGGGGAACTTGTGCACGAAACACAGACAGGTGCTGCAGGTAATCATAGAATCATAGAATTTACAGTGCAGAAGGAGGCCATTCGGCCCATCGAGTCTGCACCGGCTCTTGGAAAGAGCACCCTACCCAAGGTCAACACCTCCACCCAATCCCCATAACCCAGTAACCCTACCCAACACTAAGGGCAATTTTGGACACTAAGGGCAATTTATCATGGCCAATCCACCTAACCTGCACATCTTTGGACTGTGGGAGGAAACCGGAGGACCCGGAGGAAACCCACGCACACACGGGGAGGATGTGCAGACTCCGCACAGACAGTGACCCAAGCCAGAATCGAACCTGGGACCCTGGAGCTGTGAAGCAATTGTGCTATCCACAATGCTACCATGCTGCCCACAAATCAGGAAGGCTAATGGAATGTTGGCCCTGATTCCAAGGGGGTTGGAGTATAAGAGTCGGGAAGTCTTGCTGCAGCTGTACAAGGTGCTGATGAGACCACATCTGGAGAACTGAGAGCAGTTTTGATCCCCTTATGTCAGGAAATATATTATTTCATTGGTGGAGGTTTAGAGAAGGTTCAGTAGGATGATGCCAGGTATGGAGGTGTCTAAGGAGCAAAGGTTAAACAGGCTGGGACTCTACTCATTGGGATTTAGAACAATGGGAGGTGATCTCATTGAAACATCCAGGATTCTTAAGGAGCTTCACAGGGTAAATGCTGAGAGGATGTTTCCCTTCATGGGAGAATCTAGGACCAGAGGGCAGAGTCCCAGAATAAAAAGGAGCCAAATTAAGACTGAGATGAGGAGGAAATTCTTCTGAGAGTCTTTGGAACAGTGAGAGTTGAGGGGACAGAGTCCTTGTGTATATTTAAGGCTGAGATAGATTTTTGATCAGTGAGGGAACGGAGGATGACACGGAAAGGGCAGGAAGGTGAACGTGTGAAATGGCAGATCAGCTGTGATCCTATGGAAAGATGGATCAGGACTTCCGGGTGCGGCGATGACCAGCTGAGTCGCACGTTTCGGCAGCTCCCTGTGAAACGGACTTTTGGGCTCTTGATAGGAGCCCCAACGGCAATTTTAACGGCTGAAAACACCGTGCGGTAAACCAGAAGGGTGTTCCCCCTGGACACGGATGGAAAAAGGAGAGGAAAGAGGCCGGATTGCAGCGGATCCTTTGGAACAACGGCAAGGAAGGCAAGCAGAAACCAAGATGGCGTCGGAAGGTGGCAGTTTCATATGGGGCCCTGAACAACAAGAGTTTTTGAAACGATGCGTGGAGGAGATTAAAAAGGAAATGAAGAAAGAGTTGTTGGCCCCGATATTACAGGCGATTGAAGGGCTGAAAGAGGAACAAAAGACCCAGGAGCAGGAGCTTCGGGTCGTGAAGGCGAAAGCAGCAGAGAATGAAAACGACATACAGGGCCTGGTGGTGAAGTCGGAGATACAGGAGGCACACCAGAAACGATCTGTGGAGAGGTTGGAGGCACTGGAAAATAACGCAAGGAGGAACAACTTGAGGATTCTTGGCCTTCCTGAAGGTGTGGAGGGGGCGGACGTCGGGGCATATGTGAGCACGATGCTGCACTCGTTAATGGGAGTGGAGGCCCCGACGGGTCCGTTGGAGGTGGAGGGAGCATACCGAGTTATGGTGCGAGGACCGAGAGCAGGAGAAGCTCCCAGAGCCATAGTGGTGAGATTTCTCCGCTTTAAGGATAGAGAAATGGCCCTTAGATGGGCGAAGAAAACTCGGTGTAGTAAATGGGAGAACGCGGTGATCCGCGTCTATCAAGATTGGAGTGCGGAGGTGGCGAGAAGGAGGGCGAGCTTTAATCGGGCCAAAGCGGTACTTCACAAAAAAAAGATAAAGTTTGGAATGCTGCAACCGGCAAGACTGTGGGTCACATATCAAGGGAGGCACCACTACTTTGAGACGGCGGATGAAGCGTGGACTTTTATTGTAGAAGAAAAATTGGAATGATTGGACTACGAAAATGAACGTTTGGACAAAGTGGTGGGACGAGTGGGGGGGGGGGGGGTGAAGAGGGATTGTATGATTAATCCTGCGGTATGGTAACTTTTCTTTCTCCCACAGGTGGTGATGGGGGGAGGTGGGGAGGGAGAGGAGATGGGGCGTTGGCCATGGGAGGCGGGGCCGAGGGAGAGGCGCGGGCTTGGTTCCCGCGCTATGATAAATATGGCGGGAATAGAGAAGCAGGAAGGAGGGGGCGCCGCACGGGGCGAGCCGTGATCACGGGGGGAAGCCGAGGTCAGCCAGAGTTTGCTGACTTCTGGGAGCAACATGGGGGGAGTAATTACGCTAGCGGGGGGTCTAGCGGGGGGGGGGGGAGGGGGGAATTACTGGGTTGCTGCTGCTGGGGAAAGGGGGGAGTGGGTGCGGGAAAGGATGGGCGGGGGGGCACCGTCTGGGAGAAATACAGCCGCGTGGGAACTGGGCGAGAAGCTGGAAAAAGATGATGGCTAACCGGCAAGGGGGGGGCGTGGGAAGCCCCCCAACTCGGCTGATCACGTGGAACGTGAGGGGGCTTAACGGGCTGATAAAGAGGGCACGAGTACTCGCACACCTTAAGAAACTTAAAGCAGATGTGGTCATGGTACAGGAAACGCACCTGAAACTGATAGATCAGGTTAGGTTGCGCAAAGGATGGGTAGGGCAGGTGTTCCATTCGGGGCTGGATGCGAAAAACAGGGGGGTGGCTATATTAGTGGGGAAGCGGGTAATGTTCGAGGCAAAGACTATAGTGGCGGATAACGGGGGCAGATACGTGATGGTGAGTGGCAAATTACAGGGAGAGATGGTGGTGTTGGTAAACGTGTATGCCCCGAATTGGGACGATGCCAATTTTATGAGGCGAATGCTAGGACGCATCCCAGACCTAGAGACCGGAAAGCTGATAATGGGGGGAGACTTTAACACGGTGTTGGAACCAAGGCTGGATAGGTCGAAGTCCAGGACTGGTAGGAGGCCGGCAGCAGCCAAGGTGCTTAAGGATTTTATGGAGCAGATGGGAGGGGTGGACCCGTGGAGATTCAGTAGACCTAGGAGTAAGGAGTTCTCGTTTTTCTCCTATGTCCATAAAGTCTATTCACGCATAGACTTTTTTGTGTTGGGTAGGGCATTGATCCCGAGGGTGAGGGGAACGGAATATACGGCTATAGCCATTTCGGATCATGCCCCACACTGGGTAGACTTGGAGATAGGGGAGGAAACAAGAGGGCGTCCACCCTGGAGAATGGATATGGGACTAATGGCGGATGAGGGGGTGTGCTTAAGGGTGAGGGGATGCATTGAAAAGTACTTGGAATTCAATGACAATGGGGAGGTTCAGGTGGGAGTGGTCTGGGAGGCGTTGAAGGCGGTGGTTAGGGGGGAGCTGATATCAATAAGGACACATAAAGGGAAGCAGGAGAGTAAGGAACGGGAGCGGTTGTTGCAAGAACTTTTGAGGGTGGACAGACAGTATGCGGAAGCACCAGAGGAGGGACTGTATAGGGAAAGGCAAAGGCTGCATGTGGAATTTGACTTGCTGACCACAGGCACTGCAGAGGCACAATGGAGGAAGGCGCAGGGTGTACAGTATGAATATGGAGAGAAGGCGAGCAGATTGCTGGCACACCAATTGAGGAAAAGGGGAGCAGCGAGGGAAATAGGGGGGGTGAGAGACGAAGATGGAGAGACGGAGCGGGGAGCGGAGAGAGTGAATGAAGTGTTTAAGACATTTTATAAAAAATTGTATGAAGCTCAACCCCCGGATGGGAGGGAGAGAATGATGGAGTTTTTGGATCGGCTGGAAATTCCCAAGGTGGAAGAGCAGGAAAGGATGGGATTGGGAGCACAGATCACGGTAGAAGAAGTGGTGAAAGGAATTAGGAACATGCAGACGGGAAAGGCCCCGGGACCGGACGGATTCCCAGTTGAATTTTACAGAAAATATTTGGACTTGCTCGCCCCGCTACTGACGAGGACCTTCAACGAGGCAAAGGAAAGGGGACAACTGCCCCCGACTATGTCAGAAGCAACGATATCGCTTCTTTTAAAGAAGGAAAAGGATCCGCTACAATGCGGGTCCTACAGACCAATCTCCCTCCTCAATGTAGATGCCAAGGTCTTGGCCAAGGTAATGGCAATGAGAATAGAGGAATGTGTCCCGGGGGTGGTTCATGAGGACCAAGGGCTTTTGCGAGGCAGCAGGTGAGGGAATTCCCGCAGCTCCCGACACAAGAGGTGCAGGACAGAGTCATCTCAAAGAAATGGGTGGGGGACGGTAAGGTGTCGGATATATATAGGGAAATGAGAGACGAAGGGGAGACTATGATGGACGAACTAAAAGGGAAATGGGAAGAAGAGCTAGGGGAGGAGATTGAGGAGGGGATGTGGGCAGATGCCCTAAACAGGGTAAACTCGTCGTCCTCGTGCGCCAGGCTAAGCCTGATTCAGTTTAAGGTATTACACAGGGCACATATGACTGGAACACGGCTCAGTAAATTTTTTGGGGTGGAGGATAGGTGTGCGAGGTGCTCGAGAAGCCCAGCGAATCATACCCATATGTTTTGGTCATGCCCGGCACTACAGGGGTTTTGGATGGGGGTGACAAAGGTGCTTTCGAAAGTAGTAGGAGTCCGGGTCGAACCAAGCTGGGGGTTGGCTATATTTGGGGTTGCACAAGAGCCGGGAGTGCAGGAGGCGAAAGAGGCCGATGTTTTGGCCTTTGCGTCCCTAGTAGCCCGGCGCAGAATATTGCTAATGTGGAAAGAAGCCAAGCCCCCGGGGGTGGAGACCTGGATAAATGATATGGCGGGGTTCATAAAGTTAGAGCGGATTAAGTTCGTCCTAAGGGGGTCGGCTCAAGGGTTTACTAGGCGGTGGCAACCGTTCGTCGAATATCTTGCGGAAAGATAGATAGGGGAGAACAAAGAAGGCAGCAGCAGCAGCCCAGGGCTTGGGGGGTGGGGGGTGGGGGGGGGGGGGGGGTGGCCTGAGACAAGGCAATTGCCAATTAGGGTTAGTTTTTATTTTTTGTTATTTAATATTTATTTATTTGTTGTTGTTTTCTTTTGTTCTTGTTTAAATAAAAAAGGTCATTATTATCTGTATTGTTATAATGTTGTGTAAAGGATGCACAATGTACTGTGTTGGTTGACCAAAAATTTTCAATAAAATATTATTTTAAAAAAAAAGGAAAGATGGATCAGGCTGGAAGGGCCAAATGGCTTACTCCTGTTCCTATTCCGTATGGTCTTATTCCCGCCTACCCTCCCGATAACCTTTCACCCCCATGCTTTTCAAGAATCTATCCAGCCTGCCTTCAAAATATTCAAAGTCTCTGCTTCCACTGTCCTTTGAGGAAGAGAGTTCCAAAGACTCAAAACCGTCTGCCTTAAATGGGCAAGTTATTACTTTTAAAATGACTCCAATTTCTAGATCCTCCCACAAGAGGAAACATCCTTTCCACATCCACCCTGTCGAGGCCCCTCAGGATCTTATACAGTTCAATCAAGTCACCTAAACTCCATCGGATACAAGCCCAGCCTGTCCAGTCATTCCTCATAAGACCAGCTTCCAATTCCAGGTATGAGTCCAGTAAACCTTCTCTGAACTGCTTCCAACACATTGACACCATACCTTAAATGAAAGCAATGCTGTACACAGTGCTCCAGATGTGGTCTCACCAATGTCCTGTACAACTGAAGCATAACCTCCCTACTTTTGTATTCAATTCCCTCACAATAAACAATAACATTCTATTAGCTTTCCTAATTACTTGCTGTACCTGCTACTCGCCTTTTGTGATTCATGCTCTTGGACACCCAGATCCCTCTGAATCTCAGAGCTCTGCAATCTCTCACCATTCGGATAATAAGCTTTTTTATTCTTCTGGCCAACATGGACAATCACTCATTATCCCACGTTCTCCATTTGACAGATCTTATTCCACTCATTTAACATCTACCTTTTTAACCTCCTTATGTCTTCTTCACAATTTACTTTCCTGCTTATCTTTGTATCATTGGAACATAGGAACAGGAGTTGGCCATTCAGCCCATCGAGCCTGCTCCACCATTCAATATGATCATGGCAGATCATCCACTTCAATGTCTTTTTCCCCCACACTATCCCCATATCCCTTTGTGTTATTGGTACTTTGACTGAGCTCCCACAGCCCTCTGAGGTAGAGAATTCCAAAGATTTACAACTTGTAGATCTCTGTAGATCAAGCCCCGTTCTATCCCCGTATCCCTGTCAGTTTATTTCCCTCAAAAGCCCATCCAATTTCCCTTTGGAAACATCCCAACATCTCTGCTTCTACCCGCATCGTAGGAAGTGGCTTCCAGGTATTTCCCAATTTCTTCAAATGCAAACGAGTCTCAGAGAGCACAGAAAGAGGCCATCCTGCCCCTCATTCCCATGCTAGCTCTTTGAGTGAACTATCTAATTAGTCCCATCGCCCGGCAAGTTTCTTTTCCCACAGAATCTGTCCAATTCCCTTTTGAAAGTTACAGTTGAATTTACTTCCTGCACCTTTGTCAGGCAGTGAATCCCAACAGCTCATTCGGTTTTAAATCTAATAATTTCACGATACGCTGTGTTTAGATTTACACAGGGGATTTGAAATGGAGAGAAGGACATGGTTGTTACACAAAATCAAGACTCAGTCTTTATGCGTGATTTTCAGGAATGGGCAAGAAATACCCAGGTTTGCGTGCCAAGGACGCGGGAACCCTTTCGGTACTGTGACTCCTGGTCCATGTCTGTGTGGGCCAATACTAATCGGCGTCCATGTGACCACTCACTGGGGAGGTGCTTAAATCAAGCGAGGCCTTTAGATAAGGGGTCCTTCCCATTAATGGGATGGAGATTGGCCTTAATTGTATCCAGATTCACCAATGGGAATAGGCTGGTTAGATCGGAAACCGATTGGCGCTTGGTGCCCAGTTTCGGACTCTCCTGTGATCTAACTGGCGCACTTGGATTCGCGCCTTGCGCATCGTGGCCATGAGATCGTGCCCTGATTCTTACTTGCTGTAAAAATGTCAAAGGTTAATTGCTGTGTATAAAGAAAGTGCAATGAGGATAAATGTACTGGCAAGAGAGACCTTCAAACTCTGATTAGCCTCAACATTTGAAACTGTCTGAATAAGGGATTGTATAGAATCAGATAAAGGGATAGTATGAAACAGTTCTATTGTATTCCTGTCTGAGATAATGAGAGAAGGTGTCAGTAATTGGGGATCCAAATAAATTAATCTAGTGACCAAATTGACCAATGGCCATGTTACAACAGGCCCAACTCTGACTTGAGGTAATGGTCACTTTGGGGATAAAAGTAGAGGTTACGAAGGTCTTCCTTGCTGGCCAAGTACTGAAGACACCCAAGGCCAAGTTCCAAGGAAATTACTGTCAAAGAAGGAGCCAGACTCCCGAGGCTGAATTCCACAAGAATTACTGTCAAAGAAGGAGCCAGAGAGGGTTACGCTTCTACAGACTGATCACCCACATGAAGTTGTAAAAGTCAATGTCTTAAAGTTATTCAGTAAACCTTTTTCATTTAATAAACTTATTTTAAAATTTACTATCCAGAGAATTCTGCCTTTGTCTTAATTGGTTAAAGTCTTGTCTGAACCAAAGTGAATTTATTAAATGGTAAGTTGGGGGTGGCTCAAATCAATTGAGTTCCAGATAACAACATCAGATAACATAAACCTTCAATTTAAAAACTTGCATTCCTAGAGCACCTTTCACAACCACAGGACGTCCCAAAGTGCTTTACAGCCAATGAAGTACTTTTGGAGTGTAGTCACTGTTTTAATGTCGGAAACGCGGCAGCCAATTTACACACAGCAAGGTGATAATGAGCAGATGATCTGTTTTTAGTGATGTTGATTGAGGGTTAAATATTGACCAGGACACCGGGGATAACTCCCCTGCTCTTCTTCAAAATAGTGACTGTGGGAACTTTTACATCCACCTGAGAGGGGCAGACGGGGCCTCAGTTTAACACCTTATTTGAAAGAAGGCAGTTCTGACAGTGCAGCAATCCCTCAGTGCTGGGACGAGGAATGTTGGATGTGATTTTTGTCCTCAGGTTCCTGGACTGGGATTTGAACCCACAACCTTCTGACTGCGAGGTGAGAGAGCTGCCCACTGAGTCACAGCTCACGCTACATACAATACAAAGTTAGAAAGGAAAGTTACCCTTTAAAACCCCCACCCTTTGCCTCCAGTGCCTAAATCTAATAATAAAAACCCCAGTATCAATAACATGTTTGACTGACAAAGGTTGAAGCGTTGATTTCGAGACACAAGTTTTAACTTCCCATTTGAGCCTCAGGCACTTTTCTGTGTCTATTGCTCATGTCAATGACAGGCAGGAGACAGAGCTGTGGGCTGAATTGGATTGGATTGGATTTGTTTATTGTCACGTGTACCGAGGTACAGTGAAAAGTTCATTAAGATCATTAAGTACATGGGAAGAAAAGGGAATAAAAGAAAATACATAATAGGGCAACACAAGGTATACAATGTAACTACATAAGCACCGGCATCGGATGAAGCATACAGGGTGTAGTGTTAATGAGGTCAGTCCATAAGAGGGTCATTTAGGCATCTGGTAACAGCGGGAAATAAGCTGTTTTTGAGTCTGTTCGTGCGTGTTCTCAGACTTCTGTATCTCCTGCCCAATTTAGCTAAGAATAACGGGGCCTGCGCACCAGTTGGGAAACTGCCATGGGTGTCGCACTAATAGAGACAGGAAGGTGCTGGAGGACTGACTGGGAAATGGTCCTCCAACCGATTGTTTGATCGGTCACTCAGAGCTAAAGAGAAACCGTCTCTTTAAATACATATACAGGGAAAAGGCTGTAATGAAATCTGTCCCTTTTAACCTGCACAAAAGCAGGAGGCTCAGATTCACAGGCTGCAGGAGGAGGCCATTCAGCCCATCGTGTCCCTGCTATCTCTTTGAAAGGTTTCTCTGATTCATCCAACTGCTCTGCTCTTTCCCCACAGCCCTGCAAATTCTTCCCTTTCAAGTATTTACTCTTTGGAAACAATTGAATCTGCTTTCAGACAGATCAGAACAACTCACTGTGTCAAAAAATAAAATAAAATCTCCTCTCTCCCTCTGGCTCCTTTGCCAATTACCTCAGAGGGACTCACTTTCTGTTAAAGAGCCTGTCAACCCCTCCCACCCACTTTCCTTAAAGTCCATCAATCTAATGAAAAGTTCAGAAAAATCAAATATTTTTACTGATGAAAGTTTATTAATGAAACAGAACATGGTTAAAAAAACAGAAAATGATTTAAGGATCAAAGACAACCAGAGTAAAAGGATGTTCACAATATTCTGGATACAAATAGTTTCTCTTGAAACCATCTGTAGCCTGTTCCCTGCCCTCTTTTTTTAAAAAAAAATCTTTTTATTGGCATTTTCAATATTGTATACACTGCCTTTTGTTGTCATTTATTGTACAGTCACAAAGGTTTCTTCTTAGGTTTCTCTATTTGCAGTCTGTCGCCGTCTGGCTCAGCATACAATCCTCCTTATCCACCCCCGCCCCCCAGATCCCCTCTTCCCCCGCCCCCCACACCCAGCTCCTCTCTCTTTCCCCCCCCCCCACATTCTTCACTGCTGCCTCCCATTCTTTCTTGCTGGGTTTTGCTCCCTCACCTTGCACCCCACCCCACCCCACCCTGGCCCTCCCTCGCTTTTCTCTTTCTGTCTTGTCCTGGCTATTTATCCCTGGCTATTGGCTGTTTATTTATTCATGTGTTGGCCACAAACAGGTCTCGGAACAGTTGGGACCAGTGGGCAGCACGGTAGCATTGTGGATAGCACAATTGCTTCACAGCTCCAGGGTCCCAGGTTCGATTCCGGCTTGGGTCACTGTCTGTGCGGAGTCTGCACATCCTCCCCGTGTGTGCGTGGGTTTTCTCCGGGTGCTCCGGTTTCCTCCCACAGTCCAAAGATGTGCAGGTTAGGTGGATTGGCCATGATAAATTGCCCTTAGTGTCCAAAATTGCCCTTAGTGTTGGGTGGGGTTACTGGATTATGATGGAGGTGTTGACCTTGGGTAGGGTGCACTTTCCAAGAGCCGGTGCAGACTCGATGGGCCGAATGGCCTCCTTCTGCACTGTAAATTCTATGTAAAGGGTGAATGGCTCCCATGTTTTGTGGACGCCCTCTTCCAACCCACGGATGGTGAATTTGATTTTATCCCTTTGGAGAAATTCCGATAGGTCGGACAGCCAGTCTGCAGCTTTGGGTGGTGCTGCTGACCGTCAGCCGAACAGGATTCTACGGCGGGCGATCAGGGAGGCAAAGGCAAGGCCGTCCACCCTCCTCCGCATGAAGAAATCTGGCTGGTCTGATACTCCGAAGACCACCACTTTCGGGCATGACTCCACCCTCATCCCCAGCACTTTGGACATTGCCTCGAAGTAGGCTATCCAGTACCCAACAAGTCTGGGGCAAGACCAGAACATGTGGGTGTGGTTGGTAGGACCTCCTTGGCACCGATCAAATCTATCCTCCACCTCTGGGAAGAACCTGCTCATTCAGGTTCTGGTCAAGTGGGCTCTATGTACCACTTTTAGCTGCGTTACGTTGAGCCTCGCGCATGTGGAGATAGAGTTGACCCTGTGCAGTGCTTCGCTCCAGAATCCCCACCCTATTTAACCCCCCCCCCTATTTAAACCCCCCATCCCATTTCCTCCTTGTATCAAGTTCGGTGTTGGTCCTCTCTGGCAGTCGTTCGTGCATGTCACTACAGTTCCCTCTGCCTCAGATGTCTGCATCCAGTAACTCTTCTAATCGTGGTTCCCTGCCCTCTTTGTGGAACACCTCCGCTCAGTCCACAAGCATGACCCTGACCTTACGCTTGCTGCCATTAGAATTCACCACCTTGCTCTCAGGCTAACATTTCTGTCCTCGGCCTGCTACAATGTTCCAGAGAAGCCCAACACAAGCTGGACGAACAGCCCCTCACCTTCCCATGAGGCGCTTTGCAGCCTTCTGGACTCAACATTGAGTTCAACAACTTCACACCCTTAACTCTCTCCTCCATTTTAATTTGATTTTTTGCCGAGTGCCAGTCTGCACCTTGTTTTCATGTTATTTTGCTTCCAGCCAGAGCTGTCTTTTATTCTGCCATTCCTCTAGACCAATACTTTGTTTCTTTACCACACCCATTACCTCTCCCTTTGCATTTTGTTTCAGGACATTTTTGTCATTTAATCTCACCCACCCTCTAACCAATCCCTGACTTTCCCTTTTGTTCTACCTGACCCTCCCCCTTTCGCACCAGCATTAAACCCATCACATTTCTCCCTCTCTTTAGTTCTGAAGTCGAGTTACATTGGACATGAAACGTTAACTCTGGGTGTGATCTACCAGCTGTACTTTGGGTTCTGGTCAAGTGGGCTCTATGTACCATTTTTAGCTGCGTTAGGTTGAGCCTCGCGCATGTGGAGGTAGAGTTGACCCTGTGCAGTGCTTCGCTTCAGAATCCCCACCCTATTTAAAACCCAGAACAGGAACGCCGTGCGGCCAGTAGATGCTGGGAGAGGCTTCTCCCAGGTGATACGCCTCATGAGATCTAACCGGATCTCGCAAGGCGTCGCGATCAGGATCTCGCCCACAATGGGCGGGATCGAGCCTCGCACACTTATCTGGGTTTAAAACCCAGGATCTATCAGCTCCCAGCATCGACCAGCGTCACCAGGGAAACCCCAGCCAGGCGCTGTTCAGTACTGGTCCACACAGACATGGAAGGCCTGAAAATGGAGGACTTCACAGCAGGGGTCCTCACTTCGGAGGGTGTAGGATAACACCAAGTGTGTGGGGAGTGACGGTGCTCGTGGGTGGGGGTGTGGGGACCTTCAAGCACAGATCGGGGCATCTCTTCTTTTTTTCTTAAATAAATTTAAAGTATCCAAATCAATTTTGTTTTCCAATTAAGGGGCAATTTAGCGTGGCCAATCCACCTACCTTGCACATCCTTGGGTTGTGGGGTGAGACTCCTGTAGACACGTGGAGAATGTGCAAACTACACGGCCAGTGACCCGGGACAGGGATCGAACCAGGGTCCTGAGCAGCTTGAGGCAGCAGTGCTAACCATTGCACCACTTACTCAGGGCCACCCTTTCCAAACGGTGGGCCGAGCTGTGCGAAGCCGGTCTGACCGGCGAGTTCAGCTCCCCAGTGATGAAGATAATTCTCAGTGTGGGCCTGACCAGGGAGAAATTCCCCAGGGCCCAAAAAAGTGACTAAATGTGGTTAAATAGCGGCGGAGAACTCGCCGACAGAGTCGGGGAGAAACCCACAACAAACCAGCCACAAATAACACTTTGAAACTTTTCCATGAGATCACGCCCTCTCCTTCTCTCTCCACAGATGCTGCCAGACCTGCTGCATTTTTCCAGTTCTTTCTGTATTTATGTTATATCGGTCTGTCGTAGGAGGAAAACGCTATTTACTATCCAGGATAAAATAAATGTCCTTCATCAGCTTTTGTGGATCATTTCAGTGGAAATGTGCTCTCCCAGGCTCAAAGATCATCAACCCACTGGGAGCAAAGTTGTGAGACCGGCCAGTCCAGCAGGAAGAAACTCTCCGACCCTCCCACTTCACCAAGTGTCAGAATGAACATGGTTCAGTCCTGGATGTGATTAACAGCAGAACGTGTAGCAGAATCTAACTCCTCCAATGAATCATAGAATCATAGCATCAGATAGTGACCCAAGCCGGGAATCAAACCTGAGACCCAGGAGCTGTGAAGCAACTGTGCTAACCACTCTGCTACTGTGCTGCCCGGTTCACAGTGACTTGTGAACTTGCTGGTGTCTCAGCAGACTGGATAACTGGGTGAATCCCTTCCCACACTGAGGGCAGGTGAATGGTCTGTCCCCAGTGTGAACTCGCTGGTATGTCCGCAGGCTGAATAACTGAGTGAATCTCTTCCCACAATGAGAGCAGGTGAATGGCCTCTCCTGGTGTGAACTCGCTGGTGTACCCGCAGTGTGGATGACGTTCTAAACCTCTTTGTGCAGTGAGAGCAGCTGAACAGTCTCTCCTCAGTGTGAATGCGCTGGTGAATCATCAGATCTGCAGCACTTTTAAACCCACTCCCACAGTCAGAGCATTTAAAGGGTCTCTCATTGGTGTGGGTGACATGGTGTCTCTGCCGGCTGGATGACTGAGTTAGTCTCTTCCCACACACGGTGCAGGTGAATGGTTTCTCATCGGTATGAACTCGCTGATGTCTCAGCAGGCTAGATGACTGAGTGAATCCCCTCCCACACACAGAGCATGTGAATGGCCTCTTCTCGGAGTGAACTCTCTGGTGTGTCAGCAGGTTGGTTAATTGAGTGAATCCCTTCCTACACACACTGCAGGCGAACGGCCTCTCCCCTGAGTGAACTCGCTGGTGTGTCAGCAGTTAGGATAAATGACTGAATCCCTTCCCACACACACAGCAGTTGAACGGTCTCTCCCCAGTGTAAATATGTCGATGTGTTTCCAGCACCAATGGGGAGCAGAATCCCTTCCCACAGTCCCCACATTTCCACGGTTTCTTCATGGTGGTTCTCCAGGTTCGATGATCAGCTGAGTTATCCACATTGAACATGAGTACGGTTTCGCCCCACTGTGAATGGTGCAATGTTTTTTCAAGCTGTGTAACTGTTTAAAGCTGTTTCCACACTCTCACTCAGATACCTTGGTCTTGGTAGTTGTTTCTGGTCAGATGGATGTTTAAAGCCTTTTGAAGACAGAACAGTAAAAACATTTTTCCTTCTCGATTGAAAGGCCGATGATAATCATGTCCTGATGAATCAAGTGACTGTACGTCTTCACCTGAGATTTAATTTGAGATTTCTGTCCGCAAATCATCACTGTCTGATGTCCTGTAAAATGAGTTTACAAACATCATCACTACAGGACATAAATAAAGAACAGATCATTCTAGTTTTGATGGGATATTTTTTCCTCTCTTGTTCCCCAAAAACTGTAAATCTCCATCCCACACACTCTCCCTCCATTCTCACTCTGCTGTATCTAATATTCACCCTTCCAATTCTCCGGAAGGTGCTGATTCAGGTTGAAAGGCAAGTCCACGTTTGCCACTTCATGTCCTGAAAACGGGGACCTGAAAGTCTTTCTGCAGCTGCTAGCCATATATATGTCCATATTACTGGACTAAATATTTGGGTAATGTACAGAACTGTATTGTTTGATTACAGATTTAGAGATGTGGAGGGTGGGGTTGATCCAAGCAGGAACTTCATTTTTTTTTTTAAATAAATATTTTATTGAAAATTTTTGGTCAACCAACACAGTACATTGTGCATCCTTTACACAACATTGTAACAATACAGATAATAATGACCTTTTTTATTTAAACAAGAAAAAAAAAAACAACAACAAATAAATAAATATTAAATAACAAAAATAAAAACTAGCCCTAATTGGCAACTGCCTTGTCTCAGGCCACCCCCCCCCCCACCCACCCACCCCCATCCCTCCCCCCCCCCCCCCCCCCCCCCAAGTCCTGGGCTGCTGCTGCTGCCTTCTTTTTCCCCCATCTATCTTTCCGCAAGATATTCGACGAACGGTTGCCACCGCCTGGTGAACCCTTGAGCCGACCCCCTTAGGACGAACTTAATCCGCTCTAACTTTATGAACCCCGCCATATCATTTATCCAGGTCTCCACCCCCGGGGGCTTGGCTTCTTTCCACATTAGCAATATCCTGCGCCGGGTTACTAGGGACGCAAAGGCCAAAACATCGGCCTCTCTCGCCTCCTGCACTCCCGGCTCTTGTGCAACCCCAAATATAGCCAACCCCCAGCTTGGTTCGACCCGGACTCCTACTACTTTCGAAAGCACCTTTGTCACCCCCATCCAAAACCCCTGTAGTGCCGGGCATGACCAAAACATATGGGTATGATTCGCTGGGCTTCTCGAGCACCTCGCACACCTATCCTCCACCCCAAAAAATTTACTGAGCCGTGTTCCAGTCATATGTGCCCTGTGTAATACCTTAAACTGAATCAGGCTTAGCCTGGCGCACGAGGACGACGAGTTTACCCTGTTTAGGGCATCTGCCCACAGCCCCTCCTCGATCTCCTCCCCTAGCTCTTCTTCCCATTTCCCTTTTAGTTCGTCCACCATAGTCTCCCCTAGTCCCTCATTTCCCTATATATATCCGACACCTTACCATCCCCCACCCATTTCTTTGAGATGACTCTGTCCTGCACCTCTTGTGTCGGGAGCTGCGGGAATTCCCTCACCTGTTGCCTCGCAAAAGCCCTCAATTGCATGTACCTGAATGCATTCCCTTGGGGCAACCCATATTTCTCGGTCAGCGCTCCCAGACTCGCGAACTTCCCATCCACAAATAGATCTTTCAATTGCGTTATTCCTGCTCTTTGCCACATTCCATATCCCCCATCCATTCCCCCCGGGGCAAACCTATGGTTGTTTCTTATCGGGGACCCCCCCAATGCTCCGGTCTTTCCCCTATGTCGTCTCCACTGTCCCCAAATCTTCAGTGTAGCTACCACCACCGGACTCGTGGTATAGTTCCTTGGTGAGAACGGCAATGGGGCTGTCACCATAGCCTGCAGGCTGGTCCCCCTACAGGACGCCCTCTCTAATCTCTTCCACGCCGCTCCTTCCTCCTCTCCCATCCACTTACTCACCATTGAAATATTAGCGGCCCAATAATACTCACTTAGGCTCGGTAGTGCCAGCCCCCCCCCTATCCCTACTACGCTGTAAGAATCCCTTCCTCACTCTCGGAGTCTTCCCGGCCCAAACAAAACCCATGATACTCTTTCTATCCTTTTGAAAAAAGCCTTCGTGATCACCACCGGGAGGCACTGAAACACAAAGAGGAATCTCGGGAGGACCACCATCTTAACCGCCTGCACCCTCCCTGCCATTGACAATGCTACCATATCCCATCTCTTGAAATCTTCCTCCATCTGTTCCACCAACCGCGTCAAATTTAGCCTGTGCAATGTGCCCCAATTCTTAGCTATCTGGATCCCCAGGTAACGAAAGTCTCTTGTTACCTTCCTCAACGGTAGGTCTTCTATTTCTCTACTCTGCTCCCCTGGATGCACCACAAACAACTCACTCTTCCCCATGTTCAATTTATACCCTGAAAAATCCCCAAACTCCCCAAGTATCCGCATTATTTCTGGCATCCCCTCCGCTGGATCCGCCACATATAGTAGCAGATCATCCGCATATAAAGATACACGGTGTTCTTCTCCTCCCCTAAGTATTCCCCTCCATCTCTTGGAACCTCTCAGCGCTATCGCCAGGGGCTCAATCGCCAGTGCAAACAGTAATGGGGACAGAGGACATCCCTGCCTTGTCCCTCTATGGAGCCGAAAATATGCCGATCCCCGTCCATTCGTGACCACACTCGCCACTGGGGCCCTATACAACAGCTGCACCCATCTAACATACCCCTCTCCAAAACAAAATCTCCTCAACACCTCCCACAGATAATCCCATTCCACTCTATCAAATGCTTTCTCGGCATCCATCGCCACTACTATCTCCGTTTCACCCTCTGGTGGGGCCATCATCATTACCCCTAACAGCCTCCGTATATTCGTGTTCAGCTGTCTCCCCTTCACAAACCCAGTTTGATCCTCATGAACCACCCCCGGGACACATTCCTCTATTCTCATTGCCATTACCTTGGCCAGGACCTTGGCATCCACATTTAGGAGGGAAATTGGTCTGTAGGACCCGCATTGTAGCGGATCCTTTTCCTTCTTTAAGAGAAGCGATATTGTTGCTTCTGACATAGTCGGGGGCAGTTGTCCCCTTTCCTTTGCCTCGTTAAAGGTCCTCGTCAGTAGCGGGGCGAGCAAGTCCAAATATTTTCTGTAAAATTCAACTGGGAATCCGTCCGGTCCCGGGGCCTTTCCCGTCTGCATGTTCCTAATTCCTTTCACCACTTCTTCTACCGTGATCTGTGCTCCCAGTCCCACCCTTTCCTGCTCTTCCACCTTGGGAATTTCCAGCCGATCCAAAAAATCCATCATTCTCTCCCTCCCATCCGGGGGTTGAGCTTCATACAATTTTTTATAAAATGTCTTGAACACTTCATTCACTCTCTCCGCTCCCCGCTCCGTCTCTCCTTCCTCGTCCCTCACCCCCCCTATTTCCCTCGCTGCTCCCCTTTTCCTCAATTGGTGTGCCAGCAATCTGCTCGCCTTCTCTCCATATTCATACTGTACACCCTGCGCCTTCCTCCATTGTGCCTCTGCAGTGCCTGTAGTCAGCAAGTCAAATTCCACATGCAGCCTTTGCCTTTCCCTGTACAGTCCCTCCTCCGGTGCTTCCGCATATTGTCTGTCCACCCTCAAAAGTTCTTGCAGCAACCGCTCCCGTTCCTTACTCTCCTGCTTCCCTTTATGTGTCCTTATTGATATCAGCTCCCCCCTCACCACCGCCTTCAACGCCTCCCAGACCACTCCCACCTGAACCTCCCCATTGTCATTGGGTTCCAAGTACTTTTCAATGCATCCCCTCACCCTTAGGCACACCCCCTCATCTGCCATTAGTCCCATGTCCATTCTCCAGGGTGGGCGCCCTCTTGTTTCCTCCCCTATCTCCAAGTCAACCCAGTGTGGGGCATGATCCGAAATGGCTATAGCCGTATATTCCATTCCCCTCACCCTCGGGATCAATTCCCTACCCAACACAAAAAAGTCTATGCGTAAATAGACTTTATGGACATAGGAGAAAAACGAGAACTCCTTACTCCTAGGTCTACTGAATCTCCACAGGTCCACCCCTCCCATCTGCTCCATAAAATCCTTAAGCACCTTGGCTGCTGCCGGCCTCCTACCAGTCCTGGACTTCGACCTATCCAGCCTTGGTTCCAACACCGTGTTAAAGTCTCCCCCATTATCAGCTTTCCCGTCTCTAGGTCCGGGATGCGTCCTAGCATTCGCCTCATAAAGTTGGCATCGTCCCAGTTCGGGGCATACACGTTTACCAAAACCACCATCTCTCCCTGTAATTTGCCACTCACCATCACGTATCTGCCCCCGTTATCCGCCACTATAGTCTTTGCCTCGAACATTACCCGCTTCCCCACTAATATAGCCACCCCCCTGTTTTTCGCATCCAGCCCCGAATGGAACACCTGCCCCACCCATCCTTTGCGCAGCCTAACCTGGTCTATCAGTTTCAGGTGCGTTTCCTGTAACATAACCACATCTGCTTTAAGTTTCTTAAGGTGTGCGAGTACTCGTGCCCTCTTTATCGGCCCGTTAAGCCCTCTCACGTTCCACGTGATCAGCCGAGTTGGGGGGCTTCCCACCCCCCCCCCCCCCTTGCCGGTTAGCCATCATCTTTTTCCAGCTTCTCACCCAGTTCCCACGCAGCTGTATCTCTCCCAGGCGGTGCCCCCCCGCCCATCCTTTCCCGTACCCACTCCCCCCTTTCCCCAGCAGCAGCAACCCAGTAATTCCCCCCTCCCACCCCCCCCCCCGCTAGACCCCCCGCTAGCGTAATTACTCCCCCCATGTTGCTCCCAGAAGTCAGCAAACTCTGGCTGACCTCGGCTTCCCCCCGTGATCACGGCTCGCACCGTGCGACGCCCCCTCCTTCCTGCTTCTCTATTCCCGCCATAATTATCATAGCGCGGGAACCAAGCCCGCGCCTCTCCCTCGGCCCCGCCTCCCATGGCCAACGCCCCATCTCCTCTCCCTCCCCACCTCCCCCCATCACCACCTGTGGGAGAAAGAAAAGTTACAGTTACCATACCGCAGAATTAAAACATAAAACCCCTCTTCGACCCCCCCCCCATTCGCCCCACCACTTTGTCCAAACGTTCATTTTCATAATCCACTCATTCCAATTTTTCTTCTACAATAAAAGTCCACGCTTCATCCGCCGTCTCAAAGTAGTGGTGCCTCCCTTGATATGTGACCCACAGTCTTGCCGGTTGCAGCATTCCAAATTTTATCTTCGTTTTGTGAAGTACCGCTTTGGCCCGATTAAAGCTCGCCCTCCTTCTCGCCACCTCCGCACTCCAATCTTGATAAACGCGGATCACCGCGTTCTCCCATTTACTGCACCGAGTTTTCTTCGCCCATCTAAGGACCATTTCTCTATCCTTAAAACGGAGGAATCTCACCACTATGGCTCTGGGAGTTTCTCCTGCTCTCGATCCTCGCACCATAACTCGGTATGCTCCCTCCACCTCCAACGGACCCGTCGGGGCCTCCGCTCCCTTTAACGAGTGCAGCAGCGTGCTCACATATGCCCCGACGTCCGCCCCCTCCACACCTTCAGGAAGGCCAAGAATCCTCAAGTTGTTCCTCCTTGCGTTGTTTTCCAGTGCCTCCAACCTCTCCACACATCGTTTCTGGTGTGCCTCCTGTATCTCCGACTTCACCACCAGGCCCTGTATATCGTTCTCATTCTCTGCTGCTTTCGCCTTCACGACCCGAAGCTCCTGCTCCTGGGTCTTTTGTTCCTCTTTCAGCCCTTCAATCGCCTGTAATATCGGGGCCAACAACTCTTTCTTCATTTCCTTTTTTATCTCCTCCACGCAGCGTTTCAAGAACTCTTGTTGTTCAGGGCCCCATATGAAACTGCCACCTTCCGACGCCATCTTGGTTTCTGCTTGCCTTCCTTGCCGTTGTTCCAAAGGATCCGCTGCAATCCGGCCACTTTCCTCTCCTTTTTCCATCCGTGTCCAGGGGGAACACCCTTCTGGTTTACCGCACGGTGTTTTTAGCCGTTAAAATTGCCGTTGGGGCTCCTATCAAGAGCCCAAAAGTCCGTTCCACCGGGAGCTGCCGAAACGTGCGACTTAGCTGGTCATCGCCGCACCCGGAAGTCCAAGCAGGAACTTCATTTCGGAGGCAGTGCCCTCAAGCCTCCGCCTCTGAAGTTGGTGGTAGCAGTGATTAAAAAATAAAAACCATTTTGAGTATCCAATTCTATTTTTCAATTCAGGGGCAAATTAGCGTGGCCAATTTACCTACCCTGCACATTTTTTGGGGTGTGGGGGTGAGACACACACACATATGGGGAGAATGTGCAAACTCCATACGGACAATGATCCGGGTCCTTGGCGCCGTGAAGCAGCAGTGCTAACCACTATGCCACTGTGCTGCCCTGATGGTAGCAGAGATGATTAACAATTTCAAAAGGAATTTGGATGAAGGAAATAAACTTTCTGGGAACAGAGATTTTGAGGGGAAATGGGACTAATTGTATCGGTCTACAGAGTCGGAATGGACAAGTTACTGAATGGACCTGTTCTGTGCCGTAATGACTCTGGGAGGGGATCCTCCTTTTCGCCTTCAGCGCACTCACGCCCACGGATTACCCAATGGCGTGGGGGTGCCCACAACAGGAAACCCCATTGGCCGTCTGCCGGGACGGAGCATCCCGCTGCCAGCGGGGGTGCACCACACCAGAAAATGGGTGTAGCGGAACAGAGAATTCAGATTCTATGTCTGGAAATATATAACATAGCTACAGTACTATATTACAATACTAGAAATATTAATAAATATACTTTATTCCAGAATCCAAAAAGAATCTGTACAATAACAACACGAGACATATCTCTGTCCGACATTAATTTACTATCCCCTTAAATGTCAACTATCTCTTGGGGAAAGCAGCCCTTTAATTGTGAACATTGGGAAAGAGACCATCCTTTTAGCCAGACAAATAAATGTGTCAAGCTGAGGGAGCAAAGGATGTCAATGTCTTTAAGAGAGAGAGAGAGACCTGGGTCAACCTTTGCAGAGTCGGCACCCTCCTTTGATCCACTTCCTTTCCCTTCAGTTGCTGCAAGTGACCAATTGAAGGTGAGAATGAGAAAAGAAATGGAAAGGGGGAGAAAAGAAAGTGTTTTACTCACAGATGTTTGATACAGGAGGAGATTTCAGTCTGTGTGAAGGTCAACATTTCAGTCGGAAGTCAGAGGGCGGGTTCTTTCTGCACATGCGCAGTTTCCCTTTCCTTTGAACATGCGCAGTACCAGGTCATAGGCCCGCGCAGCCGATAGAGCGGTTTCCTGGGCGCGGCGGATTGTGGGAGCGCCGGGCGCCATTACTCATTCAGAGCCCAGTCTCCAAACGACTGGGATGGAACGGGGGGGGGGGGGGGGGGGGGGCGCAGTAACATGTGGGTAGTCCCCTCACCCCCCTCCCAGAATCCCCCCATCCATTTCCTCTTGCAAACACCTCACGCAGTATCGATCCACTCCCCCCACCATTCACACTTCCCAGGTCCATTGAAACCTGTTTGACCAGGCTCCCATCACACTCCCGTTCACGAATCACCCTACATTTCCTCGTGTGGTAATCCCTGCCAGAGCCCCTCCTCCTCACCACCCACTCCTCAGTAACCCAGCCCCACGTGCCCAAAACCCACCTCCCTGAAACCAAGAAACAATACAGAACCGCACCCATAAGGAAAAAAACAACCCCCCCATTCAAGAGTCAGAAACAAAGCCCCAATCAAATAGAAAACCCTCAATAACAGAACACAATCCCAGTCCCACCAACCAAGCCCAAATCCCAACTCTCATCTCAGTCCTTCAGCCTTAACGAATGCCTCTACCACCTCCACCACCTGAAAATAAAAGTCCTTTGAGTTATGAGTGACTCTCAGCTTTGCTAGGTTGACCACTCCAAATCTCACTCTGCTGCCGTACAATGCCCCCTTCACCCGTCCAAAGGCCACCCCCTTCTTGTCAACTACTCCGTCAGATCTTGGTATCTGCATCTACCAACACCTTCCCACTTCATATCAGCTAACTAATGGCATTCTGCTCTTTTACTGCTCTGGTGGGGAATGCCACCCAAGGCTGCACTTAGCATGATATTGGGATGCCATTTCTAAATGGTGTCCCGAGCTCTTGACTCCCTGACTCGACTCCCAGACCCCCCAGTGTCCCAACTCACCTATAGGGGGGTCCTCGGGCCTCCCCATACCACTGCACATGGGCAGTGCACTCCCGGGCTTGGTCCCCGGTGCAAGCAAAATGCCAGCCTGATACCACTGTCTGCGTGGTACCCTGGCAATACCCCTGCCAGCCTGACAGTGTGACCTGGGAAGTCCAGGGTGCCAGGCTGGCACCTGGGTGGCACTGCCAGGGTGCCTACATGGCATTGCGAAGGGTGCCTATTCAAAACCTTCTCTTCACGTGGTAGCTGTGGAAGCAGACTATAACCGCCCTTGGTGGCTCATTCACTCCAGACTTTGGCCTGAGTGACCAATGTGACCAGTCCCACTCGGAGCGGAGGGTACTTCCCCCTCCCCCATCAACTCAGCAAAAATTGTTGCAAAGTACTCGGTCGGCCTCAGGCCCCCCTCCCCCCCTCAGGCAGGCCCTCTATTCTCACACATTGCCTCCTTGACCAGTTCTGCAGGTCCCCTATCTTAGCTCTGAGCCTATTGTTGACCTCCGTCACCCTCCACAGCTCCTCGCCCATCGAGGTGAACTGGTCACTGTGTTGTGACAGTGTCTCCTCCACCCTCTTCAACTTCTGTCCTTGCTCCCACACTTCGACCGACGTCTTCATCTCTGCCGCCTTTACCAGGGCAATCGCCTCCTTCACCCACTCTAAAGTGAAGCTGTCATCCCCCTCCGAAGCACCTCTAAATGCTTGGCAAACAGCCTTTCAAACTCCACTGTAGCGATAAGACCCTGTTTGTGCTAAAATGACTGATTGCAGGCATGATGGGAAAGTCTTGGTCAAATTGAAATGAGGCCTGGTACCTTTTGACTGGTGACGTATTGAGTCTGCAATGCATTGATGGAAAAGATTTTGAAATGCCGAGCAGAACCTGAGTTAACACCTTTAACTACAATGTCTGAAGAATGGGTCTATAGTTAGAAGAAAGATGTCATTCAACAGTTCGAAGTAGAGTAAATTTGACCTGTCTGAGACACGGGTCAGAAGGAGAATAAGAACCAAGCATCGAAGATTCCGTTTCAGCGACAATGGAGGATCAACCGGGACAAATAGGTGATGGCTCAGAGAATAGAACAGACCTCTGAGAGGAATGTGGCCAATTCAGTTCAAAGGGGTAATATCTCCTTATGTCTGAAGCTCTGACATCACCTCGGTCAGAGTTTCCCCGGTGAGGGGAGCGGCCCCACCCGATGACCCAGCCCCCATCATCTTCCCTCCTGCAGGACTCACAGCAGCACTCGCTGGCGGACCTTCGCTCACCCCCTTCTTTCCAACACCTTTCCTCTGGGACTTAGTCAGCCTCCTTATGACTTCCCTCAACAACTCATCTAAAAGCTGTCCCAAAACTGGGCATAAACATCCTAAAATCAGAGGCTCTCGCAGGAGCCACCTAACGAGTGACATCCACCGACATGTCATCGGAAGTCCCCAGAATGAACAATATCAATATGACACCAGCATCTCCATATTAACAACAGGCCATTCATCTGCTGTCTGTGGACAGAGGTTCTCTCAGTCAGGCAGCCTGCTGGCACTGGGGAGAGGACATTGAAAAATGTTCCAGGTGTGGGAAGGAATTCAGCCAATCCTCCAGCCTGTTGACACACCAGCGAGTTCAAACTGGGGAGCTGCTGTTTACATGTTCTCTGTGCAGATAGAGAGTCACTCACTCATCCCACTTCCTGACACACCAGCGACTTCATGCAGGGGTTGGGCTCTGCTGAGAGAAATATTCACTCTATCTGAGCCCCTCAGAATTACACACAACTCAATTCAATCTCCCCTCAGCCTCCTCTGTTCCAACGAGAACAACCCCAGCCTCTCCAATCTTTCCTCATAGTTAAAATTCTCCATCCTGGGTAACATCATCATAAATCCCCTCTGCAGCCTCTCTCGTGTGATCACATCCTTCCTGTAATGTGGTGACCAGAACTGTCCACAGTGCTCCGTCTGTGGTCTAATTGGTGTTTTAAACAGTTCCAGCACAATCTCCCTGTTCTTATATTCTCGGCCATCGGCTACCAAAGGAAACTTTCCCACCTGCCTTCCTAAGCACTGATAACAGAGAGTGAGAGGCAGCTGAGAGAGAGAGGAACACCAGAGACTGTGAGAGGCTGGAGAGAGAGAGAGGAGAGAGAGAGAGACAGTCTAGTCAGTAACAAAAATAAGTAATGAAATTGAGTTCCGACACGATATGCATGAACTGACACCACTTTATTGACAGATGGACAAGGTAGTCATTGCACTTGAATTAATATGATTCACTTTTGGAATTGAATGAATTAAGGGTCAGATTAACTATATCATAATTACCCAGTATCAGATAGGTCTGTTTAATACAGAACAGGGTTAAACCCAGTGTCCAATATTACAGGTCTCTGTGGCTGTTGGACGCCTGGTTCCACTGGGCAGCTGACAAGTCCACAGCTTCAGTGAACTCATGTACCCAGGGTCTGTTTCTGAACCCTCATCACAACATATTACCTGGTTAGTTATTATGGGAGGAAGCCCTGAGGCGAGTCAATGCATCCTCGTCCTGTGCCAGGCTCAGCATAATACAATTCAAGGTGGTCCATAGAGCGCACAGAATGGGGGAGCAGATGAGCAGATTCTTTGAGGGGGTGGAAGATAGGTGTGGGCAATGTGCGGGCGGACCTGTGAACCATATTTATTTGTTCTGGGCATGTCCGAGGCTGAGAGGTTTCTGTCAGGGGTTTGCTGACCTCATGTCAGAAGTATTAAAGGCGAAGGTGGTTCTGAGTCCAGAGGTGGTGATCTTTGATGTGTCAGAAGATCCGGGAGCCCAGGGGGTGGGAGAGGCCGATGTTCTGGCCTTTACCTCTGGTGGCCCAGAGACGGATCCTACTAGGATGGAGGGACTCGGAACCCCCGAGGTCGGGGTTATGGGTTAGTGACATGACGGGGTTTCTCAAACTTGAGAAAATCAAGTTCGCCTTGAGGGGATCGCTACAGGGGTTTGTCATTCATTGACTTCTTCAAGAAAAATTAAGCTGTCAGCAGGGGTGGGGGGGGGCATGGGGGTTTGAGTAAGGTTAGGAAGACCAGTGGAAAGGGGGGGCTGGGGAAGGAGGTCCTGTTTGTAAGCCATGTTGGCTGGGGTTTGTTACTGGATGGGTGTGTTGTTTATCTTGTTTTGTTCCTTTTGATACCTGATGGTTAAAATTGTTGCAATTATAAATGCCTGAATAAAATATTTTCGAAAAAAGAGAAACAAATGTTCTTCTTTCTACTGATTCCAGCTCCTACAAGAGGTCACAGCATCTCCAGCCCTCAGCTCAATAGAGAGACAGCCAGTTGTCTGAGGCTTAAATGAGAAGTTGAAACTTGTGGCTCTAAACCAACTGTGCAAGATCTCTGTAAAGATCAGTAATTAAAAAAAATAAACTGTAAACCCAGTGAACAAATTAAAGAGTCATAAGACAAAAACTTCAAGTTTTATGACTTTTCCTGCAACATACAAACTAGAAACAACAATGCCTAAACACTATTAAAAATGGAATGTATCCCGTAAATTATAAATAGAATGTTGCCCTTTTACTTTTAACACAATCAAAAATCACACTCCATGGTAACGTCGCTGAAGTTTTCACTCAATTCTCCTGGAACCAGTCCAATGTGACTCTTCGTTCCTGTGTTTACTTCTATTCTATTCCTTTGCCTGACTTGCAATCCTTAACCCCGGAAGTGTCTTTTGCAGTGTTGGTTCTCCTGATGATATTCAGGTCTGGATATAATAATAATAATCTTTATTGTCACAAGTAGGCTTACATTAACACTGCAATGAAGTTACCGTGAAAAGCCCCTGGTCGCCACATTCTGGCGCCTGTTCAGGTACACAGAGGGAGAATTCAGAATGTCCAAATTACCTAACAGCACACCTTTCGGGACTTGTGGGAGGAAACTGGGGCACCCGGAGGAAACCCATGGAGACACGAGGAAAACGTGCAGACTCCGCACAGATAGTGACCCAAGCCAGGAATTGAACCTGGCACCTTGGCACTGTAAAGCAACTGTGCTAACCACTGTGATACCATGCCGCCCATAACCAAGTGACTCTTCCAAATCCTGAAGTCTTTTTTTCTGCAAATCATCGTCTAATATCATGTAAAATGTATTCACAAATGGAAAATAAGAACAGACAATTCTAGTTCCTATGAAACATTCTTTCCTCTCTCATTCCTCAAAAGCTGTAAATCGCCATCCAACACACTCTTTCTCCATTCTCACTATGCTGTATATAATATTTATCCTCCCAATTCTCTAAAGGTGCTGATTCAGTCCGATTGACAGATCCATGCTCACTGCTTCCCGTCCTGCACAGAGGCCTGAAATTCTCCATGCAGACTGCCAGACAGAAATATGTCTATATTACTGAACTCAAAATGTGTGCAACATACAAACTGGATTCACTTCCTTTCTCTTCAGCTGCTGCATGTCACCAACTCCCCCCAATGAGAAAAGAAATGGAAAGATAAAGTAGACTTGGAGCAGCTGCTGCCTCTTGTGGGGCATTCTAGAACGAGAAGAGGGAGCAAATTCAAAACAGTTGAGGAGAAGCTTCTTCCCGCAAGGGCTGTGAATCTGTGGAATTCACGATCCCAGAGTGCGGTGGAGCTGGGACAGTGAGTAAATTTAGGGAGAAGTTAGACAGATTTTTAATTGGGTTGAAGAGTCACGGTGAAATCTCAGGACGGTAGAGATAAGGCCAGGATGAGATCGCCCATCATCGAATGGCAGAGCAGACTCGATGGGCCAAATGGCCTAATTCTGCTCCTGTATCTTATGAACTTATTAAGAAGTCTTACAACACCAGGTTAAAGTCCAACAGGTTTGTTTCAAACACTAGCTTTCGGAGCACTGCTCCTTTCTCAGGTGAAGGAGCAGTGCTCCGAAAGCTAGTGTTTGTGTTTGAAACAAACCTGTTGGACTTTAACCTGTTGTAAGACTTCTTACTGTACTCACCCCAGTCCAACGCCGGCATCTCCACATTATGACCTTATGAAAGGGGGAGACACTGATTTGCTGCCAGATGTTGCCCAGAGGACGAAGTTTCCGTCTGAAACTCTGTCCAACCTCCACATTGTGACATCACAACGGAGCTCGTCCTCCAAATCAGCCAAAAGGAATAATTCCGCTCCGCAGTGACGTCATTGCATTTGAGTGCACACGCCCAGCGCTCAGACACGGGAGCCCCGCCCCCACCCTTTGTTCCCCCCTCCCCCAACACATCCTTGAGACGGTTTCCATCCAACCGACTGACAGCTCCAGCTATCGATGATTCCCTCTCCCCTGGCCCGGGACTGCGCATGTGCACGTGAGCTCACATCCGCAGACCTTACTGCTGAGTTGTGACCAATGGGAAGATTGGAGGACCGGAAGAACTCTGCTCCTCCGCTAATCAGAGCTCCCCCATTGTCTCATTCCGGAAGCTGGACATGGAGGTTTCTGCCGAGCAAAGCTGTTGTTCCTGCACGCCTGAATGAGCTTGAGCTGCACACAGACTCCTGTCTCCAACATCTGTGAGTAAAACACTTTCTTTTCTCCACCATTTATTTTCTTATTCTGACCTTCAATTGGTCACTTACAGCGACTGAAGGGAAAGGAAGTGAATCCAGGGAGGGTGCAGACTCTGGAAAGCTTGGCCCAGGTCTCTCTCTCTCTCTTAAAGACATTGACATCCTTTGCTCCCTCAGCTTGACACATTTATTTGTCTGGCTAAAAGGATGGTCTCTTTCCTAATGTTCACAATTAACAAGTTCACAAGGAAACCGGAGCACCCGGAGGAAACCCACGCAGACACGAGGAGAACGTGCAGAGTCCGCACAGACAGTGACCCAAGCCAGGAATAGAACCTGCCGCTGTAAAGCAACAGTTGGAGGGTCACGGAGAAATCTCAGGAAGCTAGAGATAAGGCCAGGATAAAGGGTTGCTTTCCCCAGGAGATGGCTGACATTTAAGGGGACAGTAAACAGGACATATGTAACCCAGCCAATTACTTTCCTATCAGTCTATTTCCATCATCAGCAAACTGATGGAAGGAGTCATCAACAGTGCAATCAAATAGCACTTTACTGAGCAATAACCTGTTCGCAGACGCTCAGTTTGGATTCCGCCAGGGTCACTCAGCCCCTGATCTCATTACAGCCTTGGTTCAAACATGGATGAAAGAGCTGAATGTCAGAGGTGAGGTGAGAGTGACTGTCCTTGACATCAAGGCAGCATTCGACCGAGTATGGCATCAAGGAGCCCCAGCTAAACTGGAGTCAATGGGAATCAGGGGGGAAACTCCGCTGGTTGGAGTCATACCTGGCACAAAGGAAGATGGTTGGGGTGATTGGAAGTCAATCATCTCTGCTCCAGGGCATCACTGCAGGAGTTCCTCAGGGCAATTTCCTCAGCCCAACTAACTTCACCTGCTTCATTACTAACCACCCTTCTATCAAAAGGTGAAAAGTGGTGATGTGCAGTCATCGACAAACAATGTGCAGCACCATTCGTGCCTCCTCAGATATTGAAGCAGTCCATGTCCAAATTCAGTAAGACCTGGACAATATCCAGACTTGGGCTGAAGTGGCAAGTTACATTTGCGCTACACAACTGCCAGGCAATGACCATCTCCTACAAGAGAGGATGTAACCAGTGCCCCTTGACATTCAGTGGCATCTCCA
Organism: Scyliorhinus torazame; assembly: GCF_047496885.1. Lineage (NCBI taxonomy): Eukaryota > Metazoa > Chordata > Chondrichthyes > Carcharhiniformes > Scyliorhinidae > Scyliorhinus > Scyliorhinus torazame. The sequence goes on along the minus strand of NC_092711.1, from coordinate 176,545,477 downwards.
TCGCTGAATCCTCCACAACCAACGTCCTGGGGGTTACCATTGACTAGAAACTGAACTGGACCAGCCATATTAATACGGGGCTAGGTCAAAGACTAGGAATCCTATGGCGAGTAACGCACCTCCTGACCTCCCAAAGCCTGTCCATCATCTACAAGGCACAAGTCAGGAATGTAATGGAATACTCTCTGCTTTCCTGGATGAGTGCAGCTCCAACAATGCTCAACACAATTCAGGACAAAGCAGTCTGCTTGATTGCTCCACCTTCCACAAGCATACAAACCTTCCAACACTGATGAACAGTGGCAGCTGTGTGTACCATCTACAAGGTGCACTGCAGTAACTCACCAAGGTTTCATACACAGCACCTTCCAAACCCATGACCACTACCATCTAAAAGAACAAGAGCAGCAGATACCTGGGAACCCCACCACCTGGAGGTTCCCCTTCAAGTCACTCACCACCCTGAATTGGAAATATATTGCCGTTCCTCCACTGTTGCTGGGACATCATCCTGGAACACCTTCCGTAACAGCACAGGGATGTACCTATACCTCAAGGACTGCAGCGGCTCACTACTACCTTCTGAAGGGCAACTATGGATGGGCAATGAATGCTGGCCGAAGCAGCGAATCCAACATACCGCAAATGATTTTTTTAGAAATGTAATATCGGGCAGAGATATGTTGTTATATGGAATGTATTAGATATATTATTGATGGTTCTGTAATAAAATATGTCTTATTCTAGTTTTGTAATATAGTACTGTGCCTACAATATATATTTCCAGTCATACAGTCATTGCAGCACTGACCGAATCCATTTGGTAACACAAGTCAATGCTGACTCTCTGTACAGTAATCCATTCAGCCCCATTCCCCCTCGGTATCCCTGTTCCCCTGAAAACCTATTTTCCGCAAGTGCCCATCCTATTTTATTTTGAATTATTGATCATCTTGATCAATTATTGATTATGGGCAGCACAGTAGCATAGCGGTTAGCACAATTGCTTCACAGCTCCAGGGTCCCAGGTTCGATTCCCGGCTTGGGTCACTGTCTGTGCGGAGTCTGCACGTTCTCCCCGTGTATGCGTGGGTTTCCTCCGGGTGCTCCGGTTTCCTCCCACAGTCCAAAGATGTGCAGGTTAGGTGGATTGGCCATGCTAAATTGCCCTTGGTGTCTAAAAAATTGCCCTTAGTGTTGGGTGGGGTTACTGGGTTATGGGGATAGGGTGGAGATGTGGGCTTGGGTAGGGTGCTCTTTCCAAGAGCCGATGCAGACTCGATGGGCTAATGGCCTCACTCTGCACTGTAAATTCTATGTTCTATCTAGACTTCCACAACCCTTGTGGGCAGAGGGTTTTTGGTCATGAGCACTGCATGACTAAATAAAATTCTTCCTCAGATTCACCCCATCTCTAATCCGTAAATATAGTTAGATGGAGAGTCTCTACTCTTGTGCAGGTTGTAGTGAGTTTAGATTTGTTGAACAGCATCAATCAGCACCTTCATGAGAATTGGGAGGGTGAATATTAGATACAGGAGAGTGAGAATGGAGGGAGAGTGTGTGAGATTGAGATATAGAGTATTTGAGGGAAAGAGAGAGGAAAAAATGTTCGATAGAAACTAGAATTGTTTGTTCTGAATTTCTATCCTGTACTGACAATGATGATTTTTGTAAAATCTTTTTGCAGGAAGTTCGAACGAGAGGAGTTTTGGGCCGATATCTCAAACTAAACATCACGTCAAGAACTGACTGAGTCACTCAATTCTTGGGAACTGAATATCATCGGCTTTTGAATCCAGAACGAGAAATGTTTGTCTACTCTGTCTGCTTCAAGAGATTTTAAACATCAGTGTGTCTGGAAAAGCACTGAGACACACACACACACACACACACACACACACACACACCCGTGTGAGACTGTTACAGAGCACTGACTGTGGAAAGAGCTTTAACCAGTTACACAACCTGAAAAAACACCACACCATTCATATCAGGGAGTGACTGTACACGTGTTCTGTGTGTGGACGAGGCTTCAACTGATCGTCCAACACGGTGAGAAGCAAGATCTCCCGGACCATGGAGAAACCATGGAAATGTGAAGACTGTGGGAAGGGATTCAAAGGCCCGTACGAGCTGGAAAGGCATCAACGCAGTCACACTGGAGAGAGGCCGTTCACCTGCTCTGTGTGTGGGAAAGGATTCACAGCCCCATGCAAGCTGGAAAGGCACCAACGCAGTCACAATGGAGAGAAGCCTTTCACCTGCACTCAGTGTGAAAAGGGATTTACTGACATAGGCAACTTGCGGAGACACGAACGAGTTCACACTGGGGAGAGGCCGTTCACCTGCTCTGACTGTGGGAAGGGCTTCACTCGGTTATCCCACCTGCAGAGACACCAGAGAGTTCACACCGGGGAGAGGCCATTCACCTGCACTGTGTGTGGGAAGGGATTCACTCGGTTATCCCACCTGCAGACACACCAGCGAGTTCACACTGGGGAGAGGCCATTCATCTGCACTGTGTGTGATATGGGATTCACTCAATTATCCAACCTGCTGAACCACAATGTCACTCACACCAAGAGCAGGCCCTTTAAATGCTCTGACTGCAGGAGGGGTTTCAAAAGCTCTCAGCTACTGATGTCCCACCAGCGCGATCACACTGAGGAGAGACCGTTCAGCTGCTCTCAGTGCACCAAGAGGTTTAGAACCTCATCCAACCTGATGAAACACGAGCGAGGTCACACCGGGGAGAGCACGTTCACTCGATCATCACTTGCTGAGCCACAATGTCACTCACACCAATGAGAGACCTTTAAATGCTCCGACTGTGAGAGTGGGTTTAAAAGCTCTCGGGTACTGATGTCCCACCAGCACATTCACACTGAGGAGAAACTGTTCAGATGCTCTCACTGCACAAAGTGGTTTCAAACATCATCCACATTGCGGAGACACCAGCAAGTTCACACTGGAAAGAAGCCATTCACCTGCTCTCACTGTGGGGAGGGATTCACTCCGTCGTCCAACATGCTGAGACACCAAAGGGTTCTCAAGTGGTGTTGGGTTGGATTCTGCTGTTATTCCTGCTGTTAATCACATCCAGGACTGAACCTGGAGTGGGTGGAGGGGTTTGCCTCCTCGTCAACTCCTGCTGCTCGGACGTGGCGACCCTAGGGAGCTACTGCTGCCTGGACCTGGAATACCCGACTGTGAAGTACCGTCCATACTACCTTCCATGGAGTTCACTTCTGCCATCATCACAGCGGTCTACATCCCACCCCAGGCGGAAGTGAAGATGCCACTTGATGAATTGTACACCGCTATAAATAACAATGAAGCAGAATACCCGGAGCCTTGTTCATCGTGGCCGGGGACTTTAACCAGGCCAACCTCAAGAGTGTACTGCCAAAATTCCAACAACACATCCCCTGTCCCAACAGGGACCCCAACATCCTTGACCACTGCTACACAAACATCAAGGGCGCCTGATGATCCATCCCCTAATCGCACTTCGGAAAATCGGACCACAATACGGTGCTCCTTCTCCCCGCATACAAGCAGAATCTTAACGGGAGAATCCGGTTAAGAAGGTCAATGCAACGGAAGAGCTCCTACGCGACTGCTTGGAGTCAGTGGACTGGACCATATTCGAGAACAAGGGCAGCACGGTAGCACAAGTGGATAGCACTGTGGCTTCACAGCGCCAGGGTCCCAGGTTCGATTCCCTGCTGGGTCACTGTCTGTGCGGAGTCTGCACGTTCTCCCTGTTTCTGCGTGGGTTTCCTCCAGGTGCTCCGGTTTCCTCCCACAGTCCAAAGACGTGCAGGTTAGGTGGATTGGCCATGTTAAATTGCCTTAAGTGACCAAAAAAGGTTAGGAGGGGTTATTGGGTTACAGCGATAGGGTGGAAGTGAGGGCTTAAGTGGGAAGGTGTCGACTCGATGGGCCGAATGGCCTCCTTCTGCACTATGTTAACTCAGCAGCCAACCTAAATGAGTATGCCAGCACCATCACAGAGTTCATCAGTAAATGTGTAGAAGATTGCGTGCAAAAGAAGGTAGTATGTACATTACCCAACCAGAATCCAGGGGGCAGCACGGTAGCAGGGGGCAGCACGGTAGCACAAGTGGATAGCACTGTGGCTTCACAGCGCCAGGGTCCCAGGTTCGATTGGCGTTCTCCCCGTGTCTGCGTGGGTTTCCTCCGGGTGCTCCGGTTTCCTCCCACAGTCCAAAGACGTGCAGGTTAGGTGGATTGGCCATGCTAAAAATTGCCCGTAGTGTCCATAAGGGTTGGGAGGGGTTATTGGGTTGCGGGGATAGGGTGGAAGTGAGGGATTAATGTGGGTCGGTGCAGACTCGATGGGCCGAATGGCCTCCTTCTGCACTGTATGTTCTATGTAATCTATGTAATCCATGGTTTCATTGGGAGATTCACTCCCGACTGAAGGTGTTCAAGGCAGGCAACCCTGACATTTTCAAGAAATCTGTATATGACCTCCGCAAAGCCATCACGGACTCCCAAGTGACGATACCAAACTAATCTAGAGTCGCAGAGTAACGACAGGGACTCTCGTCGGTTGTGGCAGGGCTTAAACAACATAATGGGCTACAAAGCAAAGCCGAGTAGAATCTTCAGCAACAGCGCACCCCTTCCCGACAAACTCAATGCATTCGATGCTTGTTTCGAGCAGGAAACCAACAAACCGTTGTCAACTGTCCCAACAGCCTTAGACACACCCATACCCACCGTCACAGCCTCCGAAGTCAGATCGGCCTTCTTGAAAGTGAACCCTCGGAAAGCGACAGGTCCTGACGGGGTCCCAGGTCGTGCACCCAGATCCTGCACGGACCAACTGGCAGGTGTGTTTGCGGACATCCTCAACCTCTCCCTCTCTGTTCCAAGGTTCCCATCTGCTTCAAGAAGACCACCATCATAGTAGTGCCAAAGAAGAATCAGGCAACGTGCCTCAATGACTATCATCCAGTGGCCTTGACATCGATCATTATGAATTGCTTCGAGATGTTGGACACATCTACTCCATACTCGCAGCATTCCTTGATCCACTGCAATTCGCATACCGCCACAACCGGTCCGCAGCAGAAGCCATCTCCCTGACCCTATACTCGCCCCTGGAGCATCTCGACAACAAGGACTCCTACGTCAGACTCCTATTCATTGACTACAGCTCCGCCTTCAACACCATAATCCCAGCCAAGCTCATATCAAAACTCCAAAACTTCGGACTAGGCTCCTCCCTCTGCAACTGCATCCTCGACCTTCTGACCCATAGACCACAATCAGTAAAGATAAATAACAACACCTCCTCCACAATGGTTCTCAATTCAGGAGCCCCACAAGGCTGCACTCCCTATACACACACACGACTGCATGGCAAAATTTGGCTCCAAATCCATCCACATGTTTGCTGATAACACGACCGTAGTGGTTGGGATCTCGAACATTTCCACGATAATCCTCAATACCGGGACCCACAAAGCTGTGTACTTAGCGCCCTACTACACTCGTTATACACATGACTGTGTGGCAAAATCTGCTCCTGCTCTATCTACAAGTTTGCTGATGACACGACGTAATGGGTCAGATATCAAACAACGATGAGACAGAGTCCAGGAGGGAGATAGAGAACCTAGTGGCATGGTGTAATGACAACAATCTCTCCCTAAATGTCAGCAAAACTAAGAAGCTGGTCATTGACTTCAGGAAGTGAAGTATCGTACACACCCCTGTCTGCATTAATGGGGCTGAGGTGGAGATGGTTAGCAGCTTCAAATTCCGAGGTGTGCACATCACCAGCATTCTGTCCTGGTCCACCCACATCAACGCTATGACCAGGAAACATATACTTCCTCAGGAAACTAATGAAATTCAGCATGCCCACATTGATTGCCACATGGGCGGCACGGTAACACAGTGGTTAGCATTGTTGCTTCACAGCGCCAGTGTCCCAGGTTTGATTCCCGTTTGGGTCATTGTCTGTGTGGGGTATGCATGTTCTCCCCGTGTCTGCGTGGGTTTCCTCTGGGTGCTCCGTTTTCCTCCCACAAGTCCCAAAGGACGTGCTTGTTAGATGAATTGGACATTCTGAATTCTCCCTCCGTGAACCCGAACAGGCGCCAGAGTGTGGCGACTATGGATTTTCACAGTAACTTCATTGCAGTGTTAATGTAAGCCTAATTGTGATAATTATAAAGATTATTAGCATTGACTTTTACCAATGTTTACAGGAGCACCATAGAAAACATCTTATCTGGCTGCATCACAGCTTGTGTTATGGGCCAGAAAACTCCAAAGTAGATCATGGAGTTCACCTGACCTACAATTGTTTATTGATTTTGGTTCCGATGAGCACAAGGGCTGCCTTTCAGGGGTTATTCAACAGAGGCCTCAAGCACTTTTAATCAAAACAAGCTTTATTCTACGAATTTAGTTAACATTTTTATAAACACACACAGTAAGCATTTTTATAAATTACAAACATAAATACCCCACACAGCTACAGTAATCTATGTATAACCCTGAATAAATTCCCCCCTTTAACTGTTCCAATTTAATAACACGATCCCATAAACCAGTACCTCCTTTTCAAAGGTGTGGCCCAGCACACAGCACTCAAGACCTGGTATGGATGCTCTTGTTTCCTTTCCAAAACAACAGGTTTGAATTCCTTCCAGAAAGCAATTATTTCTTTTCAAGTTATCAAGCAGCCTGGAAACCGCTTTTAAAATGAAGGTAGAGAGACAGGCCAAAATACTCCTCTTTCTGAGTACAGTAGCCAAAAATGTGAAAACGAAAGCAAAAAACTCAGAGCCACAAAACAGCCCCAAACCAAAGCAGAAGTAAAACCAACTCCCAGAGCCACAGCCCAACTCCACCCACACAATGACATCACTGAAGCCATGTGATAAGACAAAAACATTTCTTAAAGGGACACTCCCATGACACTTGGTATGGCAACATGCTCAGCCCAAGACTGTAAGAAACTACAGAGAGTTGTGAACACAGCCCAGTCCCTCACACGAACCCGCCTCCCAACCATTGACTCTGTCTACACCTCCCGCTGCTTTGGGAAAGTGGGCAGCAAAATCAAAGACCCTTTCACCGAGGTTATTCTCTTTTCCAATCTCTTCCATTGGGCAGGTGATACAAAAGTTTGAGAACTCGCAATAACAGATTCAAAACAGCTTCTTTCCGCTGTTACCAGACTCCTGAATGACCCGTATACTTCACCCGATGTCGACGTATTCAAATTGTGTATTTATCATATGTCCCATGTTTTTTCATGTATAAAATGATCTGTCTGTATTGTACACAGAACAATACGTTTCACTGTACCTCGGTGCATGTGAATAAATTTAATCAAATCAAACTTTGTTCATTCTGACACTTGGTAAAGTGCGAGGGTCGGAGGGTTTCTTTCTACTGGACTGGCCGGTCTCACGACTTTGCTTCCAGTGGGCTGATGCTCTTTGAGCCTGGGGGAGAACACATTTCCACTGGAATGATCCACAAAGGCTGAAGTACATTTATTTTATCCTGGATAGTAAATAGTGTTATTCCCCCCACTACAGGTGGATCTAAAAGAAACCAGATGTGTTTTTACAACTATCGACAATGCTTTCATGGTCATCGATGACTTTTAGTTGCAGATTTATAATTAATTTAAATTTCACCACCTGCCGAACCTGGATCCCTATTGCATTATCCTGGGTCTCTGGATTACTGGTCTGGCTATTGTTTTCCGAGATGTGTTTTGTGAGAGATGAAGTCACTATAGCCAATAAGTGAGCTGTTTTCGAGTTGTTTCCTTGACGTCCTGTACTTTCCCACTAACCTGCAGACAGAACAGCAGCAACTGTACTGTGTATAAACGTGTGTTATTGTAACTACTCCCAGAGATGCTTCGGTTCGCTGAAGCATTCCCTGCATGTTTGTAATAAAGATTCCTCAACTTTAACCAACTCTAGACTCCAAGTGACATTTGTCCCACAACAGTCTGGTGTCAGGAACAGGATCCACTGACGGCTCTGATTAAAGGAAAGTCCCCGTGGACAGCAGATACCAGGGTGAGTGGACGGCAGATACCGGGGTGAGTATTGTTTGTTTTATACCACCCATGTTTAGTTCAGTCTGACTGACCACTGGGGACTCCTCAAAATCTCGGAGCTGTTTCTGGTCTGTTTCTTTGACATTCATTCAATGTAATTTCAATAACTGGAACATTTCAGGCAGGGAATTGTCGGTTTTACACCAAGGATGTGTTTGGGGGCAATGCTGAAGTCCCCGTGACCAAGAGGGTTTTGTAGCTGCCAAAAAATGAGGGGATAAAGCCGTACGGGAGGCTAAACAGAAAGATTTGGCAGTTGGACAGAGTTTGGCGTGTGTTCAGAGGTCCCAGATCGGGGTCAGCCAGCATCATCACATCGATGGATCTGCACAGACAAGGTCCAACCAGATGGAACTTATAAGGCCCAAGGTGAGGTTAGTGGCGCGGGGATTTGAAGAAGCTTTGGGAGATAAAGAGGTCAGAGTGGACTCGCCCACAGTGGGAAAGGTAATTTTGAAATTTTTTTGGCCCTTTTCGTGACATTTTCCCAGAACTTTCAGTCAAGAAACATAAAAGCTGCATTTGCGCTGGGGGATCACCTCTAGAGGGCAGTGTTTCTGCAACCTCCCAAGGTGCCAGATGTATGGAAGACTGAAGAAGTTCAATAAGTTTGTCTATGTTTTGAACAATGTTTCAGAGTGTATGGCACTTCTCAGTTAGATCAGTTTTGTTCAAGTCGGGTTGTCTCTACCTGAAGGCAGAAGCTGCCGTGCTTTATTGGTACCATGGCAGGAAACTCTCGGGCAACTTTATGATGCATGTTGATGACTGCCTATGTGGTGGTACTAGTGAGTTCCAAAATAATGTTACTGACAGGATCAGAACAACATTTAAGGCTGGAGTCAGGCTTCTGGGACCTTTAAATAAATTGGATTGGAAATCGGGCAGTGTGGGTCTGACGTGACTTTACATCAACAATCTCACGGAGACAGTATGAACCCTGTCACAGTCAATGGGGCCGGGGCCTCACAGAAAGATGAAGATGTTTCCAAAGCTGGGACTGAGCTGCTGCAAAGTTGAATTGACGAATGGGGCACACAGGCAAGGCCGGATACAAGTTTTGATGTCTTCGAGCTGAGTTCTGTAATGAAACGTCCAGAAGTCGAGGATATTTAACGGGCAAACAAAACATTAAAAAATACAAGATGGAGAAACGTGTGCTGAAATTTCCATCTTTGGGTGAGCTGCAAAATATAAAATGGATTTTTTTAGTGATGCCTCACTCGGATGAGCCTGGCTCAATGCCTGTACACTGAGTGATGTTTAAAAATCTCTTTCAGCAGAAGAACAGACAAACATTTCTCATTCTAAATTCAAAGGTCGATGATATTCAGCTCCCATGAATCGAGTGACTCTGTCACATCTTGATGTGATGTTTGGTGTGAAATTTCTGTCTGTAACTCCTCCCCTTCTAATATCTTGTAAAAGGAGTTTGCAAAAGCCATCACTTAGTGCAGGAATGTGAAATTCGATCCTATTGTAAGATCCGGGTTTGGATCCAATCTCAATGGTAACACTCAAATCAATTACACGTCAGACTGTGTTGTGAAAGTTACCTGCAGCTCCTGACTAGTTACAGACCATTCCGGGTACAAGAATGTTGTCACAGAATTTATTAAGTTAACTGTAATAAGTACAAAATCACAATAATTAACAAAAGCAGTGGATCAGTCCGTTCACTCTGGATCACCAGCTCTCAGCTTCCAGGTGACTGTGGAGCTGTCTCTTGTTCTATTGGCTGAAGTCTATCCTCTTGCTTCATGTTGTGTTGTGCACCGAGCTCCAGAAAATTGTAGCTCATTAACCCTTTCTAGTACCTACCTCTACGCATGGCTGGTAGTATCCTGTGGTTCTGATTGGCCCAAGCAGCCCATGATCAGTCCCTGATTGGTTAAATGGGGTACGATCAATGTCTGATTGGTCTCTGAAGGATATCGGTCACCTTGCTGATGTGTGATGTCACTTTCTCATTGTGGTGTCACTTTCTCATGATTAATATTCGTCAGGCTCATCGTCCTAACTGATACCATAGCACCACTGAATCTCTAGAGTGCAGAAAGAGGCCATTCAGCCCACCGAGTCTGCACCGGCCCTCTGAAAGAGCACCTCATCTAGGCCCACTCCCCCACCCTATCCCCATAACCCCACCTAACCTGCACATCTTTGGACTGTTGGAGGAAACTGGAGCACCCAGAAGAAACCCACGCAGACACAGGGACAACGTGCAAACTCCACACAGACATTGACGCAAGGCCAGAATTGAACCCGGGTCCCTGGTGCTGTGAAGAGGTTGTGCTAGCCATTGTGCCACTGTGCCGAGATGATACATCTTCAGGTGTCATGTGTAACTTCTTCGTGATTGTCAATGACTGAAGCAAGTTTCTTAAATACAAATAACTGAAAGTGCACAAGATACACAAACTTAAACTAATACAGCAATTCCTACTGAACACAAAATAAATTTGTGAAGGTGATCGGTGTGCTAAAGTTCGAGCAGCAAGATACACGTTACAAAATATCATTTTCTGTTCATAAATTACATGTTCACAAGAAATAAAAGTCACAGAAAAGACATAACTACAACACCATTACAGGAACTGATAAAACCACAATAATGCAGAAAATCTGTTGTACAATTTGAAGGAAAGTGACTATTTTGCAATAAGTTAAAAAGCAAATACAATTTAAGACAGCATTTCTCTAGCATCGACACGTAGTAATAATAATAATAATCGCTTATTGTCACAAGTAGGCTTCAATGAAGTTACTGTGAAAAGCCCCTAGTCGCCACATTCCGGCACCTGTTCGGGGAGGCCGTTACGGGAATTGACCCCGCGCTGCTGGTCTTGTTCTGCATTACAAGCAAGCTGTTTAGTCAAATCCTGCAATAACAGAGATTCTCATTCATCATTAGTCTTGTGGTAAAACCATAAAATTAAACCTACTTTGGCCGAAGACAATATGGCACAAGTCACTTGTCAAGGACGAGTGCACCTGAATACAGAGACTCAGAGTGAGATACCGTATTGAGTGAATTGATTCATACACTTTGATTCTGCGATAACTGAGCATAACTAAAACAAAACTATTAAAATGAATAAACATTGACGTACATAATAATCTTTATTGTCACAAGTAGGCTTGCATTAACACTGCAATGAAGTTACTGTGAAAAGCCCCTAGTCGCCATATTCCACCGCCTGTTCAGGTACACAGAGGGAGAATTCAGAATGTCCAAATTACCTACCAGCACGTCTTTCAGGACTTGTGGGAGGAAACCGGAGCACCCGGACGAAACCCATGCAGACACGGGGAGAATGTGCAGTATTATGATCACTGTTACATAGATGCTCCATCACCACATATTTATTGATTAAGCCTGTCTCACTGCACACGGAGGTCTTGGATAGACTGCTCCCTGGTTGGCTCCAGAAGGAACTGCTCCAAGAAATTCTCCCCAAAAATCTTTATTAACCGATGTTCCAGGCTATCTCTGCCTATCTGACTCTCCCAATCTATATTCGATTAAAGTCACCCATGATTATTGTGGTACATTAATTACAAGCCTTATTTAATACTTCCTGTACACTCTAGCTACAATGTAACTACTGTTAGGAGGCCCATTAACTACTCACATGAGACCTTGTAACTTATTATTTCTTATCTCGAGCAAAGCTGATTCCACACCCTGAACCTTCAGGCTAAGTTGATCTCTCAGTACTGAACTAATGTAATCCTTAATGAACAGGAGCAATCCCATCATCTTTTCCGAGCTTCATGCATTCCAATATGTCAAATACCCTTCAACATTTAGATTCAGCCTTGGTCACCTTTCAAACAAGTCTCTGTAATGTCTATCGGGACACACATTTATCTCTCTCTGTGCTGACAATTCTTTTTTTATAATTTAGAGTACCCAATTCATTTTGTCCAATTAAGGAGCAATTTAGCGTGGCCAATCCACCTAGCCTGCACATCTTTCAATTGTGGGGGTGAAACCCATGCAAACACGGGGAGAATGTGCAAACTCCACATGTCAGTGACCCAGAGCCAGGATCGAACCTGGGACCTCAGCGCCGTGAGGCAGCACTGCTAACCATTGCGCCACCGTGCTGCCCCATCTGCGCTGACAATTCATCCAAACTCTGTCAAATGCGGCGTGCATTTTCAATCCATTTTCAGGGGTTCAATAATCCAATAGGGATTTCAACTGAAACCTCTTTACCCAGCGAGTGGTGAGAATGTGGAACTCGCTACCACAGCGAGTGGTTGAGGTGAACAACATGAATACTCCTGTATCTTGACAAGGGAGAAAGGAATAGAAGGATATGCTGATGGGGGGAGATGAAGAGGGCTGGGTGGAGGCTCATGTGGAACATAAATACTGACAGAGACCAATTGAGCCGACTGGCCTGGCCCTGTGCTGTAGACTCAATGGAACAGAGACAAATGTATTTATTTTAGATCTACCTGTAGAAGTATGATTTTAAAAAATTCTTGGGATGTAGGCATCACTGGCTGGGTCAGCATTTGTTACCCAATCATAATTGCCCTTGAACTGAGTGGCTTGCTAGGTCATTACAGTGGGGGACAGTTAAAAGTCAACCACATCTGTGTGGCTCTGGAGTCACATGTGGGCCAGACCGGGTCAGGATGGCAGATTTCCTTCACTAAAGGACATTAGTAAAACAGATGGGTTTTTACAACAATTGATAATAGTTTCATGGTCATCATTAAACTTTGAATTCCAAATTTTTATTGAATTCAAATCTCACCATCTGTCCTGGTGGGATTCGAACCCCAGAATAATACCTGGGTCTCTGGATTACTCGTCCAGCGGCAATACCACTAGGCCACCGCCTCCCCCATACTATCCAGGATAAAATAAATGCAAAGTCATGAGACTGTCCAGAATGTACCTGTTGTATAGAACCTTGGTCAGACCGCAGCTGGAGGACTGTGTGCAGTTTTACTGCCCTGGTCGCCAGAGGGAAAGAGCAACAAAGGTTCACCAGACTTGTTCCGGGGATGGCAGGACTGCCCTTTGAGGAGAGATTGGGGAAACCTGGCCTGTGTTCTCTAGTGTCAAATAATGAGAAGTGATCACAATGAAACCTACAAAATCCATAAAGGAATAGACAGGCGAGATGCAGGTGAGATGTTTCGCCTGGTTGGGGAGTCTGGAACCAGTGGACACAATTTCAAAATAAGGGGGAAGCCACTTAGGATGGAAAGTGAGTGGGAAAAGATCTGGGAAATGGAGAACATTGTGGGAAAATGTGAAATTGTCCATGTTGGCAGAAAGAATAAAAAAGCTTATTATCTGAATGGTGAGAGATTGCAGAGCTCTGAGATTCAGAGGGATCTGGGTGTCCAAGAGCATGAATCACAAAAGGCGAGTATACAGGTACAGCAAGTAATTAGGAAAGCTAATAGAATGTTATTGTTTATTGTGGGGGAATTGAATACAAAAGTAGGTTATGCTTCTGTTCGCATGAATGAATCCAAAAGAATCCCTCGACATTCAGGTCTGCTTCAAACATCACAGTTTATTGTTGTAACGCCGGCGGGGAGTAATTCTCTGGGCAAAGGCAGATACCTCTCCACTGAACAAAGGGAATCATCATTTTTTATACAATTTCAAATAGTTAGTCAGCCCAACTCAGCCGGACACGATCCAATCACAATGATTATAGATTGCACACATTGACTGGTAGATCCAATGAAAGTGGTTACTGGGCAGCAGGGAACTGAGTGATCAGCTCATGGACAGCTAGGGGGTTACTCATGAACTCATGATGCCTTCCAGACCCCCTCATCGACTGTCCTTGGGTCTTGAGTATACATAACTCCCTTATCTTAACCTTGTTACTGGCTGGTACCACTGTCAGAATTTCGTAAGAGCATCCCCCTTTGTGAGAAAGAGAGAGAGAGCTGACTGGTGGTGATTTAATCTGAGGGTCACCACACCTCAGACGAGGGGCAATGTTGAGGAGGCAGGGCCTTCTTGGATGACCTCAGCTGGTATGGAGTAGAACCCACGCTGTTGGTGTCGCTCAGTATCACAAACCAGCCATCCAGCCAACTGAGCTAACCAATCCCCTGAAATATTAGTTATTGCCTGTCTCCCATCACACCATTTAATGTTGTTTCTCAGTCCATGTCAGACAACCTGCCCCATAGCTTGATAATTTTCTTCTGCGAGAAACACCGAGATAAATTAAACAAAAGATCCATGTACCCTCCATTGCCCATCTCCATGGCAAGGTGGCATGCTTTAGGGGGATCCAAACAGAAATGGGAACTAAATATCTTCCAACCACTGTTGCTATATTTACTTGCTATAAATATGGCAGCGAATAAGGTTGCCCTTCTTAATCTAGATATGAATAGGATATGCTTTCAGAGTCACCAGGTATCAAATGATACCGCCACAAGGTTCAATCGGATATCGATCAAAGACCCAAGCAACCAGTTAGTTAGTTCAAGATCAATAATACTTTATTTACACACAAGATTAACTTACGCATGCAACATAAACACTACGAGCTAAATTACACCTATCACTATGACAACCTGTACTTAACTTCAGGCATCCGGCTTAGGTCAGAGGAACAGTGGTCTTTGTTCGAATCTGGATCTGCTGGGTCTGGAGAAGTAACTGTGGTTCAGCTAGGCTCATCCGCATGGTAGCGAGCATTGAACTTGAACTTGCTTCTGGTCGAGGTGCTGCAGATGGAGTCCGACGTTGCCGGAGCGCCAGGTCCAAAAGAGACCGAACACATGGCAGTGTCTCTCTTTATCCTTGGGGGGGGGGGGGGGGGGGGGGGGTTCGCACTCTTTTGGGCGGTCCTCCGGTTTGGACCCAATAATTCGGCAGTCCTCGATCACTGCCTTCGATCTGAGCCAATAAAGGGGCGGGTTCTTTGATGGCTGGGCGGGTCCTGAGTTTATGCTTCCCGAGTAAAGGGAGTGGCACCGAAATGTCTGGAATTGTATTGGATACCTGAGTACCAGTTCCTTTATCTTAGGGAAATGGGTCATTAGCATGCAAATCGGTTGGCGGTTTCGATCCCGTCTGCTTCTGCTTACAAATATACATTTAGGCTCTGAGCCTGCCTGAATCTTACATTGGCCATATTTCCCTTGAGGCTTTGCAAATGTCCATGTTTCTTTGTAAGTGGCCATCCCAGATGGCTACACCACCAAACACTATTTCGCTCTGTGATGCTCGTGAAAGTTGAAGCCAGGAATTCACAACATGGCTCAATGATCATCAGCCGACTGGAGGCAATTTTGTGAGACAAACCAGTCCAGCAAGGAAGAAACCCTCCGCCCATCCCTATTGATCAACTGACACAATTAACAAAATGCAGTCCTGGATGCGATTGAGAGCAGACCAGCGGAATCCAACCCCTGTAATCAATTGTGAACTTGGTGTGTGAGCATGTGCGATGAAACACAAAGTCTCTCCCACACTGAGAGCAGAAGAACGGCCTCGCCCCATTGAGAACTTGGCGGTGTCTCCATAGTTGGGATGGATCACTGAATATCTCACCTACTCAGAGCAGGTGAACGGACTCTCCCCAGTGTGAACTCGCTGGTGTGTCCGCAGGCTGGATAACCAAGTGAATCCCTCCCCACAATGAGAGCAGATGAATGGCCTCTCCCCAGTGTGAACTCGCTGATGGCGCTGCAGGGTGAATAACCGAGAGAATCTCTTCTCACACTGAGAGCAGGTGAATGGCCTCTCCCCAGTGTGAACTCGCTGGTGTGCCTGCAGGTGGGATAACTGAGTGCATCCCTTCCCACACTGAGAGCAGGTGAACGGCCTCTCACCAGTGTGAACTCGCTGATGTCTCTGCAGGTCAGATAATTGAGTGAATCCCGTCTCACACTGAGAGCAGGTGAACGGCCTCTCCCCAGTGTGAACCCACTGGTGGCTCCGCAGGTGGGATAACTGAGTGTATCCCTTCCCGCACTGAGAGCAGGTGAACGGCCTCTCCCCAGTGTGAACTCGCTGATGTTTCTGCAGGTCAGATAATTGAGTGAATCCCTTCCCACACTGAGAGCAGGTGAACGGCCTCTCTCCAGTGTGAACTCGCTGGTGTCTCTGCAGGTCAGATAATAGAGTGAAACCTTTTCCACACTGAGAGCAGGTGAACGGCCTCTCACCAGTGTGACTGCGTCGATGAATTTCTAGCACAGACGGTGCTATGAATCCCTTCCCACAGTCCTCACATTTCCATGGTTTCTCCATGTTTTGGGTCGTCTCATGTCTGTCCAGTTCGGCCAATCAGTTGAGGCTTCGTCCATACACAGAACACGTGTACAGTCTCTCCCCGCTGTGAATGGTGCGATGTTTTTTCAGGCTGTGTAACTGGTTAAGGCTCTTTCCACAGTCAGTGCTCTGGAACACTCTCACTCGGGTGTGTGTGTCTCTGTGCTTTTCCAGTCACAATGGTGTTTAAAATCTTTTCAAGTTGACAGATGAGGCAAACATTTCTCCTTTAGATTCGAAGGCCAATGATATTCAGGTCCCAAGGAATTGAGGGACTGTCAGATCCAGACGACATGTATTAGATTTCTGTCTGTAATTTGGCCTCTTTGAATCACCTGTTGAACAATTTACAAAAGATATCACTGTCAGTACAGGATAGAAATTCAGAACAAACTATTCTAGTTTCTCTGGAACTTTCTTTTCTCTTGCATTCCGCAACATCTGTAAATCTCCGTCCCACACATTCTCCATCCATTCTCACTCTGCTGTACCTAATATTCACCCTCCCAATTCTCCTGAAGGTGCTGATTCAGGCTGATTGACAGATCCATGCTCACTGCTTCCTGGCCTGGACACAGGGACCACAACAAATCGGAGCTGCAGTCGGCCATTTGAACCTGCTCAACCATTCAATGAGAGCATTGGCCGATCTACCTCAGCATCATTTTCCAAAACTATCCCCCATATCTCTCGATACCTTCACTCCCTGGTTCTGGGAGAGAGGAGTGAGGGGGAGGGCAGAGGTGTGGGAGATGGGTCGGACACGGTTGAGAGCCCCGTCGACCACAGTGGGTGGGAAGCCACGGTTAAGGAAGAATGAAGACATGTCAGCAGCACCGTTTTGGAAAGTGGCATCATTGGAACAGATGCGATGGAGGTGAAGGGACTGAGAGAATGGGATGAAGTCCTTACAGGATGTGGGATGTGAAGTGCTGTAGTCGGCGTAGCTGTGGGAGTCGGTAGGTTTGTGGTGGATATTAGTGGACTGTCTTATCTCAGAAATTGAAATAGAAAGGTCAAGGAAGGAAAGGGAAGTGTCGGAGATAGACCATGTGGAGGTGATAGAGGGGTGCAAACCGAAGCAAAATGAATATATTTTTCCAGACTTTGCAGAACACCTCCGGTCCATCCGCAAGCAGTTCTCAGACCTTCCTGTCGTTTGCCATTTCAACTCACCGCCCTGCTCTCAGTCCACATGTCCGTCCTTGGCCTGCTGCAATGTTGAGGTGAAGCCCAGCGCAAACTGGAGGAACAGCACCTCATCTTCCGATTAGGCATGTTCCACCCTTCCGGACTTAACATTGAGTTCAACAACCTCAGACTCTCCACCACGTTTACCCCATTTTTATCTATCAATTTATTTTTGTTTTAATTTCTTCCATTGATCGTTTTTTCCCTCCCCATTATTCTCCTCCCCTCCCCCCATTCGAATTATTTCAAGTTGCCCTTTACACACTGCTCACCTTTATTCTGCCATTCACACATTCTAACCTTTTTATGTACCACTATCAGCACCCTTCTTAGCCTTAATTACCACCATTTGCATTCCTTTTATCTTCTGTTCTCGACATCTTTGTCTATATCTCCACCTATTGCTGGTCCTTATCCAGCCCCACCGCTCTATTCCACCCCCACCGCTCCATTCCACCCCCACCGCTCCATTCCACCCCCACCGCTCCATTCCACCCCTCCCCCACTACAGTACAAATCTGACCCCATTTCCAGTTCTCTCTAACTGTCACAAAGAGTCATCCAGACTCGAAACATTAGTTCCCTTTTCTCTCCACAGATGCTGTCAAACCTTCTGAGATTGTCCAGTATTTTCTGTTTTTGTTTACGATTCCAGCATCCACAGTAATTTATTTTCATAATATATCTAATCTGTACCATGTAAAAACACTCGACATATCTCTGTCCGACATGTATTTACTGTTCCTTTAAATTTTAGCCATCTCCAATAATAATAATAATTTTTATTGTCACAAGTAGGCTTACATTAACACTGCAATGAAATTATTGTGAAAAGCCCCGAGTCGCCACATTCCGGCGCCTGTTATAGAATTTACAGTGCAGAAGGAGGCCATTCAGCCCATCGCGTCTGCACCGGCTCTTGGAAAGAGCACCCTACCCAAGGCTATACCTCCACCCTATTCCCATAACCCAGTGACCCCACCCATCACTAAGGGAAATTTTGGACACTAAGGACAATTTAGCATTACCAATCCACCTAATTTGCACATCTTTGGATTGTGGGAGGAAACCGGAGCACCCAGGGGAAACCCATGCATACATGGGGAGAACGTGCAGACTCCGCACAGACAGTGACCCAAGCCGGGAATCGAACCTGGGACCCTGGAGCTGTGAAGCAATTGTGCCAACCACTATGCTACCGTGCTGTTCCGGTACACAGAGGGAAAATTCAAAATGTCCAAATTACCAGACATACGTCTTTCGGGACTTGTGGGAGGAAACCGGAGCACTTGCAGGAAACCCGCATAGACACAGGGAGAACTCTGGTGAAACCAACCCTTTTAATTGTGAACATTAGGAAAGAAACCACCCTTTTAGCCAAACAAATAGATGTGTCAAGCTGAGGGAGCAAAGGATGTCAATGTCTTTGAGAGAGAGAGATCTGGGCCAAGCTTTCCAGAGTCTGCACCCTCCCCGGATTCACTTCCTTTCCCTTCAGTTGCTGCAAGTGACCAATTGAAGGTGAGAATGAGAAAAGAAATGGAAAGGGGGAGAAAGGAAAGTGTTTTACTCACAGATGTTGGAGACAGGAAGAGGTTTCAGTCTGTGTCATGGTCAATCTTCATTAACACAACGTCTGCCTTCTGATTGGCTGGAGGACCAGAGTCCTTCCGGTCCTCCCAGTTTCCCATTGATTAATACCTCAGCAGGAAGGCCAGGGGCGGGCTTTCCTCCACACATGCGCAGCTTCCCCTCAGCCTTGGACATGCGCAGTACCTGATCACCCGCCCGTGCGGTGAATAGAGCGGTTTCCCTAGCGCGGGGGATTGTGGGAGCTGCGGCCGACACTGTCCAAACTCCTGGGACTGGGATGAAAAGTGGAGGAGGGGCAGTGACCTCACCCTGACACAAAGTACATGTTAGTAGTCACGGGGATTGATTGTGACGTTCGCCCTTAGCACCTGGGGAGGGCAATAGGTGAGTGTGAAACTGAATCCGAGAGTCAGCATCTTCACGGGAGGAGACTTGGGGGAAAGCAGGAGGACAGAAGGATACATTAGTGTTAAAATCAATAATGAGGAGAGCATGGGTGGGGGTCAAATATTTATAGTTTGAGAGGAAGAAGGATTTCCGTAACAACTAGAATTGTCAGTTGTGAATTTCTATTCTGTAATCACAGCGATGACTTTAAAAAAAACATTTTTTAATATAGATTTAGAGTACCTAATTATTTTTTTCCAATTAAGGGGCAATTTAGCATGGCCAATCCACCTAACCTACACATCTTTTTGGGTTGTGAGGGTGAGACCCACGCAGACACGGCGAGTATGTGCAAACTCCACATGGACAGTGACCCAGGGCCGGGAGTGAACCCGGGTCCTCAGCACCGTGTGGCAGCAGTGCTGACCACTATGCCACCCTGATGATGTCAATCCTATCACACCCATTAAAGTCTCTATCAGGTCAGTCTTCAACCTTCTCTTCCCCAGGGGAAATATCCCCAACCTGTTCAATATCTCCTGAAACTTAAACATTCTCAGTTCTGATATCATCCTTGTTAATCTTTCTTGCACATCCTGGAGACCCTATCTCTGTTTTAAAGGGTATATAATTAATATTTAGATTTGGTTTAATTTGGTTGAAGGTGCCTTATTTACTCAGTTCCAAACTGACCCTCTAAAATGCTTCAATTCGAAAGAGGCTTAACAATCAGGCAAGAGAGGACTCTGAAATGTCAATGTTTATTTTTTTAAAGCAGTATACTGATGAAGTACACAAGTGACGTTCACCACCAAAATTGGGTGACCTGTTCTGGTAGAAGTGTGAATCTTCTTCAGGTTCCTGAACCAACAGTGATTTCCTAAATTCCTGCCCAGGAGCACTCAGTGTCTCCGCGACTAGAGTCCAACTTACAAAACCCAGGATCACTCACAAATCCCACTTTTACCTCTTGAATTAACATGACCTCATCTTGAATAAGACCTGTTGTAATCAGACAATTGGTCATGATTGTCACTGGGTTAATTTTATTGGATTTAACCATTGATGTAAATTGTTCCATGGAGCAGAATAATGGGACTGTTCAGGATCTTTCTAATATCTGAGTTCAGACAAAATCATGAATGGTTTGCATAGAGTACATAAAGAGAAACTGTTTCCACTGACAAAAGGATTGTTAACCAGAGGACAAGATTTAAGGTTATTCACAAAAAAGCCAGAGGGGAAATGAGGACGATGAATCTGTACACAGTGAGGTGCTGTGATCCGGAATGCACTATCTGACAGGCTGGTGGAAGCAGATTCAACACCAGGAGTTGGATAAATATTAGAAAGGGACTAGTTTTCAGGGTTCATGGGGAAAGGGAGGATAGTGGGACTAATTGAGTACTTCTTTCAAAGAGCCAGCACAGGCACGATGGGCCGAATGACCTGTGTGGTGAGATTCTGTGATCAAAGATGAATAAATGTGTGTCTGCAATATGTATAGTGATGTCAATAATGTCTGGAATTCCCCTTTCCCCGTTTCAGTTGTCTCCCTTTCCTTCCAATTTGATTTTAGACAGAGAACAGAGGCAAATGGCTTTCAGTACATTGAGCAGCCCCGATCTCTATTCTCAGCCAGCGTTACACAGAGGGGGAAGGGGTGGATTCTCAGACCAGCGAGTCAAGGCAGCCTCTTTAAATGGGCAGTTCCCACAATGTATTCAGTGACCACACTAGGAGCTCCTGTCCTCTCCAGTCAGCTGGCTCGTGCCAAGGACCCGGGTTTGATTCCCGGCTTGAGTCACTGTCTGTGCAGAGTCTGCACGTTCTCCCCATGTCCGCGTGGGTTTCCTCCAGGCACTCCAGTTTCCTCTCAAAAGTGCAGAAAGACGTGCTTGTTATGTGAATTCGACATTCTGAATTGTCCCTCACTATACCCGAACAGGTGCCGTAGAGTGGCGATTCGGGGATTTTCACAGTAACTTAATTGCACTGATAACGTAAGCCTACTTGTGACACTAATAAAGATTTTTATTATTAGGTGGGATGAAGTATTGAATCTCTTCCCACAGTCAGAGCAGGCAAACGGCCTCTCGTCAGTATGAACTTGCTGGTATGTCCACAGGTTGAATGGAACACTGAATACCTTTCCCACACAGAGCAGCAGAATGGTCACACCCTGAGTGTGAATGTGTCAATGAGTTTCCACTGTAGATGGACAACTAAACCTTGCTGGTGTCTCCGCAGTGTGGATGACCTTCTAAACTTCTTTGTGCAGTGAGAGCAGCTAAACGGTCTCTCCCCAGTGTGAACGCACTGGTGCATTTCCATTGTTTCTCCATGGTGCGGGTGTTTCCTGCTGTCCCTCCAGGTTAGACAATCAGTTGAAGGCTCACACAGGATACGTGTATGGTCTCTGCCCGCTGTGAATGGTGCAATGCTTTTTCAGGCTCTTTCCACAGTCAGTGAACTGGAACACTCTCACTCGGGTGTGTGTCTCTGTGCTTTTCCAGTCACACTGATGTTTAAAACATTTTGAAGCACAAGGAACAATCAAACATTTCTCCTTCTAGATTTAAAAGCCGTTGATATTCAATGAATTGAGTAACGTTGTCAGATTTTGAAGTGAAGTTTGTTTTTAAAACAAATATTTTTATTCAAGTTTTCAACATTTTAACATTTGTACAACACACAAACAAACAAACCCAAACCTCAACGCCTCTCTCCCCAACCACAAACTGCCCCCCTACTCTTTGAAGGCCACCAGATCCCCAAAATATAACACAAATAAAACCCATCTCTGGTGGAACCCCTCATCTGCCCCTCTCAGAGCAAATTTCACCTTCTCTAAATACAAGAACAAGAACTCCATTGGATCCTCCAGCCACGTCGAGGCACCGGTGCAGCGGGAGGGGAGCAAGTTGGTCTCCACCTCAACAGATCCTGCCTGCAGGCAATCAACAAGGCGAAGGCTAAAACATCTGCCCACTCACCCATCTGCAGCTCCGGCAGGTCTGACACCCCAAATACGATCACGAAGGGACCCGGCTCCAAATGCTCATGCAGAACCTCAGACATGGTGCTGAACACTGACCCCCAAAATTTCTCCAACTTTGGGCAGGACCAGAACATATGGACTTGATTGGCTGAACCCCTCCCACACTGCTCACAGCTATCCTCCCACCTCCTTGAACAACCATCTCATCCTCACCTTCATTAAGTGCACCCTGTGCACAACTTTCAATTGAATCACCCCCAGCCTCGCACACGAGGTTGAGACGTTAACCCTCTGCAGCACCTCACACCATAGTCCTCCCTCCAACACCATCCCAAACCCTTCCTCCCACTTGGTCTTAATCCTTTTCATGGACTCCTTGTTCTCTGCCATAATCCTACCATAGATCGCCAAAACAACTTCACTCTCCAGCTCCCCCCACCCCCACCCCCCCACCCCAACCCCCCCACCCCATCCCCCCACCCCACCCCCCCCACCCCCCACCCACCCCCCACACCCCCCCCTCACCCCCCCAGACAGAGAGACTGTGCAAATAAACAGTGGATCAGTCGACATCAATAATTTTAAACTGCCTGTGATAAAGGAAATCTATGTGCTGTGTGTGGTGGGAGGAAGTGGGCTCTGTGTCTGACCATCACCAAACTTGTTTCCCTCAAATTGGCAGATAGTGACATCCTGACAGATGTAAACAGATGTCCTTCTGGGTTTAATATGGCTGTCAGCTATGCTCCGACAGACGAACTGTCAGTCTCTGCCTGACTCTCCTACAGCTTCCTCTCATGGTTGAGTTGGACAAGGAACACTCATCACTTGAGCTGGGAAAAGCCATTGACTGCTGAGCAACGGGTGAACATGGATTCAGATCCGCTTCTAAGTTTTGTGTCATCTGCAAACTTTGAAATTGTCCCCTGCAACCACGATCTAGATTATTAATATGCACCAGGAAAAGCAAGGGTCCAAATACTGACCCCTGGGGGACACCACTACAAACCTCCCTCCAGCCTGAAAAATATCCATTGACTGTTATTCTCTGCTTCCTATTATTCTGTCACTTTTTGTGTCCACCGTACCACTGTCTCTTTTATTCCATGAGCTATAATTCTTCCCACAAATCTGTTGTGTTGCATTGCATTGAATGCTCACTGAAAGTCAATGTACACTACATCAACGGCATTACCCTCATCAACCCTTTCTGTTACCTCCTTAAAAAATCCAGCAAGTCAGTTAAACACGATTTCCCCTTTAGAACTCCATACTGGTTCTTGCAAATCAGTCCATATTTTCCATGTGGCATTTAATTCAATCTGGAATAATTGATTCTTGAAGCTTGCCCACCAATGATGTTAAACTAACTGATCTGTAATTGCTGGGGCTATCCTTTTTGAACAAATGCATAAGATTTGTAATTCTCCAGTGCTCTGGCACCTTCAGCAAAGACTGGGAAATTATTGCCAGCTGCCCTGTAATTTATATTCTTACTTTAATACTTCCACCTTATCAATTTTGAACCCATCTAGGGACAAAGTTTGCTAGTCTGTCTCCATGGCCTGGGTAGCATCTATCTCCTTGGTAAAGACAAACAGCAAGTTTAGTTTTATTTTGAATAGGGTGTCAGTTACTGTTTCTCATTCTTTAAAAGCTCCTTCTTCACATTTAAACAGGTAATGGTAAGAGGGAGAAAACTGATACACATTGACCCAAAAACAAGATACTGTAAACATTCAGATAAAAGCAAGTTACTGCAGATGCTGGAATCTGAAACAAAATCAGTAAAAACTCAACAATCTCAGCAGGTCTGACAGCATCTGTGGAGAGAAAGGGAGCTAATGTTTCAAGTCTGGATGGCTTTGACAAAGAGTCATCCAGACAAAATATTTGCTCCCTTTTCTCTCCACAGATGCTGTCAGACCTGCTGAGATTGTCCAGTACATTATGGTACTGTAGACATTCCCTGTCTACCCAGCTTTATTTTGAAGTCAGCCCCTGAATTGTGTGGACACAGTTTCAGATTTCCACATTTGAGGAACAAACATTGAAATATTTGCTCCAGATCCACAGGGTTTCATCTGTTTAAAGCCACAAACAGGAAGGTCCAGTTTTCTCCTGAAGTTTCAGACAAATCAGCTTAAAATGACACAGAGTTTCAGCCAATGTGGGAGATTCCAGCTGATCCCCGCCCCTCACGCACTCCGACTGGTTGGAGGACCAGCTGCTCCCGTTCAGTCATCCAGGTCCGTCCCCTCTTTCTATTGGTCGGGGGCTGCCGTCAGTCAACCTGGCATTGTGATGCAGTGCATGCGCAATGTGGCTGCTATAGTTCGACATCAGTGCGCAGGCGCGGGAACGGAGTTTGGAGCATGCGCAATTCCAGTGTAGGCCTCGGGAAGGGACTCCTTTGTCTTGGAGAAGCGGAGTCAGCGTCAGGCGGTGGGTGGGAGGATCCGCAAACCCTTCAGAATCATTGTCAGCTCCCTGATTTGCAGCTGCCGGGACCAGGCCCAGGTTAACCCTCCTACTTCAGCGACTGGAGGATGGTTCACACCAGAGGAGGGGGACAGTGAATAAGAGCTGACACTTTGGACTCAAATCAATGAGGATTCTGATCTCTGGGAAGGAAGGAAACCCTGGGAGGTGGGCGGGGAGGATTCACAAACACCCGCTGGAGGCCCCAAACCCCCAATAGGAACCTGCAGGTCCCGAGTTTGCAGCTCCCGGGGCTTGTTTACTTCTTGTGTGCCCAAGTGAGCGGGCATCAGGGTCCCAGTGACCAGGACAGAAAATGAGTGATTAATTGATTTTATTCTCACTTTGCAAAGAGGCTTGAGAACTGAACCCAGCCAGAGTGGAGGCAGGAGGTAAACTGTAAGGAAAATAATTGTGAAGGTGCTGTGCTGGGTTTGACGGGCTGACCAACTCTCATGGTGAAAATTAACGGTGGTGTTTGCCAGAGCTGTTGGAACATAGAAGCGGTAAGGAACATGGTTTTGTGCATTGATAAAGATCCAATTTATAGTACAGCCAGCATCCAGGCAGCATGCAGACTGGGACAGTGGACTCAGATACATTTCTGTAACATATGGGACTATTAAACACCCTGGGATTTGCATTCAGCACAGTGAGCAAGAGAGTGTATGGGAGTAGGATTTACTGTTTTGCAGGTACAAATGAGGAAAATATGTTGTATAGAAAATAGAATTGTATGTTCAGGATTTCTCTCTGTATAACGTTTTGTAAACTTCTTTTCCAGGGCACTAGAATGGGTGGATTTACAGACAGGAAGCTCAAACTGAATATCACAGCATCATCTGACAGAGTCACCGAGTCGCCACGGCCAGAATATCATTAGTCATTGAATTTGGAAGGAGCAATGTTTGTGTGTTCTGCCTGTGTGACACCATTTCAAACATCATTGTGACTGGAAAAGCATCAGGACACACACTGGAATGAGAGTGTTCCAGTACATTGACTGTACAAAGAGCTTCAACCAGTGAAACAGCCTGTAAAAAAATCACACGATTCGCAGCAGGGAGAAACCATACAGGTGTTCTGTGTGTGTGGACAAAGCTTCAACTGACTGTCCAAACTGGAGAGATATGAGGAAACTGGCACCATGGAGAAACCGTGGAAATGTGAGGACTGTGGTGAAGGATTCAATTCTTCACCCCGGCTGGAAATCCATCGACGCGTTCACACTGGGGAAAGGCCGTTCAGCTGTTCTGTGTGTGAGAGGAGATTCACTCAGTCATCTGCCCTTCGCTTACACCAGCGAGCTCACGCTGAGAAGAAACCATTCAGCTGCACAACCTGTGAAGAGAAATTCAAGTCTTTATCCATCCTCACTGAACACCAGCGAATTCACACGGGTCAGAAACCATTCATTTGCTTTGTGTGTGGGAAGGGATTCACTCAGGTATTCACCCTCCAGACACACCACCAAATGCACACAAACGAGGAACCATTCAGGTGCATCACCTGTGGAGAGAGTTTCAGCCAGTCAACTGACCTCAGTGAGCACCAACACACTCACACTGGGGAGAAGCCGTTCACCTGCTCCGTGTGTGGGATGGGATTTCCTTGGGCATCCCAACTGCTGACACATCAGTGGGATCACACCGGAGGGAGACGGTTCTCCTGCTCCTTGTGTGGAGCGGGATTCACTCAGTCACAACACCTGCTGAGACACCAGCGAGTTCACAAATGACTGCAGGGATTGGAATCTGCTGTTTTGCTGCTGCTAATCACATCCAGGATTGATAGTCTGACAATATCTGGTTTGATTCTGCTGATGTTAACAATCCCTATAACTGGCTGCAGTTTAATATTCTGAAAATGTCACTGATTTTTGGGGCTGCAATGTCCCTTTTTAAAATCCCCCCTTTCTCCTCAATTCAAGAACTCTCAACAGGAACACATTTACAGTAAAATTATGAACTTGTACTTCAATCGTGATCTTTGATGCAAATCAGTGTCTAAAAGGTTCCACTGATTGACATCTCCAATTGGAAAGTGCAGATTAATCCTTGCTGACAATTCTTACTGACTCCTTCAGTGTTATGTCAATTATGATATTAAATTGTGAAGGAAGCAAAACAAACAGTGAAATATTGTACAGGTACTGTAAAAACGTACATAAAAACCATAACATCAACATTGATACTGATGAAGTTTGGAAGTCGCTGAGTTGAATCATTTCTGACACAGCAGCAGCAACATTTGGTAAAGGTGGAAATCTGGTTCAGACTCACTGAGCCGAGATGACATCTGTCATTGAAACAAAAAGCAAAGTCGACCTGATGTGCAACATAAACCCAACAGCTAGAACACTGCATTACTTGAAGGTAGCCAAGACAGTTGTGTAAATATCAGGGAGATCCTGTGCTAATAAACATTGGACCAGCCTCTGTCAATAATGCCAAGCTGCCTGTGACAATGGAAATCTACGACTGATGGGGTGAAGGGGGATCTTTGTCCGACCATCACTAAAGTTGTGCGACTGAAATTGGCAGCTTGTGAAGTTCTTACCAACAGAAGTAAACAGATGTCCTGCTGCGTTGATCACGACTGTGAGCTGGACATCTCCCAGACTCTGATTGTCTCTATTGCAGCTTCCATGGTTGAGTTGGACAAGGAACCCTCACCAGTTGAGCTGGAAAAGGCCATTGATTGCTGAGCAAGCAGAAAGGCTTGGGATGGGATTCCAGCTGATCTGCTTACACACGGAAAGTCCCATCGGCTGTCACACCTTCATAACCTCCTACGTCTCTGATGAGTGACAGGAACCATTCCATACGTGTGATGCAAAACCATCACAATATATAAAATCAGCAGTGACAGAGGATATTCCAACAACTACAGGGACAACACACTCCTTAACATCACTGGGAGGACCTTCGCTAGGGTCATGTCTAAACGATCCATCTACTTGCAGATTGAATGTATCCAGAAGCACAGTGCGGTTTCTCTGCTGACAGGTCTGCAGTGAACATGATCTCCACACACCAGCTACAAGAGAAGTGAACAATTGGTATTTAATCTAAAATGTCTATGCTGAGAAAAGTGAAACATTATCATTACTGAGTGAAAGTGAACCTTTCAGTGTGAATCACAATTTAATTGTACAATTGGAAACGGCGCCAAAATGTTTGATTCCCTCAAGACAAACTTCAGCCTCACATAGAAACATAGAAAATAGAAGCAGGAGGAGGCCATTCGGCCCTTCGAGCTTGCTCCATCATTCATTATGATCATGGTTGATCATCCAACTCAGTATCCTGTTCCCCGCTTTCCCTCCACATCCTTTGATCCCTTTTGCCCGAAGAGCTGTATCTAACTGCTTCTTGAAAGCAGACAATGTTTGGTCCTCAACTCTTTCTGTAGTAGTGAATTCCCCAGGCTGACCACTCTCTGGGTGAAGAAATTTCTCCTAATTTCTGTCCTAAGTGGTCTACCCCATATCCTTCGACTATGACGCATGGTGCTGGACTCCCTCACCATCGGGAATATCCTTCCCGCATTTGCCCTGTCTAGTCCTGTTAGAAGTTTATAGGTTTCCATAAGATCCCTCTCATTCTTCTGAACTCCAGCGAACATAATCCTAACTGGCTGAATCTCTCCTCATATGTCAGTCCCACCATCCGAGGAATCAGTCTGGTAAACCTTCGCTGCACTCCCTCTATAGCAAGAACATCCTTCCTCAGATAAGGAGACCAAAGCTGCAGACAATATCCCAGGTGTGGCCTCACCAAGGCCCTGTATAATTGCAACAAGATATCCCTGCTCCTGTACTCAAATCCTCCTGTTAATAAGGCCAGCATACCATTTTTCTTCTTCAGCACCTGTTGTACCTGCATGCTTACCTTCAGTGACTGGTGTGCGAAGACACCCAGGTCTCATTGCACATTCCCCTCTCTTAATTTATAGTTATTCAGATAATAATCTGCCGTCCTGTTTTTGCTACCAAACTGGATAACCTCATATTTATCCACATTGTACTACATCTGCCATGCATTTTTCCACTCAGCTTGTCCAAATAGCACTGAAGCATCTCTGCATCCTCTCCACAGCTCATCCTACCACATAGTTTTGTGCCATCTGCAAATTTTGGGATATTACATTTATTCCCTCATCTAAATCATGGATATAGTGAATAGCTGAGGTGCTGGTACCGATCCTAGCGGTACCCCACTGGTCACTGCTATTCGGAAAAATACTTGTTTATTCCTACTCTTTATTTCCTGCCTGCCAACCAGTTTTCTATCCATCTCAATATACAATCCTAAACCCATGCAGTTTAACTTTCTGATGTGGAACTTTGTTGAAAGCCTTCTGAAAGTCCAAATAAACCACATCCACTAGCTTCCCCTCATCAACTACTCATCAGTTACATCCTTGAAGAATTGTAATAGATTTGTCAAGCATGATTTCCCTTTCCCAGGATGGTGTATTGCCTCCCTGGTGCCAGGGTCAAAGATGTCTCTGAACGAACACAGGACATCCTGAAGGGGGAGGGTGAACAGCCAGAGGTCGTAGAATACATAGGTACGAATGACATAGGCAGGAAAAGGGATGAGGTCCTTCAGAAGGAGTTCAGGGAGTTAGGCAGTAAGCTAAGAAGCAGGACCTCTAGGGTTGTAATCTCGGGATTACTCCCTGTGCCATGTGCCAGTGAGGCTAGAAATAGGAGGATAGTGCAGCTAAACACGTGGCTAAACCAGTGGTGTAGGAGGGAGGGTTTCCGATTTCTGGGCCAGAGGGATCTCTTCGGAGGCAGGTACGACCTGTACAAGAAGGACGGGTTGCATCTAAACTCGAGGGGCACCAATATCCTGGCTGGGAGGTATTGTTGTGTCACTCGGGAGGATTTAAACTAATATGGCAGGGGGTGGGGACCAGAAAGTTAGCTTAGAAGCTGTCATAACTGAAGAGGAAATAGAGAACAAAAATAATAGAACATCACCCTCAGGCAGAACAAAAAAGGTGACAAGTGTGAGAAGGGAGGTGGTCAATGCAGGACTGAGGGTATTGTACCTTAATGATCGCAAGATACGGAATAAGATCAATGAGCTTGTTGCGCACATTGAAATTGGCTGGTACGATGTTGTGGGCATCACAGAGACGTGGCTGCAAGGGGATCAGGGTGGGATCTAAATATACAAAGTGCTGGTGGACAAGGATAAGAGCGGACCTCGGTTGAATGTGCTAAATTGGGGGAAGGCTAATTCTAACAATATTAGGCGGGAACTGAAGAACTTAGATTGGGGGCGGATGTTGAGGGTAAATCAACATCTGACATGTGGGAGGCTTTCAAATGTCAGTTGAAAAGAATTCAGGACCGGCATGATCCTGTGCGGAAGAAGGATAAATATGGAAAAGTTTGGGAACCTTGGATAACGAAAGATATCGTAGGTCCCGTCCAAAAGAAAAAGGAGGCATTTGTCAGGACTAGAAGGCTGGGAACAGATGAAGCCTGTGTAGAATATCAGGAAAGTACGAAGGTACTTAAGCAAGGAGTCAGGAGGGCTAAAAGGGGTCACGAAAAGTCATTGGCAAATAGGGTTAAGGAAAATCCCAAGGCTTTTTACACGTACATAAAAAGCAAGAGGGTAGCCAGGGAAAGGGTTGGCCCACTGAAAGACAGGCAAGGGAATCTATGCGTGGAGCCAGAGGAAATGGGCAAGGTACTAAATGAATACTTTGCATCAGTATTCACCAAAGAGAAGGAATTGGTGGATGTTGAGTCTGAAGAAGGTTGTATATATAACCTGGGTCACATTGAGATCCAAAAAGACGAGTTGTTGGGCGTCTTGAAAAATATTAAGCTGGATAAGTCCCCAGGACCTGATGGGATCTATCCCAGAATACTGAAGGAGGCAAGGGAGGAAATTGTTGAGGCCTTAACAGAAATCTTTGGATCCTCA
Source organism: Scyliorhinus torazame (assembly GCF_047496885.1). Classification (NCBI taxonomy): domain Eukaryota; kingdom Metazoa; phylum Chordata; class Chondrichthyes; order Carcharhiniformes; family Scyliorhinidae; genus Scyliorhinus; species Scyliorhinus torazame. The sequence goes on along the minus strand of NC_092711.1, from coordinate 176,514,458 downwards.
CTGTCTTCAGGTGATGTCCCGGAGGACTGGAGAATAGCCAATGTTGTTCCTTTGTTTAAGAAGGGTAGCAAGGATAATCCAGGAGACTACAGGCCGGTGGGCCTTACGTCAGTGATAGGGAAATTACTGGAGAGAATTCTTCGAGGCAGGATCTACTCCCATTTGGAAGCAAGTGGACATATTAGCGAGAGGCAGCACGATTTTGTGAAGGGGAGGTCGTGTCTCACTAACTTGATAGAGTTTTTCGAGGTCACAAAGATGGTTGATGCCGGTAGGGCAGTGGATGTTGTCTATATGGACTTCAGTAAGGCCTTTGACAAGGTCCCTCATGGTAGACTGGTACAAAATATGAAGTCACACGGGATCGGGTGAGCTGGCAAGATGGATACGGAACTGGCTAGGTCATAGAAGGCAGAGAGTAGCAATGGAAGGGTACCTTTCTGATTGGAGGGCTGTGGACTCGTGGTGTTCTGCAGGGACCAGTGCTGGGACCTTTGCTGTTTGTAGTCTATATAAATGATTTGGAGGAAAATGTAACTGGTCTGATTAGTAAGTTTGCGGACGACACAAAGGTTGGTGGAATTGCGGATAGTGATGAGGGTTGTCAGAGGATACAGCAGGATTTAGATCGTTTGGAGACTTGGGCGGAGAGATGGCAGATAGCGTTTAATCCGGACAAATGTGAGGTAATGCATTTTGGAAGGTCTAATACAGGTGGGGAATATACAGTGAATGGTAGAACCCTCAAGAGTATTGACAGCCAGCAAGATCGAGGTGTACAGGTCCACAGGTCACTGCAAGGGGCAACACAGGTGGAGAAGCTAGTCAAGAAGGCAGATGGCATGCTTGCCTTCATTGGCCGGGGCATTGAGTGTAAAAATTGGCAAGTCATGTTGCAGCTGTATAGAACCTTAGTTAGGCCACACTTGGAGTATAGTGTTCAATTCTGGTCGCCACACTACCAGAAGGATGTGGAGGCTTTAGAGAGGGTGCAGACGGGATTTACCAGGATGTTGCCTGGTATGGAGGGCATAAGCTATGAGGAGAGGTTGAATAAACTTGGTTTGTTCTCATTGGAATGACCGAGGTTGAGGGGCAACCTGATAGAGATCTTCAAAATTATGAGGGGCATAGAGAGTGGATGGTCAGAATGAAGGGGTGGATAGTCAGAGGCTTTTCCCTGGGGGAAAAGGGGTCAATTACTAGGGGGCATAGGTTTAAGGCGCGAGGGGCAAGGTTTAGAGGAGATGTACGAGGCAAGCTTTTTACATAGAGAGTAGTGGGTGCCTGGAACTCGCTACCGGAGGAGGTGATGGAAGCAGGGACGATAGTGACGTTTGAGGGGCATCTTGACAAATACATGGATAGGATGGGAATAGAGGGATACGGACCCTGGAAGTGTAGAAGATTTTAGTTTAGTCGAGCAGCATGGTCGACGCAGGCTTGGAGGGCCGAAGGGCCTGTTCCTGTGCTGTCCTTCTCTTTGTTCTTTCATAAATCCATGTTGACTCTGACCAATTCTGCCACTGTTTTCTAAGTACTCCACTATAAAATCTTTGATTATGGACTTTAGAATTTTCCCCACTGCCGTAATCACGTTGATTAATCTATAATTGCATTTTCTTTCTACCTCCCTTTTTAAATAGTGACATTACATTAGCCTCCCTCTGATCTGTAGGAACTGTTCCAGAGTCTATACAATCTTGGAAGATGACCACCAATACATCCACTATTCCTTGAGTCACTTCCTTAAGTAGTTTGGTATGTAGATTATCAGGCCCCGGAGATTTAACAACCTTCAATCTCATCAATTTCCCCAACACCATTTCTCTACTCTGATTTCCTTCAGTTCCTCCCCTCTCTGAACCCTGCATTCCCCAACATTTCTGGTATGTCATTTGTGTCGTCCTTTGAGAAAACTGAACCAAAGTATGTATTGAGTTGCTCAGCCATTTGTCTTCACCAGTCTCTTTCTCTTCATGTATCGATAGAAACTTTTGCAGACAGTTTTTTATGTTCCACGCAAGCTTCCCTCGTACGCTATTTCCCCTTTCTTAATCAATCTCTTGGTCCTCCTTTGCTGAATTCTAACCTGCTCCCAATCCTCAGGTTTGTTGTTTCTCCTGGCCAATTTGTATGCTTAGTCCTTGGATCTTGAAGTAATGTTTCAGAACTCACAAACTGTGGGAGGCTCCACCCTCTTTAAGAAGGTTGAAGCTTACCTGTGAAAGCTAATGTTCTTGCTTTATTTTTCTTCAGGTTTATTCCTGTGATTTGGAAAGTTGCCTCAAGGAGAATGGGGGAAAAAAGTTACAATTGGGCAAAGCTGAAACCCCCTTCCCAAAAGAATTGGAAAACAAAGTTTCAAATGGTGTTTGGTTCATCTTTGATCTGAAAAGGAAAGTCACCTAAAGTCAGCACAATTGGGCAGAGTTGGGAATGTTTGCAAACAAACCGAGAAGTTAACCCTTTCCACTGACAGCACGGTGATAATTTGCCTTTTAAAGATTTGGCTTTATCCCATTTCTTATCTTTCAAAACAGGGTGTTTGAGAACAGGAGATATGGGAGTTATCTCCAAACTGATTTCAAATATTTGTGTCTCTGATATACAAAGACAATATTGTGTGAATGCAATACTATTGGACAGTAAAGTTTCTCCAGGACTCCTGAATGAGACTGATAATAATTAATAGGATGGCCCACTCAGAATAAGATCGAGAAAATCACATTACCCAATGGAAATTGGAATAAATCACCCCGGGGAGAGCTCAATAGAACAGATCAATGTTATATCGATGTACATTCTAGTGAAAATCAGTGTAGATCAGACAAATAAATTGATAACTTTCTCTTGGAGATAAATGTGTCCCTGCCTCTGAACTTTAAAAGATAAACTGAATTGATTGGCCATTGACTGAGGCATTGGAGCCATGCAGGGAGAGAGAAGTACAGATCCTCCGACAGAGATCCCCCCCCCCCCCCCCCCCCCCCCCCCCCCCCGGCCCCCCTCCACCGCCCGGCCCACGCGCCAGATGTTTTGGTAAGATCACCTGAAAGTCCAAGAGTGACGTGTATGGCACATCGAGCCTGATACTGGGATACCAGTGTGGGTGTGCTGATGTGGAAATGCATGGTGAAGCTGGAAGCTGCACTGAACAACGGGTCCCAGACATACTCAGCTATTCGATAACAGAACAACATTGATTGATTAATGTGGTCAGTAGAATGAGACAACATTTTAAATCATTATGATATTGACACATATTCCACTGGAAAACTGACTTTAAAACAATCAGAATATAATTATACACACTTATATCTGTCAGAGGGAGTGAAATTAAAGTGAAGAGGGACCTAGAATCTGGATTTAGAAAATATCCACAAGGTGGAGGTAGGTGAACAGAGAGCTGGAGAATCTTTAAAGTCCGTGCATGAACTTCTGTTTGAAGCTGATGTATTTTCAACATGCCAATAATTTGGAATGGTGTGAGATGCGCTGCAGCTGGGAAAGATGAATCTAAGTGAACAGTTATCACATTTTATTGGAAAGGTTTTTACTTTTATTCTTGGCGGCAGCTCAAGCATTTGTGTTGCTGATTCTGATAACTTTAGCAGTTTTAGTATGTTATCGAAATGTGTTATCGACGTAATCAAGAAATTATGAAAATAAGCTTGTAGTGTAGAAATAGGTGGGTTGATCAGAAATCAGTTGAGAGAAGTCAATAAGGATATTCACTTCTCAAGACGGGAAGATTTGTAAGAAATGAATGATAAAATATGAAGGCATTTATTGAATATTATAGGAATAGCTCACTTCCTTTCTCGCCTGTGAAGAAATCTTCCACAGCAGCTTGCTGGGTGACAAACACAGGACAGACCTGTTCTTTCTGCCCAGGACTGGTCTCTAACACAGGCTCTTAAATTGACATTTCTAACCCTGATATAATTGGATCTCAGGATCCATCCGCAAACCATTTGTCTGTGGAAAGGTTAAAACAGGAAGAGATTTCTAAAAAGATCCATACTGGCTTCACCCAACACCCACACTGGCTCACAGCAGTGAACCATCCAGAGGAGACTGCAGCCACTAGTAATGGAGACCAGTACTCATTCTGCATCATCCGTCTGTCCTCTGGGACTGGGAAATCATTCTCAGGCTGTATGATGTTTTGTGTGTCCATTATGCATCATTTATAAACTGTTGTTTCTTAATAAACCAGCGTAAAATCGCATATTAGCTTCGTCCCATTTTTTGGGTTACCTGTGACTCTTGGATCAAGTATCTCACCGATCACTGCATGCTGTTCTGGTCACCATATTATAAAATGATACCGAGGCACTGAAGAGGGTGCAAAGAAGATTTATAATGGTGAAACCAGAAATGTGTAGGTACATATAAAATATCAGGAAAGGATTGACAGGCTGGGCCTCCTCTCTCCTTAGAAATGAAGGCGGTGGGGATAACCTAATAGAAATCTTTAAAATAATGGAAGGTTTTGTGAGAGAGGATATGGAGAGAATGTGGGGAAGAGCTTAACTAGAGAACATCAATACTTTATACACATGATATGGAGACACCAATCCCTATCTACATGTGTTCCAGATTTTAATGTAATTGTCCAATACAGAAAACACAGTATTTTGTGTCTGTGTGGGCCTCACCCTTAAACCCAAGGAAGTAATAAGGTATGAGAATTGAAGTAATATAGAGTTGGAAAGGAGAAAAGTCCAAAAAATGGAGCAGTCTGTGACAGGACACAAATTAGTTGCCTCTTATCCTGGAGAAATTAAGGACACAACAAAGTGTGTGTCTGAAACATTAATTTATTTGACAAATATCAAAATATTAAACTCCAACTGGTTACAGGGATTATTATCAGCAGAAACAAACTCCAGCTGTCAGAATGAACATGGTTCAGTCCTGGATGTGATTAACAGCAGCAATAACAGCAGAATCCAACCTCTGCAGTCACTCGTGAAGCCTCTGGTGTCTCAGCATGTGGGATGACCAAGTGAATCTCTTCCCCCACACAGAGCAGATGAACGGCCTCTCACCAGTGTGAGTGTGTTGGTGTTTCAGCAGATCAGATGTAGTTTTATAGCTCTTCTCACAGTCAGAACATTTAAAAGGTTTCTGATCACTGTGAACAAGTTGATGTGTAGCAAGATTCCATAAGTGAAGGAATCTCTTCCCACACTCAGAGCAGGTGAACGACCTCTCTCCAGTGTGAACTGTCTGGTGTCTCTGCAGGTTAGATAAATGATTAAATCTTTCCCCACACACAGAGCAAGGGAACAGCCTCTCCCCAGTGTGAACCTGCTGGTGTGAGCAGGTTGGCTGACTGAGTTAATCCCTTCCCACACTCGGAGCAGGTGAATGGCCTCTTTCCGGTGTGAACTCGCTGGTGTCTCAGCAGATCCATTTCACTTTTGAAGCTCTTCTCACAGTCAGAACATTTAAAAGATCTCGTATTACTGTGCACAAGTTGATGTTTCATAAGGTGTGCTGACTGAGTAAATCCCTTTCCACACAGGCAGCAGGTGAATGGTCTCTCCCCAGTGTGACTGTGTTGATGAGCTTCCGGCAGGGATGGAGATTTTAACCCCTTCCCACAATCTCCACATTTCCACCATTTCTCCATGGTGCCGATGACCTTGTGTCTCTCCAGATTGGAGCCTCATTCACAAACAGAACATCGTGTACAGTTTCTCTCTGCTGTGAATGATGTGATGTTTTTTCAGGCTGTGTAACTGGTTAAGGCTCTTTTCACAGTCAGCTCACTGGAACACATTCACTTGCATATGTATGTGTCTTGGTGCTTTTTCCAGTCACACTGACCTTCCCACAGATAGAAGACAAACATTTCTCCTTCCACATTCAGGGGCCAATGTTATTCATATCCTGACAAATCAAAAGGCTCTTAAACCTTGAGTTTTCTGTCTGTAAGTCTTTCCATTCCAATACCCTGTAAAAAGAATCAAAGTAGAATGAAACTCAATAGACAGCACAAAAACAGGTCATTGTATCCAGTGTCAGTGTATGTATTCCCCATGAGCCTATCGCTTCTCTCTGTCAGCATGTCTTTCTATTCCTTTCTCTCTTGTGTCTGCAACTGCTAAGTGCATTCATGCTGTTTTCCTCAACCAGTCCCTGTGGCAGCAAGTTCCACACCGTCTGGATAAAGACATTGAATCTAACCAGTACTATCCTGTGTGGCCGAAGAGCGATGCTGCCTCTTTTCTCAATTTCCTGCAGAGGCTGAATCATTGTTGATGAAAAAGCGTTGAGCCCAGCAGCATTACTCTTGTCTGATCATCTCTGGAAAGTAGGCGTACCAGAAAAGTCAGCTCAGCCTTCACAACACTCAGAATAAAGCCGATACCTTGTCAAGGAACTGCAATGAACCACAAACAACTATTTGTAGGAATCCCTGTCTGCCTATCCTCCGGTAAAACATCTTGAGATGTTAGTGGCGTTATGTGAATAAGATGCGGCGCTTCTTCATTCAAGTTTGTAAATTGGAATTCTATACCCTTGAAGGCTGTGGATGCTCAGTCGCTGAGTATATTCAAGACTGAATTCAAGAGATTATTGGATACAGAGGGAAAGAAGGAAAATGGCGACAAGGAGAAAAAGTGGAGCAGGCTCTATGTCCTCCAACTGCTCCTGTTTATTCTGCTCTTAAGTGGCTCTTGATGGACAGTGTCCTCTTTACATTTCGTAAAATGACCAATAACGATTTCGGATTTTATTTTGGTTCCATTCAGGTTCCGAGAATCGTAGAGGTGCATTGCACAAGAGAGGGCGATGGGGGTTGTTCAGCTCATCTTTCCTGTGCTGACTTTTAGAAAGAACGGACTTGTTCAGTCCCTCAGTCCAGTTTCATGTCCCTCGCCTTGCACCTTCTCATACTCAGGTAACTATCCACCTCTCTTTTAAAATTAATTAGTGAATCGTATCGCTGCCTTTTCAGGCAGATCCTGGAACTCACTGAGTTTTGCTCAACTGCCATTGTGATACAGGTAGTTCAATGAAGGTTTTGCAGTGGGCAGTACGAGAGTATTTCAAAAATATCAACAGAAAAATATGTTTGAATATTAAAATTATTGGATGGGAGGGTAGAGCTGGTCCAGGGTTCAGAATGATTTTTCTCCTGGTCACTGGGACCCTGAAGCCTCCACTTCCTGTTCCCTCACCAAAATGGCCGCACATGCGCCGTTTTTACCAAGTTTCTACTTTGTTTCTACCAAGATGGCGGCCGGTCACCCTGGGTCAGTGGGCCGACACTAGACTCTGGACACTTTGGGAGCAGAAGGGGACAAATAGAAGTGGAGAGGCAGGAGGTAAAGGAGACAAATTTTATACAACTACAACTTGAACAATAACTTTGACAGAATCTCAAACCCCCAACTTTCCCAAAGTAAGAGGTGTATATGAAAACCACCACCTCCAATTCACACATCGTCCTGACTTGTCTGACATCCAGAATTGGGTGAACAGACATTTCCTCCAATTAAACATTGGAAAGAGTGAAGTCATTGAGTTTGCACATTCTCCCAGTGTCTGCGTGGGTTTCATCCCCACAACCCAAAGATGTGCAGCGTAGGTGGATTGGCCACGCTAAATTGGAAAATAATAATTGGGAACTCTAAATTTATTTTAAAAAAGAAATAGTGAAGCCATTGTCTTATGGCCCTGCTACAAACTCCATTCTCTAGTCACCATCCACCTCCCTGGCAACTGTTTATTTTATCCTTTCACAGGGAGTGGATATTGCTGGGAGAAATCATTGCCCACTCCTAATTGCCCTCGAGAAGATGGTGGTCAGTTGTCTTCTCAAACTGGTGTAATGCATGATGTGTAGGTTGAGCCACAGTGTGGCCAGGGTGGGAGTTCCAGGATTTTCACCCAACAACAGTGAAGGAACAGGGACATAGTTCCAAGTCAGGATGTTGTGTGGCTTGGAGGGGAACCTGCAGGTGATGGTGTTCTCATGTGTCTGCTGTTCTTGTCGTATGAGGCGGTCACAAGTTGAAAAGTACTGTCCAAAGAGCCTTGTTGAGTTGCTGCAGTGCATCTTGTAGGTGGTATGCGCACTGTGTGTGACTAATGCAGATTTCAATGTCATATTTGACCAGAAGATGAGCTTTTGACTACATATTTGCACCATCACTAAGACTGTTTATATCCAGCTCAATAATATTGCCCGACCTAGCCCACACCTCAGTGTATCTGCTCTGAAACCAACATCTATGCAACTGTTATCTTTAAACTTGATGATTCCAACACACTCCTGAACAGCATCCCAACCTTTATCATCTGTAAACTTGAGATCTTTGCTGCCCATTTTCTCACTCTTACCAATTCCCTTTTCACTTGGCGCAGTCTTATCAACTGGTTGAACTGTTGATTACCAGAGGCAGCAGCAACACATCCAGCTCTACCTGGCTCTGCTCTCCTCTGCCTAAACTGGTCACTATTTCTGGATTGTTCCTGGAAGCAAGGACAACCCAGATTCTGTTCTTCATGATCATCTTCTTAAATCTCTCTCCTGACTTCAAACAAGTGCAAGGAGCTCATTGATTTCTTTGTCACTGACACTGAGATCATCCGTTCAGCTGAATCTACTTCCAAAAGTTATTTGTGAACTCGCCTGTGTCTCATTAGGTTTTGTGACTGCGTGAATCTCTTCCCACACATGGAGCAGTTGAAAGGCCTCTCCCCGGTGTCAACTCGCTGGTGTGTTAGAAGGTCAGGTGAATTAGTAAATCTCTTCCCACACTTGAAGCAGATGAACGGACTTTCCCCAGTGTGACCACGTTTGTGTTTCAGCAGGTGTGATGAACTGCTGAATCCCTTCATACACACAGAGCAGATGAATGGCCGCTCTCCAGTGTGAATTCGCTGGTGTGTGCGAAGGTTGAACAATCGATGAAATTGTTTCCCACACATGGAGCAGGTGAAAGGTCTCTCCCCTGAGTGACTACGCAGATGAGTTTCCAGTTGGGATGGATATATGAATGCCTTCCCACAGGCCCCGCATTTCCATGGTTTGTCTATGGTGTGGATGTCCTTGTGTCTCTCCAGGTTCGACGATTCCACACCTGTAAATTTCAAATTTCCCATAAAAAGAGTTTATAAACATCATCATTGTCAATACCGAATAAAAATGAAGGAGAGACAATTCTAGTTTGTTTGGAACAGGTTTTCTGCACTTCTTTCTGCGAAACAGTAAATCCTCATCACATCCATTCTCTCTCCTCCCTATGCTGGAATCCAAACCCCAGGGTGACAAACCAGCCCACATTTTATGGGCCATATTTGAATCCACTGAGATTTGCTGCTTGGGTGTCTGACTCGTCAACTGGACCTATGTAGAACTCTGTTCCAACCGTTCTGGCAGCCAACCACCCCCTCCCTGGCCTCGCATTTCTGTCAGCAGCCCACCCAACACCGCCCACCTCTTCACGCAGACCCGTGCAGGCTTACCTTTAATTTTCACCATGAGAGTTTGTCAGTCTTCCAAATCTTTCAAACCATCTTCAAAATTCCATTCCTTACAGTTTACCCGCTCCCTCCACTCTGGCTGGGTTCAGTTCTCAAGTCCCTCTGTGCAGTGAGAATAAATCGGTAATTTTCTCTCCTGGTCACTGGAATCCTGATGCCCCGCCCACTCTGTTGTTTCACCAAGACGGCCACAGCTGAAGCAAACAAGCCCCGGGAGCTGCAAAATCAGGATCTGTGGGTTCTTTTTGGCGGTTTGGGGCCTCCAGCGGGTGTTTGCAAATCCTCCCCGCCCATCTCCCAGGGTTTCCTTCCTTTCCAGAGATCAGAGTCCTCATTGATTTGAGTGCAAAGTGTGAGCTCTTATTTATTGTCTCCCTCCCCCATCCTCTGATGTGAACCATCCTCCAGTCGCTGAAGCAGGATGGTGACCGTTAACCTGGGCCTGTTCCTAGGAGGGAGAAGCCCCGCAGCTGCAAACCAGGGAGCTGACAATGATTGTGAAGGGTTTGCGGATCCTCCCTCCCACCGCCTGATACTAACTTTGCTTCCACGGGACAAAGGACTCTCCTCCAGACGAACAATAGCATTGCACCTGCGCGCTACTGTCTCACCTCATCAACCGCACTGCGCATGCTCCAGATCACAATGCCCAGGGGAATGATTGACGGCGGCTCAGGACCACTAATAATAGGGGGCAGGACTGGAGGACCGAATGGGAGCGGCTGGTCCTCCAACCAATCTGAGCGAATGAGGGGTAGTGAATGAAGCATACGCAGTGCGGGAAATGGCGAGGGGTGGATGCTTTTTTTCTCGGATCCGTAATTTGTAAGCGGAAAATTACAGATCGGAGCATATGATGGAACCGGCGTGTGGACGGGAAGATTTCTATACAGGTTGTGTGATCTACAAACTCCCTCAAAAACTCATCAATCGCATTTGTACTGAGCGGGGCCAAAGATCCCTTAAATCGTCCCGGTTAATGATCACCATCTTTATTGGGGGCAATGTGCAGCACTGAGCATGTGCGGCCGCCATCACGTTGGGGGTATTATTTTCATAGCTAGGTGAAGCTTGTCCCCCATTGTTTCGAATAGAGACAACCTGTCCATCAAACTGGGTCACCCTTTGAGTCCCAATGACTTAACGATGAGGCAGGGTGGAAGCAGGGAAGGAAAGAAAAGGATGTAAATCCTGCTCTCTGGATCCTACTACCTCAAGGGACGTCCTGCCTTTTGTGCCCAAATATCTGTGGCAAAAGTACCCTAAAACATATGGAATTATGCTCACTACTCCCAAAATGTTCCCCTACTGAAACCTCAACCACCTGTCCAGGCTCATTCCCCAATACCAGATCCAGTACTGCCCCTCCCCTCGTTGGACTATCTACATATTGCACCAAGAAGGGACTGCTGACAGTGACAAGGGGTAAAGTTAAGTTCAGTAGGGCACACGAGTGGTCATCCTAAGTTACAACTATATTCACAACCTAAGATGTGCTGGTTGGGTGGGTTGGCCACGCTAAATTGCCCCTTAATTGGAAAAGAAATATAATTGGCTACTCTAAAATATTTTTTAAAAGTTAGAATTATAGAATCTCTGTTTCTGGGAGCTTTGAGGGGCTGACTGAGATGTTTGGGTTGGCGTGGGGAGAATGTTTTAGGTATATGCGGGTGCTGGACTTTGCAAGGAAGGTCTTCCCAACCTTCCCAATCATGCCTGTCTCCTCGCTGTTGGAGGTGGTGCTGTCAACGGACAGGGGGAGGGGGGGGTGGGGTCGTCTTGGTGATTTACAGGAGGGTTTTGGAGGAGGATGGGGTGTCCATGGAGGGGTTAAGGCGAAGTGGGAGGAAAAGCTGGGTGTGGCACTGGAGGAGGGTGTGTGCTGTGGAGGCTAAACGCCTCAACTTTGTGTGCGAGGCTGGGGCTGATACCGCTGAAGGTGGTGTACAAGGTGCACCTTACAAAGTCTTGTGGTCTTGGCACCTTCAGGTGATGCCACCTAAGACAGAGTAAATAAAATCAGGAATACTCAGGAAGTATCAATTCGAGGAGCATAGATCTCTCAGAGGTTACAAAGGAATAGATCAGCGTTTTAGCAACAGATGCTCTGAGCCTTGGCTGGAGTCAGGCAATGTTACTGAGGTGGAATCCAGTCTTCAAGATGATGTAAATATGTGGTTGGGAGCAAGTCACAGGGTCAAATATCACACCAACCATTTGGACAATCTCTTTTAATCTCAATCTCAAAACAATGACCAGGGTGAGGGATGGAGTCAGTGGCTAATAAATTGAGTTTGTTACAGGGGCTGAACGCAATGTCTTCCCAATATTGAAGTGGAGAAAGTTTCTGCTCACCCATTACTTACTGTCAGAACTGTGTGTGCCTTGGAGGGGAACTTGGATGTGATGGTGTTCACAGACCCGATATCCTGGTCCTTCAAGGAGGCGGAGGTTGAGGGTTTGGGAGATTCTGTCAATGTTCTGGTTAGATTTTGGAAATATAAATTCCCTCTCCTCCGCCTCTGCTCTCAATCTTTTCTCACTCTCCTCCCCCCACAGAGGCCTGAAACTTTTCTGGCCCAGACCTGTGGATGGTTCCCTTCCCTGAACGACATCAGTGAATCAGTTGTTCTTTTGTGAACATCTGGCAGTTTTCAAGGTCACCTTTTCCTAGTGCCGGCCTCACAAATGACCAGATTTCAGCTCAATTTCACAATCCACCTTTGTGTTTTTCTGGATTTCTCTCACTCCTTTTTTTCTGTCTAAACTGATTTCACAGGATATTGGAAGGGGAAGGTTTGCATTTGGGAAACATCACATCAGGATCTGACGGAGTCGCTTAAGTTATCGTTACTGAATATCAACAGGTTTTGAACATAATATAAGAATATAAGACTGGAAGCAGGAGTAGGCCACCTGGACCTTCGAGCTTGCTCCGCCATTCAATGAGATCATGGCTGATGTATTGTCGACTCAGCTCCACTTTCCCGCCAGAACACCATAACCCTTTATTCCTTTATTCTTCAAAAAACTATCTATCTTTATCTTGAAAACATTGAATGAAGGAGCCTCAACTGCTTCACTGGGCAGGGAATTCCATCGATTCACATGGAAGGAAAAAACACCGTTCACAGTGGAGAGAAACCATACATGTGTTGTGTGTGTGGACGAGGTTTGAGCCAATCTTCTGGCCTGTCAAGACACAAGCGCATTCACACTGGCGCGAAACCGTGGAAATGTGGGGATTGTGAGGCGGCATTTGGTTTCCCATCTGAGCTGGAAACTCATCGACACACTCACGCTGGGGAGAGACCATTCATCTGCTCCGTGTGTGGGAAGAGATCTACTTGGTCATCAAACTTGCTGACACAACAGCAGGTTCACACTGGAGAGAAGTTGTTCACCTGCTGTGTGTGTGGAAAAGGATTGATTGATTCATCCAAGCGACTGAAACAGTAGCGAGTTCACACCGGGGAGAGACCATTTGCCTGTACTGAGTGTGGGAAGGGATTCACTCATATATTCACCCTGCTGAGACACCAGCGAGTTCACACTGACAAAATACCTTTCAAATGTCTGCACTGTGGGAAGTGCTTTAAAAGCTCTGGAAAACAGATGTACCATCAACATGTTCACACTGATGAGAGACCTTTTAAATGCCCAGACTATGTGAAATGTTATGAAGGCTCCTGGGAGCTGATGTCCCACCAATATATTCACACTGATGAGAGACCGTTCAGGTGCTCTCACTGCGGGGCTGGGTTCAGGCGATCATCTAAACCCACTGTCCACCAGCGAATTCACACTAGGGAGAGGCCATTCATCTGATTGTGGGAAGGGATTCATCCACCTTTCTGAAACACTAGTGGGATCATATTGGGGTGATACAGTAGCACAATGGTTAGCACTGTTACTTTATAGCGCCAGGGTCCCAGGTTCAATTCGCGGCTTGGGTCACTGGCTGTGCGGAGCCTGCATGTTCTCCCCGTGTCTGCGTGGGTTTCCTCCGGGTGCTCCAGTTTCCTCCCACGAGTCCTGAAAGAGGTGAACATAGAACAATATGCAAGAGCAGCACGGTGGCGCAGTGGTAGCACTGCAGTCTCACGGCACCGAGGTCCCAGGTTCAATCCCAGCTCTGGGTCCCTGTCCGTGTGGAGTTTGCACATTCTCCCCGTGTTTGCGTGGGTGTCACCCCCACAACCCAAAAAATGTGCAGGGTAGGTGGATTGAACATGCTAAATTGTCCCTTAATTGGAAAAGATGAATTGGGAACCCCAAAATTTAAAAAAAAAACAGAACAATACAGCACAGGAACAGGCCCTTCGGCCCTCCAAGCCTGCGTCGATAATGGTACCTGCCGAAACTAAAACCGTCTGCACTTATGGAGCCCATATCCTTCCATTCCCACCCTAGTCATATATTTATCTAGTTGTCCCTTAACTGCCTTGACCGTACCTGCTCCCACCACCTCCCCAGGCAGCACGTTCCATATATTTCCCACCCTGTATAAAAAACCTGCTTCGTACATCTGTTCTGAACTTTTCCCCGCGCACTTTAAACCTATGTCCCCTAGTACTTGACTCTCCTACCCGAGGAAAGAGCATCTGACTATCCACTCTGTCCATGCCACTCATAATCTTGTAGACCTCAATCAGCTCGCCTCTCAACCTCCGTCGTTCCAGTGAGAACTGACCGAGTTTATCTATCGTGCTGTTCGGTAATTTGGACATTCTGAATTCTCCCACCGTGTACCCGAACAGACGGCAGAATGTGGCAACTCGGGGCTTTTCACTTCATTGCAATGTTAATGTCAGCTTACTTGTGACAATAGAGATGATTATTATTAAAGACAGACCTTTCAAATGTTTAAACTGTGGGAAATTCTATAAAATGTCCAGGGAACTGATGTCCCATCAGCTTGTTCACACTGATGAGAGACCGTTCAGGTGCTCTCACTGTGGGACTAGATTCAGCAACTCACTGTATACCGGCGAATTCACACTGGGGAGATGCAAACTTTCCTCATAGTTAAAATTCTCCATCCCTGGTAACATCATCATAAATCTTCTCTGCAACGGGCAGCATGATGTCCCAGGTTCGAATCCTGGCCCCGGTCACTGTCCGTGTGGAGTTTGCACATTCCCCCTGTGTTTGCGTGGGTTTCGCCCCCACAACACAAAGTTGTGCAGGGTAGGTCGATTGGCCACAATAAATTGCCCCTTAATTGGAAAAAATTAATTGGGCACACTAAATTTAAATAAATAAATAATCTCCTCTGCAGTCTCTCTCGGATGATCACATCCTTCCTGTAATATGGCTGTGGTCTAACTGGTGTTTGATGCAGTTCCAGCACAATCTCCCTGTTCTCATAATCTCAACCCTCGGCTACCAAAGGAAACTATCCCACCTGCCTTCCTAAGCACTGAAATTAAATGAAATGAAAATGAAAATGAAATGAAATGAAAATCGCTTATTGTCACGAGTAGGCTTCAATGAAGTTACTGTGAAAAGCCCCTAGTCACCACATTCCGGCGCCTGTTCGGGGAGGTTGGTACAGGAATCGAACCGTGCTGCTGGCCTGCCTTGGTCTGCTTTAAAAGCCAGCGATTTAGCCCAGTGTGCTAAACCATCCTCTCACTGAAGAGAGAGAGTGAGAGGCAGCTGAGAGAGACAGAGGGAGAGAGAGGAAGCAGAGGGGGTGAGAGGCACCAGAGAGAGAGAGGAGAGAAGAGAGAGACAGTCTAGTCAGTAACAAAAATAAGTAATGGAATTGCGTTCAGACACGGATCTGCATGAACCGACACCACTTTATTGACAGATTGACAAGGTAGTCACTGTACTTGAATCAATGTTATTCACTTTTGGAATTGAATGAACAAAGGGTCAGATTAACTATATCACAATCACCCAGATTCAAATAGGTCTGTTTAATACAGAACAGGATTAAACCCAGTGTCCAATATTACAGGTGTCTGTGGCTGTTTGATGCCTGGTTTCATTGTACAGCTGACAAGCCCACAGCTTCAGTGAACTCGTCTACCCAGAGTCTGTTTCTAAACCCTCATCACAACATAATACCTGGTTAGCTATTTATATATGGTCAGCCTGGCTGGACAGCTAACACAAAGCTCAACCAGAAACTATGGTTCTTCTTTCAACTGATTCCAGCTCCGACATGCGGTCACAGCATCTCCAGCCTTCAGCTCTGTTACTGGGCTGTTATTGACATGAGCAAGAGAGAGACAGCAAGTTGCCTGAGGCTTAAATGGGAAGTTGAAACTTGTGACTCAAAACCAACTGTGTAAGATCTCTGAAAAGATCAGGAATTTTAAAAGATAAATTCTAAACCCAGTGAACAAATTAATGAGTCATAAGACAAAAACTTCAGGTTTTATGACTTTACTGCAACAAACTAGAAGCAACAATGCCTAAACACTATTTTTATAGGGAACGTATCCCTTAAACTACAAATAGAATGTAGCCCTTTTACTTTTAAGACAATCAAAAATCACACTCCATGGTTACGTCGCTGAATTGTCACTCAATTCTCCTGGAAGCAGCCCAATGTGATTCTTCGTTCCTGTGTTTACTTCCATTCTGTTCCTTTTCCTGATTGGCAATCCTTAACCCCAGAAGTGTCTTTTGCAGTGATGGTTCTCCTGATGATATTCAGGTCCCCATAAACCAAGTGACTCCTCCAAATCCTGAAGTGGCGTTAGGTTTTTTTCTGCAAATCTTCATCTAATATCCTGTAAAAGGAATTTACAAATGGAAATTGAGAACAGGCAATTCTAGTTTCCATCCAACACACTCTCCCTCCATTCTCACTCTGCTGTAATATTCATCCTCCTAATTCTCTAAAGGTGCTGATTCAGGCTGACTGACAGATCCCTGCTCCCCGTCTTGGAGAGGCCTGAAAATCTCCATGCAGACTGCCAGACAGAAATATGTCTATGTTACTGAACTCAAAATGTGTGGAACATACAGACTGGATTCACTTCCTTTCTCTTCAGCTGCTGCAAGTCACCAATAACCCCTCAGAATGAGGAAAGATATGGAAAGATAAAGTAGACTTGGAGCGGCTGCTGCCTCTTGTGGGGCATTCCAGAACGAGAGTTAATAGTCTTACGATAAGCGGTAGCAAATTCAAAAGTTTAAATTAAAAAATATTTTTTTTAAGAGTACCCAATTATTTTTTTTTCCAATTAAGGGGCAATTTAGTGTGACCAATCCACCTACTCTGCACATCTTTGGGTTGTGGGGGTGAAACCTACACCTACACGGGGAGAAACTGCAAATTCCACACAGTGACCCGGGGCCGGGATCGAACCCAGATCCTCAGCGCCGTAGGCAGCAGTGCTAACCATTGGGCCACAGTGCTGCCCTATTCAAAGCAGAGTTGAAGAGAAGCTGCTTCTCCCAAGGGCTGTGAGTCTGTGGAATTCACGATCCCAGAGTGCGGTGGAGCTGGGACACTGAGTAAATTTAGGGAGAAGTTAGACAGATTTTTAATTGGGTTGAAGGGTTCTGAAGAACTCGCAGGACGGTGGAGAAAAGGCCAGGATGAGATCAGCGATGATCGAATGGCGGAGCAGACTCGATGGGCTAAATGGCCTAACTGTTCTTATATCATATGAACTTCTGAAAGGGGCAGACATTGATTTGCTCCCAGATGTTGCCAGGAGGAGGACGTTTTAGTTTTAGTCTGAAACCCATTGTTCAACCTCCACATTGTGACATCACAAAGGTGCTCATCCTCTAAATCAGCCAATAGGAATCCACTCGCTCCGTGGTGACGTCACTGCATTAGTGCGCACACGCCGGCGCGCGGACACGCGAGCACCGCCCCCACCCTCTGTTCCGTCTCCCCCACCACATCCTCGAGACGGTTTCCAGCAACCGGCTGACAGTTCCGGCCTTCGGTGATCTCCCCCTTCCCTGATCCGGGACTGCGCATGTCTCAGTGAGAGGGACTGCGGCGCATGCGTAGATGAGCTCACTTCCGCTGACCTGACCTCTCAGGTGTTCACCAATGGGAAGAGTTGGAGGACCGGAAAGACACTGCCCCTCCGCCAATCAAAGCTCCCCCATTGTCTCGATGCGAAAGCTGCACATGGCGGTTTCTGCGGAGCAAAGCTGTTGTTCTCCCAACCCTGAATAAGTTTGAGCTGCAGACAGACTCCTGTCTCCAACATCTGTGAGTAAAACACTTTATTTCCTCCTCCTTTCCATTTCTTTTCTCATTCTCACCTTCAATTGGTCACTTGCAGCAACTGAAGGGAAAGGAAGTGAATCCAGGGAGGGTGCAGACTCTGCAAAGGTTGGCCCAGGTCTCGCTCTCTCTCTCAAAGACGTTGACGTCCTTTGCTCCCTCAGCTTGACACATTTATTTGTCTGGGTAAAAGGATGGTCTCTTTCCTAATGTTCACAATTAAAGGGCTGGTTTCCCCAGGAAATGGCTGACATTTAAGGGGTCAGTAAACAGGCTAAATCCAACTCAGCCAATTACTTCCCTGTCGGAATACTCTCCATCATCAGCAAAGTAATGGAAGGGGTCATCAAGGGTCCTATTAAGTGGCACTTATTCTGCAATAACCTGCTCCTGGACGCTCAGTTTGGGTTCCGCCAGGGCCACTCAGCTCCTGACCTCATTACAGCCTTGGTTCAAACTTGGACAAAAGAGCTGAATGCCAGAAATGAGGTGAGAGTGACTCCTCTTGACATCAAGGCAGCATTTGACTGAGTATGGCATCAAGGAGCCCCAGCTAAACTGGAGTCAATGGGAATCGGGGGATAATTCTTCACTGGTTGGATTTATACCTGGCACAAAGGAAGATGGTTGTGGTGATTGGAGGTCAGTCATCTCAGCTCCAGGACTTCACTGCAGGAGTTCCTCAGGGCAGTATCCTAGGCCCAACCATCTTCAGCTGCTTCATCAATGATCTCCCTTCCATCATAAGGTGAGAAATGGTGATGTTTCTGGATCCGCGGGAGAAAGCTCACACTGTCCACCCTATCTAACCCCCTGATCATTTTGTATGCCTCTATTAAGTCTCCTATTAACCTTCTTCTCTCTTAACGAAAACAACCTCAAGTCCATCAGCCTTTCCTCATAAGATTTTCCCTCCATACCAGGCAACATCCTGGTAAATCTCCTCTGCACCCGCTCCAAAGCTTCCACATTCTTCCTATAATGCGGTGACCAGAACTGTACGCAATACTCCAAATGCGGCCGTACCAGAGTTTTGTACAGCTGCAACATGACCTCATGACTCCGGAACTCAATCCCTCTACCAATAAAGGCCAACACTCCATAGGCCTTCTTCACAACCCTATCAACCTGGGTGCCAACTTTCAGGGATCTATGTACATGGACACCGAGATCCCTCTGCTCATCCACACTTCCAAGAACTTTACCATTAGCCAAATATTCCGCATTCCTGTTATTCCTTCCAAAGTGAATCACCTCACACTTCTCTACATTAAACTCCATTTGCCACCTCTCAGCCCAGCTCTGCAGCTTATCTATGTCCCTCTGTAACCTGCAACATCCTTCCGCCCTGTCGACAACACCACCGACTTTAGTGTCGTCTGCAAAATTACTCACCCACCCTTCTGCGCCCTCCTCTAGGTCATTTATAAAAATTACAAACAGCAACGGCCCCAGAACAGATCCTTGTGGTACGCCACTTGTAACTGAACTCCATTCTGAACATTTCCCATCAACCACCACCCTCTGTCTTCTTTCAGCTAGCCAATGTCTGATCCACATCTCTAAATCACCCTCAATCCCCAGCCTCCGTATTTTCTGCAATAGCCTACCGTGGGGAACCTTATCAAACGCTTTACTGAAATCCACATACACCACATCAACTGCTCTACCCTCGTCTACCTGTTCAGTCACCTTCTCAAAGAACTCGATAAGGTTTGTGAGGCATGATCTACCCTTCACAAAGCCATGCTGACTATCCCTAATCATATTATTACTATCTAGATGATTATAAATCTTGTCTCTTAAAATCCCCTCCAAGACTTTACCCACAACAGACGTGAGGCTCACTGGTCTATAGTTGCAGGGGTTGTCTCTACTCCCCTTGAACAAAGGAACCACATTTGCTATCCTCCAGTCCTCTGGCACTATTCCTGTAGCCAATGATGACATAAAAATCAAAGCCAAAGGCTCAGCAATCTCTTCCCTGGCTTCCCAGAGAATCCTAGGATAAATCCCATCAGGCCCCGGGACTTATCTATTTTCAGCCTGTCCAGAATTGCCAACACCTCTTCCCTACGTACCTCAATGCCATCTATTCTAATAGCCTGGGTCTCAGCATTCTCCTCCACAACATTCTCTTTTTCCTGAGTGAATACTGACGAAAAATATTCATTTAGTATCTCGCCTATCTCTTTAGACTCCACACACAACTTCCTGTCCTTGACTGGCCCTACTCTGACCCCAGTCATTCTTTTATTCCTGACATACCTATAGAAAGCTTTTGGGTTTTCCTTGATCCTCCCTGCCAAATACTTCTCATGTCTCCTCCTTGCTCATCGTAGATCTCTCTTTAGATCCTTCCTCGCTACCTTGTAACTATCAAGCGCCCCAACTGAAACTTCACACCTCATCTTCACATTGGCCTCCTTCTTCCTCTTAACAAGAGATTCCACTTCTTTGGTAAACCACGGTTCCCTCGCTCGACGCCTTCCTCCCTGCCTGACCGGTACGTACTTATCAAGAACATGCAGTAGCTGTTCCTTGAACAAGCTTCACATATCCAGTGTGCCTAACACTGGCAGCCTATTTCTCCAACCTATCCCCCCCCCCCAAGTCATGTCTAATGGCATCATAATTGCCCTTCCCCATGCCTCCTGATGCCCCAAAGCCTGTCCAGCAGACATCTACAAGCACAAGTCAGGAGTGTAATGGAATACACTCCACTTTGCTGGATGAGTGCAGCTCCAACAACACACAAGAAGCTTGACTCTATCCGGACAAAGCAGCCTAATTGATTGCATCGCCTTCCACAAACATTCAAACCTTCCACCACCGACAAACAGTAGCAGCCGTGTATACCATTTACAAGATACACTGCAGTAACTCCGAAAGGTTCCTCAGACAGCACCTTCCAAACCCACAACCACTACCATCTGGAAGGACAAGAGCAGCAGAAACCTGGGAAGCCCACCACCTGGAAGTTCTCCTCCAAGTTATTCACCACCTTGACTTGGAAATATATTGCCATTCCTTCACTGTCCCTGGGGCAACATCCTGGAATTCCCTCCCTAACAGCACAGGGGATGTAGGGCAGCATGGTGGAGCAGTGGTTAGCGCTGCTGCCTCACGGCTCCGAGGTCCGAGGCTCCATCCCGGCTCTGGGTCACTGTCCGTGTGGAGTTTGTACATTCTCCCCGTGTTTGCTTGCGTTCACTCCCACAACCCAAAGATGTGCAGGGTAGCTGGATTGGTGACGCTAAATTGCCCCATAATTGTAAAAAATGAATTAGGTACTCTAAATTTATAAAAAAACAAATGAAAAAAAAAACAGCACAGGGGATGTACCTACACCTCAAGGACTGCAGCAGTTCAAGAAGGCAGCTCACCCCTACTTCGGAAGGGCAACTGGGGATGGGCAATAAATGCTGGCCTGACCAGCATTGTCCACATCCCCTAAATTAATTTTTTAAAATTTAATATCGGACAGAAATATGTCTAGTGTTATATGGTACGTATTATATATATTATTGATGGTTCTGTAATAAAATACATGTATTACTATTTCTAGTTTTGTAATATAGTACTGTACCTACATTATATATTTCCAGTCATACAGTCATTGCAGCACTGACAGAATCCATTTGGGAACTCGAGTCAATGCTGACTCTCTGTACAGCAATCCAGTCAGTCCCATTCCCCCTCGATATCCCTGTTCCCCTGCAAGTTTATTTTCTTCAAGTGACCATCCTATTTTATTTTAAATTATTGATCACCTGGACTTCCACAACCCTTGTGGGCAGTGAGTTCCCTGTCATGACCACTCCATGACTAAATAAAATTCTTCCTCAGAATTTCCCTATCTCTAATCAGTAAATGTACTTATATGGAGATTCTCTACTCTTGTACAGGTTTTAGTGAGTTTAGATTTGTTGATCAGCACCTTCAGGAAAATTGGGAGGGAAAGTAAGTGAATACAATCTGTATATTACACACATTTTTCATCCAGTAATATAGATATATATCTGTCTGGCAGCCTGCATGAAGATTTTCAGGTCTGGAGGAAACAGTGAGCTTGGATCTGTCAATCAGCCTGAATCAGTACCTTCAGGAGAATTGGGAGGGTGAATATTAGATCCAGCAGAGTGAGAATGGAGGGAGAGTGTGTGGGATTGAGATTTCGAGCATTTCAGGGAAAGAGAGAGGAAAGAATGTTCGATAGAAACTAGAATTGTTTGTTCTGAATTTCTATCCTGTACTGATATTGTAAAATCTGTTTGCAGGCAGTTCGATCGAGAGGAGTTTGAGGCCGATATCTCAAACTAAATATCACATCAAGAACTGATTGAGTCACTCAATTCTTGGGATCATCGGCCTGAGAATCTAGAAGGAGAAATGTTTGTCTATTCTGACTGCTTCACGAGATTTTAAACAACAGTGTGTCTGGAAAAGCACTGAGACACACACACACACACCCGTATGAGACTGTTATAGAGCACTGACTGTGGAAAGAGCTTCAACCAGTGACACAGCCTGAAAACATACTACACCATTCACAGCAGGGAGAGACTGTGCAGGTGTTCTGTGTGTGGACAAGGCTTCAACTGATCGTCAAACGCGGTGAGACGTAAGATCACCCGGATCATGGCGAAACCATGGAAATGTGAGGATTGTGGGAGGGGATTTAGAGCCCCACACGAGCTGGCAACGCATCAACGCAGTCACCCTGGCGAGAGGCCTTTCACCTGCTCTCGGTGTGAAAAGGGATTCGCTCACATTGGCACCCTGCAGAGACACGAACTAATTCACACTGCGGACAGACCGTTCACCTGCTCTGACTGTGGGAAGGGATTCCCTCAGTTATCCCAGCTGCAGACACACCAGCGGGTTCACACTGGGGAGAGACCGTTCACCTGCTCTCAGTGTGAAAAGGGATTCACTCAAATTGGCAACCTGCATACACACCAGCGAGTTCACACTGGAGAGAGGCCTTTCACCTGCTCTCAGTGTGAAAAGGGATTCGCTCACAATAGCGCCCTGCAAAGACACAAACTAATTCACACTGCGGAGAGACCGTTCACCTGCTCTGACTGTGGGAAGGGATTCATTCGGTTATCCCAACTGCAGACACACCAGCGAGTTCACACTGGGGAGTGGCCTTTCACCTGCTCTTGGTGTGAAAAGGGATTCGCTCACATTGGCACCCTGCAGAGACACAAACTAATTCACACTGTGGAGAGACCGTTCACCTGCTCTGACTCTGGGAAGGGATTCCCTCGGTTATCCCAGCTGCAGACACACCAGCGGGTTCACACTGGAGAGAGGCCTTTCACCTGCTCTCAGTGTGAAAAGGGATTCGCTCAAATTGGCAGCCTGCGGAAACACGACCGAATTCACACTGGAGAGAGGCCTTTCACCTGCTCTCAGTGTGAAAAGAGATTCAATGACATTGGCAACCTGCAGAAACACGAACGAGTTCACACTGGGGAGAGGCCGTTCACCTGCTCTGACTGTGGGAAGGGATACACTCGGTTACACCACCTGCAGAGACACCAGCGAGTTCACACTGGAGAGAGACCTTTCACCT
The DNA here is from genome assembly GCF_047496885.1 of Scyliorhinus torazame. Taxonomy (NCBI): domain Eukaryota; kingdom Metazoa; phylum Chordata; class Chondrichthyes; order Carcharhiniformes; family Scyliorhinidae; genus Scyliorhinus; species Scyliorhinus torazame. The sequence goes on along the minus strand of NC_092711.1, from coordinate 176,491,152 downwards.
GCATTCAGTGTGAAAAGGGATTCACTGACAATGCCAGCCTACGGAAACACGAACGAGTTCACACCGGGGATTATCCATTCAACTGCACTGTGTGTGATAAGGGATTCACTGATATTGGTAACCTTCGGAGACACGAACGAGTTCACACCGGGGAGAGGCCATTCATCTGCTCTGTGTGTGATATGGGATTCGCTCAATTATCCAGCCTGCTGAAACACAATGCCACTCACACCAAGAGCAGGCCCTTTAAATGCCCTGACTGCAGGCGGGGTTTCAAAAGCTCTCAGCTACTGATGTCCCACCAGCGCGTTCACTCTGAGGAGAGACCGTTCAGCTGCTCTCACTGCACAAAGAGCTTTAGATCCCCATCCAACCTGATGAAACACGAGCGAAGTCACACCGGGGAGAGCCCGTTCACCTCTCCGACTGGGAAAAGATTCACTCGGTCATCACTTGCTGAGCCACAATGTCACTCACAGCAATGAGAGATCCTTTAAATGCTCCGACTGTGGGAGTGGGTTTAAAAGCTCTCAGGTACTGATGTCCCACCAGCACATTCACACTGAGGAGAGACCGTTCAGCTGCTCTCACTGCACAAAGAGATTTGAAACATCAATCACGTTGTGGAGACACCAGCAAGTTCACACTGGAAAGAAGCCATTCACCTGCTCTCACTGTGGGGAGGGATTCACTCAGTCGTCCAACATGCTGAGACACCAAAGGGTTCACAAGTGATGTCGGGTTAGATTCTGCTGTTATTCCTGCTGTTAATTACATCCAGGACTGAACCTGGAGTGGGTGGAGGGGTTTGTCTCCTCGTCAACTCCTGGTGCTCGGATGTGGCGACCCTGGCGAACTACTGCTCCCATGACCTGGAATACCCGACTGTGAAGTACCGTCCATACTACCTTCCACTGAGTTCACTTCTGCCATCATCATGGCGGTCTACATCCCACCCCAGGCGGAAGTGAAGACGCCGCTTGATGAATTGTACACCGCTATAAATAACAATGAAGCAGAATACCCGGAGGCCTTGTTCATCGTGGCCGGAGACTTCAACCAGGCCAACCTCGAGTGTACTGCCAAAATTCCACCAACACCTCTCCTGTCCCAACAGGGGCCCCAACATCCTTGACCACTGCCACACAAACATCAAGGGCGCCTGATGATCCATCCACTGGCTGCACTTCGGAAAATCGGACCACAAGACGGTGCTCCTTCTCCCGGCGTACAAGCAGAAACCTAAGCGGGAGAATCCGGTTAAGAAATGCTGGTCTGAGGCAACAGAAGAGCTCCTGTGCGACTGGTCCATATTCAAGAACTCGGCAGCTAACCTAAACGAGTATGCCAGCACCATCACAGACTTCATCAGCAAGTGTGTGGAAGATTGTGTGTCAAAGAAGGTAGTACGTACGTTACCCAACCCGAACCCATGGTTTAATCGGGAGATTCAAGGCCACGTCTGAGGCGTTCAAGTCAGGCAACCCTGACCTATACAAAATAAAATCTAGGTACGACTTCTGCAAAGCCAACAGGGTTGCCAAGAGACAACAGAAGAGTTGTCCAGACTGAGCTAGAATCATGGACTCTCATCGATTGTGGCAAGGCTTAAACAACATAATGCGCTAAGCTGAGTAGGATCTTTAGCAACAGCGCACCCCTTCCCGACAAACTCTAGCATTCTATGCTTATTTCGAGCAGGAAACCAACAAACCTTTGTCATCTGCCCCAGCAGCCTTGGGCACACCCATGCCCACCGTCACAGCGTACAAAGTCAGATTGGCCTTCTTGAAAGTGAACCCTCGGAAAGCGGCGGGTCCTGACGGAGTCCCTGCCACGCACCCAGATCCTGCGCGGACCAACTGGCAGGTGTGTTCGCGGACATCCTCAACCTCTCCCTACTCCATTCTGAGATTCCCACCTGCTTCAAGAAGACCACTATCATACCGGTGCCAAAGAAGAACCAGGCAACGTGCCTCAATGAATACCATTCGATGGCCTTGACATCGATCATTATGGAATGCTTAGACCACAGCTGGAGTAATGTGTGCAGTTTTACTCCCCTGACCTTAGGAAAGGTATTGCCACAGAGGAACAGCAACAAAGTTTCACCAGACTTGTTCCGGGTTTGGCAGGACTGTCCCAGGAAGAGAGATTGGGGAAACTAGGCCTCTTTTCTCTAGAGTTTCAAGGAATGAGAGGGGATTTCATTGAAACTTACAAAATCCATAAAGGAATAGACCGGGTGGGTGCAGGTGAGATGTTTCCCCGAGTTGGAGAGTCTGGAACCAGGGGACACAATTTCAAACTAAGGGAGAAGTCACTTAATACGGGTCTAGGAGGAGACATTTCTTTACTCCGAGGGTTGTGAATCTTTGGAATTCTCGACCCCAGAGGGCTGTGGAAGCTCAGACACTGGGAGTGTTTAAAGCAGCGACTGGCAGATTTCTGTTTCTTTGTTTAATAAATTATGTTTTTCTAATTAAGAGGCAGTGAGCGTGGCCAATTCACCAATGCTGCAAAAACAAACAAAAAAACAAAGAAATGTACAGCACAGGAACAGGCCCTTCAGCCCTCCAAGCCCGTGCCGACCATGCTGCCCGACTAAACTACAATCTTCTACACTTCCTGGGTCCGTATCCCTCTATTCCCATCCTATTCATGTATTTGTAAGATGCCCCTTAAATGTCACTATCGTCCCTGCTTCCACCACCTCCTCCGGTAGCGAGTTCCAGGCACCCACTACCCTCTGCGTAAAAAACTTGCCTCGTACATCTACTCTCAACCTTGCCCCTCTCACCTTAAACCTATGCCCCCTAGTAATTGACCCCTCTACCCTGGGGAAAAGCCTCTGACTATCCACTCTGTCTATGCCCCTCATAATTTTGTAGACCTCTATCAGGTCGCCCCTCAACCTCCTTCGTTCCAGTGAGAACAAACCGAGTTTATTCAACCGCTCCTCATAGCTAATGCCCTCCATACCAGGCAACATTCTGGTAAATCTCTTCTGCACCCTCTCTAAAGCCTCCACATCCTTCTGGTAGTGTGGCGACCAGAATTGAACACTATACTCCAAGTGTGGCCTAACTAAGGTTCTATACAGCTGCAACATGACTTGCCAATTCTTATACTCAATGCCCCGGCCAATGAAGGCAAGCATGCCGTATGCCTTCTTGACTACCTTCTCCACCTGTGTTGCCCCTTTCAGTGACCTGTGGACCTGTACTCCTAGATCTCTTTGACTTTCAATACCCTTGAGGGTTCTACCATTCACTGTATATTCCTTACCTGCATTAGACCTTCCAAAATGCATTACCCCACATTTGTCCGGATTAAACTCCATCTGCCATCTCTCCGCCCAAGTCTCCAAACAATCTAAATCCTGCTGTATCCTCTGACAGTCCTCATCGCTATCCGCAATTCCACCAACCTTTGTGTCGTCTGCAAACTTACTAATCAGACCAGTTACATTTTCCTCCAAATCATTTATATATACTACAAAGAGCAAAGGTCCCAGCACTGATCCCTGTGGAACACCACTGGTCACAGCCCTCCAATTAGAAAAGCATCCTTCCATTGCTACTCTCTGCCTACTATGACCTAGCCAGTTCTGTATCCACCTTGCCAGCTCACCCCTGATCCCGTGTGACTTCACCTTTTGTACTAGTCTACCATGAGGGACCTTGTCAAAGGCCTTACTGAAGTCCATATAGACAAGATCCACTGCCCTACCTGCATCAATCATCTTAGTGACCTCCTCGAAAAACTCTATCAAGTTAGTGAGACACGACCTCCCCTTCACAAAACCATGCTGCCTCTCACTAATACGTCTATTTGCTTCTAAATGGGAGTAGATCCTGTCTCGAAGAATTCTCTCCAGTAATTTCCCTACCACTGAAGTAAGGCTCACCGGCCTGTAGTTCCCTGGATTATCCTTGCTACCCTTCTTAAACAGAGGAACAACATTGGCTATTCTCCAGTCCTCCGGGACATCCCCTGAAGACAGTGAGGATCCAAAGATTTCTGTCAAGGCCTCCTCAATTTCCTCCTTCAGTATTCTGGGGTAGATCCCATCAGGCCCTGGGGACTTATCTACCTTAATATTTTTTAAGACATCCAACACCTCGTCTTTTTGGATCTCAATGTGACCCAGGCTATCTACACACCCTTCTCCAGACTCAACATCTACCAATTTCTTCTCTTTGGTGAATACTGATGCAAAGTATTCATTTAGTACCTCGCCCATTTCCTCTGGCTCCACACATAGATTCCCTTGCCTATCCTTCAGTGGGCCAACCCTTTCCCTGGCTACCCTCTTGCTTTTTATGTACGTGTAAAAAGCCTTGGGATTTTCCTTAACCCTATTTGCCAATGACTTTTCGTGACCCCTTCTAGCCCTCCTGACTCCTTGCTTAAGTTCCTTCCTACTTTCCACGCAGGCTTTGTCTGTTCCCAGCCTTTTAGCCCTGACAAAAGCCTCCTTTTTCTTTTTGACGAGGCCTACAATATCTCTTGTTATCCAAGGTTCCCGAAAATTGCCGTATATATCCTTCTTCCTCACAGGAACATGCCGGTCCTGAATTCCTTTCAACTGACACTTGAAAGCCTCCCACGTGTCAGATGTTGATTTGCCCTCAAACATCCGCCCCCAATCTATGTTCTTCAGTTCCCGCCTAATATTGTTACAATTAGCCTTCCTCCAATTTAGCACATTCATCCTAGGACCACTCTTATCCTTGTCCACCAGTACTTTAAAACTTACTGAATTGTGGTCACTGTTACCGAAATGCTCCCCTACTGAAACATCTACCACCTGGCTGGGCTCATTTCCCAATACCAGGTCCAGTACCGCCCCGTCCCTAGTTGGACTGTCTACATATTGTTTTAAGAAGCCCTCCTGGATGCTCCTTACAAACTCCGCCCCGTCTAAGCCCCTGGCACTAAGTGAGTCCCAGTCAATATTGGGGAAGTTGAAGTCTCCCATCACCACAACGCTGTTGTTTTTACTCTTTTTTCCAAAATCTGTCTACCTATCTGCTCCTCTATCTCCCGCTGGCTGTTGGGAGGCCTGTAGTAAACCCCCCAACATTGTGACTGCACCCTTCTTATTCCTGATCTCTACCCATATAGCCTCACTGCCCTCTGAGGTGTCCTCCCGCAGTACAGCTGTAATATTCTCCCGAACCAGTAGCGCAACTCCGCCTCCCTTTTACATCCCCCTCTATCCCGCCTGAAACATCTAAATCCTGGAACGTTTAGCTGCCAATCCTGCCCTTCCCTCAACCAGGTCTCTGTAATGGCAACAACATCATAGTTCCAAGTACTAATCCAAGCTCTAAGTTCATCTGCCTTACCCGTAATACTTCTTGCATTAAAACATATGCACTTCAGGCCACCAGACCCGCTGTGTTCAGCAACTTCTCCCTGTCTGCTCTGCCTCAGAGCCCCACTGTCCCTATTCCCTCATTCTCCCTCAATGCTCTCACCTTCTGACCTATTGCTCCCGTGCATCAAGTTCGGTTGTGGATCTGAGACCAAAAAGGCACTAGGAGAATGTGCAAACTCCACATTGACAGTGACCCGGGGACAGGATTGAACTCAGGTTCTTGGTGCTGTGAGGCAACAGTGCTAACCACTGGGCCACCATGCCACCCAACTGACAGATTTCTAAATATCAATAACACAAATGGATATGGAGATAGTGTGGGGGGAAAAGACATTGAATCATACAATCATAGAATTTACGGTGCAGAAGGAGGCCATTCGGCCCATTGAGTCTGCACTGGGTCTTGGAAAGAGCACCCTACTTACGTCCACACCCCCACCCTATCCCAGTAACCCCACCCAACCTTTTTGGGACACTGAGGGAAATTAAGCATGGCCAATTCACCTAACCTGCACAGCTTTGGACTGTGGGAGGAAACCGGAGCACCCGGAGGAAACCCACGCACACACGGGGAGAAAGTGCAAACTCTGCACAGACAGTGACCCAAGCTGGGAATCGAACGTGGGACCCAGGAGCTGTGAAGCAACTGTGCTAACCACTGTGCTACCGTGAAGTGGATGATCAGCCACGATCATATTGAATGGCGGCACAGGCTCGATGGGCTGAATGGCCATGTTGCCAGAAGAAGAAAAAGGTTTCTGATCTGAATAGTAAGAGATTGTAGAGCTCTGAGACTCCGAGGGATCTGGGTGTCCAAGAGCATGAATCACAAAAAGGGAATTGAATACAAAAGAAGGGAGGTTATGCTTCAGTTATACAGGACATTGATGAGTCCACATCTGGAGCACTGTGTACAGTATTGCTCTCATTTAAGAAATGATGTCAATGTGTTGGTAGCAGTTCAGAGAAGGTTTACTGGACTCATACCTGGAATTGGAGGCTGGGCTTATGAGGAATGATTGGACAGGCTGGGCTTGTGTCCGATGGATTGAATTGATTTGATTGAACCGTATCAGATCCTGAGGGGCCTTGACAGGGTGGATGTGGAAAGGATGTTTCCTCTTGTGGGAGAATCTAGAAATTGGAGTCGCTTTAAAAGTAACAACTTGCCCATTTAAGGCAGAGAACTTCTTTCTCTCAGGGTTGTGAGTCTTTGGAACTCTTCCTCAAAGGGCAGTGGAAGCAGAGTCTTTGAATATTTTGAAGACTGAGTTGAATAGATTCTTGATAAGCAAGGGGGTGAAAGGTTATCGGGGGGAATGTGGAGTTGAAGTTACAATCAGATCAACTTATTAAATGGTGGAGCAGGCTCGAGGGGCCGAGTGGCCTACTCCAGCTCCTAATTTGTATGTTATCACATCCTTCATAATAGATTGTAGCATTTTCCCTCCGACTGATGTAAGGTTAATGGGTCTGTGGTTCTCCGTTTTCTCTCTCCCTCCTTAAATAGTGGGGTTACATTTACCACCTTCCAATCTGCAGGAACCATTCCAGAATCTATAGAATTTTGAAAGATGATCACCAATGTATCCACTATCACTACAGCCACCTCTTTCAACACTCTGGGATGTAGAGCAGCAGCCTTTGGGGATTTATTAACTTTCAATCCCATTAATTTCTCCAGTACTACTTTTTCACTGATACTAATCTCTTTCAGTTCCTCGTGTTCACTGGTCTCTTGGTTCTCTCGTGTTTTTGGGACGATTTCTGTATCCTCCTCCATGAGACAGACACACATTGTTTAGTTTCTCTGTCATTTCCTTATTCCTCATTTAAAACTCTCCTGTCTCTGCCTGGAATGGACCCACAATGGTCTTTGCGAATCTTTCCCTTTTCATATTTTACAGGAACTTTTCCAGTCAGTTTTTATGTTTCTCGCCAGTTTGCTCTCATATTCAATTTTCTCTTTATGAGTTTCTTGATCCTCCTTTCCTGAATTCTAAAACAAGTTTCCAATCCTCGGGGTTCCACTTTTATATTGGCAACTATGTGCGATGAGATCTCTTATTTTATCTTCAAAAATTAGCCCAAGATCTGGTTGATTGGAGGTGTCCAAAAATGCAACTTTATTGCTAATTATCCACCTTGATTCTCTTACTTAAAAATAAATCAAAATTCAGATGAAATAATACATCAAAACATAATAAAGAGAGTTGCAGAAAAACATAAGACAATATTAGGAAATCAATAGATGGTTCAGAATTTCTTAAAGCATGAATACAGAACAAACTTTAGTCATGAAACTTTATTCTTAAAGAAATTCTTATCAATGGTCTAACCCCTTATTGGTTTCAAATTCTCAGCTGAGGCTTCCTGATTTATTCAAATAACTCTCTTGTCACTTGGAGCATGATTTGTTATCCAGGCATTGGTCATTACTTAAGATTCATTAATGTCTATCAAATTAATTAAATGTCTACATGCTCCCGCCACGTGTACCAATCCTCTGAAGATAAGGCGTTCTGCATCAACCTTGTTTGTCGCTCAGGCTTTGCTACATTTTGTAAATGTTTCTGTTGCTAAGGCTGCGATACTTTTTAATTACTAGATGTATTTGTAGAACAATGGTTTATTCATTACGAGGGCTTTTATGCAACTTTTCTAGAAACCGTGTTAGATTCTGACATATTAAGTTGCTGTACAGCAATTCTCATATTATTATCTGAAACAATGACTATGCCTTGTGGATATTCTATTTTCTGTCTGTATGTATACTGAATTTAAAGAATTATACTGCATTGATTCTTCAAGGTACCAATAAATCAGTGAAGCAATAAATCTGTAATCGATTAATGAGCCTCTTGGAATCTTTAATTTTTCTTGTTAGTCACGGTTGCGTCACTTTTCCTGTTGGATTTTTGTTTCTTAAAGGAATCTATATTTTATGTAAATATGTGATAATTCCTTAAATGCGACTGCCTGTGTATCATTACACATTTTATTGTAAGTTCCCAATCAACTTGCCCCTCATAGCTTTACCGTTTCCTTCTGAGACAGAACCATGTAACCACCAAAGCCTATCTTTATCTGAACTGCATGCTTTGGGGTTCCAAACAGAAACAGGAACTATCTGTCATCTACCTTCCAAACACCCTTTCACTCTGTGATCCTTGTGAAATTTGAAGCCAAGTATTTGCCACAAGGCTCAAGAGCATCAGCCCACTGGAGGCAAAGTCGTGAGACCGGCCAGTCCAGCAGAACAAAACCCTCCGACCCTCCCCATTGACCAACTGACAGAATGAACACAATGCTGTTCTGGGTGTAATTGAGAGTAGCAACAATAACAGCAGAATCCAACCCCTGTAATCACTTGTGACCTTGTTGGTGTCTCAGCAGGTACAAGGAAACACAGAATCCCTTCCCACATTGAGTGCAGGTGAATGCTCACTCCCCGGGGTGAACTGGCTGATGTCTCCGCAGGGTGGATAAATGTCTGAATCCCTTCCCACACTGAGAGCAGGTGAACGGCTTCTCCGTGTGAATGCGCCGATGGGACGTCAGGCTGATTGATTGAATCTCTTCCCACACTGAGAGCAGCTGAATGGCCTCTCCCAGTGTGAATGCGCCGATGAGCTTCCAGTGCAGATGGGGCTTTGAATCCTTCCCACAGTCCCGGCATTTCCACTGTTTCTCCATGTTTTGGTCTCCTTGTGTCTCTCCAGGTTAGATAATTGAAGCCTTACTCATACAGAGAACACGTGTACAGTCCCTCCCCGCTGTGAAGCTCTGTAACTGGTTGAAGCTCTTTCCATAGTCAGTGCCCTGGAACACTCTCACTCGGGTGTGAGTGACCCAAAGAATCAAGTGACTCTGTCAGATCAAGATGTGATGTTTGGGATTTCTGTCTGTAGTTCCTCCTTTTCTAATATCCTGGAAAAACAATTTGCAAAATACATCGCTGTCAGTACAGGATAGAAACTCAGAACAGACAGTTCTAGTTTCCATGGAACATTCTTCCCTCTCTCATTCCCCAAAAGCTGTAAATCTCCATCCCACACACTCTCCCTCCATTCACTCTATCTAATATTCACCCTCCCAATTCTCCTGAAGGTGCTGATTCAGGCTGATTGACAGATCCCTGCTCACTGCTTCCTGTCCTGGACACAGAGATCAAAACAAATAGGAGCTGCAGTCGGCCATTTGGCCCATTAAACTTGCTCAACCCTTTATTTGTCGTATGAGGAACGGTTGAGGACTCTGGGTCTGTACTCGCTGGAGTTTAGAAGGATCGCGGGGGGATCTTATTGAAACTTACAGGATACTGCGAGGCCTGGATGGAGTGGACATGGAGAGGATGTTTCCACTTGTAGGAAAAATGAGAACCAGAGGAGACAATCTCAGAATAAAGGGACGATCCTTTAAAACAAATGTGAGGAGGAATTTCTTCAGCCAGAGGGTGGTGAATCTGTGGAATTCTTTGCCGCATTTGAGTTTTCCTCATTTGGGAAGGCCCATGTGCCTCGGACACCAACGACATGGCTGGTAGGGACAAGCCCCGCCATCAAGGTAGCGGATTTAGTTGGACATTATCGATCAAGGCCAAATCACTGAGTGTCTTTAAGACAGAGATAGATAGGTTGTTGATTATTAAGGGGATCAGGGATTATGGGGAGAAGGCAGGAGAATGGGGATGAGAAAATATCAGCCATGATTGAATGGCGGAGCAGACTCGATGGGCCGAGTGGCCTAATTCGGCTCTTATGTCTTATTAGTGTCACAAGTAGGCAGACATTAACGCTGCAATGAAGTTTCTGTGACAATTAAGGCTGAACCTATCCAACCTTGGCTCCCTTACACAATTGAAATCCGAACCACCCCCTCCCATAATCAGCTGGTGAGAATCCAAATCCTAGATTTGACCATTTTGAAGGCAGTGCTGGATAGATTCTTGATAAGCAAGGGAGTGAATGGTTATCGGGGGGTCGGTGGGAATGTGGAGTTGAGGTTACAATCAGATCAGCTGTGAACTTATTGAGGGGAGCCTGCTCCACAGTTTGGTTGTGGGATGCAGAATGTATTTATCCCAGAACCCGACTCATTCCACTTCCCTTTCTCTTTCCTCTTTTTGGAGGTCATGTTTGGCTGATCCCACATGCTATTTACACGTATGAACCTTTTGGTGTTTGCTGCTACACAAAATCGGGCTGCCCTAAAATTCGGCCCCTTCAGTGAACGTCTGAGCACCGGGACAAAACTGAATAGAACTGACCCCCCCCCCTAAAATTCGGCCGGTTAAGAAAGCCTCAATCACTGTATGGTTGTGTTAAAAGATGGCAGTGTTCGAAGACAGTTTCCGACCACTCCAAGCCTCAGCCGTTATCAGGCTTTTTGTTTTCTTTGAAATAAGAACAAAAAGAAAGGGGGGTTTACACATAGTGACACTATAAAATGCAGAGATTCAGCATCAGATAATAACAGAAATGATGCTTGATCTCCCCAGGGCACCAACGGACGACAACACAGGATGAAACCTGGTATTCTCATCACCGGACTCAAAACGCAGGACATTATGAACCTTTTATACCCCGGCTATCTGTGGTTTTCTCCACCTGACGCAGGGGAATGTGAGGACGGTGGGCAATGGATACACCCGAATAAGAGTATTATGTTCTGGTGTTTAGCACACTGGGCTAAATCGCTGGCTTTTAGAGCAGACCAAGCAGGCCAGCTGCATGGTTCAATTCCCTGAACAGGCGCCGGAATGTGGCGTCTAGGGGCTTTTCACAGTAACTGCATTGAAGCCTACTTGTGACAATAAGCGATTTTCATTTCAATAATCAGAGGCTTATTTACCAAAAGCCAAAGAGGACCTCGGATGAATGCTGTCTGAGTGTCACCACAAAAGGGGATTGGTGGGGATTTTCAAATAATGGGTGTCCTGAAATTGGATGTCTTGCTTATAGCCTCGAAAAAGGATTAGAACTTGGACAAAAGTGCCCCCGGACACTCCTCGAGGGTCATTTCACCCTAGGTGAGATCAGGACAGGACGAAAGCCAGCACGAGACAATAAATTAAACCCCCGACCTGAGGAAGTGCACTAGATTCGGTTAAAATTGGCTTTTACACACAAAAACTTCACTAAAGTGATCCGATTAACCCAGGAGGTAACAAGGCAGATTAAGACAAGTGCAGCCACCATGTGGTGGGATGAGGTTTTGGACTCGGATGTACAGTTATACTCGACCATTCACCTCATTTTACCCCTGGCTGCAATCCTGATCCTGTTCACACTAATGTACCTCATCATTCTCACAGTCCAATTCCGTAGGTGGGAAGCCAAAATAACCACACATCGGGACTTGGGACTCATGTTTGTGACACGGGCCCCCCAAATAGCACCAAATTAGAGGACCCTCTGGTACTCCTACTTGTTAGCACCAGTAACTGGAATTACTGTATTTACTTGAATGTGTATTCGTGTACTTGTTTTTTCGTTTTCCCTCTGTTTGTATTTTGTACGGGCATTTTTCATGTTTCTATAACTTGTTTTGTATGTCATTTCATTATCATTTTACCTGCATATAGAACATACAGTGCAGAAGGAGACCATTCAGCCCATCGAGTGTGCACCGACCCACTTAAGCCCTCACTTCCACCCTATCCCCGTAACCCAGTAACCCCTCCTAAACCTTTTGGTCACTAAGGGCAATTTATCATGGCCAATCCACCCAAACCTGTACGTCTTTGGACTGTGGGAGGAAACCAGAACACCCGGAGGAACACCACGTGCATGGGGAGAATGTGCAGATGACGCACATACAGCGACCCAACAGGGAATCGAACCTGGGACAGTGCTCAACACAGTTTCAAAAACAAGTAGCAGGATGGTCTGGACTGGGTACCAAATGTACTGGTTATCAAGTTTACAGGAGGGACAGAGAATATGGCAGAGGGGGTGGAGTAGCCTTACTGATTAGGAATACTATCACTTCAATGGTGAGGATTGGATTTGTTTATTGTCACGTGTACCGAGATACAGTGAAAAGTATTGATCTGTGTACAGTTCAGACAGATCATTCCATACATGAGAATACACAGGGCAAACATTAATACACAATGTAAATACATAGACACAGGCATCGGGTGAAGCATACAGGAGTGTAGCACTAATCAGTGGAGGAGATGTGTGAAGAGATCAGGTCAGTCCATAAGAGGGTCGTTTAGGAGTCTGGTAACAGCGGAGAAGAAGATGTTTTTGAATCTGTTAGAACATAGAACATACAGTGCAGAATGAGGCCATTCGGCCCATCGTGTCTGCACCAAACCACTTGAGCCCTCACTTCCACACCATCCCAGTAACCAATAACTCCTCCTAACCTTTTTGGTCACTTAAGAGCAATTTATCATGGCCAATCCACCTAACCTGCATGTCTTTGGACATGTTAGTGCGTGTTCTCAGACTTTTGTATCTCCTGCCCGATGGAAGAAGTTGGATGTGTGAATAAACCGGGTGGGAGGGGTCTTTGATTATGCTGTCGTTATCCCAAAGCAGTGGGAGGTGTAGACAGAGTCAATGGATGGGAGGTGGGTTTGTGTGATGGACTGGGCAGTGTTCACGACTCTCTAGTTTCTTACGGTCTTGGACCAAGCAGTTGCCAGGCCAGGCTGTGATGCAGCCAGATAGGATGCTTTCTATGGTGCATCTGTAAAAGTTGGTAAGAGTAAATGTGGACATGCTGAATTTCCTTAGTTTCCTGAGAAAGTATAGGCACTGTTGTGCTTTCTTGGTCGCAGCGTCGACATTGGTGGACCAGGACAGATTGTTGGTGACGAGCACACCTAGGAATTTGAAGCTGTAGTCTCTCTTTCCCACATTTTCCATGATGCCTCCGATGCTGCCCACCGAGTCTGAAATATATAACAGGTCGAAGGGGAATGGCAATGGAGAGCGCGGACACCCCAGCCTCGTCCCATCACCCCCGGTACACAGTCCTCAATTTGTGAGGCCAACATCTTCGGCAATACCTTGGCATCTACATTCAATAATGATATCGGGCGGTATGACCCGCACTGCTCCGGGTCCTTGTCCCTCTTTAAAATCAGAGAGCTGGAAACCTGCGAAAATGTCAGGGGAATTCCCCCATGCTTCATTATACACCATCACCAGGAACCCATCCAGCCCCGGGGACTTCCCTGCCTGCATCGCCCCCATACCATCCAATATCTCCCTCAGCCCTGCCTGCATCGCCTCCATACCATCCATCACCTCCCTCAGCCCTGCCTGCATCGCCCCCATACCATCTATCACCTCCCTCAGCCCTGCCTGCATCACCCCCATACCATTCATCATCTCCCTCAGCCCTGCCTGCATCGCCCCAACACCATCCATCACCTCCCTCAGCCCTGCCTGCATCACCCCCATACCATTCATCATCTCCCTCAGCCCTGCCTGCATCGCCCCAACACCATCTATCACCTCCCTCAGCCCTGCCTGCATCACCCCCACACCATCCATCACCTCCCTCAGCCCTGCCTGCATCACCCCCATACCATCCATCACCTCCCTCAGTCCTGCCTGCATCACCACCACACCATCCATCACCTCCCTCAGCCCTGCCTGCATCGCCCCCATACCATCCATCACCTCCCTCAGCCCTGCCTGCATCACCCCCATACCATCCATCACCTCCCTCTGTCCAATTGGGGCCCCCACCCTGAACCAGCCCCTCCTCCACTTTGGGAAACTTGAACACATCCAGGAACCGCCGCATCCCCTCCTCTCCGGTCGGGTGCTCCGACTCATAGAGCCTCCTCTGAAAAGCCTCAAACACCCCATTCACACCCTCCCGGGTCCATCACCACCTGATCCTTATCATCCCTCACTCTACCAATCTCCCTCGCTGCCTACCGCTTTCTCAGCTGATGGGCCAACATCCTGCTCTCTTTTTCCCTGTACTCATACACTGTCCCTCTGGCCCTCCGCAATGGTCCCATTGCCTTCCCCGTGGAAACTAGCGCAAACTCCATCTGCAGCATCTGCCTCTCCTTCAACAGACCTGCCTCCGGCGCCTCTGAATATCTCCTGTCCACCCGCAAAATCTCATCCAGCAGCCTTGTCCTCTCCTCCCGCTCCATTTTCTCCCTGTGCGCCTGAATTGATACAAACTCCCCCCTGATTACAGCCTTAAGTGCCCCCTACAGCATGGTGGCTGTGACCTTCCCCATGTCTTTCAGCTCCACATAGCCCCAAATAGCAGCCCTCACCCCAGTCAATCCGGAGTATACCGAGTGCACATGGGAGAAGCATAAAATCTCCGTCGCTCTCAGCCTCCAAAACCTCCAGAGGTCCCCCCTCCCCTCCCTTCCTCCTCCAGAAACCCCCTCAGCTCCTTGGCCACTGTCGACACCCTCGACGACTTGGGATTTAACAGGTCCAAGCTCTGATCTATGACCACAATTTAAATCACCCCCTTAATCAACCGACAGGAGTCCGGAACCTTCCCTGACATCTGCCTCATAAAATCCACGACATTCCAATTCGGGGCATAAACGTTACGAGAACCACTGGCATCCCCGCCAACTTCCCGCTAATCCTCACATATCCCCCCCCCCCCCTCCGGATCGTCTACAATACTCCCCACCTCGAACACAAACCTCTTATTAACCAATACTGCCACCCCTCTCGGCTTCATATCCAGACCCGAATGGAACACCTGCCCCACCCACTCCTTCCTCAGTCTTGTCTGGTCCCCAGTTTCAGGTGCGTCTCCTGCAAAAAAAGCCACGTCCGCCTTCAGACTCCTCAAACGCATGGACACACGCGACCGTTTAACCGGCCCATTCAACCCCCTCACGTTCCACATGACCAGGAAAATCGGGAGGCTCCCTGCCCCCTTCCCCTGCCGATCAGCCATATTCCTTTTTTGGGCCAGTCCCCAGCCCATATCACGCACCCCTCCAGGCCGTCGGATGTCACCGCCATTCCTTCCCAACTGCGGCAAACCAACCACACCCATGTCAGCAACGCTCCCCCCCCCCAAAAAACAAAAAAACAACCCCATTCCCCCCTCCCACGCCATCCCCCTACTTCACTCCTATTAACTGGTCCGCCCAGCTAGCATGGTGGCCCCCGCCCAAAGCCTCCAACCACCCTGCCTCCCTCCAATTCCCCTCCCCCCGACCATCTCACCTGTCAACCCCTAAAGAGTAACAAAAGGCACACTCACCATCACTGCCTTCCTGCCAAGACCTGCCCCAGAATACCCACCCCCAGACACTTCAAAAACACTCACAACTCCTCCAAAGTTCAATATCCTCGCACTCCCCTCAGTCCATAGCCTCTCATAAATTCTATCTCCTCCTCTGGCGTGTCGAAATAAAGCTCTCGTTCTTGGAAAGTCACCCACAGGTGGGCCAGGTATAATACCCCAAACTTCACCCCCTTTTCAAAGACGGCAGCCTTAATCCGATTAAACCCGGCCTTCCTCTTCCCTAGCTCCGCACCCAGGTCCTGGTACACCTGCAGCTCAGTCCCTTCCCAGGTACATTTTCTGGTCTGCCTCACCCATTAAAGGATCTTCTCCTTGACCAGAAAGTGGTGCAACTGCACCAGCATTGCCCTCGGTGGCACGACTGCCTGCGGCCTCCTCCTTATGGCCTGTGCACTCGGTCCACCTCCAGAGGCCATTTGAAGGCCCTCTCCCCCATCCAGAATCCTTGTCACATACACAGCGACCTCTGCACCTTCAATGCCTTCAGGCATCCCTTAAATTTTGCCTGCTAGATTGATTCTTCAGATCCTCCACCTTCTCCCTCAGCCTCTTCAAACTCTCCAGCATCACTCCCAGCTCCGGCACCAACGAGGCCAACTGCTCCTCGTGCTTCCCCCACCACCTCCTCCACTTTCTGGTTCGTCTGGCCCTGGGACTTCAGCCTTTGCTTAACTCGCTCGATCCCAGATCTCAGCAGTTCCATCACCTTGGCCAGGTCTTCCAGGGCCTCTTTCCTCTGTTGTAGGAACTTATTGGTCAGAAACTCTACCAACTGCTCCGTCGACCGCTGGGCAGGCAACGCGCCCCACTTGTCCTCCATCATCTTTTCCTGTGGCACACCACACAGACTCTCCTGCACCACTCCTTGTCCGCAGATACATCCACCAACCACACCAGAGGAGTATTACCTTCCCCCCCGGGCACTCCTGTACCTGTTGCCTTCAAATAATAAGCCCTTCAAGCAGGAAAAGACAACAACAAAAAAATCTTGAGTGGGAGCCACCAAATGTGTGACCACTCATTCCATGGCCTCCATCGGATGCCCCTGGTTGGAGATTCTAAACCTAAGGGCCATATTCTACAAATTAGGGCAAGACCGTTCAAGAGAGATGTTAGGAAGCACTTCTTCACTCAAAGAGTTGGAGAAGTTTGGAACTCGCTCCCACAAACTGCAGTTGAACATAGATCAGTTGTTAATTTTAAATGAGACAGATAGATTTTTGTAAATCAAAGATATTAAGGGATATGGGCCAAAGGCAAGTATATGGAGTTCAGTCAAAGATAAGCCATGATCTCATTGAATAGCGGGACAGGCTCCAGGGGCTGAATGGCCTACTCCAGTTCCTATGTTCCTAAAAGTTGTAAATCTCCATCCCACACACTCTCCCTCCATTCTCACTCTGCTGTTTTTAATATTCACCCGTCCAATTTTCCTGAAGGTGCTGATTCAGGCTGTTTGACAAATCCATGCTCCCTGCTTTATAATAATAACCTTTATTGTCACAAGTAGGCTTACATTAACATTGCAATGAAGTTACCATGAAAAGCCTTGAGTCGCCACATTCCGGTGCCTGTTTGAGTACACAGAGGGAGAGTTCAGAATGTCCAAATCACCTAAGAGCACGTCTTTTGGGACTTGTGGGAGGATAAAGGAACACCCGGAGGAAACCCACGCAGACACGGGGAGAACGTGCGGACTCCGCACAGACAGTGACCCAAGCCGGGAATCAAACCTGGGACCCTGGAGCTGTGAAGTGCTAACCACAATGCTATCTTGCGCTTCAAGACAGAACAAATAGGAGCTGCATTTGGCCCATCAAGCCTGCTCAACCATTCGATGAGGTAATTGGCCCCTCCACCTCAGCACCATTTCCCCAGTGTTAGAAGAGAGAGAAAGACCTGGGCCAAGCTTTCCAGAGTCTGCACCCTCCCTGGATTCACTTCCTTTCCCTTCAGTTGCTGCAAGTGACCAATTGAAGGTCAGAATGAGAAAATGATGTGGAGATGCCGGCGTTGGACTGGGGTGAGCACAGTAAGAAGTCTTACAACACCAGGTTAAAGTCCAACAGGTTTGTTTCAAACACGAGCTTTCGGAGCACTGCTCGTTCCTCAGGTGAAGGAAGGAGCAGAGCTCCGAAAGCTAGTGTTTGAAACAAACCTGTTGGACTTTAACCTGGTGTTGTAAGATTTCTTAGAATGAGTAAAGAAATGGAAAGGGGGAGAAATGAAAGTGTTTTACTCACAGATGTTGGAGACAGGAGGAAATTTCAGCCTGTGTGAAGCTTAATCTCGCATTTACACAAAGCCCGCGTGCTGATTGGCTGGAGGCCCAGAGTCCTTCCGGTCCTCCAAGTCTTTCTATTGGTCAATACCCCATCTAGACGGGGGGCGGGGTCAGCCGCACATGCGCAGTCAGCCGCACATGCGCAGTCCGGGGGAGGGGAAGGTCACTGACTGGATTGTCCCCCCGTCAGACCCGCAGCACCGAGTGGCGACACCGAGCAGTGAGTCCCGAGACTCTCGGCAGCTTGACCAGGCTGCACGGAAAGAGCTGAAGCGGCTTCCTGACTGCCTGTCGGAAGGGAAGCCGCGCACCTCCCGCCAAACACCCGCAAATGTAAATATTTTTATTACTTTTGTTTTCACCATTTTTCAAACAATGAAAGCAGCAGAAAAACTGGCGGGAAATGGGCCCAGAGAACAAGAGATATTGCCGCAGAAATACAACCAGACATTGAGAATTCATTCAGAACAGGATATCTGAGGGAGCACAGCCTCCAGATGAAATGTCAGCAATTCAACAACCAGTCAACATGTTCACACAGTGAGTGGGGAAAGAGGGTTAGATTCTATAAAAACAGGAGGATAACAATGCAGCTCACACACCCCAAAGTATTGGGGAACTGACCAACAACATAGTCAACTTGAAATGGATAAATTGAATTCGCTCATGGAAAGCCCAGGAGGAGCAAGCCAATAAAATTGAAACATCTGAATCTGAGGTTGGGGTCTGATATGTTACAGAATGGAGAGGGCAAATAAAAAAAAATAAGACAGGATCTGTACAAAATCAACTTGGAGCCGCCACTTGTCAAAAAATCTACATTAGAGCAGTGGGATTCATTCAAAAAAGAAATGGGGAGTGCACATGGCGGCACAGTAGCACAGTGGTTAGCACTTTGGTTCACAGCTCCAGTGTCCCAGGTTCGATTCCCGACTTGGGTCACTGTCTGTGCGGAGTCTGCACGTTCTCCCCGTGTCTGCGTGGGTTTCCTCCCACAGTCCAAAGACGTGCAGGTTGGGTGGATTGGCAATGCTAAATTGCCCTTCGTGTCCAAAAAGGTTAGGTGGGGTGACGGGGATAGGGCAGAGATGTGGGGTGACGGGGATCGGGCAGAGGTGTGGGCCTCAGTGGGGTTCTCTTTCCAAGGGCCGGTGTAGACTCGATGGGCCAAATGGCCTCCTCCTGTACTGTAAATTCTGTGATTCTATGTTCCCATGATAGTGAAGGATGGGAGCAATAAGCCCAGGGAACCCTAAATGTCAAGGGATATCCAGGGTTGGATAAGGAATCAAAGTGTCTTAACACAGATACCGAGGGCTCAAAGCGGAAGTTCTAGAGGAAGATAGAAAGTGTAAAGGATTAATTAAGAAAGGAATTAGGAGAGAAAGAGGGAGCATGGAAAAGCACTGTCGGATAAAATAAAGGAAAATCCAACAATGTTTTATAAGTATATTTGGAGCAGGAGGTTGACCAGGGTAAGACTACAGACCAATGTGGCAATGTGTGCATGGAACTGGAAGATACAGGTGAAGTTTTAAATGAGTACTTTGCATCTGTGTTCACTACGGAGAAGGGTGATGTAGGTATAGAAATCATGGAGGCACATTGTGATTTGCTTGAATAACAACATTGAGAGGGAGAAAGTATGAACAGTTTCACCAGGTTTGAAAGTGAATAAATCCCCAGGGCCAGATGAGATGTGTTCCAGGCTGCTGTGGGTGGCAAGGAAGAAGATTGCAGAGGCTCTGACAATTTTCAAATCTTCTGTGGCCACAGGAGAGGTGGCCTGAGGACTGGAAGACAGCTAATGTGGTGCTATTATTCAAGAAGGCAAGTAGGGACAAACCAGGAAATTACAAGCCAGTGAGTCTAACTTCACTGCCAGGGAAGCTACTGCAATACATTCTGAGGGACAGAACTAATCTCCACTTGGAGAGGCAAGGATTAAACAAGGGAGAGCATGTCTTACAAATTTGATTGAATTTTTTGAGGAAGTGACTAGGTTGTAGATGTAGGTAGTGCGGTTGATGTAGTCGACATAGACTTTAGTAGGGCTTTTGACAAACTCCCACATGGGAGGCTGATGCAGAAGGTAAGAGCCCAGGGGATTCGGGGCACTTTGACAAACTGGATCCAAAACTGGCTTAGTGGTAGGAGGCAGAGGGTGATGTTTGAAGGTTGTTTTTATGCCTGGAAGCCTGTGTCCAGCGGTGTTCTGCAGGGATCAGTGCTGGGTCACTTGTTGTTTGTAGTACACATTCATGACCTGGATGTGAGTGTAGGAGGTATGATTAGGAAGTTCACAGATGACACAAAAATTGGTGGTGTAGTAAATGGTGAGGAACAAGGCCTTAGATTACAGGACAATAAAAATGGGCTGGCTAGATGGGCAGAAGAGGGGACAGCAGGGTGGTCCAGAAACTATCCCGGACACATTGCAGAAATTCACTCCCTTTCTGACAGGTGCTTGTCTGCCTCTCCTAATCTGTGTGTCAGTTATAATCCCCCATTAATACTCGTCTGCCTTTGCAACACACTTGCTTAATTTCTGACTTTATACAATCTAGCGCCTCAGAACTGCGACCAGGGGGTTGATACACAACACCCATTACAGTTTTAGATTTCTTTTTCTTCCTCAGTTCCACTCCTATGGTCTCCACTGGATGTTTTCCCCTCATTGTTTCCTCCCTCACCATTGAGGTGATAGTATTTCTAATCAGTAAGGCTACTCCACCCCCTCTGCCATATTCTCTGTCCCTCCTGTAAACTTTATAACCGGTATATTTAGTTCCCAGTCCTGACCATCCTGCAGCTAAGTCTCTGTAATAGCGACAACATCATAATCTTCAACTTGCATTGGCGCCTGCAGCTCGTCTAGTTTATTCCTTACACTCCGTGCATTTGTCTATAGAACTCTTAATCTGGCTGTTCCCCCTGACCGCTCCCTCAGCACTGCTTCTTTGTTATTTGCTTGTTTGTTATTTACTTGTTTTTTACTTTTCACTTTTGCTTTAACCAGTATAGAATCACAGAATTTACAGTGCAGAAGGAGGCCATTCGGCCCATCGAGTCAGCACCTGCCCTTGGAAAGGGCACCCTACCCAAGCCCATACCTCCACCCTACTTGTAGTTTTGCTATGAGCTGCAGTTTCTGATGTTAGGTTCCTGACTACCTCCCTATTTATCCTTTCCACGAGGACACTGGTCCCAGATCAGTTCAGGTGGAGACTGTCCCAATGGTACAGATCCCTCCTGTCCAAATACTGATGCCAGTGCCCCATGAAATGGAACCCCTCATTCCCACACCACTCCTTTAGCCACGTGTTTACCTCCCTAATTTTCTCATCCCGATGCCAATTTGCCCGTGGCTCGGGGAATAATCCAGAGATTATAATCCTTGGGACCTGTTCTTTAATTTTGTTGCTAGTTCCTGATAATCACAAAAAAGGTCCTCTTTCCGAGTCTTGCCGATGTTGTTTGTCCCAACGTGGACCCCAACAACTGGATCCTCCCCCTCCCTCTCCAATATCCTTTCAAGCCGGTTAGAGATGCCCCTCACCCTGGCACCGGGCAGGCAACATACCATGTGGGACTCTCGGTCCTGCTTCCAAAGGATGTTATCAGTTCCCCTAATTATAGAAACCCCGACAACTACCACTTCCTCCCCCCGCTTGAATGGCCTCCTGTACCAGGGTGCAGTGGTCAGCCAGCTCATCCTTCCTACAGTCACTGCTCCAATACCCTGCCCCTCCGAGTCCGCTCCCTGGAGACTCGGCTGCGAATCCCCGAGATAAGGTTTCTGTACTCACAGCTCCGAAACTTCATCCCTCCGAGTGCGCTCCCTGGAGACTAGGTCTGGGGAATAGGTATTGGAGTCGAGGTATTGGGGAATGAGAGGAAGGAATGTTCCATAGAAACTAGAATTCTCTGTTCTGAATTTCTATCCTGTACTGAGTGTTGACTTTTGTAAACTCCTTTTACAGATATTACAAGAGGAGGAATTACAGACAGAAATCTCAATTGTCACGTCTCGGTCTTACAGACTCACTCAATACCTTGGGATCTGAGTATCATCACTTTGAATCCAGAAGGAGAAATGTTTGCCCAATCTGTCGGCTTCAAAAGATTTTAAACACCAGTGTGACTGGAAAAGCACCGAGTCACACACACCCGAGTGAGAGTGTTCCAGAGCACTGACTGTGGAAAGAGCTTTAACCAGTTACACAGCCTGAAAATACATCACACCATTCACAGCGGGAAGAGACCCTACACGTTTTGTGTGTGTGGATGAGGTTTCAACTGATTGTCCAAACTGGAGAGACCCAAAACATGGAGAAACCGTGGAAATGTGGGGATTGTGGGAAGGGATATAGATCTCCATCAGAGCTGGAAACTCATCGACGAAGTCACACTGGGGAGAGACCGTTCACCTGCTCTCAGTGTGAGAAGGGATTCTCTGAGTTATCCAGCCTGAAGAGACACCAGCGAGGTCACACAGGGGAGAGGCCGTTCACCTGCTCTCAGTGTGGGAAGGGATTCACTGAGTTATCCAGACTGAAGAAACACCAGCAAGTTCACACTGGGTTTCTTCCACTTGCTCTCAGTGTGAGAAGTGATTCAGTACTTCATCGAGCCTGCTGATACACCAGCGAATTCACACTGGGGAGAGGCCGTTCACTTGCTCTCAGTGTGAGAAGGGATTCACTACTTCATCGAGCCTGCTGACACACCAGCAAATTCACACTGGGGAAAGGCCATTCACTTGCTCTCAGTGTGAGAAGGGATTCACTACTTCATTGAGCCTGCTGACACACCAGCGAATTCACACTGGGGAGAAGCCGTTCACCTGCTCTCAGTGTGAGAAGAGATTCACTTCTTTAAAAGCCTGCGGACACACCAGCGAGTTCACACTGGGGAGAGGCCGTTCACCTGCTCTGAGTGTGAGAAGGGATTCACTACTTCATCTAGGCTGAAGAAACACCAGCGGGTTCACACTGGGGAGAGACCGTTCACCTGCTCTCAGTGTGAGAAGAGATTTACTACTTTAAAGAGCCTGCGGATACATCAGCGAGTTCACACCAGGGAGAGGCCGTTCACCTGCACTGTGTGTGATAAGGGATTCACTCACTTATTCCCCCTAAAGATACACCAGAGCGCTCACACCGGGGAGAGGCCATTCATCTGCACTGTGTGTGATAAGGGATTCACTCAGTTATTCAAACTGCAGGGACACCAGCGAGTTCACACAGGGGAGAAGGCGCTAACCTGCTCTTAGTGAGAGAAGGGATTCAGATATCCATACACCCTGCAGGAACACTAGCGAGTTCACACCTGGAAGAGGCCATTCGCCTGCTCTGAGCAGGGGAGACATTCAATGATCCATCCCAACTATGGAGACACTAGCGAGTTAATTCTGGGGAGAGACCATTCATCTGCTCTCAATGTGGGGGGGGGGGGTTTGTGATTCATCGCACCTGTTGTGACTCCAACAAGTTCACAATAAATTACAGATGTTGGCTCCGTTGTTATTGTTTCTGCTCTCACTGACATCCAGGACTGCATTTTGTTCATTCTGACATCTGGTGAATGGTGATGATTGGAGGGTTTCTTTCTGCTGGACTGGCCGGTCTAACACCTCTGCCTCCGGTGGGCTGACCATTTTTGAGCCTCGTTGCGATTACCTGGTTCCAAGTTTGACGAGGAGCACAGAATGAAAAGGTGTTTGCATGTTGGAAGATATTTAGTTCCCAAAGCAGCCATGTTGCCATGAAGATGGGCTATGGTGGTTACAGGGTTCTTTTGCCTAATGTATCTGTGTGTTTCTCGCAGAAGGAAACTGTCATGGTATGAGGGGCAAGTTGTCTGTGGTAGATTGGGAAATTACAATAAACATATCACTGAAAGTGGCAATGCAGGTGGATAAGGAGCTAAGAAGGCAGGCGGCATGCTTGTCTTCATTGGTCGGGGCATTGAGTATAAAAATTGGCAAGTCATGCTGCAGCTGTACAGAACCTTAGCTAGACTAAACGTGGAATATTGCTGACAATTCTGGTCACCAAAAGGATGTGGAGGCTTTGGAGAGAGTACAGAGGAGGTTTACCAGGATGTTTCCTGGCCTGGAAGATATTAGCTCTGAGGAGAGGTTGGATAAACTCGGATTGTTTTCAGTAGAGCGACGGAGTTGAGGGACGACCTGATAAAAGTTTACAAAATTGAGTGGCATGTACAGAGTGGATAGTCAGAAGCTTTTTCCCAGGTTGGAAAAGTCAATTAACAGGTGACCTAGGTTTAAGGTGCGAGGGGCAAAGTTTAGAGGAGATGTGTGAGGGAGGTCTTTTTACACAGAGGGTGTTGAGTGCCTGGAACTCGCTGCCGGAGGAGGTGGTGGAAGCAGGTATGATAGCGACGTTTAAGAGGCATCTTGATGAATACATGAATAGGATGGGAATAGACGGATACAGACCCTGGAAGCACAGAAGGTTTTAGATTAGACCGACATCATGATCCAAGCAGGCTTGGTGGGCCGAAGGGCCTGTTCCTGTGCTGTACTGTCCTTTGTTCTTTGTTGATCTATGTATGATGATAGACAATAGACAGGCAACCGCTAGCATTTTATTTACATAAAATATAGATTCCTTTAAGAAGCAAAAATTAAACAGCAAAATGAAGCTATCGTGGCTAACAAGAAAAGTTAAGGATTCCATTAGATCACTGGAGGAGACTCAAAGTCGCTAAAATATTTGTGAGCCTGAGTATTGGGAACTTGTTTTAGAATTCAGCAAAGGACCAAGAAACTGATAAAGAGAAAATAGAATATGAGAGCAAACTGGGGAAAAACATAAAAACCGACTGGAAAAGCTCCAATAGGAATGTGAAAAAGAAAAGATTAGCAAAGACCAATGTGGGTCCATTCCAGGCAGAGACAGGAGAGTTTATAATGGGGAATAAGGAAATGGCAGAGAAACTAAACAATGTGTGTCTATCTTCACAAAGGAAGATACAGAAATTGTCTCAGAAACACGAGAGAACCAAGGGAGTAGTGAGCACAAGGAACTGAAAGAGATTAGTATTAGTGAAAAAGCAGTACTGGAGGAAATAATGGGATTGAAAGTTAATAAATGCCCAAAAGCTGATGCTCTACATCCCAGAGTGTTGAAAGAGGTGGCTGTAGAGATAGTGGATACACTGGTGATCATCTTTCAAAATTCTACAGATTCTGGAATGGTTCCTGCAGATTGGAAGGTGGTAAATGTAACCCCAATATTTAAGGAGAGAGAGAAAACGGGGAACCACAGACCCATTAGCCTGACATCAGTCGGAGGGAAAATGCTACAATCTATTATAAAGGATGTGAT
Source organism: Scyliorhinus torazame (assembly GCF_047496885.1). Classification (NCBI taxonomy): domain Eukaryota; kingdom Metazoa; phylum Chordata; class Chondrichthyes; order Carcharhiniformes; family Scyliorhinidae; genus Scyliorhinus; species Scyliorhinus torazame. The sequence goes on along the minus strand of NC_092711.1, from coordinate 176,465,855 downwards.
AACATACGAATTAGGAGCAGGAGTAGGCCACTCGGCCCCTCGTGCCTGCTCCACCATTCAATAAGTTCCCGGCTGATCTGATTCACATCTCAACTCCACAGAGGCTCCTTACAAAATAAATCTTGAGAGAGCGTAATAATATTCTTTATTATAATCATCTTTATTATTGTCACAAGAAGGCTTACATTAACACTGCAATGAAGTTACTGTGAAAATCCCCTAGTTGCCACACTCCGGCACCTGTTCGGGAACACAGAGGGGGAATTCAGAATGTCCAATTCACCAAACAAGCATGTCTTTTGGGACTTGTGGGAGGACACCGGAGCACCCGGAGGAAACCCACGCAATTTTGGGGAGAATGTGCAGACTCCGCACAGACAGTGACCCAAGCCGGGAATTGAACCCAGGTCCCTGGAACTGTGAAGCAACAGTGCTAACCACCATGTGCCTCCATGCCGCTGTGTCAGTTATGGGGAACAAGGAAATGGCAGAGGAGTTAAACAGATATTTTGAATATCCCATTAATACTAAAGAATACGGAGGAATCAATTAAATACCATCACTGGAGAAGTTGTATTGGACAAACTAATGGGGATAAGATAAGTCCCCTGGATGGCTGCATCCTAGGATCCTAAAAGAAATGGCTACAGAGATAGTGGGTGCATTGATTGTAATTTTCCAAAAATCCTTGGATTCTGGAGAAGTACCAGAGGTTTGGAAAACTGTCAATGTGACAACCCCCCGATTCAGAATGGGAGGGAGGAAAAAATGAGACACTACAGGACGATTAGCCTAACATTTATTGTTGAAAAAAATGTTGGAATCAATTGTTAGGAAGTAATAGCAGCACATTGAGAAAATCATCTAATCAAGCAGAGTCAGCATGGCTTTGTGAAAGGGAAACTGTGTCTGACTAATTTATCAGAGTGTTTTGAGGAAGTCTCAACCAGAGTGGATAGAGGGGGACCAGTAGATGTGTTGTATTTAACCTTCCAGAATGCCTTTGACAAGGTACCTCCCAAAACATTAAGTCATGAGATAAGAACCCATGGAGTTGGCCTGGATAGAGAATTGGCTAATGAGCAGGAAACAGCGAGTGGGAATAAGGGGTTCTTTTTCAGGTTGGTGACCTGTAACCAGTGGGGTTCCACGGGGCAGTGTTGGGACCGCAACTGTGTACAATTTATATTAATGACTTGGAGGAAGGAAGCGAACGTACTGTGCCCAAATTTGAAGACAACACAAAAATAGGTGGAAAGGCAAGTAGCGAGGGGGATACTAACAGTTTGCAAAGAGATATTGAGAGGTTAAGCAAGTGGACAAAAAGTTGTCACATGGAGCATAATGTGGGAAAATGTGAAGTTCATTTTGGAAGGGAGAACAAAAGAACAGTATTATTTAAATGGAGAAAAACTGCAGAAAGCTGCAACACAAAGGGACTTGGGGGGGACCTGTGCACGAAACACAGAAAGCTCGCCGACAGGTGCAGCAGGTAATCAGGAAGGCTACTGGAATGTTGGCCCTGATTCCAAGGAGGTTGGAGTATAAGAGTCGGGAAGTTTTGCTGCAGCTGTACAAGGTACTGGTGAGACCACATCTGGAGAACAGAGAGCAGTTTTGATCTCCTTATGTCAGGAAATATATTATTTTATTGGAGGCTGTTTAGAGAAGGTTCACGAGGATGATCCCAGGTATGGAGGGTTTGTCTTAGGAGCAAAGTTTAAACAGGTTGGGACTCTACTCATTGGAATTTAGAAGAATGAGAGGTGATCTCATTGAAACCATCAGGATTCTTAAGGAGCTTCACAGGGTAAATGCGGAGAGGATGTTTCCCTCATGGGAGAGTTGACCAGAGGGCATAGTCTCAGAATAAAGAGATGTCAATTGAAGACTGAGATGAGGAGGAATTTCTTCTGAGAGTCTTTAGAACTGAATTGTGGGGACAGAGTCCTTGTGTATATTTAAGGCTGAGATAGATTCTTTTTTTTTTTTGTTTTGTTTTTTTTAAATGGAAATTTAGAGTGCCCAATTCATTTTTTTTCCAATTAAAGGGCAATTTAACGTGGCTAATCCACCTACGCTGCACATCTTTGGGTTGTGGGGGCGAAACCCATGCAAACACGGGGAGAATGTGCAAACTCCACACGGACCGTGACCCAGAGCCAGGATTGAACCTGGGACCTCGGCGCTGTGAGGCAGCAGTGCTAACCACTGCACCACCGTGTTGCCCAGCTGAGATAGATTATTGATCAGTCAGGGAACCGAGGATTCCGGGGAAAGGGCAGGAAAGTGAACGTGAGGAATGTTGGTTTCAGCCATGATCCTATTGAAAGGTGGAGCAGGCTGGAAGGGCCGAAGAGCCTACTCCTATTCCTTATGATCTTAGTATGGTCTTATTCCCACCTATCCCTGATAAACTTTCACCCCCTTGATTTTCAAGAATCTGTCCAGCTCTGCCTTAAAAATATTCAAAGACTCTGCTTCCACTGCCCTTTGAGGAAGAGAGTTCCAAAGACTCCCAACCCTCAGAGAAAAAAGTTCTCCTCTGCCTTAAATGGGCAAGTTATTGCTTTTAAATTGACTCCAATTTCTAGATTCTCCCACAAGAGGAAACATCCTTTCCACGTCCACCCTGTCAAGGCCCCTCAGGATCTTATACGGTTCAATCAAGTCACCTAAACTCCATCGGACACAAGCCCAGCCTGTCCAATCATTCTTATAAGATCAGCCTCCAATTCCAGGTAATGCGCAGGGTAGGTGGATTGGCCACGCTAAATTGTCCCTAAATTGTAAAAAATGAATTGGGTACTCTAAATTAAAAAAAGAAACACCAGCTGGACGAGCAGCCCCTCATCTTCCAATGAGGCACTTAACAGCCTTCTGGACTCAACATTGAGTTCAACAACTTCAGACCCTGAACGCTCTCCTCCATTTTGATTTGTTTTTTTGCCCAGTGCCAGTCTGCACCTTGTTTACATGTTTTTTTACTTCCAGACAGAGCTGTCCTTTATTCTGCCATTAACACTTACTCAAAAAATGCTTTATTTCTTTGTTTTTACATTTTTTTCAGAATTCCCAATTATTTTTTTCCAATTAAAGGGCAATTTAGCGTGGCCAATCCACCTACACTGCACATCTTTGGCTTGTGGGGGTGAGACCCACGCAGACACGGGGAGAATGTGCCAACTCCAGACGGACAGTAACCCGGGGCCGGGATCGAACCTGGGACCTCACCGCCGTGGGCAGCAGAGCTAACCACTGTGTCACCATGCTGCCCCAATGCTTTGTTTCTTTACTGCAACCAGTACCTCTCCCTTTGTCTTTTGTTCCAGGACATTTTTGTCTTTTAATCTCACCCACCCTCTAATCAATCCGTGACTTTCTCTTTTATTCTACCTGACCCTCCCCCTTTCTCATCAGCATCAAACCCATCACATTTCTCCCTCTCTTTAGTTCTGAAGTAGAGTTACATTGGACGTGAAACGTTCTCTCTGTTTCTCTCTCCACAGATGCTGTCAGACCTGCTGCGTTTTTCCAGTTCTTTCTGAATTTATTTTCGATCTGTGAGGACTGAGATTTGGAGAAAGTTCTTCAACCAGGGAGCGGTGAGTCTGTGGAATTTCCTACCACAGGAAGCAGTTATGGCCAAAGCATTGTATGTTTTCAAGAAGGAGTTAGATAGAGATCTTGGGGTTAAAGGATCAAAGGACACGGGGGGAGCGGGAACAGGTACTGAGTTGGGTGATCAGCCATGATCAGAATGAATGGTAAAGAATGCTTGACGGGCCGAATAGCCTCCTCTTGCTCCTATTTTCCATGTTTCCATTTCAGTGGAAATTTTCACTCCTGTTCCGATCCCAGTTGACGTTATAACGGAACAGGAAGATCCCATAATGGAACCCTGGCTCAAAAGACTTTAACTTTTTTAAATTAAACAGAGTCACGGGGCTACTGATTAGTTTATCAATAAGAAAAAAATGAAACATAAAAATGGATTATAATACAATCCTCCTTTACACCTCCTTCCGCTTCACCAATACACACAAGTTTTAAGACTAACATGGATGACAAAATACATTTGAAGCCCCAATTGGCATAGTTAGTATTTCCGGATTTCTCCTTAGAATCCCCCCAGATGGTTGTCATTCGAAAGTTTCCAAACTTCACACCCAAAATAATTTTTATAATATTCCCTTATAAGAATACCTTTACTTAGTGATCCACATTCCAAAATCCAATCCAACTTTTCCAAAGGGCCCTTTTGACTCCATTTTTAGCAGTACATCCGTGCCAGGATTTTGGATCAACCCATTTATGATTTCACTGCTTTCATTGACTTTCACTGTTACTCAAATTCTGATATCCAACCAATACTTTGCAATTTGTTCATAGACGGTATTAACACATTTTAACAGTGAGGATTATTTTTAGGAAACGTTTGTCTTGTATTTTCACTAACCAATTACTTCTCAGCGTTGTCTGATTCTTGAACAGAATCCTGTTCTCTTTCCAGGTTTTCAGACCCAGCTATCCCTGAGTTTCCTCGGAATCTTCTTTCCTGCACATTACTCCAATGTACAGCTTTGCTTTTCTTATAGCAAAGCTGAGAGGTTTTTTCAAAGGTTTCAAAGCTTTCAAAGGTTTATACCAACAAAAAGGAAGGACGGTAAAAAGAGGGAAAATCGACCGTGGATATCTAAGGAAATAAGGGAGAGTGTCAAATTGAAGGAAAAAACATACAAAGTAGCAAAGATCAGTGGGAGACTAGAGGACTGGGAAATCTTTAGGGGGCAACAGAAAGCTACTAAAAAAGCTATAAAGAAGAGTAAGATAGATTATGAGAGTAAACTTGCTCAGAATATAAAAACAGATAGTAAAAGTTTCTACAAATACATAAAACAAAAAAGAGTGGCGAAGGTAAATATTGGTCCTTTAGTGGATGATAAGGGAGATTTAATAATGGGAGATGAGGAAGTGGCTGAGGAACTGAACAGGTTTTTTGGGTCGGTCTTCACAGTGGAAGACACAAATAACATGCCAGTGACTGATGGAAATGAGGCTATGACAGGTGAGGACCTTGAGAGGATTGATATCACCAAGGAGGTAGTGATGGGCAAGCTAATGGGGCTAAAGGTAGACAAGTCTCCTGGCCCTGATGGAATGCATCCCAGAGTGCTAAAGTAGATGGCTAGGGAAATTGCAAATGCACTAGTGATAATTTACCAAAATTCACTAGACTCTGGGGTGGTCCCGGCGGATTGGAAATTAGCAAACGTGACACCACTGTTTAAAAAAGGAGGTAAGCAGAAAGCGGGTAATTATAGGCCAGTGAGCTTAACTTCGGTAGTAGGGAAGATGCTGGAATCTATCATCAAGGAAGAAATAGCGAGGCATCTGGATGGAAATTGTCCCATTGGACAGACGCAGCATGGGTTCATAAAGGGCAGGTCGTGCCTAACTAATTTAGTGGAATTTTTTGAGGACATTAACAGTGCGGTAGATAAAGGGGAGCCAATGGATGTGGTATATCTGGATTTCCAGAAAGCCTTTGACAAGGTGCCACACAAAAGGTTGTTGCATAAGATAAAGATGCATGGCATTAAGGGGAAAGTAGTAGCATGGATAGAGGATTGGTTAATTAATAGAAAGCAAAGAGTGGGGATTAATGGGTGTTTCTCTGGTTGGCAATCAGTAGCTAGTGGTGTCCCTCAGGGATCAGTGTTGGGCCCACAACTGTTCACAATTTACATAGATGATTTGGAGTTGGGGACCAAGGGCAATGTGTCCAAGTTTGCAGACGACACGAAGATAAGTGGTAAAGCAAAAAGTGCAGAGGATACTGGAAGTCTGCAGAGGGATTTGGATAGGCTAAGTGAATGGGCTAGGGTCTGGCAGATGGAATACAATGTTGACAAATGTGAGGTTATCCATTTTGGTAGGAATAACAGCAAAAGGGATTATTATTTAAATGATAAAATATTAAAACATGCTGCTGTGCAGAGACCTGGGTGTGCTAGTGCATGAGTCGCAAAAAGTTGGTTTTCAGGTGCAACAGGTGATTAAGAAGGCAAATGGAATTTTGTCCTTCATTGCTAGAGGGATGGAGTTTAAGACTAGGGAGGTTCTGCTGCAATTGTATAAGGTGTTAGTGAGGCCACACCTGGAGTATTGTGTTCAGTTTTGGTCTCCTTACTTGAGAAAGGACGTACTGGCACTGGAGGGTGTGCAGAGGAGATTCACTAGGTTAATCCCAGAGCTGAAGGGGTTGGATTACGAGGTTGAGTAGACTGGGACTGTACTCGTTGGAATTTAGAAGGATGAGGGGGGATCTTATAGAAACATATAAGATTATGAAGGGAATAGATAGGATAGATGCGGGCAGGTTGTTTCCACTGGCGGGTGAAAGCAGAACTAGGGGGCATAGCCTCAAAATAAGGGGAAGTAGATTTAGGACTGAGTTTAGGAGGAACTTCTTCACCCAAAGGGTTGTGAATCTATGGAATTCCTTGCCCAGTGAAGCAGTAGAGGCTCCTTCATTAAATGTTTTTAAGATAAAGATAGATAGTTTTTTGAAGAATAAAGGGATTAAGGGTTATGGTGTTTGGGCCGGAAAGTGGAGCTGAGTCCACAAAAGGTCAGCCATGATCTCATTGAATGGTGGAGCAGGCTCAAAGTGGCCAGATGGCCTACTCCTGCTCCTAGTTCTTATGAGAGAGTTGGTTTCTCTCTCCAGCTTCTCTGAGCAGAGTTGGGAGCTGTTCACTGCTCTGTTACCTGATTCCAACTGCCTGCAACGACTGCTAGCTTTCATCTATAAACTAAAGAACAAAAGAATGCTGTTTGCTACTTTACAGGGCCTCTCTAGTTGTTAATCAATTATCTTTCCTTTATGCGGAGCTATCTAAACACAATAGTATCTCAGGATGAAGCTAACCCCCACGCAGACAGCCTTTAACATCTAACTACAGCTCCCTTCGAGGCACAAAACTATAACTTTTTTCTAATGTTTATCCATACAAAAATAAATCCCTTAAAACTACCTTTGGTTACCTAATACTCTCAGTCTCAAAGAGCATCAGCCCACTGGAAGCAAAGTTGTGAGACCGGCCAGTCCAGCAGAGAGAAACCCTCCGACCTTCCCACTTCACCAAATGTCAGAATGAACATGGTTCAGTCCTGGGTGTGATTAACAGCAGCAATAACAGTAGAGTCCAACTCCTGTCATCACTTGTGAATTCGCTGGTGTGAAGAACTTTCTCCTAATCTCAGTCCTCAGTGGTTCACCCCGTATCCTCAAAATCCGCTGGTGTTTCAATAGATTGGATGACCGAGTGAATCCCTTCCCACAAACCCTTCCCACAGGGCTACTTCCTGGTGTGAGTGCACTGATGTTCCATCAGTACCAAAGAGCTTTCAAACCCATTCCCACAGTCAGAGCATTTAAAGGGTCTCTCATTGGTTTGGGTGACATTGTGTCTCAACGGGTTGGGTAAATGAGCGAATCCCTTCCCACACTCAGAGCAGGTTAATGGCCTCTCCCTGGTGTGAACTCGCTGGTGTCTCATCAATTGGATTGCAGTAGTGAATCCCTTCCCACACTCAGCAGGTAAATGGTCTCGCCCCAGTGTGAACTCGCTGGTGGATCAGCAGGTCGGGTGACTTAGTGAATGCTCTGTCTTACTTGCTCAATCCAGTTGCTCTTTTCCTTTTTATAAGTTTGTGGAAACTTTTGCTGTTGTTTTTTGATGCACGCTTTCTCTCGGACTCCAATTTCCAAGACATTTAATGATTTTGGAGAGGAAAGGGAGGTTGAAGATGGGGAGGCAGTTTGCACAGAGGGTGGGATCAAGGGCTGGTTCTTCATGGAGAGGGTGATGTTAGCAGTTTGCAGAGTGAGATAGGAAGTGAGGGAACAGTGAAAACAATCAGCTCACATGGGGAACATGTCTGCTCAGTAACTTAGTGAGGATACGGTCAAGGGAGCAGGAGGTGGGTCTCGTGGACAAGGTGAGCTCAGAGGGCAAGAGGAGAGATAGGAGAAAAACTAAAGAAAGGTGGGAGGTCAAGGCTCAGGGAAGGATGAAGTTTCGAGACAGTTTGAGCCGGTGGGTTAGTGGGAGGGAGGCAGCTGATCGATTGTCTCAGTCTCAGTGACAAAGAAGCACCACGAGCTCCTCACACCTGGGGGTGAAGATGGAGGAGACAGGAGAGGGACAGCACTTCAAACTTATGTTGGAGACATTAAAAAGACATGTCACACTACGTTTAACATAAAGCTGATTTATTTATCCTTTATCCAGAATATTAACCCCTAATTGAGCAGGAGTATATTAGCATCAGCAGAAACAGACCCAATGAACACAATTGCATCCTGGATGTTATCCACTGCAGAATCCAATCACAGTAATTACATGTGAACTTGCTGATGTATTAACAGGCTGGACAAACAATCAATCCCTTCCCACACACTGAGGAGGTGAACAGCCTCGCTCCAGCATCAGCACATTGGTGTGTAGTGAGTTGAGCTGATCGCCTGAACCCAGTCCCGTATGAGAGCACCTGAACGGTCGCTTGTCAGTGTGAACACGTGGATGGGATATCAGTTCTCCCAAACCTCTACAGCACTCCCTGGAGGTGAGCGTTCAAACAGGTTATCAGTGTGACTGCGCTGGTGTTTCCGCAGTTTGGATAAATGAGTGAATCCTTCCCCACACTCGGAGCAGGTGAACGGCTTCTCCGCAGTGTGACTGCGTTGGTGTTTCCGCAGGTTGGATAAACGAGTGAATCTTTTTGCACACTCGGAGCAGGTGAACGGCTTCTCCCCAGTGTGAACCCGCTGGTGTGTCAGCAGGTTGGATGAATGAGTGAATCCCATCCCACAGTCAGAGCAGAGGAACGGCCTCTCCCCGCTGTGAACTCTCTGGTGGTTCAGCAGGTTGTATGAATGAGTGAATCGCTTTCCACACTCAGAGCAGATAAATGGCCTCTCCCCGGTGTGAATTCGCTGATGTGTCACCAGAGTGGATGACTGAGTGAATCCCTGCCCACACACGGAACAGTTGAACTGCCTCTCCCCAGTGTGATTGCGCTGATGAGCTTGCAGTTCAGATGGGTATCTGAATACCTTCCCACAATCCCCACATTTATATGGCCTCTCTCCAGTGTGAATGTGCTTGTGTTTCAACAGGCCAGAAAATCGCCTGTAGCCTTGTCCACACTCCGAGCACGTGTACGGTTTCTCCCCATTGTTAACGGTGCTTTTTCCTTCCATGTTCAAAATCTGATGATACTGACTTTACGATGAATTGGGCGACTCTGTCAGATCCTGATGGGAGGTTCAAGTTTCCCGACTGCAAATCCTTCCCTTCGAACACCCTGTCAAATTGATTTAAAACAGAAAAAAAGGGAGTGAGAGAGAACCCACAAAAACAGAAAGGCAGGTTGTGAAATTGAGCTGAATGAATCTGGTCATTTGTGGGGCCGGCACTAGGAAAAGTGACCACGAAAACTGGTGGATTGTTATAAAAACACAACTGGTTCACTAATGTCCTCAGGGAAGGGAAGCTGCCACCTGGTCTGGGCCGAGAGAAGACTCTGGGGGGGGGGGGGGGGGGGGGGGGAGGGGGAGGGAGGTGGAAGACATTTTTAAAATATAAATTTAGAGTACCCAATTCATTTTTTCCAATTAAGGGGCAATTTAGCATGGCATATCCACCTACCCTGCACATTTTTGGGTGGTGGGGGCGAAACCCACACAAACACGGGGAGAACGTGCAAACTCCACATGGACAGTGACCCAGAGCTGGGATTGAATCTGGGACCTCAGTGCCGTGAGGCAGCAATGCTAACCACTGCGCCACCGTGCTGCCCCAGGGAGGGGGAAGACTTGAGGGAGTGGATTTTATATATCTTAAACTCGACCAGAGCTTTCATGTTACATCCAAAACCCTTCACCTGGAGGTTATGTGAATGCTATCATCTACAAGTGTCCCTCCAAGTCAAAAAACTCCCCGAATTGTCTGACTCAGTACTGGATAAGCAGAAATGCCCTCCATTTAAACATTGGAAAGAGGAAAGCAATCATCTTCAGTTTCTGTTACAAACCCCACTCCCTAGCTATTCTCTCGATTGCAACTCTGAGGCTGAACCAGTCTGTTCATAATCTAGTTGTCAAATTTCATCCCAAACTGAGTTTCTGACTACACAGCACGAACATTGTCTATTTCCACCTCAGTAACATTGTCCCGATTTGCTGCTGCCTCATCCCATCAGCTGCTGAAATTCATTCATTCCTTTGTCACCTCAAACCTTAACTACTCTAATGTTCCCCTTGCCAGCCTCTCAGATTCAACTCCACATAAGGTCACACCAAACTCTGCTGCTTGTGTGCGTATTCACACTAATACCTGTTTATCCAGCACCTGGAGTGACCAACTCCAATGGAGAAACATAGAAAATAGAAGCAGGAGGAGGCTATTCGGCCCTTCGAACCTGCTCCACCCTTCATTATGATCATGGCTGATCATCAAGTTCAATACCCTGATCCCACCTCCCCCCCCCCCCCCCCCCCCCCCACACCCCACCCATATCCCTTCAGCCCCAAGAGCTCTATCTCATTCTTTTTTCAACATTTCACAACGTTTTGGCCTCAACTATTTTCTGTTGTAGTGAATTCCACAGATTCACCACTGCCTGGGTGAAGACATTTCTCATCTCAGTCCTAAAAGGTTTACCCCTTATCCTCAAATTATGAACCCTACTTCGGTCTCCCCCACCATCCGGAACATTCTGAATCTATCCTGTCTAATCCTGTTAGAATTTTCTAAGTTTCTATGAGATCCCCTCTCACTCTTCTAAACTCCAATTAATATAATCCTAACTGACTTATTCTCTACTCATATGAAAATCCCGCCATCCCAGGAATCGGCCTGGTAAACCTCCGCTGCTCTCCCTCCATAGCAAGAACATCCTTCCTCAGATAAGGAAACCAAAACTGCACACAATACTCCAGGTGTGGGCTCACCAGTGCCCTATACAACTGCAGTAAAACATCTCTATTCCTACACTCGAATCCTCTCGCTATGAAGACCAACATACCATTTGCCTTCTTTACTGCTTGAATGCCTGCCACTGCCTTGCGAGGTGGGGTAGATGGTGGGAGGTCTTAATGACGAAACCTTTGTCAGGGGGAAATGGGAAAAATCTCTTGAGACTGGACTGTGGAAGGATTGTGGAAACTGGAGCCATGAGCGTTTTAGGGGTGCCAAGTGGATACCATTTACATGGTGGAGGAGGCCAAAGAGTTGTCCAAAAACAAAAATATACTCTTGTAACATTCCAGATATAAATATTTGACTTACACTCTGCCTATTCTACCTGCCAACAGTGTGCACACAGCTCCATCGGACCTCATGCTGTTCCCAGACACTCCATGCTGGTCCCCAACATATAAACACTAAACCTCTGTCCAGCTCCACTCCCCTGAAGCCTACCTCCCTAACCCTAACTACCTGCACAGTCAGAAGTCCCTCTCATCAAACTTCCTCCCCACTCACTCAGAAGCCCTTCAAACCCCCTCCCCTTCTCACTCAGAGGTTCCTCTCTTCAGAAGTGCTCCCCCACTCACTCCAACTGCCCCTGCGTGCTCACAATCTACTTTCCCCAATCTTTGTACCCCATTCCCTGTGGCTATTATTTAGATCCAAAACATTAACTGTTTCTCTCCACAGATGATGCCAGCCCTGCTGAGTTTATCCAGCATTTTGTGTTTTTATTTCACATTAGGGCAGCACAGTAGCACAAGTGGATAGCACTGTGGCTTCACAGCGCCAGGGTCCCAGGTTCGATTCCCTGCTGGGTCACTGTGCGGAGTCTGCACGTTCTCCCCGTGTCTGCATGGGTTTCCTCCGGTTTCCTCTGACCGTCCAAAGACATTCAGGTTAGGTGGATTGGCAATGATAAGTTGCCCTTAGTGACTAAAAAAGGTTAGGAGGGGTCATTGGGGTACGGGGACAGGGTGGAAGTGAGGGCTTAAGTGGGTCAGTGCAGACTCGATGGGCCGAATGGCCTCCTTCTGCATTGTATGTTCTATGTCCTATTACCAACATCTGCAGTATTTTGCTTTAGTTTGAACCTTCTGGGCAACCAATCCGGGAAGCCAAAGGCCAACCAATAAAGGCAGTGAAAGGCCAATCTGGGCAGTGGAATGTTCTCCAGCTGGCTCTTTCCAGCTGTTTCGTTTTGAGGGTTGTCATCATCCGGGTCGCTGGCCCCCTGAAGCCCCGCCCACTCGTCCCGCAAAGCCGCGCGTGCGCATTGCTGCCCACCGAAACAAGATGGCGTGCGCTAACTCGGGCCTGTTCCCGGGAACAAAGCCCTGGAGTAGAAAGTACGGGATCTGCAGGCTTCTTCCGGGTCTTGCAGCCTGAGCGAGTATTTTATAAAGCCTCTGCTCCCTCCTCACCCGGACTCGTCTCCATTCCTCCCTCCGCCACACTGACTCTCACCTACCGAAAAATCTATCTACTGCATCCGCAGGGTTCCGAGCAAAGTGACACTGCGCATGCTCGATAAAGCCTCGCACTGCGCCTGCGCACATTCACATACGCCGGGGATGCTGGGTAATAACAACACCATTGAAACCGAATCGAGAGTAGAAAATGTTACCTAATTGAAATAATTCTGCTATCTTCTATTTACCAATGTGATTTAAATGGCTGCTCTCCTAAGAGAGTACATTGAGCTTTTAAAGGTTTCCCTCGGCTCCCCTCCAACGTAAAGTAAAGTCTCACTGCATTCAATATCAGAATAACTGGTTCCTCTCCTTATTCCTTGATACTGAATATTTTTTCAAAGCACCTCCCAAAGTCACCACCTCCACTACCTAGAAGGACAAGATGTGGAGATGCCGGTGTTGGACTGGGGTGAGCACAGTAAGAAGTCTCACAACACCAGGTTAAACACGTTTGTTTCAAATCACTAGCTTTTGGAGCACTGCTCCTTCCTCAGGTAGAAGGACAAGGGCGGGAAACACATTGGACTTGCAATTTAACTCCAAGCCACACACCAAGTTCCTTCCCTGTCGCTGGGTCAAAATCCTGGCACTCCCATCCTAACAGTCTGTGATTGTACGTTCACCACATACACTGCAGTGGTTCAAGAAGGTAGCTTGACAGCATCTTCTCAAGGGCAATTAGGGATTGACAATTTTAAAAACTGGCCTGGCTAGAGATTCCCACACCCTGTGACAAAACAAAAATAAAAATAATTCACTGTATTATAGAATGAGGCAGCATAGATGGAAGTTACTTGGCTATCATGTCTGTGCCAGGTCTATGGAAGATCTATCCAATTAATTCCACAACCTAGCTGTCACTGTCAAAACAATATATCTCGCTGTAGCAATGAAAATTATGGAAATGTTTTTTCAATTGGATACTTCTCAGACACACTCACTCTGTGTATTAAGCAGAAATCAAGGGTTCACTGGTTAGTTGTTTTTTTAAATTTAGAGTACCTGATTATTTTTGTCCAATTAAGGGGCAATTTAGCATGGCCAATCCACCTAACCTTCACATCTTTGGGTTGTGGGGATGAAACCCACGCAGACACGGGGAGAATGTGCAAACTCCACACAGGCAGTGACCCGGGGTCAGAATTGGTCCCGGGTCTTCAGACCATGAGGCAGCAGTGCTAACCACTGTACCACCATGCCGCCTGTCTAGTTACTTAAGCATAGTAAAGGGAGTGACAGAATAGATTAATTATGGAGTTACAAAACACATACCATTCAAGTAGGGGCAGCATGAAGACAAGTGGTAGTTGTAGGGAATTCTATAATTACGGGATAGAAAGCATCCTTTGAAAGCAGGATTGAGAGCCCCACATGGTATGTTGCCTGACCGGTGCTAGGGTGAGGGACATCAATAACCAGCTTGAAAGGATATTGGAGAAGGAGGGGGTGGATCCAGTTGTTGTGGTCCACGTTGGGACAAACAACATAGGCAAGACTGGGAAAGAGGACCTGTTGGGGGAATATCAGGCACTAGGAACTAAATTAAAACAAGTCCTCAAGGGTCATAATCCCTGGATCACTATCTGAGCCATGTGCAAATTGGCATAGGGATTAGAAAATTAGGGAAGTAAACACGTGGCTGAAGGAGTGGTTCGGGAAAGAGCGGTTTCATTTCATGGGGCACTGGCATCAGTATTGGGACAGGAGGTATCTGTACCATTGGGACGGTCTCCACCAGAACCGGTCTGGGACCAGTGTCCACATGGAAAAGATAAATAGGGAGGTCACAAGGACTTTAAACTAGCAAGTGGGGCGGGTAGAGAAACGGGAAGTAAATGGTTAATGTAAAGCAAAGCAGCAGGTTAGCACATGGGAAGAACTCAATTGTTATTAATGGAAGGTGCCTCAAAAATAAGGTATTATAACTAGCATTCAAAACAAGACAAATGTGTTGACGGCACAAATCATCGCAAATGAATATGATTTAGTGGCCATTACAGAGACACGGTTGCAAAATGCTCATGACTGGGAGTTAAATATCCAGGTGTATCAGACTATTCGCAAGGAGAGACAGGAAGGTAAGGTGTAGCTCTGATATGTAAGGATGGCATCAGGGTGGCAGAGAGAGATGATATAGAGAAAAAGGTTGAATCCATTTGGATAGAAATTAGAAAATAATAATCTTTATTATTGTCACAAGTAGGCTTACATTAACACCGCAACAAAGTTACTGTGAAAATTCCCTAGTCGCCGCACACTGGCGCCTGTTCGGGTACACAGAGGGAGAATTCAGAATGTCCAATTCACCCAACAGCACGTCTTTTGGAACTTGTGGGAGGAAACAGGAGCATCCGGAGGAAACCTATGCAGACCACAGAGAGAACGTGCAGACTCTGCACAGACAGTGACCCAAGCGGGAATTGAACCTGGGACGCTGGTGCTGTGAAGCAATAGTGCTAACCACTGTGCCACCATGCCGCCCATAGTAAGGAGTAAGGCGAATAGTAAGGAGAAACGTTCACTGATAGGCGTAGTCTATAGGCCACCAAATAATAACATCACAGTGGGATGGGCAATAAACAAAGAAATAACCAATGCATGTAAAAATGGGACGACAATTATCATGGGGGATTTTAATCTACATGTTGATTGGTCAAACCAGTCGGCCGGGGCAGCCTTGAGGAGGAGTTCACCGAATGTATAGTTTTCTCGAACTGTATGTAATATAACCTACGAGAGAGCAAGGTATCCTAGATCTGGTCCTGTGTAATGAGACAGGATTGATTAATGATCTCATAGTTAGGGATCCTCTCGGAAGGAGCGATCATAGTATGGTTGAATTTAAAATACAGATGGAGTATGAGAAGGTAAAGTCAAAAATCAGTGTTTTATGCTTAAACAAAGGAAACTACAATGGGATGAGGGAGGAGTTGGCTAAGGTAGACTGGGAGCAAAGCCTTTGTGGTGGGACAATTGAGGAACAGTGGAGGACTTTCAAAGAGATTTTTCACAGTGCTCAGAAAAAATATATACCAGTGAAACCGAAGGGCTGTAGGAAAAAGGAAAATCAGCCATGGATATTTAAGGAAATAAAGGAGGGTATCAAATTGAAAGAAAAGGCATACAAAGTGGTAAATATTAGTGGGAAACTAGCGGACTGGGAAATCTTTAACGGTCAACAGAAATCCATGAAAAAAGCTATAAAGAAAAGTAAGATAGATTAGGAGAGTAAACCAGCTCAGAATATAAAAACAGACAGCAACGTTTCTACAAATATATAAAACAAAAAAAAGAGTAGCTAAGGTAAACATTGGTCTTTTAGAGGATGAGAAGGGGGATTTAACAATGGGAAATGAGGAAATGGCTGAGGCATTGAACATGTATTTTGTGTCAGTTTCCAGGCATAATCACATTGAATAGCAGAGCTGGCTCGAGGGGCCAGGTGGCCTACTCCTGCTCCTAGTTCTTATAGGTGGGCCTTATATCCAGGTAGACATGCTGATTAGATATCATTTAGACTCCAAACTTCATTCTATCTTGAAATTAAATATACAATTAAAGTAAAGCCATTTTAAAATACTTTCTTTTTTTTTTTTAAAACATGAATTTAGAGTACCCAATTATTTTTTTCAAATTAAGGGGCAATGTAGCATGTTCAGTCCACCTACCCTGCACATTTTTGGGCCGTGGGGGTGAAACCCACGCAAACACGGGGAAAATGTGCAAACTCCACACGGACAGTGACCCAGAGCCGGGATGGAACCTGGTACCTCGGCGCCATGAGGCAGCAGCGCTAACCACTGCTCCACCATGCTGCCCTCCATTTTCAAATTCTAATATTCTCAACACTTTCCTGGGACATTGGAAACCAAAAGTCGAACCACTTTCAGCAGAGCAGCCTTTCCACTTGTCGACACAGTCTTCCCAGTCAAATAACCTGAGGCTCCCTTTAATCATGAACCAATCAGGTCACTTCAGGTTTGATAGCAGCAAAATTCAGAGAAGGTCACGTTACTCCCCCTTAATTCCTCCATTTTAATCAAAATTAAAATCAGTTGTACAATATAACAATCTTAGAACACATCACATTTGTCAGTCAAATACATATTGTTTATACGGAATATGTTTATTATGAGATTTAGGCACTGGAGGCAAAGGGTGGGGGTTTTAAAGAGTAACCTTCCCTTCCTAACTCTGTATGTCTATAGTGTCAGCCGCGGCTCAGTGGGTCGCTCTCTGACCTTGGTGTCAGAATGTTGTGGGTTCAAATCCCAGTTCGGGGACCCGAGAAGAAAAATCAAAACCAATTGTATGAGTGCCATCACCGAGGGAATGCTGCACTGTCAGAGGTGCCGTCTTATGAATGCGTTGTCAAGCAGAGAACCCATCTGCTCTCTCAAGGGGTTGTTAAATAAATTACGGAGCCAACATTTTTGACTTGTCGCCAACTATCAGAATGAACAAGTTGCAGTCCTGGATGTGATTAACAGCAGCAGGAACAGCAGAATCCAACCCCTGTCATCACTTGTGAACCCGCTGGTGTGACAGCAGGTGGGATAACTGAGTGAAGCCCTTCCCATATTCAGAGCAGGTGAATGGTCTCTCCCCAGTGTGAACTCGCTGGTGCCTCAGCAAGTGGGATGAATCAAGGAATTGCTTCCCACATTCGGAGCAGCTAAAAGGCTTCTCCCCAGTGTGGATTCGCTGGTGTGTCCGCAGGTCAGATAGCTGAGTGAAACTCTTCCCACACTCAGAGCAGGTGAATGGCCTTTCCCCAGTGTGAAATCGCTGGTGTGTGAGCAGGTTAGATGAATCAGTGAATCCCTTACCACACTGAGAACAGATGAACGGTCTCTCTCCAGTGTGAAGTCGATGGTGTCTCAGCAGGCTGGATGACTGAGTGAATTCCTTCCCACACTCTGAACAGGCGAATGGCCTCTCCCCCGTGTGAACTCGCTGGTGTTCCCGGAGGGTGAATGAAACACTGAATCCTTGCCCACACTGAGAGCAGGTGAATGGCCTCTCCCCAGTGTGAACTCGCTGAAGTGTCTGCAGATTGGAAGATGTACTGAATTCTTTCCCACATGTGGAGCAGGTGAACGGCCTCTCCCCAGTATGAACACGTTGATGTGTTTCCAGGTTAGATCGGGATTTAAATCCCTTCCCACATCTGGAGCAGGCGACCGGTCTCTCACCAGTGTGACTGTGTCGATGAATTTCCAGCACAGATGGGGATCTGAATCCCTTCCCGCAATCCCCACATTTCCACTGTTTCTCCATGTTCGGGTGCCCTGATATCGCTCCAGGTTAGACAATCAATTGAAGTCTCAAACAAAACATGGGTACGGTCTCTCTCAACTGTGAATGGTGCGGTGATTTTTCACGCTGTCTAACTGGTTAAAGCTCTTTCCACAGTCAGTGCACTGGAACACTCTCACTTGGGTTCCTGTGACTCAGTGCTTTTCCAAACACACAAATCTTTTGAGACAGGCAGAACTTACAAATATTCTTCCTTCTAGGTTCAAAGGCGATTATATTCCGTTCCTGATTAATTGAGTGACACCGTCAGGAGGTGATATTTGTGTTTTGAAATTCTCGTCTAATATCCTGTAAAAGGAGTTTTCAAAATTAATTCACTGTCAGTACAGGATAGAAATTAGAACAGACAATTCTAGTTTCTGCTGAAGATTCTTTCCTCTATCATAAATCACCGTCCCACACACTCTCCCTCCATTCTCACTCTCCTGTATCTAATATTCACCCTCCCAGTTCTCTTGAGGGTGCTGATTCAGGTTGATTGACAGATCCCTGCTTCCTATCCTGGACACAGAAACCCAAAAATCTTTGCGCAGGCTAGCCAGACAGATATATGTCTATATTACTGGACTAAAATGATTAATGTATAGAATTGTTTCAGTTGGTTGAGATACAGGGGATTGTCATTGATCACGACTTTGAAATTGCTGCCTATAAGGGTAGTCAAGCAAAGACAATCAATAATTTCCCAATTAAATTGGATGGGTGATACAAGGTTGCAGAATTGGACCCACTCGAGACTGACAGAATTGCTTGACAGAGTTGGCATCGACTTGAAGTCTGCAATAGACTCCTTCTGTGCTTCAATTACTCTATAACTGGAAATATATAACGCAGCTACAGTACTATATTACTGGAAGACTAGAAATAATAAATATATTTTATTACACAACCATAAACATCTAATTTGTACCAGGGGCAGCACGGTAGCATTGTGGATAGCACAATTGCTTCACAGCTCCAAGGTCCCAGGTTCAATTCTGGCTTGGGTCACTGTCTGTGTGGAGTCTGCACATCCTCCTCGCGTGTGCGTGGGTTTCCTCCGGGTGTTCCGGTTTCCTCCCACAGTCCAAAGATGTGCAGGTTAGGTGGATTGGCCATGATAAATTGCCCTTAGTGTCCAAAATTGCCCTTAGTGTTGGGTGGGGTTGCTGGGTTGTGGGGATAGGGTGGAGGTGTTGACCTTGGGTGGGGTGCTCTTGCCAAGAGCTGGTGCAGACTCGATGGGCCGAATGGCCTCCTTCTGCACTGTAAATTCTATGATAATCTATGATATAACAACACTGGACATATCACCGTCCAATATTAATTTACCGTCCCCCAGATATGGTTCTGGGTTTAGGGAGATAGGGCGGGGGGCGCAGGTAGGTCTAGGTAGGGTGCTCTTTCATTGGGTCGGTGCAGACTCGATGGGCCAAATTGCCTCCGTCTACACTGTAGGAATTCAATGGTTCTGTTCTATTCTATCTCCTGGGAAAACCAGCCCTTTAAATGTGAAGATTGGGAAAGAGACCATCCTTTTAGCCAGAAAAATAAATGTGTCACGCTGAGGGAGCAAAGGATGTCAATGTCTTTAAGAACGAGAGAGACCTGGGCCAAGCTTTCCGGAGTCTGCACCCTCCCTGGATTCACTTCCTTTCCCTTCAGTTGCTGCAAGTGACCAATAGGTGAGAATGAGAAAAGAAATGGAAAGGGGGAGAAAAGAAAGTGTTTTACTCACAGATGTTGGAGACAGGAGGAGGTTTCAGTTTCTGTGACGCAAAATCATTTGCACAACATCCGCGCTCTGATTGGCCGAGGACCAGAGTCCTTCTGGTCCTCCGACATTTCCCATTGGTCAACACCTCAGCTGGAAGGTCCGGGAGTCGGCTCATACCTGCACATGCGCAGCTTCCCCTCTCCCTTGAACATGCGCATCACTGCTTCTGGGCTGGGACGCGAGTGCGCAAGCGCTGTTGTTGAATTGTTTGGATCAAGCACGTTGGGCCTCTTCGTCCCGGAAAAACCGGGGGACAGCGGCGAGGTGAGTGGGAGGCTTTGGAAACAGTTTGTGGATCCGCAAAAACAATGTAATAATTGGTAAGTTCCTGGTTCGGAGCTTCTCCCACCCGGTACCAAGCCCAGGTTAACGATCGCCATCTTTATTCAGCGAATGGAGGATGGTGGCCGGGAATAAATAATTCACTCTGATTGGCTGGAGGACCAGCCGCCTGTTTTAGTCCTCCAGATCCGCCCCTCCGTCCTAATGTACCAGCTGGGGGAAGAGAACAAACAACCAGAATAGGCCCTGCCCCTCATTCACTCTGATTGATTGGAGGACCACGTAACGGCATCAGTCCTCCAGCCCGCCCCTGGACCACTTTGGACTCAAATCAATGAGGATTCTGATCTCTGAGAAGGATGGAAACCCTGGGAGGTGGGCGGGGAAATTTCAAAAACACCCACTGTTGGCCCCCAACTAGACTCATTCATTTTATTTTCAGTCTGCAGACAGGAGGTGGAGAACTGAACCCAGGGAGAGGGAAGGAAAAAAATGGTGGACATGGTGACATGGGTTTGGATTTCAGACCAGAGAGGAGAGAGTGTGTGTGGGATGGGGATTTCCAGCTTTGAGGGAATGAGAGGAAAAATGCTACATAGAAATGAGCGAGAATTGTGTGTTCTGAACTTTTTTTAGAATTTACAGTGCAGAAGAGGGCCATTCGGCCCATCGAGTTGGCATCGGCCATAAGACCATAAGACATAGGAGCGGAAGTAAGGCCATTCAGCCCATCGAGTCCACTCCACCATTCAATCATGGCTGATTTCAACTCCATTTACCCGCTCGTCTCTCCATAGCCCTTAATTCCTCGAGAAATCAAGAATTATCAACTTCTGTCTTGAAGACACTAAACGTCCCGGCCTCCACCGCCCTCTGTGGCAATGCATTCCACAGACCCACCACTCTCTGGCTGAAGAAATTTCTCCTCATCTCTGTTCTAAAGTGACTCCCTTTTATTCTAAGGCTGTGCCCCCGGGTCCTAGTCTCCCCTGCTAACGGAAACAACTTCCCTAC
Organism: Scyliorhinus torazame; assembly: GCF_047496885.1. Lineage (NCBI taxonomy): Eukaryota > Metazoa > Chordata > Chondrichthyes > Carcharhiniformes > Scyliorhinidae > Scyliorhinus > Scyliorhinus torazame. Next base: position 176,444,970 of record NC_092711.1, on the reverse strand, counting down.
GTCCACCCTATCTAAGCCATTCATTATCTTGTAAGTTTCTATTAGATCTCCCCTCAATCTCCCAAACTCCAATGAATATAATCCCAGGATCCTCAGACGTTCATCGTATGTTAGGCCTACCATTCCTGGGATCATCCGTGTGAATCTCCGCTGGACCCGCTCCAGTGCCAGTATGTCCTTCCTGAGGTGTGGGGCCCAAAATTGCTCACAGTATTCTAAATGGGGCCTAACTAGTGCTTTATAAAGCTTCAGAAGTACATCCCTGCTTTGATATTTCAAGCCTCTTGAGATAAATGACAACATTGCATTTGCTTTCTTAATTACGGACTCAACCTGCAAGTTTACCTTTAGAGAATCCTGGACTGGACTCCCTTTGCACTTCAGGATTATGAATTTTGTCATCGTTTAGAAAATAGTCCATGCCTCTATTCTTTTTTCCAAAGTGCAAGACCTCGCACTTGCCCACGTTGAATTTCATCAGCCATTTCTTGGACCACTCTCCTAAACTGTCTAAATCTTTCTGCAGCCTCTCCACCTCCTCAATACTACCTGCCCCTCCACCTATCTTTGTATCATCGGCAAACTTAGCCAGAATGCCCCCAGTCCCGTCATCTAGATCGTTAATATATAAAGAGAGCAGCTGTGGCCCCAACACTGAACCCTGCGGGACACCACTCGTCACCGGTTGCCATTACGAAAAAGAACCTTTTATCCCAACTCTCTGCCTTCTGCCTGACAACCAATCGTCAACCATTGGAAAGAGCACCATACTTAAGGCCAAACCTCCACCCTATCTCCGTAACCCCAACTAACGTTTTGGGACTCTAAGGGGCAATTGTTCATGGCTAATCCACCTAACCTGCACATCTTTGGACTGTGGGAGGAAACCGGAGCACCCGGAGGACACCCATGCAGACACAGGGAGAACGTGCAGACTCCACATAGACAATGACCCAAGCTGGGAATCGAACCTGGGACCATGGAGCTGTGAAGCAATTGCGCTAACCACCATGCTGCCCTAACACCTTTTTGTAAACGCCTTTTACAGGATATTACGAGGGGAAGATTTACAGATGGGAAATTCAAATAAAACTTCACATCAACATTTAACAGTTTCTCTCTTTCATCAGGACCTGAATATCATTGGCCAGAGAATCTGGAAAGATAATTTTTATTCTGTGGGAAAAGATTTTGAACATCTGTGTAACTGGAAAAGCAACGAGACACAGAAATCCGAGTGAGAGTGTTCCAGTGAACTTTCTGGAAAGAACTTTAACTAGTCTCAAAAATTATCGCACCATTCACAGAGGATAGAGCCTGTACCTGTGTTCTGTGTGTGCACAAGGTTTTAACTGATCGTCAAACCTGTAGAGACACAAGCACACCACAATCATGCTGAAAATGGGGACTGTGGGAAGGGATTCAGATCCCCATGTGCGCTGGAGATTCATTACCGCAGTCATACTGGCGAGAGACCATTCACCTGTTCTGACTGCAGAAAGGGTTTCACTCAGTTATCCATCCTGCAAATCTACCACTGAGTTCACACCAAAGAGCAGCCATTTACCTGTTCTGAGTGCAGGAAGAGATGCACTCAATTATCCATCTTGCAAAACTACCATCGAGTCCACACCAGAGAGAGGCCATTTACCTGTTCTGAGTGTGGGAAGATGTTCAGTCATTCATCAGCCCTTTGGAGACACCAGAGAGGTCATACGGGGATGAGGCCATTCACCTGGACTGAATGTGGGTAGAGATTCACTCAGTTATCCAACCTGCTGAGACACCAGCCAGTTCACACTGGTGATAGACTGTTCACCTGCTCTGTGTGTGGAACATGATTCACTCAGTCATCCAACCTGCTGAGACACCAGGGCAGACACACCAACAAGAAACCCTTTAAATGCTCTGATTGTGGGAGTGGATTTAAAAGCTCTGAAGGCCTAATGGTCCAACGGCCCATCCACACTGAGGAGAGGCCGTTCAGCTGCTCTCACTCTGCAAATATTTTCCAAATGTCATTCAAGCTGCTGACACACCAGCGGGTTCACACTGAGGGGAGACGCTTCACAGATTCTGAGTGTGGGAAGGGATTCACTCAGTCATCCAGCTTGCTGCGAGACCAACACAGTCACACCAATGAGACCTTTTAAATGCTTTGATTGTGGTAATGTCTATAAAATCTTAACGCATCCCCCAGTACATTCACACTGGGGAGAAGCCACTCAGCTGCTCTCATTGTGCCAAGAGGTTGAGAAGGTCAACCCCCTGTGGACACACCAACAAGTTCACAAGTGATGACAGTTTCTGCTGTTGTTGCTGCTGTTAATCACATCCAGGACTGAACCTTGTTCACTCTGATACTTGGTGAAGTGGGAGAGTCAGAGGGTTCCTTCCTGCTGGACTGGCCAGTCTCACAACTTTGCTCCCAGTGGGCTGATGCTCTTTGACCCTGGGAGAGCACATTTCCACTGAAATGATCCACAAAAGCTGATGAAGGACATTTATTTCATCCTGGACAGTAAATAGTGCTTTTCCCCTCACTACAGGTAGATCTAAAATAAATACATTTGTCTCTGTTCCATTGAGTCTACAGCATAGGGCCAGGCGAGTCGGCTCAATTTGCCTGTCAGTATTTACGCCCCACATGAGCCTCCACCCACCCCTTTTCATCTCCCCCATCAGTATCTCCTTCTATTCCTTTCTCCCTCACGGTAAGAAGTTTTACAACACCAGGTTAAAAACTTCTTACTGTGCTCACCCCAGTCCAACGCCGGCATCTCCACATCATTTCTCCCTCATGTATGTATCTAGCTTACCCTTCAATGTATTCATGTTGTTCACCTCGACCACTCACTGTGGTAGTGAGTTCCACATTCTCCCCACTCGCTGGGTAAAGCGGTTTGTCATCAAATCCCTATTGGATTATTGAACCCCTTCATCATCTTAAAGACTTCCATCAGGTCACCCTTCAGTCTTTTCTGGAGAAAAGCAGCCCCAGCCTTTCCTGAGGGTAAATGCTCTCAGTTCAGGTATTATTCTTGGGAATCTTTGTTGCATCTTCTCCAGTGCCTCTGTTTCCTTTCTCTAAATGGAGATCACAGATGTTGACAGTGCTCCCAGTGGAGTCTAACCCTGGTTCCAAACATAATCTCCCTGCTCTTCAATTCTGTCCCTCTAGATTGGGACCCTACATGTAACCCTATACCCCCTCATCCTTGTTCTATCAGCTAATGGGAACAGCCTTTCTTTATCCACCTGACCTAAACCTGTCATAATCTTGTCCACCTCTCTCAAATCTCCCCTCAACCTCCTTTGCTCCAAGATCAATAACCCCAGCCTGACATCGACAATAAAGAACAAACAGAATATGTTAATACCTGGGATCAGATGAGAATGTTTAATTTCTGTTTTAAAGATATTGGGATTATATGGTCCTGGACAATAAATGATTGGAATACTTTACCTTGGGTGTGGGTGAATGGAATATATCAATCTGGTATTCACCTATGTTCCAGTGAAATTCTGGAATGTGAAGACAGGATGAATAAGTTGATCACTTTCTCCTGGAAATATTTACATCTTAGCCCATGAACATAAGAAATCCACATTTGAAAGCCCGGCCACTACATGAAATATCAGCACCATAACAGGGGAGATAAGAAAGACAGACACTCACTTTGATCTTCAGAGCATCTGAGAGTTAAGAATATGTGACATGATTTTGGGATACCGGTGTGGGTGTGCAGATGTGATTTGCTACATGTGAAAAATAACAAGCCTAAATTCATGATGAAATGGACTGAAGACTGGGTCCCAAACACACACAGCTACTGGAGACACAGCAGGAGATGAAATGGTTAATGTGGCCAGGGGATTGAGACACCATTGTGACATCATCAAGACATTGACACACTCCAGAGAGAAACTGACTTTAAAACAATCCGGATAGAATTAAACACACTGGACATGGGCAAAGTGGGAGTGAAATTAAAGCGATAATGGGACAATGAAGGGCTTGGGAGAAATAATACGGAGTAAGAACTGTCCACAAAGAGAGAGCTGGGGAATCTTTTACATCCATGTTTGATCTGTTGCTTGAAGCATCTGTCCTTATGAACCAGTAACCTAGAACTCACCGCACAAGAAGAAAATATGGAGTAGATGTTACCCCAGGCGGAGCCATGAACAGAACTGGACAATAATGGAGTGAAATTGAGTGAGGATTTGTGGAAAGTTTTGTAAATTCTTAATGGGATGTGGGAGTCGCTGGACCAGAATTTATTGCCCTTGAACTGAGTGGCTGCTCGGACATTTCAGATTTTAACCGGGTCTCCCCGATTTCTAGTCTCTGCCACAAGGGAAACATCCTCTCCGCATTCTCTCTGTCAATTCCACTCAGGATCTCACGTGCTTCAATAAGATCATCTCTCATTCTTCTTAACTGCAATGGATACAATCCCAACCTGTCAAACCTTTCCTCAGAGGATAACCCCCTCATTCCAGAATCTGAGAGTCAACCTCCTCTGAACTGCTTCTAATGCAATTACCTCATTTCTGAAATAGGGAGACCCAAACTGTACACAGTGCTCCAAGTATGGGGTGGGATTCTCCGTCCTGCAGCGCATCCCTGCCAGCAGCGGGATTCTCCGTCCTGCGACGGGTCCCTGCCAGCAGCGGGATTCTCCATCCTGCGGCGCTTCCCTGCCAGCAGCGGGATTCTCCGTCCTGCGGCGCATCCCTGCCAGCAGCGGGATTCTCCGTCCTGCGACGGGTGCCTGCCAGCAGTGGGATTCTCCGTCCTGCGGCGCATCCCTGCCAGCAGCGGGATTCTCCATCCTGCGGCGCTTCCCTGCCAGCCGCGGGATTCTCCGTCCTGCATCGCATCCCTGCCAGCAGCGGGATTCTCCGTCCTGCAGCGCATCCCTGTAAGCAGCGGGATTCTCCATCCTGCGGCGCATCCCTGCCAGCCGCGGGATTCTCCGTCCTGCAGTGCTTCCCTGCCAGCAGCGGGATTCTCTGTCCTGCGGCGCATCCCTGCCAGCCGCGGGATTCTCTGTCCTGCAGCGCATCCCTGTAAGCAGCGGGATTCTCCATCCTGCGGCACGTCCCTGCCAGCAGCGGGATTCTCCATCCTGCGGCGCATCCCTGCCAGCAGCGGGATTCTCCATCCTGCGGCGTGCACCTGCCAGCAGCGGGATTCTCCATCCTGCGGCGCGTCCCTGCCAGCAGCGGGATTCTCCGTCGTGCGGCGTGTCCCTGCGAGCAGCAGGATTCCCCGTCCTGTGGCGTGTCCCTGCCAGCAGCGGGATTCTCCGTCCTGCAGCGCATCCCTGCCAGCAGCGGGATTCTCCATCCTGCGGCGGGTCCCTGCCAGCAGCAGGATTCTCCATCCTGCGGCGGGTCCCTGCCAGCAGCAGGATTCTCCGTCCTGCGGCGCGGCCTCACCAGCCGCAGGATTCTCCGTCCTGTGGTGCATCCTTGCCAGCAGCGGGATTCACCGTCCTGCGACGTGCCCCCGCCAGCAGCAGGTGTCTCCATCCTGAGGCGCCTCCTTGCCAGCCGCGGGAGTCTCCATCCTGTGGTGTGCCCCGCCAGCAGCAGGATTCTCCATCCTGCGGCGTGCACCCGCCACCCGTGGGATTCTCCATCCTGTGGCGTGCCCCCACCAGCGGTGTTATTCTCCATCCTGCCAGCTGGCCAATGGGGTTTCCCATTAGGGTTCGCTGCCGGCGCAATGGAGAATCCAGCCAGTGGAGAATCCAGCCCATGGTCTCACCCAGGCCCTGTACAACTGCAACAAAACAGCCCAACTTTTATATTCCATTCCCTTTGCAATAAACAACAATATTCCATTCACCTTCCTAATCACTTGCTGTACCAGCTGGAAGGGCCCTTTCTTTTCATAACCTTATTTCCCCCTTTCTTTCATTTCTGCCATTACATTTTTGGTCCATGGATGATTAATGGACAAGTCACTTTAAGGCAAGCAGCCTGTATCTTTAATTCAAGCAGAAGAATCCAGGCGTCTGTGCCGGTTTAAACTGGAGCTGCAGATCCTTAGGCACCAGTGTAAGAATTGGGGTTGGGACTCGGTTTGATTGATTCGCTGGTGGCCAATGAATTGGCCCAAAAGGCTGTGCTCCTATGTAACAGGCGGTGATTGGATCCTATCCCACTGGGATGCTTTTCAGAGACCAAGCTTTCAGTTTGATTCTAGCAACACATGGCAGAACTGATTAACTCTCTCCAGAAAGCAGCTGTGAGTGCTATCTCTCTTCCCAGGTAGCCTGTGGGTGCTGTATTCCTGAAATCATGGAGATCCGAATACAAATCACAAACTGAAAGAAACGTTTGAAAAGAGGTGAGGTGCCTCTCCCGAAAAGTGTGAGTACTGCATTTCTAAACTACAGAGAACCTGAACAAATTAATCTACAGAGAAGATCACTTCAGGCTGTAAACTAAAGACTTTAATCTGCAAGCTTGCGGTGAAGAAAAGTGTGCGAGAAAACATCATTTGAAAAAAGGGATTTCTTTCACTTATGATTTTATCCCTTTCCACCCCTCTGTGTTTGTCTGTCTATGTGTGTCTAGAGGCTGGGGGCAGGTTAAAGTGGGAATTAGGAATTGGCTTATAGTTAATCAGTTGTGTTTGCTGCATATTTTATTATTGTTCTTGTTATAAATAAACAGTAATCGTATTTACATTTGCAACCATGGTGACTGATTACTGAGCAGCCAAGGGCCAAAGACATAGGGTATTTTTATAAGAATTATTGGTTAATTCACTAGTGCTGTGACTCCGGGGCACGTGGGGCTGGAATTGACCGCGCACTAGCCCAGGGTGTCGTAACACGGCAAACTAACTTGTGATTCCTGTACCAGGACACCCAGATCCCTCTGTACCTCAGAGTTCTGTAATCTCTCTCCATTTAAATAATGTTGTTTTATTTAATCCTTTCTGCCAAAGTGGGCACGTTCACATTATGCTTCATCTGTCAATTTGTGCCCACTCACTTAATCTATTTGTTGGCCTTTGCATTCTCCTGAAGTCCACTTGACAAATTAATTTCCAATCCCTCTTTGTGTCATCAGCAAATTTAACCACATTCAACTCATTAATATAAAAATATATATAAATAGTTGCAAGTAGTTGAGGGCCCAGCACTGATCCTTGTGATACTCCACTTGTCACATCTTACCAACCCAAACATGACCCATTTATACCCACTCTCTGCTTCCTGTGAGCTAACCAATCCTCTATATGTTGCCCTCTAGTCTACACCATGAGCTCTTATGTTGTGCAGTGACCTTCGATGTGGCACCTTGGGAAATACTTTCTGAAAACCTAAATAAACCACATCTGCAGGTTTCCCTTTATTGACATCCCATGTTACTCCCTCAAGGAGCCTCAATAAATGACTCAATCATAATTGACTCCCCGAACCCCATTTTATGTGTCAAAAGAAAAATCATAGGGCCGGCATGTGGCGCAGTGGTTATCATAGAATCATAGAATTTACAGTACAGGTGGCCATTCAGCCCATCGAGTCTGCACCGTCTCTTGGAAAGAGCACCCTACCCAAGGTCAACACCTCCACCTTATCCCCCACCCAACACCAAGGGCAATTTAGCATGGCCAATCCACCTAACCCGCACATCTTTGGACTGTGGGAGGAAACCGGAGCAAATCCACGCACACACGGGGAGAATGTGCAGACTTTGCACAGACAGTGACCCAAGCCGGGAATCGAACATGGGACCCTGGAGCTGTGAAGCAATTGTGCTATCCACAATGCTACCGTGCTGCCCGACTGGGACTGCAGAGTGAAGGACCCAGGTTCGAATCCTGGCCCTAGGTCACTGTTCGTGTGGAGTTTGCACATTCTCCCCATGTCTGTGTGGGTTTCACCCCCACAACCCAAAGATGTGCAGGTTAGGTGGATTGGTCATGCTAAATTGCCCTTAATTGGGAAAAGAAATAATTGGGTACTCTAAATTTATTTTATAAAAAAGAAAAATCAAATCTACTCTTCCCCTCTGGTTCCTTTGCCAATCACCTTAGAGGGACTTGTATTCTGTGAAAGAGCCTGTCAACTCCTCTCACTCACTTTCCCTGAGCTACATCAATCTAATCATGAAAAATCCAGCAAAATCAAATATTGCTACGATTAATTGTTTATTAATGAAACAACATGGTTAAAAAACCTAACAGGAAATTACTTATAGCAAGCAGAGTAAAAGGATGTTCGCAATGTTTAGAACCCAAATGGTTTTTCTGTTCCCGTGATTCCCCACTTTGGACACAGGGGCACTGAATACCGGGGGTCACGTCACTACCAGCCCTGGTCACCCTGTCCTGTGTCCTAATTGGTTGGATGTCCATTTCCCCGTCAGTCCTCCAGCATATTCCGGTCTCTCTTAGTGCGACATCCATGGCAGTTTCCCAACTGGGGTGCAGGCCCCATTGTTCTCAACTAAATTCAGCCCTCAGCTCCATCTCCTGGTTGTCACTGACACGAGAAGTGAGCCAGAAAGCTGCCTGAGGCTCAAATGGGAAGTCAAAACTTGTGGATTAGGATCTCTGTACAGATCAGTAACTTTAAAAAAAAATCAATTCCAAGTCAACAGTTGAAAGGATCACACAACAGGCCTTACGGTTTAATGGGTTTTACTGCAGCAAACAAACCAGAAGCAACATTTTGTTTTTAATTTTTCCAATTAAGGGGCAATTTAGCGTGGCCAATCCACCAAATCTTTGGGTTGGTGGGGGTGTGAGCCACACAGACACGGGGAGAATGTGAAAACTCCACACGGACAGTGACCCGGGGCCGGGATTGAACTCGGGTCCACGGTGCCGTGAGGCAGCAGTGCTAACCACTGCACCACTGCGATGCCTCAGAAGCAACCTTAACGAAACACTATTTTTGCCAGAAACCTACATCTTTATTTATAAAATAGAACTTTTGTCCTTTTACACAATCTAAAATTCCACACCACGGTTATACTTTACTCTGCACCAGAAATCCAAACTGAAGTCGCCGCATTATAGGAAGGATGTGGAAGTATTGGAAAGGGTGTGGAGGAGATTTACCAGAATGTTGCCTGGTATGGAGGGAAGATCTTATGAGGAAAGGCTGAGGGACTTGAGGCTGTTTTTGTTAGAGAGAAGAAGGTTAAGAGGTGACTTAATTGAGGCATACAAGATGATCAGAGGATTGGATAGGGTGGACAGTGAGAGCCTTTTTCCTCGGATGGTGATGTCTAGCACAAGGGGACATAGCTTTAAATTGAGGGGAGATAGATATAAGACAGATGTCAGAGGTAGGTTCTTTACCCAGAGAGTAGTAAGGGCGTGGAATGCCCTGCCTGCAACAGTAGTGGACTCGCCAACACTAAGGACATTCAAATGGTCATTGGATAGACATATGGACGATAAGGGAATAGCGTAGATGGGCTTTAGAGTGGTTTCACAGGTCGGCGCAACATCGAGGGCCGAAGGGCCTGTACTGCGCTGTAATGTTCTATATGTCTCAGAACCAGTCAAAAGTGATGATATAAAGATTGTGGATACATTGATGATCATCTTCCACAATTCTATAGATTCTGGAATGGTTCCTGCAGATGTAAGGTAGCAAATGTCACCCCACTGTTCAGGAAGGGAGGGAGAGATAAAATGGTGAACTACAGAACTGTTAGCCTAACATCAGTATTGGGAAAATACCAGAATCTATTATAAAGGATGTGATAAATGGACACCTGGGTAAGAATAAACATGCATTTAGAGGGCAGCATGGTGGTGCAGTGGTTAGCACTGCTGCCTCATGGCACCGAGGTCCCAGGTTCGATCGCGGCTCTGGGTTACTGTCCGTGTGGAGTTTGCACACTCTCCCCGTGTTTGCGTGGGTTTCACCCCCACAACCCAAAGATGTGCAGGTAGGTGGATTAAAAAAATCAAACATGGATTTCGGAATCGGAAATAATGTTTGATGAATCATTTAGGTTTTTGAGGATGTTACTATCAGAATTGATAAAGGGGCGTCTGTGGATGTAGTTCACTTGGATTTTCAGAAAGCTTTTGATAAACACCCCACAGGAGCTCATAGAATCAACAATCCCTACAGTGCAGGAGGCCATTTGGCCCATCGAGTCTGCACCGACCCTGTGAAAGAGCACCGTACCTAATCACAATACCCCAACCTATCCCCGTAACCCCACCTAGTGACAATTTAGAATGGCCAATCCACCTAACCTGCACATCTTGGGTCTGTGGGAGGAAACCGAAGCACCCGGAGGAAACCAACGCAGACACAGGAAGAATATGCAAACTCCACACAGACAGTTGCCCAAGGTTGGAATCGAACCCCGGTGTCTGGCGTTGTGAGGCATTGTGCTAACCACTGTGTCGCCAGAGGTCAGTTTGCAAAATGAAAACACATGGGATAGGAGGTAATATACTGGCATGGATTGAGGATTGGCTAACAGGCAGAAAACAGAGAGGAGGAATAAATGGGTCATTCTCCCCTTGGCAGGTTGTGACTAGTGGGGTATCACAAAGTTCAGTACTTGGGTCCCAGCTGTTCATAGTTTATACAATGATCTGGATGTGGGAACCAAATATAATATTTCCAAGTTCACAGATGACACAAAGCTGGGTGGGAATGTGTGTTGTGAGGAAGATGTAAAACGGCTCCAGGAGGATTTGGACAGACTTAGTGAGTGGGCAAGGACATGGCAGGTGGAATATAATGTGGAAAAATGTAAGATTATTACTTTGTAGGAGGAACCGATGAGCAGAGTATTTCTGAAATGGTTAGAGATTAGAAAGTGTAGATGTACAAAGGGACCTGGGTGTCCTCATCAATAAGTCACTGAAGGCTAACATACAGGCGCAGCAAGTTATTGGGAAGGCTGACGGGATGTTGGTCTTTATCACAAGAGGATGAGAGTCCAGGAGTAGTGAAGACTTGCTTCAATAGTATAGGACCTTGGTTAGACCCCAGCTGGAGTACTGTGTGCAGTTTTACTCCCCTGACCTTAGGAAAGGTATTATTGTCACAGAGGGAGGGCAATGAAGGTTCACCAGACTTGTTCTGGGGATGGCAGGACTGTCCTATGAAGAGAGATCGAGGAAACTGGGCCTGTATTCTCTAGAGTTTTAAAGAATGGGAGGTAACCTCATTGAAATCTATAAAATACCGAATGGAATAAACAGGGGAGGTGCAGGTGAGATGTTTCCCCTGATTGGGGAGTCCAGAACCATAGAACCTAACAGCGCAGTACAGGCCCTTCGGCCCTCGATGTTGCGCCGACCTGTGAAACCACTCTAACCAGGGGACACAATTTCAAAATAAGGGGGAAGTCACTTAGGACAGGTCTCGGAGGAGACATTTCTTTACTCAGAGGGTTGTCAATTATTTGGAATTCTCTACCCCAGAGGGCTGTGGGAACTCAGTCATTGAGTGTGTTTAAAGCAGAGACTGACAGATTTCTAAATACCAATAACACAAAGGGATATGGGGATAGTGTGGGGAAAAAGGCATTGAAGTGGATGGTCAGCCATGATCGTATTGAATGATGGAGCAGGCTCGACGGGCTGAATGGCCAACTCCTGCTCCTATTTATTGAATGGTGAGCAGGCTCGATGGGCTGAATGGCCAACTCCGGCTCCTATGTTCCAATGATCAAAGATAGGTAGGAAAGTAAATTGTGAAGGGGACAGAAGGAGACGACAAAGTGATATAGATAGGTTAAGTGAGCGGGAAAAGATCTGGCAAATAGAGTACAATGTGAGAAAATGTGAAATTGTCCATTTTGGCAGGAAGAATAATAAAAATTATGTAAATGGTGAGAGATTGCAGAGCTCTGAGATTCAGAGGGTTCTGGGTGTCCAAGAGCATGATTCACAAAAGGCGAGTATACAGGTACAGCAAGTAATTCGGAAAGCTAATAGAATGTTATTGTCTATTGTGAGGGGAATTGAATACAAAAGTAGGGAGGTTATGCTTTATTTATACAGGACATTGGTGAGACCACATCTGGAGCACTGTGTACAGTATTGCTCTCATTTAAGGAATGATGTAAATGTGTTGGAAGCAGTTCAGAGAAGGTTTACTGAACTCGTACCTGGAATTGGAGGCTGGTCTTATGAGGAATGATTGGACAGGCTGGGCCTGTGTCCAATGGATTTTAGGTGACTTGATTGAAGCGTATAAGATCCTGAGGGGCCTCGACAGGGTGGATGTGGAAAGGATGTTTCCTCTTGTGGGAGAATCATTTACGGCAGATGAGAACTTTTTTCTCTCAGAGGGTTGGGAGTCTTTGGAACTCTCTTCCTCAAAGGGCAGTGGAAGCAGAGTCTTTGAATATTTTGAAGGCGGAGCTGGATAGATTCTTGAAAATCAAGGGGGTGAAAGGTTATTGGGGGTCAGCGGCAATGTGGAGTTGAGGTTACAATCAGATCAGCTTAGAACTTATTGAAAGATGGAGCAGGCTCGAGGGGCCGAGTGGCCTACTCCTGCTCCTAATTCGTATGTTATCACATCCTTTATAATAGATTGCAGCATTTTCCCTCAGACTGATGTCAGGCTAATGGGTCTGTGGTTCTCCGTTTTCTCTCTCCCTCCTTAAATATTGGGGTTACATTTACCACCTTCCAATCTGCAGGAACCATTCCAGAATCTATAGAATTTTGAAAGATGATCACCAATGTATCCACGATCTCTACAGCCGCCTCTTTCAGCACTCTGGGATGTAGAGCAGCAGCTTTTGGGGATTTATTAACTTTCAACCACATTAATTTCTCCAGTTCCACTTTTTACAAATATTAATCCTTTTCATTCCCTCGTGCTCACTAATTCCTTGCTTCTCCAGTGTTTTGGGGATAATTTCTGTATCTTCCTCTGTGAAGATAGACATATTGTTTAGTTTCTTTGTCATTTCCTTATTCCCCATGGTAAACTCTCCTCTCTCTGCCTGGAATGGACTCACCTTAGTCTTTGCTAATCTTTTCCTTTTCACATTCCTATAGGAGCTTTTCCAGTCAGTTTTTACGTTTCTCCCCAGTTTGCTCTCATATTCTATTTTCTCCTCATCAGTTTCTTTTGGTCCTCCTTTGCTGAATTCTAAAACAAGTTCCCAATCCTCAGGCTTTACAACTATTTTGGCCACTTTATGAGCCTCTTCCTTTGATCTAATGGAATCTTTAACTTCTCTTGTTAGCCACGGTGGCATCACTTTTCCGGTTGGATTTTTGTTCCCTGAAGGAATCTATATTTGGTGTATGTGTGTGAAATGAAAGTTGCCAAAGTCCCAGAGGACCAGAGGCTGATCTCCCTTTTGAGAGAGAGAGAGAGAGATAACTGGTGATTTAACCTGAGGGTAACCACACCTCAGGCGAGGGGCAATGTTGAGAAGGTGGACCCTTAATGGATAACCTCAGCCAGTACAACAGTTGAACCCCGGCTATTGGAGGCACTCCGCATCATGAACCAGCCATCCAGCCAACTGAGCTAACTGACCCCCCGGTAGATATATAATTCCTTAAATATTAGCTATTGCCTGTCTCCCATTTAATGTGGTTTCCCAGTCCACCTCCGACAACTTGCCCCCCACACCCTGATAGTTTCTTCTGTGCGAAACACCCAGAGAAATTAAACAAAAAAAAACATGTAACCACCAGGGCCCATCTTCATGGCAATGTGGCAGGATTTGGGGGGCATCCAAACAGAAATGCAAACTAAATATCTTCTCACTTCCAAATACCCCTTCACTCTGTGATCCTTGTGAAATTTAAAACAAGGTAGTCGCAACAAGGTTCGAAGAGCATCAGCCCTCTGGAGACAAAGCCATGAGACCGGCATGTCTAACAGAAATAAATCCTGCGACCCTCCCCATTGACCAACAGTTAGAATGAACAAAATGCCGTCCTTGATGTAATTGAAGCAGAAACAATAACAGCAGAATCCAACCTCTGTAATCAACTGGGAACTTGTTGGTGTGTCAGCAGGTGCGATGAATCATGTATTCCCTTCCCACATTGAGGGGTGAACGGACTCTACCCAGCGTGAACTCGCCGGTGTCTCTTTAGGTTCGATAAGTCAGTGAATTCCTTCCCACACTGAGCGCAGGTGAATGGCCTCTCCCCTGTGTAAACTCGCTGATGTGTCCGCAGGTTGGATGAATCACTGAATCCCTTCCCACACTGAGAGCAAGTGAATGGCCACTCTCCAGTGTGAACGCGCTGGTGTCTCTTAAGGTCCGGTAACCGAGGGAATCCCTTCCCACACTGAGGGCAGTTGAACGGCCTCTCCCCAGTGTGAAATCGCTGGTGTGTCTTCAGGCTGGATAACTGAGTGAATCCCTTCCCACACTGAGGGCAGGTGAATGGTCTCTCTCCAGTGTGAACTCGCTGGTGTGTCTTCAGGTCTGACAACTGAATGAATCCCTTCCCACACTGAGAGCAGGTAAACTGCTTCTCCCCAGTGTGAACTCGCTGGTGTCTCTTCAGGCTGGATAAGCGAGGAAATTTCTTCCCACACAGAGAGCAGATGAATGGCCTCTCCCCAGTGTGAACTCACTGGTGTGACTTCAGGCTGGATAACTTGGTGAATCCCTTCCCACACTGAGAGCAGGTGAACGGCCTCTCCCCAGTGTGAACTCGCTGGTGTGACTTCAGGCTGGAGAACTGAGGAAATCCTTTCCCACACACAGAGCAGGTGAACGGCCTCTCCCCAGTGTGACTGCGTCGATGAATCTCCAGCTGAGATGGGATTCTGTATTCCTTCCCACAGTCCCCACATTTCCACGGTTTCCTCATGTTTTGCATCTCCTCGTGTCTCTCCATGTTGGACATGAAGTCTCGTCCACAGACACAACCCGTGTACAGTCTCTCCCCGCTGTGAATGGTGCGATGTGTTTTCAGGCTGTGTAACTGTTTAAAGCTCTTTCCACAGTCAGTGCTCTGGAACACTCTCACTCGGGTGCGTGTGTCTCGGTGCTTTTCCAATCACACTGATGTTTAAAATGTTTGATGCCGACAGATCGGGCAAACATTTCTCCTTCGAGATTCAAAGGCCGATGATATTCAGATCCCAAGTATCGAGTGAGTCTGTAAGACCGAGACGTGACAATTGAGATTTCTGTCTGTAATTCCTCGTCTTCTAAAATCTGTAAAAGGAGTTTACAAAAGTTAACGCTCAGTCCAGGATAGAAGTTCAGAACAGATAATTCTAATTTCTTTGGACCATTCTTTGTTCTCTCTTTCCCCAATACCGCGGTTCCAATACCACAAGACCATAAGACATAGAAGCAGAATTAGGGCACTCGGCCATTCGACTCTGCTCCGTCATTCAATCATGGCTGATACTTTTCTCACCCCATTCTCCTGACTCCTTCCCATAACCCTTGACCCCCTTATTAATCAAGAACCTATCTATCTCTTTCTTAAAGACATACAATGATTTGGTCTCCACAGCCTTCTGCGGCAGAGTTCCACAGATTCACCACCCACTGGCTGAAGAAATTCCTCCTCATCTGTGTTTTAAAGGATCGTTCCTTTAGACTGAGATTGTGTCCTCTGGTTCTAGTTTTTCCTACAAGTGAAAACACCCTCTCCACGTCCACCCTATCCAGGCCTCGCAGTATCCTGTAAGTTTCAATAAGATCCCCCCTCATCCTTCTAAACTCCAACGAAAACAGATCCAGAGTCCTCAACTGTTCCTCATACGACAAGCTCTTCATTCCAGGGATCATTCTTGTGAACCTCCTCTGGACCCTTTCCAAGGCCAGTGCATCCATCCTGAGATACGGGTCCCCAAACTGCTCACAATACTCCAAATGGGGTCTGACCAGAGCCTGATGCACTTATTCCCCATACCTAGTCTCCAGGGAGCGGACAGAGGGACCGAGTTTCGGAGCTGTGAATACAGAAACCTTATCTCGGGGATTCACAGCTGAGTCTCCAGGGAGCAGACTCGGAGGGGCAGAGTATCGGAGCAGTGACTGTAGGAAGGATGAGCTTGCTGACCACTGCACCCTGGTACAGGAGGCCATTCAAGTGGGGGGAGGAAATAGTCGTTGTCGGGGATTCTATAATATCCTTTGGAAGCAGGACCGAGAGTCCCACATGGTATGTTGCCTGCCCGGTGCCAGGGTGAGGGGCATCTCTAACCGACTTGAAAGGATATTGGAGAGGGAGGGGGAGGATCCAGTTGTTGTGGCCCACGTTGGGACAAACAACATCAGCAAGACTCGGAAAGAGGACCTGTTTGGGGAAAATCACGAACTAGGAACAAAATTAAAGAACAGTTCCTCAAGGTTATAATCTCCAAGCCACGTGTAAATTGGCCCAGGATGAGAAAATTAGGGAAGTAAACACGTGGCTAAAGGAGTGGTGTGGGAAAGAGGGGTTCCATTTCATGGGGCACTGGCATCAGTATTGGGACAGGAGGGATCTGTACCGTTGGGACGGTCTCCACCTGAACCGATCTGGGACCAGTGTCCTCGTGGAAAGGATAAATAGGGAGGTCGTCAGGAACCTAACGGCAGCTAATGACAAAACTACAAGTAGTATACTGGTTAAAGCAAAAGTAACTAACAATCAAATAACAAACAAGCAAATAACAAACAAGCAAATAACAAAGAAGCAGTGCTGAGCGAGCGGTCGGGGGAACAGCCCGATTAAGAGTTCTATAGACAAATACACGGAGTGTAAGGAATAAACTAGATGAGCTGCAGACACAAATGCAAGTTGAAGATTATGATGTTGTCGCTATTGCAGAGAATTGGCTGCAGGATGGTCAGGACTGGGAACTAAATATACCGGTTATAAAGTTTACAGGGGGGGACAGAGAATATGGTAGAGGACGTGGATCAGCCTTACTGATTAGAAATACTACCACCTCAATGGTGAGCGAGGAAACAATGAGGGGAAAGCATCCAGTGGTGACCATAGGAGTGGAACTGAGGAAGAAAAACAATCTAAAACTGTAATGGGTGTTGTGTATCGATCCCCTCGTAGCAGTTCTGAGGTGCTGGATTGTATAAAGGCAGAAATTTAGCAAGTGTGTAGTAAAGGCAGAGAAGTATTAATGGGGATTATAACTGACACAGATTGGGAGAGGCAGACAAGCACCTGTCAGAAAGGGAGTGAATTTCTGGAATGTGTCCGGGATAGTTTCTGGGTCCTCGGCGCTGGGAGGTGGCAGTGCTAACCCCTGCACCACCCTGCTGCCCCCTCATCTGCCCATGAACCAGCAAATCCATATTGTCCTGTAACCTAAGGTCTTGTTCCTCACTATTTACCACACCACTAATTCCTGTGTCAGCTGTTAACTTCCTAATTATACCTCCTGCATTCACATCCAGATCACTGATGTGTACTACAAACAACAAGTGACCCAGCACTGATCCCTGCAGAACACCATTGGACCCAGGCTTCCAGGCACAAAAACAACCTTCAAACATCACCCTCTGCCTCCTACGACTAAGCCAGTTTTGGATCCAGTTTGCCAAATTGCCCTGAATCCCCTGGGCTCTTACCTTCTGCATCAGCCTCCCATGTGAGAATTTGTCTAAAGCCTTACTAAAGTCCATGTCGACTACATGAACCGCACTACCCTCATCTACAACCTAGTCACTTCCTCAAAAAATTCAATCAAATTTGTAAGACATGCTCTCCCTTGTTTAATCCTTGCCTCTCCAAGTGGAGATTAATTCTGTCCCTCAGAATGTATTGCAGTAGTTTCCCTGGCAGTGAAGTTAGACTCACTGGCTTGTAACTTCCTGGTTTGTCCCTACTTGCCTTCTTGAATAATGGCACCACATTAGCTGTCTACCAGTCCTCAGACACCTCTCCTGTGGCCAGAGAAGATTTGAAAATGTTTGTCAGAGCCTCTGCAATCTTCTTCTTTGCCTTCCACAACAGCCTGGGTTACATCTCATCTGGCTTTGGGTATTTATCCACTTTCAAACCTGGTGAAACTGTTCATACCTTCTCCCTCTCAAAGTCAAGTTGTTCAAGCAAATCACAATGTGCCTCCGTGATTTCTATACCTACATCATCCTTCTCTGTAGTGAACACAGATGCAAAGTACTCATTTAAAACCTCACCTGTATCTTCCAGTTCCATGCACACATTGCCACATTGGTCCCTACTCCTACCCTAGTCAACCTCCTGCCCCAAATATACTTATAAAATTTTGTTGGATTTTCCTTTATTTTGTCCAACAGTTCATTTCCAAGCTCCCTCTTTGCTCTCCTAATTCCTTTCTTAAGTAATCCTTTGCACTTTCTATGTTCCTCCAGGACATCCACTTTGAGCCCTCGGTATCTGTGATAAGACTCACCTTTAATTCCTTACCCAACCCTGGATATCCCTTGACATCCAGGGTTCCCTGGACTTATTGCTCCCATCCTTCACTATCATGGGAACACAGAATCATTGAATTTACAGTGCAGGAGGAGATCATTTGGCCCATCGAGTCAGCACCGGCCCTTGGAAAGAGCACCCCACTGAGGCCCACACCTCCACCCTATCCCCGTGACCCCACCTAATCTTTTTGGACACTAAGGGCAATGTAACACGGCCAAACCACCTAACCTGCACATCTTTGAACTGTGGGAGGAAACCGGAGGAAACCCATGCAGACACGGGGAGAACGTGCAGACTCCACACAGACAGTGACCCAAGCCGGGAATCGAACCTGGGACCCGAGAGCTGTAAAGCAGCGGTGCTAGCTACCGTGCCGCCATGTGCCTTTTGATTGAACCCCACTGCTCTGATGTAGATTTTTCTACAAGTGGCTGCTCCCAGTTAACGTTGTACAGATCCTGTCTTATTTTTAAAAATTTGCCCTCCCCATTCTGCAACGGATGAGACCCCAACCTCAAATTCAGATGTTTCAATTTTATTGGCTTGCTCTTCCTGGGCTTCCCATGAGCGAATTCAATGTATCCATTTCAAGTTTGACTATGTTGTTAGTCAGTTCCCCAATACTTTGGGGTGTGTGAGCTGCATTGTTATCCTCCTGTTTTTATAGAATCTAACCCTCTTTCCCCACTCACTATGTGAACATGTTGACTGGTTGTTGAATTGCTGACATTTCATCTGGAGGCTGTGCTCCCTCAGATATCCTGTTCTGAATGAATTCTCAATGTCTGGTTGTATTTCTGCGGCAATATCTCTTGTTCTCTGGGCCCATTTCCCGCCAGTTTTTCTGCTGCTTTCATTGTTTGAAAAATGGTGAAAAGAAAAGTAATAAAAATATTGACATTTGCGGGTGTCTGGCGGGAGGTGCGCGGCTTCCCTTCCGACAGGGAGTCAGGGAGCCGCTTCAGCTCTTTCCGTGCAGCCTGGTCGGTGCGCAGGGTCTGACGGGGGGACAACCCAGTCAGTGACCTTCCCCTCCAACCGAGCCCGGGGCTGCGCATGTGCAGGGAAGAAAGGAAGCTGCGTGTGCGCGACGGAGCGCCCACCCCTGACCTCCCTGTGACATTTTGACCAATGGGAAGAGCTGGAGGACCGGAAGGTCTCTAGTCCTCCAGCCAATCAGCACGCGGGCTTTGTGTAAATGATTGAACTTCACACAGACTGAAACCTCCTCCTGTCTCCAACATCTGGGAGTAAAACACTTTCTTTTCTCCCCCTTTCCATTTCTTTTCTCATTCTGACCTTCAATTGGTCACTTGCAGTAACTGAAGCGAAATGAAGTGAATCCAGGGAGGGTGCAGACCCTGGAAAGCTTGGCACAGGTCTCTCTCTTAAAGACATGATGTGGAGATGCCGGCGTTGGACTGGGGTGAGCACAGTAAGAAGTCTTACAACACCAGGTTAAAGTCCAACAGCTTTGTTTCGATGTCACTAGCTTTTGGAGCGCTGCTCCTTCCTCAGGTGAATGAAGAGGTATGTTCCAGAAACATACATATATATATATATATATATATATATAGACAGATTCAAAGATGCCAGACAATTTGAAAGAAAGGTTGAATCAGATGTAAAGGTGTTACAGTTAAATAAAGGTAACTACAGGGACATGAGGGAGGAACTGACGAAAATCGACTGGGAGCAGACCCTAGTGGGAAAGACAGTAGAACAGCAATGGCAGGAGTTTCTGGGAGTAATTGAGGACACAGTACAGAGGTTCATCCCAAAGAAAAGAAAGGTTATCAGACAGGGGATTAGGCAGCCATGGCTGACAAAGGAAGTTAGGGAATGCATCAAAGCAAAAGAGAAAGCCTATAATCTGGCAAAGAGTAGTGGGAAGTCAGAAGATTGGGAAGGCTACAAAAACAAACAGAGGATAACAAAGAGAGAAATAAGGAAAGAGAGGATCAATTATGAAGGTAGGCTAGCCAGTAACATTAGGAATGATCGTAAAAGTTTCTTTAAATACATTAAAAACAAACGGGAGGCAAAAGTAGACATTGGGCCGCTCCAAAATGACGCTGGTAATCTAGTGATGGGAGACAAGGAAATAGCTGAGGAACTAAATAAGTACTTTGCGTCAGTCTTCACAGTAGAAGACATGAGTAATATCCCAACAATTCAGGAGAGTCAGGGGGCAGAGTTGAATATGGTAGCCATCATAAAGGAGAAAGTGCTAGAGAAACTAAGAGGTCTAAAAATTGATAAATCTCGAGGCCCAGATGGACTACATCCTAGAGTTCTAAAGGAGATAGCTGAAGAAATAGTGGAGGTGTTAGTTATGATCTTTCAAAAGTCACTGGAGTCAGGGAAAGTCCCAGAGGATTGGAAAATCGCTGTTGTAACCCCCCTGTTCAAGAAAAGAACAAGGAAAAAGATGGAAAATTATAGGCCAATTAGCCTAACCTCGGTTGTTGGCAAGATTCTAGAATCCATTGTTAAGGATGAGATTTCTAAATTCTTGGAAGTGCAGGGTCGGATTAGGACAAGTCAGCATGGATTTAGTAAGGGGAGGTCGTGCCTGACAAACCTGTTAAGAGTTCTTTGAAGAGATAACAAATAGGTTAGACCAAGGAGAGCCATTGGATGTTATCTATCTTGACTTCCAAAAGGCCTTTGATAAGGTGCCTCACGGGAGACTGCTGAGTAAAATAAGGGCCCATGGTATTCGAGGCAAGGTACTAACATGGATTGACGATTGGCTGTCAGGCAGAAGGCAGAGAGTTGGGATAAAAGGTTCTTTTTCGGAATGGCAACCGGTGACGAGTGGTGTCCCGCAGGGTTCAGTGTTGGGGCCACAGCTGTTATCTTTATATACTAACGATCTAGATGACGGGACTGGGGGCATTCTGGCTACGTTTGCCGATGATACAAAGATAGGTGGAGGGGCAGGTAGTATGGAGGAGGTGGGGAGGCTGCAGAAAGATTTAGACAGTTTAGGAGAGTGGTCCAAGAAATGGCTGATGAAATTCAACGTGGGCAAGTGCGAGGTCTTGCACTTTGGAAAAAAGAATAGAGGCATGGACTATTTTCTAAACGGTGACAAAATTCATAATGCTGAAGTACAAAGGGACTTGGGAGTCCTAGTCCAGGATTCTCTGAAGGCAAACTTGCAGGTTGAGTCCGTAATTCAGAAAGCAAATGCAATGTTGTCATTTATCTCAAGAGGCTTGGAATATAAAAGCAGGGATGTACTTCTGAAGTTTTATAAAGCATTAGTTAGGCCCCATTTAGAATACTGTGAACAATTTTGGGCCCCACACCTCAGGAAGGACATACTGGCACTGGAGCGGGTCCAGCGGAGATTCACACGGATGATCCCAGGAATGGTAGGCCTAACATACGATGAACGTCTGAGGATCCTGGGATTATATACATTGGAGTTGAGGAGGTTGAGGGGAGAGCCAATAGAAACTTACAAGATAATGAATGGTTTAGATATGGTGGACGTAGGGAAGTTGTTTCCATTAGCAGGGGAGACGAGGACCCGGGCACAGCCTTAGAATAAAAGGGAGTCACTTTAGAACAGAGATGAGGAGAAATTTCTTCAGCCAAAGAGTGGTGGGTCTGTGGAATTCATTGCCACAGAGGGCGGTGGAGGCCGGGATGTTGAGTGTCTTTAAGACAGAGGTTGATAAATTCTTGATTTCTCGAGGAATTAAGGGCTATGGAGAGAGAGCGGGTAAATGGAGTTGAAATCAGCCATGATTGAATGGTGGAATGGACTCGATGGGCCGAATGGCCTTACTTCCGCTCCTATGTCTTATGGTCTTAATGCTTGGAATGCGAGCATTAGCAGGTGATTAAATCTTTACAGATCCAGAGATGGGGTAACCCCAGGTTAAAGAGGTGTGAATTGTGTCAAGCCAGGACAGTTGGTAGGATTTCGCAGGCCAGATGGTGGGGGATGAATGTAATGCGACATGAACCCCATATCCCGGTTGAGGCCGCACTCATGTGTGCGGAACTTGGCTATAAGCTTCTGCTCGGCGATTCTGCGCCATCAGTCTCGCGGCAGACACGGAGGAGTTCATCAGGCAAATGAGGCTCTGGGAATTCTTCCATAGACCCCAAGAGGCCAACAGCGAACACAAGCAGACTACCAATGAACCAGAACAGCAGACCGAGAGATCTGCGGTGCGGCAACCGAAGAGGAAAGAGTCGAATTGGACCCCTCCAGAATGCTGCTGCCCTCGACTCGACATGTATGCTCAAGCCGTCAGGAGTCGCGTCAATGCCAGATTCATCAGTCGCATTCACAAGACAGCCCCGAACGTCACCCAAGCACAACACAATGCCATCCGCGCTCTCAAGACCAACCGCAGCATCGTCATCAAACCAGCAGACAAAGGGGGGGCCACTGTCGTACTGAACAGAACGGACTACTGCAAAGAAATGTACCGACAACTCAACAACCAGGAACACGACAGGCATTACCTGCAGATGCAACCAAGGAACACACCCGCCAACTCAATAGACTGATCAAGACCTTGGATCCAGACCTTCCCGCGTTGGAGATCTCTACTGCCTCCCGAAAATAGACAAGGCCGACACACCAGGCCATCCTATCATATCAGGCAATGGGACCCCGTGTGAGAACCTCTCTGGCTACATCGAGGGCATCTTTGAAACCCATCGTACAAGGAACGCCCAGCTTCTGTCGTGATACGGCGGACTTCTTACAGAAACTCAGCATCCATGGACCAATTGAACCAGGATTCCTCGTCACAATGGACGTCTTGGCACTCTACACCAGCATCCCCCATGATGACGGCATTGCTGCAACAGCCTCAGTACTCAAACACCGTTAACTGCCAATCTCCAGACGCAATTCTGCAACTCATCAGCTTCATTCTGGATCACAATGTCTTCACCTTAGACAACAAGTTCTTCATCAAGACACACGGAACAGCCATGTAGACCAAATTCGCACCTCAATATGCCAACATCTTCATGCACAAGTTTGAACAAGACCTCCTCACCGCACAGGACCATCAACCAACGTTATACACCAGATACATTGATGACATTTTTTTCCTTTGGACCCACAGCGAAGAATTATTGAAACGACTACATGATGACATCAATAAGTTCCATCCCACCATCAGACTCACTATGGACTACTCTCCAAAATCGGTTGCATTCTTGGACACACTCATCTCCATCAAGGACGGTCACCTCAGCCCTTCGCTTTACCGCAACCCCACGGATAACCTCACGGTGCTCCACTTCTCCAGCTTCCAGCCTAAACATATTAAAGAAGCTATTCCCTATGGACAAGCCCTCCGTATACACAGGATCTGCTCAGATAAGGAGGAGCGTAACAGACATCTACAGATGCAGAAAGATATGCTCGTACGAACGGGATATGGTGCTCGACTCATCGATCGACAGTTCCAATGCGACATAGCAAAAAAAACGCACCAACCTCCTCAGAAGACAAACACGGGACACAACAGACAGAGTACCCTTCGTCGTCCAGTATTTCCTCGGAGCGGAGAAACTACAACATCTTCTTCACAGCCTTCAACATACCATCAATGAAGACGAACATCTTGCCAAGGTCATCCCCACACCCCCACTGCTTACCTTCAAACAACCGCGCAACCTCAAGCAAACCATTGTTTGCAGCAAACTACCCAGCCTTCAGAACAGTGACCACGACACCACACAACCCTGCCATGGCAATCTCTGCAAGATGTGCCAGATCATCGACATGGGTACCACCATTACACGTGAGAACACCACCCACCAGGTACACGGTACATACTCCTGCAACTCTGCCAATGTTGTCTACCTTATACGCTGCAGGAAAGGATGTCCCGAAGCACGGTACAGTGGCGAGACCATGCAGACGCTGCGACAACGGACGAAGGGGCATCACGCAACAATCGCCAGGCAGGAATGTTCCCTTCCAGTCGGGGAACACTTCAGCAGTCAAGGGCATTCAGCCTCTGATCTCTGGGTAAGCATTCTCCAAGGCGGCACGGTAGCATTGTGGATAGCACAATTGCTTCACAGCTCCAGGGTCCCAGGTTCGATTCCGGCTTGGGTCACTGTCTGTGCGGAGTCTGCACATCCTCCCCGTGTGTGCGTGGGTTTCCTCCGGGTGCTCCAGTTTCCTCCCACAGTCCAAAGATGTGCAGGTTAGGTGGATTGGCCGTGATAAATTGCCCTTAGTGTCCAAAATTGCCCTTAGTGTTGGGTGGGATTACTGGGTTATGGGGATAGGGTGGAGGTGTTGACCTTGGGTAGGATGCTCTTTCCAAGAGCCGGTGCAGACTCGATGGGCCGAATGGCCTCCTGCACTGTAAATTCTATGAAAGCGGCCTTCAGGACGCACGACGATGCAGAATCGCCGAACAGAAACTTATTGCCAAGTTCCGCACATAAGAGTATGTCCTCAACCGGGACCTTGGATTCATTTCACATTACATTCACCCCCCACCACCTGGCCTGCGTTTGCAAAATCCTACCAACTGTCCTGGCTTGAGATAATTCATATCTCTTTAACCTGGGATTACCCCTCTCTCCAGATCTGTAGACTTAATTACCTGCAAATGCTCGCATTCAAAGCATTGTCTTGCATCTTTGACTTTGTCTATATATATATATAATATATATGTTTCTGGAACCTACCTCTTCATTCACCGGAGGAAGGAGCAGCGCTCCGAAAGTGATTTGAAACAAACCTGTTGGACTTTAACCTGGTGTTGTAAGACTTCTTACTGCGCTCACCGCAGTCCAACGCCGGCATCTCCACATCACTGTCTTAAAGAGAGATACTTTAAGAGAGAGTGAGAGACCTGGGCCATGATTTCCAGAGTCTGCACCTTCCCTGGATTCACTTCCTTTCCCTTCAGTTGCTGCAACTGACCAATTGAAGGCCAGAATGAGAAAATAATTGTTTTATTCACAGATGTTGGAGACAGGAGGTATCAGACAGTGTGAAGCTCAATCTCCAGTCACACAAAGCTCGCGGTGATTGGCTGGAGGAGGAGAGTCCTTCCGGTCCTAACTCTTCCCATTGGTCAACGCCTCAGCAGGAAGGTCAGGGGATGGGCTTTCCCTCGCCTCTCTCTCTCTCTTGGACATGCGCAGTCCCGGGCCGGGGGGAGGGGAAATAACCGAGAGGCTTCTCTCTGGCCGGAGATGTCAGCCGGTTGCCTGGAAACCTTGTCTGGGGAGGAGCGGGAACAATGAGTGGGGCGGAGCTGGTGTGTCTGCGCGCCGGACCTGCGCACTGGACTTTGAGACGTCACCGCGGATTCCTCTGCGTGCGCCGGAAAGTTGTTGACCAATGGGGCGAGTTAGTGAACCGGAAGGACTCTCTTCCCCATCCAATCAGCTTCCCCGTTGTCTGAATACGGAAGCTGGACACTGAGCAAAACTGGGGCCTCACACAGACTGAAAACTTCCTCCTGTCTCCAACATTTGTGAGTAAAACAATTTCTTTTCTCCCCCTTTCCATTTATTTTCTCATTCTGAAGGGAAAGGAAGTGAATCCAGGGAGGGTGCAGACTCTGCAAAGCTTGGCCCAGGTCTCTCTCTTAAAGACATTGACATCCTTTGCTCCCTCAGCTTGACACATTTGTCTGGCTAAAAGGAAGGTCTCTTTCCCAATGTTCACAATTCAAGGGCTGGTTTCCCCAGAAGGTGGCTGACATTTAAGGGGCAGTAAATTAATATCAGACAGACATGTTTTGGATTGGATTGGATTGGTTTATTGTCACGTGTACCGAGGTACAGTGAAAAGTATTTTTCTGCGAGCAGCTCAACAGATCATTAAGTACATGAGAAGAAAAGGGAATAAAAGAAAATACATAATAGGGCAACACAACATATACAATGTAAAAGAGAGAGGTTAGTAATAATGTTAGGTTCAGAATTAAATTTTAAAAGATTAGAATGAGTATAAGTTAAGTCAAAAGTTGATCAGTTTGTGAGAGCTCGCAGAGAGTCGCCTCGCTCCGGCGCCATCTTGGTAAAGCCAAGTGTGTTTTGTGTTGTTATATGGGACAGATTAGATATATTATTTATGGTTCTGTAATACAGTACATTTATTATTATTTCCAGTTGTGTAATATTGTACTGACGCTATGTTATATATTTCCAGTCATCTCTTCCCTCAGAGGGTTATTAGTGTCAGGATTTCTCTTCCACAGGGACCAGTGGGGTGTGGGGGTCATTGAATATATTCACGGATGAGGTGGACAGATTTGTAATGAGTTGCTTTTTAAAAATTCATTTTTTAAACAATGAGTGCAACAGAGTGACAGAAAAAATGGTGGAAAATGGGCACAGAGAGGAACAAGAGATATTGCCAACATAAATCCAAGCAATACACTGCAAATTTAAAAAAAAAAAATTTTAATAAATGTTTTCATTCCAGGTTTTTCAATAATTTTACAAAACACTCCAAAAAGGAAAATAATACGAAGAAAACAGGGCAATATGCCAACAAAACAAAATAACTTAACCCTCTAAACGATTAACAATTTAACACCCATCTCAAAGCAAAATGGGACATGCGGCCCTTACAAAAAGCAAAAGAAATCAGCCCGCCCCCCTCCTCCTCCTCCACCCCCCCTCCCCCCAGGTTGCTGATACTGCTGACCTCCCCCTAACGTTCCGCCAGAAAGTCAAGGAACGTTGCCACCGCCCGGAGAACCACTGCCAGGACCCTCGCAAGGCAAACTTTATCTTCTCCAACCTAAGAAACCCCGCCATGTCATTGACCCAAGCCTCTACGCTTCGGGGCTTCGCGTCCCTCCACATTAACAAGAGTCTTCTCCGGGCTACCAAGGAGGCAAAGGCCAGAACTCCGGCCTCTTTCGACCCCTGCACTCCCGGAGCATCCGATACCCAAAATATTGCTATCCCCCAGCTCGGTTTGACCCAAGTATCCAAGACCTTGGACATAGCATTTGCGAAGCCCTTCCAAAATTCCGTAAGCGCTGGGCATGTCCAAAACATATGGGCGTGGTTTGCTGGGCTCCCTAAACACCTCATATACCTGTCCTCTACCCAAAAAAACGTACTCATCCTCGCCCCCTGTCATATGCACCACTTTAAGCTGGATCAAGTTGAGCCTGGCGCAAGATGAGGAGGAATTGACCCTGCCCAGGGCATCAGCCCACAGGCCCTCATCCAGCTCCTCACCCAGCTCCTCCTCCCACTTGCCCTTCAGCTCCTCCACCGAGGCTGCCTCCGCCTCCTGCAGCTCCTAGTATATCTCCGATATCTTGCCCTCCCAGACCCACATGCCCGAAACCACCCTGTCCTGTATCCTTTGGGCCGGCAGCAGCGGGAATTCCCCTACCTGCTTTCTCACGAATGCCCGAACCTGCATATACCGAAAGGTATTTCCCGGAGGTAACCCAAATTTCTCCTCCAGCGCCCTCAGACTGGCAAAAGTCACATCGATTAATAAATCCCCCATCCTTTTAATTCCCGCTCGGTGCCAGCTTAGGAAAACACATTGCAGAATTAATTTGGAACAGGATATTTGAGGGACCAGAGTCTCGAGATGAAATGCCAGATCAATTGAACAACCAGTTAACAGGTTAAAATAGTGAGTGGGGAAAGAGGGTAAGATTATATAAAAACAGAGGATAACAATTCAGTTTGTAAAATATTACAAACAGACTAACAGCATATACAAATTAAAATGAATAACACAACATAGATGACATAGAACTCCTATAGTGCAGAAGGCAATTCACCCCTCAAGTCTGCACTGAGCCTCAGAAAGAACACTTCACTGAAGCCCACTCCCCATTCTATCCTCGTAACCCGGTGCATTGATCATGGTCAACCCACCAAACCTACACATCTTGGACACTAAGCGGCAATTTAGTGTGACCAATCCACTTTAGCACAGTGGAACCACCCTTTCGGCAATGGCACCACTCGGTTCTGCCATGATTAACGCTCGGATAATAGAAGAAAGATGATGGATAATAAGCACACGGCACATCTACCATAACTGAGATAAGATAATACGAGTCCCTGGAACACTCGAGGAGAAGAAGAAGACATTCAATCGGTGCTCACAGAATAACAACTCCCTTCAACAGGATAAAAGATAACAAATTCAGACACCAACACCATGATAGGGAAAGAGTCCGGATTAGAGCCTGAGTTAGTCTGAGCTGCAAATCATTGCTCCAATCCTTGCCCTTCGAGGATTTAGCGAAGGCCAAGGCAGTAGTCGGATTATTGAAAGACTTGACGGAGTTGTCAGATACAATTTACAGGGTCACAGAATAAAGCAACATAATTCACTGTACGGTGAGGTGGGAGCCAGGTCCTACCTCACCTGACCCGTCTCCAGGACCCTCTGGTGACCTTTCAAGTTGTGGAAGTGAAAGACTACAGGCCTGGGATGAAAACATACCCCGGCCTCAAAGACAGGATCCGATGCCCTTTCTAATTTGAATCGCTCAGGCTTCACATCCAGCTTGAGAAAACGTGGCAGCCGGTCCTTGAAGAACCTAACGGGAGCCTCACCCTCCACACCTTCTGGCAGGCCGACGACTTGGATGTTCTTTCTCTGACCCTCGGTTCTCCAGGAGTCCACCACACCACTCAGCCAGTATTCCAAGGATTAAATTCTTGCCTCTGCCGAGGAGGCATCTTGCTCAACATTCTGGATTCTCTCCTCGGGATCATCGAATCTCTTCATGGCGTTTCGCAGCGTGGCCTCATGAGCTCACAGATATTGAGTCAGCACACTCAGCCTCTGGTCAATAACACGGAGAATGTCGCTGACATAGATCGGCCAATGATCCCACAGAATAGACGAGCAGGCTCGATGGGCCGAATGGCCAACTGCACTCGTATTTCTTATGAACTCTGCGCCTAGGATAGGAAGCAGTGAGCATGGATCTGTCAATCAGCCTGAATCCGCACCTTCAGGAGAATTGGGAGGGTGGATATTAGATACAGCAGAGTGAGAATGGAGGGAGAGTGTGTGGGACGGAGATTTACAGCTTTGGGGAATGAGAGAGGAAAGAATGTTCTCTAGGAACTAGAATTGTCTGTTCTGAATTTCTATCCTTTACTGACAATTATGTCTTTTGTAAATTGTTTTTACAGGATATTTGAAGAGGAGGAATTACAGACAGAAATCCCACCTCTCGAACTAACAGAGTCTCTCAATTCCTTGGAACTGAATATCACCGGACATTGAATCTAGAAGGAGAAATGTTTGTCTTTTCTGTCGGCTTCAAAAGATTTTAAACATCATTGTGACTGGAAAAGCACCGAGACACACACACCCGAGTGAGAGTGTTCTGGAGCACTGACTGTGGAACGAGCTTTAACCAGTTACACAGCCTGAAAAAACATCGCACCATTCACAGCAGGGAGAGATCGTACACGTGTTCTGTGTGTGGACGAGGTTTCAACTGATCCACAAACCTGGAGAGACACGAGGACACCCGGACCCTGGAGAAACGGTGGAAATGTGGGAACTGTGGGAAGGGGTTCAGGTTTCCATCTGCACTGGAAGCTCATTGGCGCATTCACACTGGGAACAGGCCGTTCACTTGCTCTCAGTGTGAGAAGGGATTCACTCAATCATCTGCCCTGCAGAAACACCAGCGAATTCACACTGGGGAGAGGCCGTTCACCTGCTCTCAGTGTGAGAAGGGATTCATTACTTCATCGAGCCTGCTGTCACATCAGCAAGTTCACACTGGGGAGAAGCCGTTTACCTGCTCTCAGTGTGAGAAGAGATTCACTCGGTCATCCCACCTGCAGACACACCAGCGAGTTCACACTGGGGAGAGGCCATTCACCTGCTCTCAGTGTGAGAAGAGATTCACTCAATCATCCGACTTGCAGAAACACCAGCGAGTTCACACTGGGGAGAGGCCGTTCACCTGCTCTCAGTGTGAGAAGAGATTCACTCAATCATCGAACCTGCAGAAACACCAGCGAACTCACACTGGGGAGAGGCCGTTCACCTGCTCTCAGTGTGAGAAGGGATTTGCTCAGTTATCCAGCCTGCGGACGCATCAGCGAGTTCACACTGAGGAGAAGGCGTTCACCTGCTCTCAGTGTGGGAAGAGATTCACTCGGGCATCCCACCTGCAGACACACCAGCGAGTTCACACTGGGGAAAGGCCGTTCACCTGCTCTCAGTGTGAGAAGAGATTCACTCAGTTATCCAACCTGCGGACGCATCAGCGAGTTCACACAGGGGAGACGCCGTTCACCTGCTTTTAGTGAGAGAAGGGATTCAGATATCCAGACACCCAGCAGGAACATTGGCGAGTTCACACCTGGAAGAGGCCATTCACCTGCTCTGAGCAGGGGAGACATTCAATTATCCGGAGAGACTAGCGAGTTAATTCTGGGGAGAGACCATTCATCTGCTCTCAATGTGGGAAGGGGTTTTGTGATTCATCGTACCTGTTGTGACTCCAACAAGTTCACAATAAATTACAGATGTTGGCTCCGTTGTTATTGTTTCTGCTCTCACTGACATCCAGGACTGCATTTTGTTCATTCTGACATCTGGTGAATGGTGATGATTGGAGGGTTTCTTTCTGCTGGACTGGCCGGTCTAACACCTCTGCCTCCGGTGGGCTGACCATTTTTGAGCCTCGTTGCGATTATCTGGTTCCAAGTTTGACGAGGAGCACAGAATGAAAAGGTGTTTGCACGTTGGAAGATATTTAGTTGGAAAGCAGCCATGTTGCCATGAAGATGGGCTATGGTGGTTACAGGGTTCTTTTGCCTAATTTATCTGGGTGTTTCCCGCAGAACGAAACTGTCATGGTCTGGTAGATTGGGAACTTACAACAACAAAAAACACGGAAAGTGGCAATGCAATTGGATAGGTTAGCTAAGAAGGCATACAACATGCTTGTTCAGCATGGTGGCATAGTGGTTAGCACAATTGTTTCACAGCTCCAGGGTCCCAGGTTCGATTCCCAGCTTGGGTCGCTGTCTGTGCAGAGTCTGTACATTCTCCCCGTGTGTGCGTGGGTTTCCCCCGGGTGCTCCGGTTTCCTCCCGCAGTTGAAAGATGTGCAGATTAGGTGGATTGGCCATGCTAAATTGCCCTTAGTGACCAAAATTGCCCTTAGTGTTGGGTGGGGCTACTGGGTTATGGGGATAGGGTTGAGGTGTGGGCTTAAGTAGGTGCAAGAGCCGGTGCAGAATCGATGGGCCAAATGGCCGCCTTCTGCACTGTAAATTCTATGATTCTATGCTTGTCTTCATTGGTCGGGGCATTGAGTATAAAAATTGGCAAGTCATGCTGCAGCTGTACAGAACTTTAGTTAGGCCACACGTGGAATATTGCCGTCAATTCTGGTCACCACATTACCAAAAGGATGTGGAGGCTTTGGACAGAGTACAGAGGAGGTTTACCAGGATGTTGCCTGGCCTGGAGGGGATTAGCTGTCAGGAGAGGTTGGATAAATTCGGATTCGAAACTCGAGCGACGGAGGTTGAGGGACGACCTGATAAAAGTTTACAAAATTCTGAGTGGCACAGACAGAGTTGATGGTCAGAAGCTTTTCCCAGGTTGGAAAAGTCAATTACCGGGTGACAGAGGTTTAAGGTGCGAGGGGCAAAGATTTTTAAAAACATTTTATTGAGGCATTTATGCTTTTCTTACAATAAGCGATACAAATGTAAACATAGTTCAGTGCGTAAACATCCCTCCATCTCCCACAGCTCACGCCTACTCTAGACACAAAATAGCCTAACACCCCCCTATCCCATCACCCCCCACCCCTTTATTGCCTCTGCTGGCAGTTTAGTTTTCTCTAAAGAAGTCGATAAACGGCTGCCACCTCCGAACGAACCCTAACGTTGATCCTCTCAGGGTGAACTTAATTTTCTCAAGTCTACGAAACCCAGCCATGTCTCTGACCCAAACCCCTGATTTTGGGGGCTTCGAGTCCCTCCATGCTAACAATATCCGTCTCCGGGCTACCAAGGAGACAAAGACCAAGACGTCAGCCTCTCTCGCCCCCTGAACTCCCGGATCTTCCAAAACTCCAAAAATCGCCACCTCTGGACTCGGCGCCACCCTTGTTTTTAGCACAATGGACATGA
Source organism: Scyliorhinus torazame (assembly GCF_047496885.1). NCBI lineage: Eukaryota > Metazoa > Chordata > Chondrichthyes > Carcharhiniformes > Scyliorhinidae > Scyliorhinus > Scyliorhinus torazame. The sequence goes on along the minus strand of NC_092711.1, from coordinate 176,412,464 downwards.
CATCCGCAAATCCCTGCCAGTGTCCCCTAAGCTTCAGGCATGCCCAAAACATGTGGACATGGTTTGCAGGCCCTCTCGCGCACTTCACCCACCTGTCCTCTATCCCAAAAACCTTGCTCATCCGGGACACCGTCATGTGTGTCCGATGAACCACCTTGAATTGTATCAGGCTGAGCCTGGCACATGATGAGGACGTGTTGACTCTGTTCAGAGCATCCTCCCACAGACCCGCCTCTACCTCTCCTCCCAACTCATCTTCCCATTTACGCTTTAGCTCACCTAACTGGGTTTCCTCCCACTCCATAAGTTCTTTGTAAATTTCTGAAACCTCCTTCTCCCCCACCCCCGTTCCAGAAACCACCTTGTCCTGTATCCCCTGTGGCGGTAGAAGGGGAAAGGTCGAAACCTGCCTTCGCGCAAAATCCCTTATCTGCAGATATCGAAACCCATTCCCTCGCGGCAATTCAAACTCCTTCTCCAAATCCTCTAAATGTGGAAAGCTTCCATCAATAAATAGATCCCCTAGCCTCTCAATCCCTGCTCTCTGCCGCCTCTGAAGCCCCCCATCCAGCCTCCCCGGGACAAACCAGTGGTTGCCACAAATTGGAGCCCACACCGATGCTCCCCCCACTCCCGTATGTTTCCGCCACTGCCCCCAAACTCTCAGAGCCGCCACTACCACTGGGTTTGTGAAGTATCGGGCTGGGGAGAACGGCAGAGGGGCCGTTACCAATGCCCCAAACTTGTGCCCTTACATGATTCTGCCCCTACCCACTCCCACACTGACCCTTCCCCCGCTACCCACCTCCTGATCATGGCTATATTTGCCGCCCAGTAGTAGTTACTAAAGTTCGGCAGTGCCCCCCCCCCGGCTCCATTCTAACAGCACCTTCTTTACTCGCGGGGTTTTACCCGCCCACACACAACCAGAAATCACCCTGTTCACCCGCTTAAAAAAGGCCTTTGGTATAAAAATAGGGAGGCACTGGAAAACAAACAGAAATCTCGGGAGGACCGTCATTTTTACGGTCTGTACCCTCCCCGCCAGTGACAACGGGAGCATGTCCCACCTCCGAAAGTCCTCCTCCTTTGTTCATCTAACCGGGTCAAATTTAATTTATGTAACTGCTCCCATCCCCGTGCCACCTGAATTCCCAAGTAACGGAAACTCCCACCATTTTAAACGGCAGCTTCCCAAGTCTCCTCTCCTGCCCGCTCGCCTGGATCACAAAAACCTCGCTCTTACCCATCTTCAATTTGTACCCCGAGAACCGGCCAAATTCCCCTAAGATCCGCAAAATCTCCCCCAACACCCCTAACTGGTCAGAAATGTATAGGAGGAGGTCGCCTGCATATAATGACCCTGTGTTCCACTGCATGGCCTCCATTCCCTCCATTGCTTCTACAATCCCGATCGGGGCTCCCAACCCCTCAACTAACCCTTCCTCCACCTTCGGAAACTCCAACCCTTCCAAAAACTGCCTCATCCCCTCCACCCCAGCTGGGGGTTCCGACTCATACAGCCGACTATAAAACTCCTTAAACACCCCATTCACCCCCGCTGGGTCCAAGATCGTGTTCCCCCGTCTGTCCTTCACTCTTCCTATCTCCCTGGCCACCTCCCTCTTCTTTAGCTGGTGTGCTAGCATCCTACTGGCCTTCTCCCCATACTCATAAACCGCCCCCCTCGCCTTCCTCAGCTGCCCTACCGCCTTCCCTGTGGATAACAGACCAAACTCCATCTGCAGCTTCTGCCGCTCCTTCAGGAACCCTGCCTCCGGGGCTTCAGAATACCTTCTGTCCACCTGGCGTACTTCCCTAACCAGCCTATCTATCTCCACCCACTACACCTTCTTCCCATGAGCCCGTATCAAAATTAGCTTCTCCCTAACCACTGCCTTCAGCGCTTCCCAAACAGCTGCTGCCGAAACCTCCCGTGTCATTTATCTCCAAATAATTCTGGATGGCCTCCCTCACCCACCCGCACACCCCCTCATCCGCCAACAATCCTACATCCAATCTCCAGCGCGGTCGCTGACCCTACTTCTTGCTCACCCGTAGATCCACCCAGTGTGGGGCATGATCCGACACAACAATCGGCAAATACTCGGTATCCACCACTCCCGCCAGCAAAGCCTTGTTCAAAATGAAAAAAATCATCCTGGAGTACACTTTGTGCACGTGGGGAAAAAAGAGAATTCCTTCGTTCTTGGCCGTCCAACACCCACCTCATAAACTTTGCGCCGTCCCAATTTGGTGCGTGAATATTCACTAATACCACCGGCATCCCCTCCAGCTTCCCACTCACCATGATATACCTACCCCCTGATCCGCCACTATATTCCCGACCTCAAATGACACCCGCTTATTAATCAAGATCGCAACCCCCTGAGGGGCAACATGTGGTGCAGTGGTTAGCACTGGGATTGTGGCACTGAGGACCCGGGTTTGAATCCCGGCCCTGGGTCGCTATCCATGTGGGGTTTGCACTTTCTCCCCATGTCTGCGTGGGTTTCACCCCCACAACCCAAAGATGTGCAGGTTTGGTGGATTGGCCACGCTAAACTGCCCCTTAATTGGAGAAAAATGAAATTGGTTACTCTAAATTTATATTTAAAAAAAGATCGCAACCCCCCTAGTTTTCGAGTCTAGCCCCGAATGAAATATCTGCCCGACCCACCCGTTCCTCAGCCTAGTCTGATCCACTACCCTCAGGTGTGTCTCTTGTAACATTGCCATGTCCGCCTTCAACCTCTTCAAATGCGCGAACACACGAGCCCTCTTGACCGGCCCATTCAGCCCTCTCGCATTCCATGTGATCAGCCTGGTCGGGGAGCACCCACCCCCCACCGCCGATCAACCATCACCCTTCTTAGGCCAGCCCACCAACACTCTACTTTCTCAGAAGACTAAGGAAATTTGGCACGTCAGCTACGACTCTCACCAACCTCTACAGATGCACCATAGAATGCATTCTTTCTGGTTGTATCACAGCTTGGTATGGAGCCTGCTCTGCCCAAGACCGCAGGAAACGACACGAGGTCGTGAATGTAGCCCAGTCCATCACACAAACCAGCTTCCCATCCATTGACTCTACAATTTCCGCTGCCTCGGAAAGGCAGCCAGCATAATTAAGGACCCCACGCACCCCGGACATACTCCCTTCCACCTTCTTCCGTCAGGAAAAAGATTCCAAAATTTGAGGTCACGGATCAACCGACTCAAGTGCACTGTGCGCCCTGTCCACCTCCAAGGGTCGAGTAAGCCTTCCCCCAGCAGATCCTCGAACATACGCGCTACATATGCCCCTGCGTCCGAACCCTCAATGCCCTCCGAGAGGCCAACGATCCTCAGGTTCTGCCTGTGTGACCTGTCTCCAGATCCTCCACCTTCTCTTGCAGCCTATTCTGATGGTCCCTCATCAGCTCCACTGCCATCGCGGTTAGCTGGTCCTCTTGCTCAGCCACCGCCTCTTCCACCTTCTGGATCGCCTGTCCCTGGGCTTCCAATCTTTGCCCCACCCGGTCAATCCCCGTCTTAATCGGGTCCAGGTACTCTTGTCTTTGCTTGGCGAAGCTCTGCTGAAGGAATTTCACCAGCTGCTCCATTGACCACTGGGCCGGCAATCCCAGTCCCTGAGCCTCCGCCATGTTTTCCTGTGCAGTCTTCACTCCCTTCTTTGCCCAATAGTCTCCCCTTTCCAGACCACTTCTGATCCACGTCTCCATAAACTGGCAGGGGATTCTTCTCCTCTACCTCACCAGTCTCCAATTTTACCGATCAAATCCCCAATAAGTCGGGAAAAGGTCCCAAAGGTCCACCACGAGCGGGAGCTACCAAATAAGTGACCTCTCACTCCATGGCTGCCACCTGAAGTCATCTTTGCCTTTCTGAAGCAACAAGAAGATGGACGCCTGCCCCATCGTTTGCGGCAAGGCACCACTGTCTATTGCGTCCTTGAACATTAACCATCAAAGGCGCCAGCTTATCCTTAAATCTTTTATAAAATTCAACTGGGAACCCATCTGGCCCCGCAGCCTTCCCTGCCTGTATCCTCCCAATCGCCATCTTCACCTTCTCCACCCTTATCAGCTCCTCCAACCCTGCCCTCTCCACCCCCCTCAACCTCAGGCACTCTAACCCACCCCAAAACTCCATCATCTCCCACTCCTTATACAAGTCCCAATCTGTTATTAATCTGTTCCAGAGCCACCACCAGCTCCTCCATCCTGTCCCAAACTATCTCCCTTGCTGCGGCCTCCCTACGTAGCTGACCTACACTCTGCCTTCCCCCGAGACTCAGACAGCCCCACTACCCTTCTCAGCTGATGCACCTCTTTCCCTGTGGACAATAGGTCAAACCTCGCCTGCAACTCCTTACTCTTTGCCAGGAGCCCCGGGTCCAGGCCCCCCACGTACCTCCCATCCACCTCCAAAATCTCTTCCATCAGTTGTTGGCGTTTCTCCCTCTCCTTCCTATCCACCTTGGCCTGAAACAGGATCACCTCCCCCCTTATGACCGCGTTCGGAGCCTCCCAAACCACCAATGAAATGCTGAGCAGAACCTGAGTTGACACATTTAACCACAATGTCTGAAGAATGGATCTGTGGTTAGAAGAAAGATGTCATTCGACAGTTCGAAGTAGAGTAAATTTGACCTGTGTGGTACACGGGTCAGAAGGAGAATAAGAACCAAGCATCGAAGATTCCGTTTCAGCGACGACCGAGGATCAGCCGGGACAAATGGGTGATGGCTCAGAGAATAGAACAGACCGCCAAGAGGAATGTGGCCAATTCAGTTCAAAGGGGTAATATCTACTTATGTTTGAAGCTCTGACATCACCTCGGTCAGAGTTTCCCCGGTGAGGGGAGCGGCCCCACCCGATGACCCAGCCCCCGCCACCTTCCTTCCTGCAGGACTCACAGCAGCACTCGCTGGCGGACCTTCGCTCGCCCCCTTCTTTCCAGCACCTTTCCTCTGGGACTTCGACATTCGTCAGCCTCCTTATGACGTCCCTCAACAACTCATCTAAAAACTGACCCAAAACTGGGCATAAACATCCAAAAGTCAGAGACTCTGGCAGGAGCCATCTAACATGTGACATCCAACGACATGTTGTCACCGGAAGTCCCCGGAATACCAGCATCAACATATTAACAACAGGCCATTCATCTGCTCTGTCTGTGGACAGAGCTTCTCTCAGTCAGGCAGCCTGCTGGCACTGGGGACAGGACATTGAAAAATGCTCCAGGAGTGGGATGGAATTCAGCCAATCCTCCAGCCTGTTGACACACCAGCGAGTTCAAACTGGGGAGCTGCTGTTTCCATGTTCTCTGTGCGGATAGAGAGTCACTCACTCATCCCACTTCCTGACACACCAGCGACTTCATATTTGACTGCAGGGGTTGGGCTCTGCTGAGGGGAATATTCACTCCATCTGAGCCCCTCAGAATTACACACAACTCAATTCAATCTCCCCTCAGCCTCCTCTGTTCCAACGAGAACAACCCCAGCCTCTCCAATCTTTCCTCATAGTTAAAATTCTCCCTCCTGGGTAACATCATCATAAATCCCCTCTGCAGCCTCTCTCGTGTGATCACATCCTTCCTGTAATGTGGTGATCAGAAATGTCCACAGTGCTCCGGCTGTGGTCTAACTGGTGTTTGATCCAGTTCCAGCACAATCTCCCTGTTCTTATATTCTTGGCCCTCGGCTACCAAAGGAAACTATCCCACCTGCCTTCCTTTTTTTAAATATAAATGTAGAGTAACCAATCATTTTTCTCCAATTAAGGGGCAATTTATTGTGGCCAATCCATCTACCCTGCGCATCTTTGGGTTGTGGGGGCAAAACCCACGCAAACAAGGGTGAATTTCATTTCATTTTCATTTCATTTTTCATTTGCATTTCATTTCATGTGCAAACACCACACGGACAGTGACCCAGAGCTGGGATCAAACCTGGAACATCGGCGCCGTGAGGCAGCAATGCTAATCACTGTGCCATCCTGCTGCCCCTACCTGCCTTCCTAAGCATTGAAGAGAGAGAGAGGCAGCAGAGGGAGAGAGAGGCATTGAAGATAAGAGCACCAGAGACTTCGAGAGGAGAGAGAGAACAGAGAGACAGAGGGCGAGAGAGGCACCAGAGAGAGGAGCGCCAGAGAGTGGGAGAGACCCTAGTCAGTAACAAAAATAAGTAATGAAATTGAGTTCAGACACAGATATGCATGAACTGACACCACTTTATTCACAGATTAACAGAGCAAACATTGTACTTGAATCAATGTTATTCACTTTTGGAATTGAATGAATTAAGGGTCAGATTAATTATATCACCCCCAGTATCAGATAGGTCTGTTTGATACAGAACAGGGTTAAACCCAGTGTCCAATATTACAGGTCTCTGTGGCTGTTGGATGCCTGGTTTCACAGTACAGCTGACAAACCCACAGCTTCAGTTAACTTGTCTCCCCAGGGTCTGTTTCTAAACCCTCATCACAACATATTACTTGGTTAGCTATTGTTTATATCATCATGGTCAGACAGCTCACACAAAGCTCAATCAGAAACTATGGTTCTTTCTACTGATTCCAGCTCCTACAAGGGGTCACAGCATCTCCAGCCCTCAGCTCTGTTACTGGGCTGTCACTGACATGAGCAACAGAGAGACAGCAAGTTTCCTGAGGCTTAAATGGGAAGTTGAAACTTGTAACTCAAGATCAACTGTGTAAGATCTCTGAAAAGATCAGTAACTTCAAAAGGTAAATTCTAAACGAGTTAATTCTGGGGAGAGACCATTCATCTGCTCTCAATGTGGGAAGGGGTTTTGTGATTCATCGTACCTGTTGTGACTCCAACAAGTTCACAATAAATTACAGATGTTGGCTCCGTTGTTATTGTTTCTGCTCTCACTGACATCCAGGACTGCATTTTGTTCATTCTGACATCTGGTGAATGGTGATGATTGGAGGGTTTCTTTCTGCTGGACTGGCCGGTCTAACACCTCTGCCTCCGGTGGGCTGACCATTTTTGAGCCTCGTTGCGATTATCTGGTTCCAAGTTTGACGAGGAGCACAGAATGAAAAGGTGTTTGCACGTTGGAAGATATTTAGTTGGAAAGCAGCCATGTTGCCATGAAGATGGGCTATGGTGGTTACAGGGTTCTTTTGCCTAATTTATCTGGGTGTTTCCCGCAGAACGAAACTGTCATGGTCTGGTAGATTGGGAACTTACAACAACAAAAAACACGGAAAGTGGCAATGCAATTGGATAGGTTAGCTAAGAAGGCATACAACATGCTTGTTCAGCATGGTGGCATAGTGGTTAGCACAATTGTTTCACAGCTCCAGGGTCCCAGGTTCGATTCCCAGCTTGGGTCGCTGTCTGTGCAGAGTCTGTACATTCTCCCCGTGTGTGCGTGGGTTTCCCCCGGGTGCTCCGGTTTCCTCCCGCAGTTGAAAGATGTGCAGATTAGGTGGATTGGCCATGCTAAATTGCCCTTAGTGACCAAAATTGCCCTTAGTGTTGGGTGGGGCTACTGGGTTATGGGGATAGGGTTGAGGTGTGGGCTTAAGTAGGTGCAAGAGCCGGTGCAGAATCGATGGGCCAAATGGCCGCCTTCTGCACTGTAAATTCTATGATTCTATGCTTGTCTTCATTGGTCGGGGCATTGAGTATAAAAATTGGCAAGTCATGCTGCAGCTGTACAGAACTTTAGTTAGGCCACACGTGGAATATTGCCGTCAATTCTGGTCACCACATTACCAAAAGGATGTGGAGGCTTTGGACAGAGTACAGAGGAGGTTTACCAGGATGTTGCCTGGCCTGGAGGGGATTAGCTGTCAGGAGAGGTTGGATAAATTCGGATTCGAAACTCGAGCGACGGAGGTTGAGGGACGACCTGATAAAAGTTTACAAAATTCTGAGTGGCACAGACAGAGTTGATGGTCAGAAGCTTTTCCCAGGTTGGAAAAGTCAATTACCGGGTGACAGAGGTTTAAGGTGCGAGGGGCAAAGATTTTTAAAAACATTTTATTGAGGCATTTATGCTTTTCTTACAATAAGCGATACAAATGTAAACATAGTTCAGTGCGTAAACATCCCTCCATCTCCCACAGCTCACGCCTACTCTAGACACAAAATAGCCTAACACCCCCCTATCCCATCACCCCCCACCCCTTTATTGCCTCTGCTGGCAGTTTAGTTTTCTCTAAAGAAGTCGATAAACGGCTGCCACCTCCGAACGAACCCTAACGTTGCTCCTCTCAGGGTGAACTTAATTTTCTCAAGTCTACGAAACCCAGCCATGTCTCTGACCCAAACCCCTGATTTTGGGGGCTTCGAGTCCCTCCATGCTAACAATATCCGTCTCCGGGCTACCAAGGAGACAAAGACCAAGACGTCAGCCTCTCTCGCCCCCTGAACTCCCGGATCTTCCAAAACTCCAAAAATCGCCACCTCTGGACTCGGCGCCACCCTTGTTTTTAGCACAATGGACATGACATCCGCAAATCCCTGCCAGTGTCCCCTAAGCTTCAGGCATGCCCAAAACATGTGGACATGGTTTGCAGGCCCTCTCGCGCACTTCACCCACCTGTCCTCTATCCCAAAAACCTTGCTCATCCGGGACACCGTCATGTGTGTCCGATGAACCACCTTGAATTGTATCAGGCTGAGCCTGGCACATGATGAGGACGTGTTGACTCTGTTCAGAGCATCCTCCCACAGACCCGCCTCTACCTCTCCTCCCAACTCATCTTCCCATTTACGCTTTAGCTCACCTAACTGGGTTTCCTCCCACTCCATAAGTTCTTTGTAAATTTCTGAAACCTCCTTCTCCCCCACCCCCGTTCCAGAAACCACCTTGTCCTGTATCCCCTGTGGCGGTAGAAGGGGAAAGGTCGAAACCTGCCTTCGCGCAAAATCCCTTATCTGCAGATATCGAAACCCATTCCCTCGCGGCAATTCAAACTCCTTCTCCAAATCCTCTAAATGTGGAAAGCTTCCATCAATAAATAGATCCCCTAGCCTCTCAATCCCTGCTCTCTGCCGCCTCTGAAGCCCCCCATCCAGCCTCCCCGGGACAAACCAGTGGTTGCCACAAATTGGAGCCCACACCGATGCTCCCCCCACTCCCGTATGTTTCCGCCACTGCCCCCAAACTCTCAGAGCCGCCACTACCACTGGGTTTGTGAAGTATCGGGCTGGGGAGAACGGCAGAGGGGCCGTTACCAATGCCCCAAACTTGTGCCCTTACATGATTCTGCCCCTACCCACTCCCACACTGACCCTTCCCCCGCTACCCACCTCCTGATCATGGCTATATTTGCCGCCCAGTAGTAGTTACTAAAGTTCGGCAGTGCCCCCCCCCCGGCTCCATTCTAACAGCACCTTCTTTACTCGCGGGGTTTTACCCGCCCACACACAACCAGAAATCACCCTGTTCACCCGCTTAAAAAAGGCCTTTGGTATAAAAATAGGGAGGCACTGGAAAACAAACAGAAATCTCGGGAGGACCGTCATTTTTACGGTCTGTACCCTCCCCGCCAGTGACAACGGGAGCATGTCCCACCTCCGAAAGTCCTCCTCCTTTGTTCATCTAACCGGGTCAAATTTAATTTATGTAACTGCTCCCATCCCCGTGCCACCTGAATTCCCAAGTAACGGAAACTCCCACCATTTTAAACGGCAGCTTCCCAAGTCTCCTCTCCTGCCCGCTCGCCTGGATCACAAAAACCTCGCTCTTACCCATCTTCAATTTGTACCCCGAGAACCGGCCAAATTCCCCTAAGATCCGCAAAATCTCCCCCAACACCCCTAACTGGTCAGAAATGTATAGGAGGAGGTCGCCTGCATATAATGACCCTGTGTTCCACTGCATGGCCTCCATTCCCTCCATTGCTTCTACAATCCCGATCGGGGCTCCCAACCCCTCAACTAACCCTTCCTCCACCTTCGGAAACTCCAACCCTTCCAAAAACTGCCTCATCCCCTCCACCCCAGCTGGGGGTTCCGACTCATACAGCCGACTATAAAACTCCTTAAACACCCCATTCACCCCCGCTGGGTCCAAGATCGTGTTCCCCCGTCTGTCCTTCACTCTTCCTATCTCCCTGGCCACCTCCCTCTTCTTTAGCTGGTGTGCTAGCATCCTACTGGCCTTCTCCCCATACTCATAAACCGCCCCCCTCGCCTTCCTCAGCTGCCCTACCGCCTTCCCTGTGGATAACAGACCAAACTCCATCTGCAGCTTCTGCCGCTCCTTCAGGAACCCTGCCTCCGGGGCTTCAGAATACCTTCTGTCCACCTGGCGTACTTCCCTAACCAGCCTATCTATCTCCACCCACTACACCTTCTTCCCATGAGCCCGTATCAAAATTAGCTTCTCCCTAACCACTGCCTTCAGCGCTTCCCAAACAGCTGCTGCCGAAACCTCCCGTGTCATTTATCTCCAAATAATTCTGGATGGCCTCCCTCACCCACCCGCACACCCCCTCATCCGCCAACAATCCTACATCCAATCTCCAGCGCGGTCGCTGACCCTACTTCTTGCTCACCCGTAGATCCACCCAGTGTGGGGCATGATCCGACACAACAATCGGCAAATACTCGGTATCCACCACTCCCGCCAGCAAAGCCTTGTTCAAAATGAAAAAAATCATCCTGGAGTACACTTTGTGCACGTGGGGAAAAAAGAGAATTCCTTCGTTCTTGGCCGTCCAACACCCACCTCATAAACTTTGCGCCGTCCCAATTTGGTGCGTGAATATTCACTAATACCACCGGCATCCCCTCCAGCTTCCCACTCACCATGATATACCTACCCCCTGATCCGCCACTATATTCCCGACCTCAAATGACACCCGCTTATTAATCAAGATCGCAACCCCCTGAGGGGCAGCATGTGGTGCAGTGGTTAGCACTGGGATTGTGGCACTGAGGACCCGGGTTTGAATCCCGGCCCTGGGTCGCTATCCATGTGGGGTTTGCACTTTCTCCCCATGTCTGCGTGGGTTTCACCCCCACAACCCAAAGATGTGCAGGTTTGGTGGATTGGCCACGCTAAACTGCCCCTTAATTGGAGAAAAATGAAATTGGTTACTCTAAATTTATATTTAAAAAAAGATCGCAACCCCCCTAGTTTTCGAGTCTAGCCCCGAATGAAATATCTGCCCGACCCACCCGTTCCTCAGCCTAGTCTGATCCACTACCCTCAGGTGTGTCTCTTGTAACATTGCCATGTCCGCCTTCAACCTCTTCAAATGCGCGAACACACGAGCCCTCTTGACCGGCCCATTCAGCCCTCTCGCATTCCATGTGATCAGCCTGGTCGGGGAGCACCCACCCCCCACCGCCGATCAACCATCACCCTTCTTAGGCCAGCCCACCAACACTCTACTTTCTCAGAAGACTAAGGAAATTTGGCACGTCAGCTACGACTCTCACCAACCTCTACAGATGCACCATAGAATGCATTCTTTCTGGTTGTATCACAGCTTGGTATGGAGCCTGCTCTGCCCAAGACCGCAGGAAACGACACGAGGTCGTGAATGTAGCCCAGTCCATCACACAAACCAGCTTCCCATCCATTGACTCTACAATTTCCGCTGCCTCGGAAAGGCAGCCAGCATAATTAAGGACCCCACGCACCCCGGACATACTCCCTTCCACCTTCTTCCGTCAGGAAAAAGATTCCAAAATTTGAGGTCACGGATCAACCGACTCAAGTGCACTGTGCGCCCTGTCCACCTCCAAGGGTCGAGTAAGCCTTCCCCCAGCAGATCCTCGAACATACGCGCTACATATGCCCCTGCGTCCGAACCCTCAATGCCCTCCGAGAGGCCAACGATCCTCAGGTTCTGCCTGTGTGACCTGTCTCCAGATCCTCCACCTTCTCTTGCAGCCTATTCTGATGGTCCCTCATCAGCTCCACTGCCATCGCGGTTAGCTGGTCCTCTTGCTCAGCCACCGCCTCTTCCACCTTCTGGATCGCCTGTCCCTGGGCTTCCAATCTTTGCCCCACCCGGTCAATCCCCGTCTTAATCGGGTCCAGGTACTCTTGTCTTTGCTTGGCGAAGCTCTGCTGAAGGAATTTCACCAGCTGCTCCATTGACCACTGGGCCGGCAATCCCAGTCCCTGAGCCTCCGCCATGTTTTCCTGTGCAGTCTTCACTCCCTTCTTTGCCCAATAGTCTCCCCTTTCCAGACCACTTCTGATCCACGTCTCCATAAACTGGCAGGGGATTCTTCTCCTCTACCTCACCAGTCTCCAATTTTACCGATCAAATCCCCAATAAGTCGGGAAAAGGTCCCAAAGGTCCACCACGAGCGGGAGCTACCAAATAAGTGACCTCTCACTCCATGGCTGCCACCTGAAGTCATCTTTGCCTTTCTGAAGCAACAAGAAGATGGACGCCTGCCCCATCGTTTGCGGCAAGGCACCACTGTCTATTGCGTCCTTGAACATTAACCATCAAAGGCGCCAGCTTATCCTTAAATCTTTTATAAAATTCAACTGGGAACCCATCTGGCCCCGCAGCCTTCCCTGCCTGTATCCTCCCAATCGCCATCTTCACCTTCTCCACCCTTATCAGCTCCTCCAACCCTGCCCTCTCCACCCCCCTCAACCTCAGGCACTCTAACCCACCCCAAAACTCCATCATCTCCCACTCCTTATACAAGTCCCGATCTGTTATTAATCTGTTCCAGAGCCACCACCAGCTCCTCCATCCTGTCCCAAACTATCTCCCTTGCTGCGGCCTCCCTACGTAGCTGACCTACACTCTGCCTTCCCCCGAGACTCAGACAGCCCCACTACCCTTCTCAGCTGATGCACCTCTTTCCCTGTGGACAATAGGTCAAACCTCGCCTGCAACTCCTTACTCTTTGCCAGGAGCCCCGGGTCCAGGCCCCCCACGTACCTCCCATCCACCTCCAAAATCTCTTCCATCAGTTGTTGGCGTTTCTCCCTCTCCTTCCTATCCACCTTGGCCTGAAACAGGATCACCTCCCCCCTTATGACCGCGTTCGGAGCCTCCCAAACCACCAATGAAATGCTGAGCAGAACCTGAGTTGACACATTTAACCACAATGTCTGAAGAATGGATCTGTGGTTAGAAGAAAGATGTCATTCGACAGTTCGAAGTAGAGTAAATTTGACCTGTGTGGTACACGGGTCAGAAGGAGAATAAGAACCAAGCATCGAAGATTCCGTTTCAGCGACGACCGAGGATCAGCCGGGACAAATGGGTGATGGCTCAGAGAATAGAACAGACCGCCAAGAGGAATGTGGCCAATTCAGTTCAAAGGGGTAATATCTACTTATGTTTGAAGCTCTGACATCACCTCGGTCAGAGTTTCCCCGGTGAGGGGAGCGGCCCCACCCGATGACCCAGCCCCCGCCACCTTCCTTCCTGCAGGACTCACAGCAGCACTCGCTGGCGGACCTTCGCTCGCCCCCTTCTTTCCAGCACCTTTCCTCTGGGACTTCGACATTCGTCAGCCTCCTTATGACGTCCCTCAACAACTCATCTAAAAACTGACCCAAAACTGGGCATAAACATCCAAAAGTCAGAGACTCTGGCAGGAGCCATCTAACATGTGACATCCAACGACATGTTGTCACCGGAAGTCCCCGGAATACCAGCATCAACATATTAACAACAGGCCATTCATCTGCTCTGTCTGTGGACAGAGCTTCTCTCAGTCAGGCAGCCTGCTGGCACTGGGGACAGGACATTGAAAAATGCTCCAGGAGTGGGATGGAATTCAGCCAATCCTCCAGCCTGTTGACACACCAGCGAGTTCAAACTGGGGAGCTGCTGTTTCCATGTTCTCTGTGCGGATAGAGAGTCACTCACTCATCCCACTTCCTGACACACCAGCGACTTCATATTTGACTGCAGGGGTTGGGCTCTGCTGAGGGGAATATTCACTCCATCTGAGCCCCTCAGAATTACACACAACTCAATTCAATCTCCCCTCAGCCTCCTCTGTTCCAACGAGAACAACCCCAGCCTCTCCAATCTTTCCTCATAGTTAAAATTCTCCCTCCTGGGTAACATCATCATAAATCCCCTCTGCAGCCTCTCTCGTGTGATCACATCCTTCCTGTAATGTGGTGATCAGAAATGTCCACAGTGCTCCGGCTGTGGTCTAACTGGTGTTTGATCCAGTTCCAGCACAATCTCCCTGTTCTTATATTCTTGGCCCTCGGCTACCAAAGGAAACTATCCCACCTGCCTTCCTTTTTTTAAATATAAATGTAGAGTAACCAATCATTTTTCTCCAATTAAGGGGCAATTTATTGTGGCCAATCCATCTACCCTGCGCATCTTTGGGTTGTGGGGGCAAAACCCACGCAAACAAGGGTGAATTTCATTTCATTTTCATTTCATTTTTCATTTGCATTTCATTTCATGTGCAAACACCACACGGACAGTGACCCAGAGCTGGGATCAAACCTGGAACATCGGCGCCGTGAGGCAGCAATGCTAATCACTGTGCCATCCTGCTGCCCCTACCTGCCTTCCTAAGCATTGAAGAGAGAGAGAGGCAGCAGAGGGAGAGAGAGGCATTGAAGATAAGAGCACCAGAGACTTCGAGAGGAGAGAGAGAACAGAGAGACAGAGGGCGAGAGAGGCACCAGAGAGAGGAGCGCCAGAGAGTGGGAGAGACCCTAGTCAGTAACAAAAATAAGTAATGAAATTGAGTTCAGACACAGATATGCATGAACTGACACCACTTTATTCACAGATTAACAGAGCAAACATTGTACTTGAATCAATGTTATTCACTTTTGGAATTGAATGAATTAAGGGTCAGATTAATTATATCACCCCCAGTATCAGATAGGTCTGTTTGATACAGAACAGGGTTAAACCCAGTGTCCAATATTACAGGTCTCTGTGGCTGTTGGATGCCTGGTTTCACAGTACAGCTGACAAACCCACAGCTTCAGTTAACTTGTCTCCCCAGGGTCTGTTTCTAAACCCTCATCACAACATATTACTTGGTTAGCTATTGTTTATATCATCATGGTCAGACAGCTCACACAAAGCTCAATCAGAAACTATGGTTCTTTCTACTGATTCCAGCTCCTACAAGGGGTCACAGCATCTCCAGCCCTCAGCTCTGTTACTGGGCTGTCACTGACATGAGCAACAGAGAGACAGCAAGTTTCCTGAGGCTTAAATGGGAAGTTGAAACTTGTAACTCAAGATCAACTGTGTAAGATCTCTGAAAAGATCAGTAACTTCAAAAGGTAAATTCTAAACCCAGTGAACAAACTAAAGAATCATAAGACAAAAACTTCAAGTTTATGACTTTTACTGCAACATACAAACTAGAAGCAACAATGCCTAAACACTATTTTTATAGGGAATTTATCGCTTCAACTATAAACAGAACGTTGCCCTTTTACTTTTAAGACAATCAAAAATCACACTCCATGGTTACGTCGCTGAAGTTGTCACTCAATTCTCCTGGAACCTGCCCAATGTGATTCTTCGTTCCTGTGTTTACTTCCATTCTATTCCTTTGCCTGACTGGCAATCCTTAACTCCAGAAGTGTCTTTTGCAGTGTTGGTTCTCCTGATGATATTCAGGTCCTGATAAATAATAATAATAATCACCCGGAGGAAACCCATGCAGACACGAGGAAAACGTGCAGACTCCGCACTGTGACCCAAGCCGGGAATCAAACCTGACACCCTGGAGCTGTGAATCAACAGTGCTAACCACCGTGCCACCATGCTGCCCACAACCAAGTGACTCTTCCAAATCCTGAAGTCTTTTTTTTTCGGTAAATCATCTAATATCCTGTAAAACAAATGGAAATTAAGAACAGACAATTCTAGTTCCTATGAAACATTCTTTCCTCTCTCATTCCTCAAAAGCTGTAAATCGCCATCCAACACACTTTCTCCATTCTCACTCTGCTGTAATATTCATCCTCCCAATTCTCTAAAGGTGCTGATTCAGTCTGACTGACAGATCCCTGCTCCCCGTCTTGGAGAGGCCTGAAAATCTCCATGCAGACTGCCAGACAGAAATATGTCTATGTTACTGAACTCAAAATGTGTGCAACATACAGACGGGATTCACTTCCTTTCTCTTCAGTTGCTGCAAGTCACCAATGTCCCCTCAGAATGAGAAAATAAATGGAAAGATAAAGTAGACTTGGAGCGGCTGCTGCCTCTTGTGGGGCATTCCAGAAGGAGTGGTAATAGTCTTACGATAAGAGGTAGCAAATTCAAAACAGAGTTGAGGAGAAGCTGCTTCTTCAAAGGGCTGTGAATCTGTGGAATTCACTACCCCAGAGTGCGGTGGAGCTGGGACAGTAAGTAAATTTAGGGAGAAGTTAGACAGATTTTTAATTGGGTTGAAGGGTTCTGAAGAACTCTCAGGACAGTGGAGATAAGGCCAGGATGAAATCAGCAATGATCAAATGGCGGAGCAGACTCGATGGGCCAAATGGCCTAATTCTGCTCCTATATCTTATGACCTTATGAAAGCGGCAGACATTGATTTGCTCCCAGATGTTGCCCAGAGGAGGAAGTTTTAGTCTGAAACTCATTGTCCAACCTCCACATTGTGACATCACAAAGGAGCTCGTCCTCTAATTCAACCAAAAGGAATAAATCCGTTCCGCAGTGACGTCACTGCATTTGAGTGCACCCGCCCGGCGCGCGGATACAGGAGCCCCGCCCCCGTACATTTTTCTCCCCTCCCCGACCCACCCTCAAGACAAGGTTTCCAGGCAACCGGCTGACAGTTCCGGTTATCGATGACTCCCTCTCTCCCGACCCGGGACTGCGCATGGTCTCAGGGAGAGGGGACTCTACGCATGTGCAGAGGGAGCTCACCTCCGGTGACACTGCTGAGTTGTGACCAATAGGAAGGTTGGAGGACCGGAAGGACCCTGCTCCTCCGCCAATCAGAGCTCCCACATTGTCTCAATGCGGAAGCTGGACATGGAGGTTTCTGCCGAGCAAAGCTGTTGTTCCTCCAACCCTGAATGAGCTTGAGCTTCACACAGACTCCTGTCTGCAACATCTGTGAGTAAAATACTTTCCTTTCTCTTCTCATTCTGACCTTCAATTGGTGACTTGCAATAACTGTAGAGAAAGGAAGTGAATTCAGGGAGGGTGCAGACTCTGGAAAGCTTGGCCCAGGTCTCTCTCGCTCTCTCTCAAAGACATTGACATCCTTTGCTCCCTCAGCTTGACACATTTATTTGTCTGGCTAAAAGGATGGTCTCTTTCCCAATGTTCACAATTAAAGGGCTGGTTTCCCCAGGAGATGGCTGACATTTAAGCGGACAGTAAACAGGACATATTCAACCCAGCCAATTCCTTCCCTATCAGTTTATTTCCATCATCAGCAAACTGACGGAAGGAGTCATCAACAGTGCAATCAAATAGCACTTTACTGAGCAATAACCTGTTCGTAGACGCTCAGTTTGGGTTCCGCCAGGGTCACTCAGCTCCTGACCTCATTACAGCTTTCAAACATGGATGAAAGAGCTGAATGCCAGAGGTGAGGTGAGAGTGACTGCCCTTGGTATCAAGGCAGCATTTGACCGAGTATGACATCAAGGAGCCCCAGCTAAACTGGAGTCAATGGGAATTGGGGAAAACTCTCTGTTGGTTGGAGTCATACCTGGCACAAAGGAAGATGGTTGCGGTGGTTGGAGGTCAATCATCTCAGTTCCAGGAGTTCCTCAGGGCACATTCCCAGACCCAACCATCTTTAGCTGCTTCATCAATGACCTCCCTTCCATCATAAGGTGAGAAGTGGGGATTTTTGCGAATGACTGCACAATGTTCAGCACAGTTCGCGACAAGGTGACTGAACAGGTAGACGAGGGTAGAGCAGTTGATGTGGTGTATATGGATTTCAGCAAAGCGTTTGATAAGGTTCCCCACGGTAGGCTATTGCAAAAAATACGGAGGCTGGGGATTGAGGGTGATTTAGAGATGTGGATCAGACATTGGCTAGCTGAAAGAAGACAGAGGGTGGTGGTTGATGGGAAATGTTCAGAATGGAGTACAGTCACAAGTGGAGTACCACAAGGATCTGTTCTGGGGCCGTTGCTGTTTGTCATTTTTATCAATGACCTGGAGGAAGGCGCAGAAGGGTGGGTGAGTAAATTTGCAGACGATACTAAAGTCGGTGGTGTTGTCGATAGTGTGGAAGGATGTAGCAGGTTACAGAGGGATATAGATAAGCTGCAGAGCTCGGCTGAGAGGTGACAAATGGAGTTTAATGTAGAAAAGTGTGAGGTGATTCACTTTGGAAGGAATAACAGGAATGCGGAATATTTGGCTAATGGTAAAGTTCTTGAAAGTGTGGATGAGCAGAGGGATCTAGGTGTCCATGTACATAGATCCCTGAAAGTTGCCACCCAGGTTGATAGGGTTGTGAAGAAGGCCTATGGAGTGTTGGCCTTTATTGGTAGAGGGATTGAGTTCCGGTGTCGGGAGGTCATGTTGCAGCTGTACAGAACTCTGGTACGGCCGCATTTGGAGTATTGCGTACAGTTCTGGTCACCGCATTATAGGAAGGACGTGGAGGCTTTGGAGCGGGTGCAGAGGAGATTTACCAGGATGTTGCCTGGTATGGAGGGAAAATCTTATGAGGAAAGGCTGATGGACTTGAGGTTGTTTTCGTTGGAGAGAAGAAGGTTAAGGGGAGACTTAATAGAGGCATACAAAATGATCAGGGGGTTGGATAGGGTGGACAGTGAGAGCCTTCTCCCGCGGATGGATATGGCTGGCATGAGGGGACATAACTTTAAACTGAGGGATAATAGATATAGGACAGAGGTCAGAGGTAGGTTCTTTACGCAAAGAGTAGTGAGGCCGTGGAATGCCCTACCTGCTACAGTAGTGAACTCGCCAACATTGAGGGCATTTAAAAGTTTATTGGATAAACATATGGATGATAATGGCATAGTGTAGGTTAGATGGCTTTTGTTTCGGTGCAACATCGTGGGCCGAAGGGCCTGTACTGCGCTGTATTGTTCTATGTTCTAACTCAGATAATGAAGCAGTCCAAGTCCAAATGCAGCAAGACCGGGACAGTATCCAGATGTGGGCTGATAAGTGGCAAGTTACATTTGTGCTATACAAGTGTCAGGCAATGACCATCTTCTACAAAGGAGAATTTAACCACCGCCCCTTGACATTCAGTAGCATTACCATCACTGAATCCCCACAACCAAGATCCTGAGGGTTACCATTGATCAGAAACGGAACTGGACCAGTCATATTAATACGGTGGCCACCAGGGCAGGTCAAAGACTACAGCGAGTAACGCACCTCCTGACCCCCAAAGCCAGTCCCCAAACCATAACAAGGCACAAGTCAGGCGTGTAATAGAATAATCACCACTTGCCTGGTTGAGTGCAGCTCCAACAACACTCAAGATGCTGCTCTACACCATCCAGAACAAAGCAGCCTGCTTGACTGCTCCCCATTCCACAAATATTCGCCACTGGAAAACTGTGGCAGCCGTGTATACCATCTATAATGTGCACTGCAGTAACTCACCAAGGTTCCTCTGACAGCACCTTCCAAACCCACAACCACTACTATCTAGAAGGACAGGAGCAACAGATACCTGGGAACCCCACGACCTGGAGGTTCGCCTCCAAGTCATTCACCAGACGGACTTGGAAATATATCGCCCTTCCTTCATTGTTGCTGGGGCGACATCCTGGAACTCCTTCCCTGACAGCACAGGAGATGTACCTACAACTCAAGGACTGCAGCGGTTCAAGAAGGCAACTCATCACCACCTTCTGAAGGGTAACTAGGGATAGCCAATAAATGCTGGCTGAACCAGCGACTCCCACATCCCGTAAATGAATTTTTAATTTTTTTATATTGGACAGAGATATATCTAGTGTTATATGGAATGTATTAGATATATTATTGATGGTTCTGTCATAAAATACATGTATTATTATTTCTATTTGTGTAATATAGTGCTGTACCTACATTATATATTTCCAATCATACAGTCATTGCAGCACTGACAGAATCCATTTGGTAACTCAAGTCAATGCTGACTCTCTGTACAGCAATCCAGTCAGTCCCATTCCCCCTCGATATCCCTGTTCACCTGATAGTTTATTTTCTTCATATTTTATTTTGAATTATTGATCATCTCGACTTCCACAACCCTTGTGGGTAGTGGGTTCCTGTTCATGACCACTCCATGACTAAATAAAATTCTTCCTCAGGATCTCCCTATCTCTAATCAGTAAATGTATTTAGATAGAGAGTCTCTACTCTTGTACGGGTTGTAATGAGTTTAGATTTGTTGATCAGCATCAATCAGCACCTTCATAAGAATTGGGAGGGGAAGGAAGTGAATCCAGTCTGTACATTACACACATTTATCGTCCAGTAACATAGACATATATCTGTCTGGCAGCCTCTGTGTCCAGGACAGGAAGCAGTGAGCATGGATGTGTCAATCAGCCCGATTCAGTGTCTTCAGGAGAATTGGGAGGGGGAATATTAGATACAGCAGAGTGAGAATGGAGGGAGAGTGTGTGGAATGGAGATTTAGGGAATTTGAGGGAAAGAGAGAGAGCAAACAATGTTCGATAGAAACTAGAATTGTCTGTTCTGAATTTCTAGCCTGTACTGACAGTGATGACTTTTGTCAAATCTTCTTGCAGGAAGTTAGAATAAGAGGGGCTTGAGGCCGATATCTCAAACTAAATATCACGTCAAGAACTGACTAAGTCACACAATTCTTGGGAACCGAATATCATCGGTCTTGAATCTAGAAGGAGAAATGTTTGTCTATTCTGTCTGCTTCAAAAGATTTTAAACATCAGTGTGACTGGAAAAGCACTGAGACACACACACACACGTGTGAGACTGTTACAGAGCACTGACTGTGGAAAGAGCTTTAACCAGTGACACAGCCTGAAAAAACATCACACAATTCACATCAGGGAGTGACTGTACACGTGTTCTGTGTGTGGACGAAGCTTCAACTGATCGTCCAACGTGGTGAGACGCAAGATCACCCGGACCATGGAGAAACCATGGAACTGTGAAGACTGTGGGCAGCGATTCAAAGGCCCGTTCGGGCTGGAAAGGCATCAACGCAGTCACATTGGAGAGAAGCCGTTCACCTGTTCTGTATGTGGGAAGGGATTCACAGCCCCACATGAGCTGGAAAGGCATGAACGGAGTCACACTGGAGAGAAGCCATTCACCTGCTCCCAGTGTGGAAAAGGATTCACTGACATTGGCAACCTGCGGAGACACGAACGAGTTCACACTGGAGAGAGGCCATTCACCTGCTTGGACTGTGGGAAGGAATTCACTCGGTTATCCCACCTACAGAGACACCATCGAGTTCACACTGGGGAGAGTCCATTCACCTGCTCGGTGTGTGGGAAGGGATTCACTCAGTTACCCAACCTGCTGGTCCACCATCGGGTTCACACCGGGGAGAGGCCATTCACCTGCACTGTGTGTGATAAGGGATTCACTCGGTTAGCCCACCTGCAGACACACCAGCGAGTTCATACTGGGGAGAGGCCATTCACCTGCACTGTGTGTGGGAAGGGATTCAGTCAATTATCCAGCCTGCTGAGCCACAATGTCACTCACACCAGTGAGAGACCCTTTAAATGCTCCGACTGTGGGAGTGGGTTTAAAAGCTCTCAGGTACTGATGATCCACCAGCGCATTCACACTGAGGAGAGACCGTTCAGCTGCTCTCACTGTACAAAGAGTTTTAGAACCTCATCAAATCTGATGAAACACAAGCGAGGTCACACCTAACAATGAAGCAGAATACCCGGAGGCCTTGTTCATTGTGGCCGTGGACTTTAACCAGGCCAACCTCAAGAGTGTACTGCCAAAATTCCACCAACACATCTCCTGTCCCGACAGGGCCCCCAACATCCTTGACCACTGCCACACAAACATCAAGGGCGCCATCCATCCATCCCCCAACCACACTTCAGAAAATCGGACCACAAGACGGTGCTCCTTCTCCCGGCATACAAGCAGAAACATAACGGGAGAATCCGATTAAGAAGGTCGTGCAATGCTGGTCTGCGGCAACGGAAGAGCTCCTGCGTGTCTGCTTGGAGTCAGTGGACTGGTCCATATTCAAGAACTCAGCAGCCAACCTAAACGGGTATGCCAGCACCATCACAGACTTCATCAGCAAGTGGGTAGAAGATTGCGTGAAGAAGGTAGTACGTACGTTACCCAACCAGAAACCATGGTTTAATCGGGAGATTCACTCCCTGCTGAAGGCCACATCTGAGGAGTTCAAGACAGGTGACCCTGACCTTTCCAAGAAATCTAGGTGCGACCTCTGCAAAGCGAACAGGGTCATCAAAAGACAATACCAGACTAATTCATTGCATTCTATGTTCACTTCAGGAAACCAACAAACCTTTGTCAACTGCCCCAGCAGCCTTGGGCACACCCATACCCACCGTCACAGCCTCCAAAGTCAGATTGGCCTTCTTGAAAGTGAACCCTCGGTAAGCGGTGGGTCCTGACAGGATCCCTGGTCGAGCAGCCAGGTCCTGCACGGACCAATTGGCGGATGTGTTTCCGGACATCCTCAATCTCTCCCTACTCCGTTTCAAGGTTCCCACCTGCTTCAAAAAGACCACCATCCATACCGGTGCCAAAGGAGAACCAGGCAACATGCCTCAACGACTACCATCCGGTGGCCTTGACATCGATCATTATGATGTGCGTCGAGAGTTTGGCCATGAGACACATCAACACCAGACTCCCAGAGTGCCTTAATCCACTGCAATTTGCATACCACCGCAACTGGTCCACCGCAGACGCCATGGCACTACCTGTCCACCGCAGATGCCACCGCCATCTCCCTGGCCCTACACTCATTCCTGGAGCATCTCGACAACAAGGACTCCTATGTCAGACTCCTATTCATTAACTACAGCTTCGCCTTCAACAGCATAATCCCAGCCAAGCTCGTATCAAAACTCCAAAACTTAGGACTTGGCTCCTCCCCCTGCAACGGGATCATCGACTTCCTGACCCACAGATGACAATCAGTAAGGATAAGCAACAATGCCTCCTTCGCGATAGTCCTCAATACCGGTGCTCCACTAGGCTGCGTACTTAGCTCCCTACTATACACCCTGTGTGGCAAAATGTGGCTCAACCTCCACCTACGTGTTTGCTGATGACACAACCGTATTGGATCGGATCTCAATCAACAACGAGTCAGAGTACAGGAGGGAGATAGAGAACCTAATGGTGTAACGACAACAGTGTCAGCAAAACTAAGGAGCTGGTCATTTACTTCAAAAAGCAAAACATCGTACATACCCTTGTCTGCATCAATGGGGCCGAGGGGGAGATGGTTGACAGCTTCAAATTCCTAGGTGTGCACATCACCAACAATCTGTCCTGGTCCACCCACGTCGATACTACCACCAAGAAAGCACAACAGCACCTATACTTTCTCAGGAAACTAAGGAAATTCAGCATGTCCACATTGAATCTTACCAATTATTACAGATACACCATAGAAAGCATCCTATCTGGCTGCAACACAGCCTGGCATGGCAACTGCTCGGCCCAAGACCGTAAGAAACTGCAGAGAGTCGTGAACACAGCCCAGTCCATCACACGAACCTGCTTCCCATCCATTGACTCTGTCATGGCTGATATGTTCCCAGTGCCCCGTTCTATCCCTGCAGCCCCGCAGTTTAGTTCCCTCAAATGCCGATCCAATTTCCATTTGAAATCCTGCATTGTCTTCATTTCCACACAACACCTGCCCCTCACAGGCAGTGAGTTCCAGGTCATTACCATTCGCCGCATCAAAATATTCCCCGCCCCTCCAACTCGATTTTCAAATTTGCTGATGAGACCCCCATAGTGGGTCGGATCTCAAACAATGACGAGATAGAGTACAGGAATGGTACAGAGAATCTGGTGAACTGGTGCGACGACAATAATCTCTCCCTCAATGTAAACAAAATGAAGGAGATTGTCATCGACATCAGGAAACGTAGTGGAGAACATGCCCCTCTACATCAATGGGAACGAAGTAGAAAGGGTCGAGAGCTTCAAGTTTTTAGGTTTGCAGATCACCAACAACCTGTCCTGGTCCCCCCCATGCTGACACTATAGTTAAGAAAGCCCACCAACGACTCTACTTTCTCAGAAGATTAAGGGAATTTGGCATGTCAGCTACGACTCTCAACAACTTTTACAGATGCACCATAGAAAGCATTCTTTCTGTTTGTATCACAGCTTGGTATGGATCCTGCTCTGCCCAAGACCACAGGAAATTACAAAAGGTCGTGAATGTAGCCCAATCCATCACGCAAATCAGCCTCCCATCCATTGACTCTGTCTAGAATTCCTGCTGTCTCGGAAAGGCAGCCAAGATAATTAAGGACCCCACACACCTCGGACATACTTTCTTCCACCTTCTTCCGTCAGGAAAAAGATACAAAAGTTTGAGGTCACGTACCAACCGACTCAAGAACAGCTTCTTCCATACTGCCATCAGACTTTTGAATGGACCTAGCTCGTATTAAGTTGATACTTTCTCTACACCCTAGCTCTGACTGTAACATTATATTCTGCAGTCTCTCCATCCTTCTCTATATATGGTATGCATTGTTTGTACTGCATGCAAGAAGCAATACTTTTCACTGTACACCAATACATGTGACAATAAATCAAATCAAATAAACCTAGCATAATCTTGTCCACTTCTCTCAAATCTCCCCTCGACCTCCTTTGCTCCGAGGTGAACAATCCCAGCCTGACATGAACAAACAAACAGAATATGTTAATACCTGAGATCGAACGGGAATGTTTAATTTCTGTTTGAAAGATACTGGGAATATTGTCCTGGACAATAAATGATTGGAATGTTTACTTGGGTGTGGGTGAATGGAATATATCAATCTGGTATCCTCCTACGTTCTAGTGGAAGTCTGGAATGTGCAGACGGGATGAAAAAGTTGATCACTTTCTCTTGGAAATATTGACATGCTTTTTAAAAAACAAAATAGAGGACCCAATTATTTTTTTCCAATAAAGGGGCAATTTAGCGTGGCCAATCCAGCTGCCCATCCTTTGGGTTGTGGGGGTGAGACCGACGCAGACACGGGGAGAATGTGCAAACTCCTCACAGACAGTGACCTGGGGCCGGGATCGAGCCCGGGTCCTCGGCGTCTTAAGGTAGCAGTGGTGACCACCGTGCCACCCAGATATATTTACACCCTGGCCCATGAACTTTATTTTAAAGAAATCCACATTTGAAAGCCCGGCCACAACATAAAATATCAGTACATGACGACCAGACAGGGTTTGTTAAAGGGAGACAATTGAATGCCAATATACGAAGGTTGCTGGGGGTGATGATGATGCCCCCACCGGAGGGGGAGACGGAGATAGTGGTGGCGATGGATGCAGAGAAGGCATTCGATAGAGTGGAGTGGGACGATTTATGGGAGGTGCTAAAGAGATTTGGGTTTAGAGAGGGGTTCATTAGATGGGGTTGTCTCCTGTACGGGGCCCCGGTGGCAAGCGTTGTTACAAATAGGCAACGATCGGATTACTTCCGATTACATAGGGGTACAAGACAGGGGTGCCCCCTGTCCCCGTTACTGTTCGCGCTGGCAATCGATCCATTGGCCATAGCGCTGAGGGACTCTAAGAAGTGGGGGGGGGGGGGGGTGCTCAGAGGGGGAGAGGAACATTGTGTGTCATTATATGCAGACAATTTGCTGCTATATGTGGCGGACCCAGTAGAGGGGATGCCAGAGGTAATGCAGACACTCAGGGAGTTTGGAGAGTTCTCGGGATATAAATTAAATATGGGAAAGAGCAAACTTTTTGTAATGCACCCCGGGGAACAGGGCAGGGGGATAGATGATCTGCCGCTGAGGAGAGTAGCAAGGAATTTTCGATACCTAGGGATTCAGGTGGCCAGGAACTGGGGAACCCTGCATAAACTTAACTTGACGCGACTGGTAGAGCAGATGGAGGAGGACTTTAAGAGGTGGGATATGGTGCCCCTGTCATTGGCGGGCAGGGTACAGGCGGTTAAAATGGTGGTCCTCCCGAGGTTTCTTTTCGTGTTTCAGTGCCTCCCCATCCTGATTACAAAGGCCTTTTTCAAAAAAGTAGACAGGAGCATTATGTGCTTTGTGTCGGCTGGAAAGACCCCGAGGGTAAAGAGGGGGTTCCTGCAGCGCAGTAGGGACAGAGGGAGACTGGCACTGCCGAGTCTGAGTGACTACTATTGGGCCGCCAATGTGTCTATGGTTTGTAAGTGGATGAGGGAAGAAGAAGGGGCGGCGTGGAAAAGGCTGGAGATGGCGTCCTGTAAGGGAACAAGTCTAAAAGCGCTGGCGACGGCGCCGTTACCATTCTCCCCGAAAAGATACACCACAAACCCAGTGGTGGTGGCGACTTTGAAGATCTGGGGCAGTGGAGACGACACAGGGGAGTGACGGGTGCCTCGGTGTGGTCCCCGATAAGGAACAACCACAGGTTCGTCCCGGGGAGGATAGATGGGGGATTTCAATCTTGGCAGCGAGCAGGAATTAGGAAGTTGAAGGACTTGTTCGTGGACGGGACATTTGCGAGTTTGGGAGCATTGGTAGAAAAATACAAGTTGCCACCAGGGAATGCTTTCCGATATATGCAAGTGAGGGCATTTACGAGGCAACAGGTGAGGGAATCTCCGCAGCTCCCGACGCAAGGGATCCAGGATAGAGTGATTTTGGGGGCATGGGTTGGTGAAGGTAAAGTGTCCGAAATATACAGGGAGATGAGAGACGAGGGGGAGACGATGACGGAGGAGCTGAAGGGAAAATAGGAAGAGGAGCTGGGGGAAGAGATTGAGGAAGGGCTGTGGGCAGATGCCCTAAGCAGGGTAAATTCCTCGTCCTCTTGTGCCAGGCTTAGCCTGATCCAATTCAAGGTGCTACACAGGGCGCATATGACGGGAGCAAGACTGAGCAGGTTTTTTGGGGTGGAGGATAGGTGTGGGAGGTGCTCGGGAAGCTCGACGAACCACACCCACATGTTCTGGTCATGTCCGGCACTGCATGAGTTCTGGGTGGGTGTGGCAAGAGTGATCTCAAAGGTGGTGGGGGTCCGGGTCAAACCAGGTTAGCTATATTTGGGGTTGCAGAAGAACCGGGAGTGCAGGAGGCGAAAGAGGCCGACGTTTTGGCCTTTGCGTCCCTAGTAGCCCGGCGAAGGATTCTACTTATGTGGAAAGAAGCGAAACCCCCGGGCGTGGAGGCCTGGATAAACGACATGGCAGGGTTCATAAGACTGGAACGAATAAAATATGCACTAAGAGGATCGGCTCAGGGGTTCACCAGGCGGTGGCAACCGTTCCTTGACTATCTCGCGGAGCGATAATGGAAAACAGGAATGACAGCAGCAGCAACCCAGGGGGGAAGGTGGGGGGGTTATTTACACAGTGTTTATTCTGTGTTTTGTTTTTTGTTCTTTTTCTTTTTATGCTAGTTGTTTATATTTACTTCTTCTGTATTATTTTTTCCTCATTTGTTGTTAGTTTAATATATTATTTAAATAACGATCAATGTATATTTTATCACTACGTTGTAAAAATGGAAAATTTTTGATTGAAAAACTTTAATAAAATATATATTTTTTTGAAACATAAAATATCAGCATAACAGGGCAGATAAGAAAGACAGACACTCACTTTGATCTTTTCATCAGAGCATCTGAGAGTTAAGAATATGTGACATGATTTTGGGATACCGGTGTGGGTGTGCAGTTGTGATTTGTTACATGTGAAAAACACAAGCCTAAATTCACGGTGAAATGGACTGAAGACCGGGTCCCAAACGCACACAGCTACTGGAGACACAGCAGGAGATGAAATGGTTAATGTGGCCAGGATATTGAGACACCATTGTGACATCATCAAGACATTGACACACTCCAGAGAGAAACTGACTTTAAAACAATCAGGATAGAATTAAACACACTGGACATGGGCAAAGTGGGAGTGAAATTAAAGCGATAATGGGACAATGAAGGGCTTGGGAGAAATAATACTGAGTAAGAACTGTCCACAAAGAGAGAGCTGGAGAATCTTTTACATCCATGATTGATCTGTTGCTTGAAGCATCTGTCCTAATGTGCCAGGAACCTGGAACTCACGGTGCTCCTTCAGGAGAAAAGATCGAGTAGATGTTACCCCAGGCGGAGCCAGAACAGAACGGGAAAATAACTGAATGAAATTGAGTGAGGCGTCAGAGAGAGTTTTCCTCCCCCTCAAGGTGTGGACTGTAAGAATCCTGGAGAACCCCCTACTTCAGGTTTTCTTGCTAATTAGTGAACATTAAATTTAATTCTATGACTGGCTGTGGATTTATTTTGAATTTGATTGTTCCACTTCTCCTATTGTTATTCCTGTTGTGATTACGCTCTGGGTAAGGATGGTTGACAGGTGACAGGATGGGAAATTGTGGTTTGGGTCTTCACTGACCAAATGTTTTATTGATGGTGTAAAAGGGACCAAACTCCAGCAGAAATTGAGCAGAGCTGAGAACAGACGACTTGCTGTGTGGGAACAGGGAGATAAACAACTCCCAGAGGACAGCGAAAACAAGAGGGCCTGGAATCCTAGTCAACACCTCGGTATCAAGGCCACCATGTTTTCACTGCTTCGCATGGGAATGCTGACTCCCTGTACCGGGGACGGAGCGTGGGGAAGACCATTGTTTGAGAGTTTGACGTGGCTTGGGCGGGTACAGATGGTTCAATGACAGGTTTTGTAATTGGTCCATGTGTAAGGAATCTTTTTAAAATCCTTCTCTGATCCATGACTCCCTTTCTATTACTGTCTTGCTGGTTGCTGCACCATTGCAGATTCTGGGTTTGAACAACAGACTTTGGAAACCCCCCGGCTGCAAGCTGTTAGTTGAACTGGCCAAAGGGATTCCCCTCTGTGCTGTGTGGTAGGGTCCCGTGATGTAATTTTGATGGACTTGACTAGCAGTCAATCAGATCTTCTAAAATTCGGAGACTTACCCCATTCTTCATTGTGATTGGTGGAACCCTTCAGAAACCTCTGAAGGGAAGGCGAGAAGAAGACACAATCTCCATTTTAATTCACTTGTATTTACACCTGGAAGGCAGCACACAGCAAGTCTGGACTCTCTCTATTACCTCTCAGCCTGGCAATTTCTAAATGCTTCCAGCCAGCCCATTAAATGCCACTAGA
Organism: Scyliorhinus torazame; assembly: GCF_047496885.1. Classification (NCBI taxonomy): domain Eukaryota; kingdom Metazoa; phylum Chordata; class Chondrichthyes; order Carcharhiniformes; family Scyliorhinidae; genus Scyliorhinus; species Scyliorhinus torazame. The sequence goes on along the minus strand of NC_092711.1, from coordinate 176,383,193 downwards.
AGCTAAAGCAGATCTCTCTCAACCGAGGGCTTGTGACCAAATACCTTCCTCTTTCTGCACAACCTGGGAGCTGTTGCCAAATTGTCATTTCTGTTCTGATTTTGCAACTGTGAGGCCAGAGCTCTGAGTTTTCTCTCACCTGTTGAACTCCTCCTGAGGGTTCACGATAAAGAGAGGGGCCATTGAAAATCCATTTAAAACTCTCATGTTGAGACATTCAGTGAGGCTGGTCGTCCGTCTGGTGGTCCATCAATGACCCCGACTACACCACTCCCTGGGGAAGAGAGATTCACAGACTCATAGACCCCACAAAGAAATATCCTCATCTGTGCCTTAAATGGGAAATCCTTTTTAAATGTAGTTCTAGTCTCTGCCACAAGGGGGAACATCCTCTCCGCATTCTGTCAGTTCCACTCAGGATTTCACGTGTTTCAATAAGATCATCTCTCATTCTTCTAAACTGCAATGGATACAGGCCCAACCTATCAAATCTTTCCTCAGAGGATAACCCCCTCATTCCAGGAATCCGGAGTCAACCTTCTCTGAACTGCTTCTAATGCAATTATCTAATTTCTGATATAAAAAGACCCAGCTGTACACAGTGCTCCAAACATGGTCTTACCAAGGCCCTGTTCAACTGCAGCAAAACATCTCTCCGTTTATATTCCAGTCCCTATGCAACAAATGACAATATTCCATTGACCTTCCTAATCACTTGCTGTACCTGCAAACTAACTTGTGATTCCTGTACCAGGACACCCAGATCCCTCTGTACCTCAGAGTTCTGCAATCTCTCTCCAATTAAATAATGTTCTGTTTTATTTAACCCTTTCTGCAAAGTTCACATTTTCCCAAGTTATGGTCCGTCTGTCAATTTGTTCCCACTCACTTAACCTATTTGTTGTCTTTTGCAGACTCCTCAAGTTCACTTCGCAAATTACATTCCTACCTGTCTTTGTGTCATCAGCAAATTTAGTCGCCATACATTCAACCCCATCATCCAACTCGTTCATATAGATTGTAAAATAGTTGAGGGCCCAGGACTGATCCTTGTGACATTCATCGCATCTTACCAACCCAAACGTAACCCATTTATACCTACTCTCTGCTTAATGTGAGCTAACCAATCCTCTATCCATGCTGATGTTTTTCTCTCCTCCCCCACCCCCACGTGCCACCAAGAGCTCTTGCTATGTGTAATCAGCAGCATGGTAGCATAATGGTTAGCACTATGGCTTCACAGCACCAGGGCCCCAGGTTCAATTTCCAGCTTGGGTCACTGTCTGTGCGGAGTCTGCACAGTCTCCGCGTGGGTTTCCTCAGAGTGCTCCGGTTTCCTCCCACAAGTCTTGAAACATGTGCTATTAGATAATTTGGACATTCTGAATACTCCGTGTACCCGAACAGGCGCCGGAATGTGGTGACTAGGGGCTTTTCACAGTAACTTCATTGTGGTGTTAATGTAAGCCTACTTGTGATAATATAGATTAATATTAAAACCTTTGATGTGGCACCCTGGCGAATACCTTCTGGAAATCTAGATAAACCACATCTACAGGTTCCCCTTTCTTGACATCCCTTGTTACTTCCTGAAAAAGACTCGATAAACGAGTCAATCACGATTGACTCTCTGAACCATATTTTTAAACATTGTGTCAAAATAAAACTAAAATCTGCTCTCCCCCTCTAGCTCCTTTACCAATTAGCTTAAGAGAGACTCACATTCCGTTAAAGAGCCTGTCAACATTCATCTTGAGGAAGATGTAAAACGGCTACAGGAGGATTTGGACAGACGTAGTGAGTGGGCAAGGACGTGGCAGTTGGAATATAATGTGGAAAAATGTAAGATTATCACTTTGGTAGGAGGAACCGATGAGCAGAGTATTTCTGAAATGGTTAGAGATTAGAAAGTGTAAATGTACAAAGGGACCTGGGTGTCCTGGTCAATAAGTCACTGAAGGCTAACATACAGTTGCAGCAAGTTATTAGGAAGGCCAATGGGATGTTGGTCTTTATCACAAAAGGATTTGAGCACAGGAGTAGTGAAGACTTGCTTCAATAGTATAGGACCTTGGTTAGACCACAGCTGGAGTATGTGTGCAGTTTTACTCCCCTTGCCTCAGGAAAGATAATGTTGCCACAGAGGGAGTAAGGAAGGTTCACCAGACTTGTTCCAGGGATGGGAGGTGTTGTGTCTATAAAACCTCAGACACTTTATTAATCAAATGTTCTACCCAAGTATCTTTATTGACCAGGTAAACAAAGGGCAACGGAGTGTATAAATCACATAACTTTATTCCACAAGCAGTAAAACAGTTACTCTTAAATTATCCCACTAATTACAGTCCCAAGATTCTCAATAGTACCCGAGCCGATGGACTCATTCGAGCTGCGGGTTTGATTCTGTATCTCAATCTCCTCGGGGTCTTCTTCCGAGAAGATGGGTCTCGCCGCTGCTTCTTTCCGTCTCTGGTCAGTCGTCTCGATTACCTCAGAGTCTTCACTGCTGGGCGGTCCGAGGGTTCGATCGTTATGCCCTTTCTGTGTCCTTCCAGAATGTTCTCTGACCCAGCCGATGAGGTCACAGGGTGGGAGTGGCACCACCCAATGGAGTTACCAATGGCCACTCAGCAGGACACCGGAAAGCTGTCCACAGGAGTCCATTTCCCGGTGCATTGTTTGTTATGTAACTTTGTCTATTCAAAACAATCAATCGATGAATAGAGCCAATTATCTCTTGATTGGTGATTGATGGAGCAGAGCAGCTCCAGACATGTGCTGACAGCTTGTCGGAGTTCAGTGTATTCAGGCTGGTTGCTGGAGCTGGATGTGGCTCGATTTAAAATGGCCAATTTTTAATTTAAAGTGTCTGATTTTATCGAGTCTAAAATACAGGCCACGGCACATTTTACCACCGAGGACTGTCCTATGAAGAGACATTGGGGAAACTGGGCCTGTATTCACAGTTGTCTGTGCTAGATTGGGAAATTACAATAAATGGTATGACGATAGACAGGCAATCACAAGTATTTGAGGAATTGTTACATATTTACATAAAATATAGACTCCTTAATAAACAAAAATCCAACAGAGGTTTTGCAACCGTGGCAGACAAGCAAAGTGAAAGATTGCATTAGATCAAAGGAAGAGGTTCATAAAGTGGCCAAAATCATAGTAAACCTGAGGATTGGGAACTTGGTCCTCCTTTGCTGAAAACCAAACCAAGAGACTTCATGGAGGATACAGAAATTTCCCCCAAACATGAGAACACCAAGGGACTAGTGAGAATGAGGAACTGAAAGAGATTAGTAATCATGAAAAACTAGTACTGGAGAAATTAATGTGGTTTAAAGTTAATAAATGTTTTTTTTCCCCTGTATGGAATGATCTGTCTGGACTGTACGTTGGACAATACTTTTCACTGTACCTCGGTACACGTGGCAATAAAAAAATAAATCAGAAATCTCCAAAAGCTGATGCTCTACCCGAGTGTTGAAAGAGGTGGCTGGAGAGACAGTGGAAACATTGGTGATCATCTTTCAAAATTCTCTAGATTGGAAGCTGGTAAATGTAAGCCCACTATTTAAGGAGGGAGAGAGAAAACAGGAAACCACAGACCACAGGGGATGGCAGAACTGTCCTATGAATAGAGATTGGGGAAACTGGGCCCGTATTCACTAGAGCTTTGAAGAATGAGAGGTGATCTCACCGAAACTTAAGATACTGAAAGGAATAGACAGGGTAGGTGCAGGTGAGGTGGTTCCCCTGGTTGGGGAGTCTAGAACCAGGGGACACAATTTCAAAATAAGGGGAAAGCCACTTAGGATTGGTCTCGGAGGAGATATTTCTTTATTCAGAGGATTGTGAATCTTTGGAATTCTCTACCCCAAAGGGCTGTGGAAGCTCAGTCATTGAGTGTGTTGAAAGCAGAGACTGACGGATATGGGGATAGTGTGGGGAAAAAGGCACTGAAGTGGTTGATCAGCCATGAGCGTATTGAATGGTGGAGCAGGCTCGATGGGCTGAATGGTCAACTGCTGCTCCTATGTTCCAATGATACAAAGATAGGTAGGAAAGTAAATTGTGATGGGGACATAAGGAGGTTACAAAGGGATATAGATAGGTTACATGAGTGGGAAAAGATCTGCCCAATCGAGTATTATGTGGGAAAAAGTGACATTATCCATTTTGGCAAAAAGAATAAAAAAGCTTATTATCTAAATGGTGAGAGATTGCAGAGCTCTGAGACTCAGAGGGATCTTGGTGTCCAAGAGCAGGAATCACAAAAGGCGAGTATACAGGTACAGCAAGTAATTAGAAAAGCTAATAGAATGTTATTGTTTATTGCGAGGGGAATTGAATACAAAAATAGGGAGATTATGCTTCAGTTATACAGGACATTGGTGAGACCACATCTGGGCACTGTGTACAGTATTGCTCTCATTTAAGGAATGATATAAATGTGTTGGAAGCAGTTCAGAGACGGTTTACTGGACTCATACCTGGAATTGGAGGCTGGTCTTATGAGGAATGATTGGACAGGTTGGGCTTGTGACCGATCGAGTTTAGGTGACTTGATTGAACCGTACAAGCTCCTGAGGGGTCTTGACAGGGTGGATGTGGAAAGGATTTTTCCTCTTGTGGCAGGATCTAGAAATTGGAGTCATTTTAAAGTTAAAACTTGCCCATTTAAGGCAGAGGAGAACTTTTTTTCTCCGATGGTTGTGAACTCTCTTCCTCAAAGGGCAGTGGAAGCAGAGTCTTTGAATATTTTTGAAGGCAGAGCTGGATAAATTCTTGCCAAGTAAGAAGGTGAAAGGTTATCGGGGGTTCAGCAGGAATGTGGAGCTGAGGTTAAAGTCAGATCAACCGTGAATTTATTGAATGGTGGAGCAGGCTCGAGGGGCCGAGTGGCCTACTCCTGCTCCTAATTCGTATGTTATCACATCCTTTATAATCGATTGTAGCATTTTCCCTCCTACTGATGTCAGGCTAATGGGTTTGTGGTTCCCCGTTTTCTCTCTCTCTCCTTAAATAGTGGGGTTACATTTACCACCTTCCAACCTGCAGGAACCATTCCAGAATCTATAGAATTTTGAAAGATGATCACCAATGTATCCACTATCTCTACAGCCGCCTCTTTCAACACTCTGGGATGTAGAGCATCAGCTTTTGGGAATTCATTAACTTTCAACCAATACTACATTTTCTCTAATACTAATCTCTTTCAGTTCCTCCTGCTCACTCGTCCCTTGGGAGTATTTTTTGGACAATTTCTGTATCTTCCTCCGTGAAGACAGACACACATTGTTTAGTTTCTCTGCCATTTCTTTATTCCCCATTATAAACTCTCCTGTCTCTGCCTGGAATGGACCCACATTGGTCTTTGCTAATCTTTACCTTTTCACATTCCTGTAGGAGTTTTTCCAGTAGTTTATTATGTTTCTCACCAGTTTGCTCTCATATTCTATTTTCTCTTTATCTGTTTCTTGGTCCCCCTTTGCAGAATTCTAAAACAAGTTCCCAGTCCTCAGGCTGACTGCTATTTTGGCCACTTTATGAGCCTCTTCCTTTGATCTAATGGAATCATTAACATTTCTTGTTAGCCACGGTGGCATCACTTTTCATGTTGGATTTTTGTTCCCTAAAGGGATCTATATTTGGTGCATATATCTGCAATGAAAGTTGCCAAAGTCCCAGAGGACCATAACCTGATCTCCCTTTTGAGAGAGAGGGAGCGAGAGCGAGATAACTGGTGATTTAACCTGAGGGTAACCACACCTCAGGCGAGGGGCAATGTTGCGAAGGTGGACCCTTCATGGATAACCTCAGCCAGTACGACAGTTGCACCCCGGCTATTGGAGTCACTCCGCATCATGAATCAGCCATCCAGCCAACTGAGCTAACTGACCCCCCCCTGGTAGACATATAAAAATTAATTAAATATTAGCTATTGCTTGTCTCCCATTATACCAATTAATGTGGTTTCCCAGTCCACCCCAGACAACTTGTCCCTCGTGCCCTGATAGTTTTGTTCTGTGAGAAACACACAGATAAATTAAACAAAAAAACCATGGTCTGGATTCTCCGACAACCAAAAAGTCGGCGCCCCCCCGGCACCGATGCTCCGTCCAGTGGGGGACTAGCAGCTGCACCACGTAAAGCCCCGGGCATTACCTGCCAATACGGACGCAGAATGGTCGGGTCTGTTGCCCGCATGCGGCGGCTGCGCCGTATAACGTGGTGCCGGCCACGCACGGACCTGGCCTGCCAAAAACTGTCCCTCTGTAACCCCCCCTCACAACCGCCGGACCACCCCCCACCAATCCCCCCTGCCAGCAAAATGGCTCCCCCTCCCCTGACTGTGGCGGTGCTTGAATCCGCCATTTGTGAGGGGGCAGAGCATCAGAAAAATGGAACCGCCCCCGATTTTGGGGTACAAATGGATTCACCGGCCGATCGCTGATCGCGTTTTCCGCGTCAACAATGGGAGCATCTCGCTCGAAGTAACTACCAGGGCCCATCTTCATGGCAATGTGGCATGATTTTGGAGGATCCAAACAGAAATGCAAACTGACTATCTTCTCACTTCCAAACACCCCTTCGCTCTATGATCCATGTGAAATTTGCAACAAGGTTCAAAGAGCTTCAGCCCATTGGAGGCAAAGCCGTGAGTCCAGCAGAAAGAAACCCACTGACCCTCCCCATTGACCAATTGACAGAATGAACAAAATGCCGTCCTGTGTGTTATTGAGAACAGAAACAATAACAGCAGAATCCAACCGCTGTAATCACTTGAAAATGAAAATCGCTTATTGTCACAAGTAGGCTTCAAATGAAGTTACTGTGAAAAGCCCCTAGTCGCCACATTGCGGCACCTGTTCGGGGAAGCTGGTACGGGAATTGAACCGTGCTGGTGGCCTGCCTTAGTCTGCTTTCAAAGCCAGCGATTCAGCCCTGTGCTAAACAGCCCCTTGGCAACATGTTGGTGTTTCAGCAGGTGTGATGAATCATGGATTCCCTCCCCACATTGAGAGCAGATGAATGGCCTCTACCCAGTGTGAACCTGCTAATGTGTCTGCAGGTGGGATGGATCACTAATTGCCTTCCCCTACTCAGAGCACGTGTTTGCCTTCTCCCCAGTGTGAACTCGCTGGTGTCTTTTCAGGTTCGATAAGTCAGTGAATTCCTTCCCACACTGAGAGCAGATAAATGGCCTCTCCCCAGTGTGAACTCGTTGGTGTGACTTCAGTCTGGGTAACCGAGTGAATCTCTTCCCACACTGAGAGCAGGTGAACGGCCTCTCCCCAGTGTGAACTCGCTGGTGTCTCAATAGGTGGGATGAATCTCTGAAGCCCTTCCCACACTGACAGCAGGTGAATGGCCTCTCCCCGGTGTGAACTCGCTGGTGTATCCGCAGAGTGGATAACTGAGTGAACCCGTTCCCGCACTGAGGGCAGGTGAACGGCTTCTCCCCAGTGTGAACTCGCTGGTGTTTCTTCAGGCTGGATAATTGAGTGAATCCCTTCCCACACTGAGAGCAGGAGAATGGCCTCTCCCCAGTGTGAACTCGCTGATGTGAATGCAGGTTAGATAACTGAGTAAATGCCTTCCCACACTGAGAGCAGGTGAATGGCTTCTCCTCAGAGTGAATTCGCTGGTGTGACTTCAGGCTGGAGATTTGAGTGAATCCCTTCCCACATTGAGGGCAGGTGAACGGCTTCTCCCCAGTGTGAACTCGCTGGTGTTTTTTCAGGCTGGAACACAGTGTGAATCCCTTCTCACACTGCGAGCAGGTGAATGGCCTCTCCCCTGTGTGAATGCGTCGATGAATCTCCAGCTGAGATGGGATTCTGTATCCCTTCCCACAATCCCCACATTTCCACGGTTTCTCCATGTTTTGGGTCTCCTCGTGTCTCTCCAGGTTTGACAATCAGTTGAAGCCTCGTCCACACACAGAACATGTGTACGGTCTCTCCCCGCTGTGTCTGGTGTGATGTTTTTCACGCTGTGTAATTGTTTGAAGCTCTTTCCACAGTCAGTGCTCTGGAACACTCTCGCTCGGGTGTGTGAGACTCGGTGCTTTTCCAGTCACACTGATGTTTAAAATCTTTTGATGCCGACAAATTGGGCAAACATTTCTCCTTCTAGATTCAAAGGCCAATGATACTCAGATCCCAAGGTATCGAGTGACTCTGTAAGACCGAGACGTGACAATTGAGATTTCTGTCTGTAATTCCTCCTCTTGTAATATCTGTAAAAGGAGTTTACAAAAGTCAACACTCAGTACAGGATAGAAATTCAGAACAGAGAATTCTAGTTTCTATGGAACATTCCTTCCTCTCATTCCCCAATACCTCGCCTCCAATACCTATTCCCCATACCTATTAGAATTTCCACAACACCAGGGATTCTACAATTAGGGGAACTGATAACATCCTTTGGAAGCAGGACCGAGAGTCCCACATGGGATGTTGCCTGCCCGGTGCCAGGGTGAGCATCATAACTTGCCAGAAGTCCCGAAAAAATGAATAGTCGATAGAGGACAGGGACTTAATACAATTAACATAACTATACCAAGAGCCGGTGCAGACTCAATGGGCCGAATGGCCTCCTTCTGCACTGTAAATTCAATGATAATCTATGATTAATCTAGGACAAAGGTTCGGCACAACATCATGGGCCGAAGGGCCTGTTCTGTGCTGTATTTTTCTATGTTCTATGTTCTATGTTCTATATACCATCACTAACGAGGAAACTAATGGGACTAAAGAGCGCCAAATCCCCAGGACCTGACGTTTCCATCCGAGGGTGTTAAAGGAAGTCGGGGAGCACATTGTAGATGCCCTAACTAGAATCTCCCATATTCCTAGATTCAGGAGTAGTCCCTCTGGATTGGAAAACTGCACTTGTCACTTTTTAATGAGGGGGAAAAGGGGAAACCCGGGAATTACAGACCAGTTAGCCGAACATCTGTGGTGAGGAAATTGCTGGAGTTTATAATCGGGGATGGGGGTAACTGAACACTTTGAACATTTTCAGTATATCAGGGAGAGCCAGCAGGGATTTGTGAAGGGAAGCTCATGTCTAACTAATCTTACTGAATTCTTTGAAGTGATGACAAAGGTAGTGGACAGGGGAATGTCTATGGATGTCATTCATATGGACTTCCAGAAGGCATTTGATAAAGTTCCACACAAGAGATTGTTAGCTAAGATGGAAGCCCATGGAGTTTGAGGGCAGATTATTGACCTGGTTTGGAAATTAGTTGAGTGGCAGGAGAGAATGGGGATAATGGGTATTTAGTGAGGGGCAATGAAGAATCCAACACCGAGTTGTAGAGACAACAAAACGTATTTTATTTATCATTAACTATCTACACAGCTCCAGTAGTACTCTACTGGGTTCTCTCTCGTCGGTCCAAGGCGATATTGACAGACTAGGTGAATGGCCAGAATTGTAGCAGATGGAATTGAATGTAAGCAAATGTGAGGTTATCCATTTTGGACTTTCTAAAGTAGAACAGAGATGAGGAGACATTTCTTCAGCCAGAGAGTGGTGGGTCTGTGGAATTCATTGCCACAGAGGGCGGTGGAGGCCGGGATGTTGAGTGTCTTTAAGACAGATAAATTCTTGATTTCTCGAGGAATTAAGGGCTATGGAGAGAGAGCGGGTAAATGGAGTTGAAATCAGCCATGATTGAATGATGGAGTGGACTCGATGGGCTGAACGGCCTTACTTCCGCTCCTATGTCTTATGGTCTTATGGGGTGGAACTTAAAGGAGAGGATGGCGGGTGGGAGAGGGGAATGGAGGTGGAAGCCCCCTGTAAGGCTCCACATGGAACATGCGAGGACTCAATGGACCGGTGAAGAGATCTCGGCTCTTTGCACACCCGAGGAGTTTAAAAGCGGAGGTGGTCTTTCTGCAGCAAACACACCTCCGCGTGAAAGACCAGGTTAGAACATAGAACATACAGTGCAGAAGGAGGCCATTCGGCCCATCGATTCTGCACCGACCCACTTAAGCCCTCACTTCCACCCTATCCCCGTAACCCAATAACCCCTCCTAACTTTTTTGCTCACTAAGGGCAGTTTATCATCGCCAATCCACCTAACCTGCACGTCTTTGGACTGTGGGAGGAAACCGGAGCACCCGGAGGAAACCCACGCAGACACGGGGAGAACATGCAGACTCCGCACAGCCAGTGACCCAGGGAGGAATCGAACCTGGGACCCTTGTGCTGTGAAGCCACAGTGCTAACCACCTGTGCTACCGTGCTGAGGAAGGGATGGGTGGGTCAGGTTTTTCACTCCGGGTCCGATTCAAAGTCGGGGGGGGGGGGGGGGGGGGGGGGGGGGGGGGGGGCAATTTTAATGAGCAAGAAACCAGGTTTGTGAGTGTGAAGGAAGTGAGGGACCCGGGTGGGAGATATGTGATGGTGAGCGGGGTGTTAGAAGGGATGCTACTGGTATTGGTGAATGTGAATGTGTATGCACTGGTCTGGGATGATGTGAGTGGGGTATTAGAAGGGACACCGGTGGTATTGGTGAATGTGTATGCACTGAACTGGGATGATGTGAGTGGGCTATTAGAAGGGACATCGGTGGTGTTGATGAATGTGTATGCACAGAATTGGGGTGAAGTCGGTTTTATGAGGGGGTTGCGGGCAGCGATCCTGGACTTGGCGATGCACCAGTTGATTATGGAAGGAGATTTTAATTGTGTCCTAGAACCGAGGGGTAGATAGATTGAGCCCCAGGTCAATGGGCAAAACACGAATGGCAAAGGAGCTGGGCAGGTCTATGGAAAAGAGGGGAAGGGTGGGCCCATGGAGCTTCAAGAACCCAGGGGGAAGGGAGTCTTCCTATTCTCACAGGTTTATAGGGTGTATTCATGAATCAACTTTTTTATGGTGAGCCGGGAGGTTTTGGTTGAGGTGGAGGGGGCAGAGTTAACGGGGATAGTAATCTCGGACCATGCGCCCCACTGGCTGGAGATTCAGCTTAGATTGGGACGGGAGCAGAGGCCAGGGTGGAGGCTCGATTCGGGGCTGTTGGCAGAGAGAGGGTTTTGTGACAAAGTGCGGGCTGTGATTGAAGATTCTGTAGAATTGAACCAAAACAGGGAGGTGTCGGCGGCCACTTTTTGGGAAGCGCTGAAAGCGGTGGCCCGCGGGGAGATGATCTCATTCAAGGCACATGCGGATAGGGAAAGGAGGGAGGAATATGAACGGCTAATGAACGAGGTAGTGGAGGTAGATAGGGAGTACCCGAGGGTGCCCAACACGGAGGGATTGGTGAGGAGGAAAATATTACAGAGGCAATTTGATAGGGTGACGACAGGGAGGGCGGTAGGACAGGTGCGTAGGGCCAGGGGGATGGAGTATGAATAAGGGGATAAGGCGAGTCGAATGTTAGAGCATCAGTTACGGAGGCAGGCTGCGTCCAGGGAAATATTGAAGACATGGACTGGGGCAGGGGATGTGGTGTCGGAGCCGGGGTAGATAAACGAGGCGTTCAGGGATTATTATAAGGAGCTGTACAGGGCGGACCCGGGGGTGAAGAGGGGACATGGGGCGGTTTTTAGATGAACTGGAGTTTCCACAGTTGGAGGAAGAGAAGAGGCAGGCACTAGGGAAGCCCGTGGGGCTGAGGGAGATATTGGACAGTATAAGGGGAATGAAAGTCGGGGAAGGCCCCGGGGCCCGATGGCGACCCGGCGGAATTTTATAAGGCGTTTGTGACGGACCTGGCACCACATCTCCTGGGGGAGTTTAATGAGGTGCTGGAGAAGGGGAGCTGCCGGAGACGATGACATCGGCAACAATCACGTTAATACCAATAAAGGGGAAGGACACGTTGGAATGTGGGTCGTATAGGCCCCTGTCTCTGTTAAATACGGATGTGAAAGTACTGGCTACGTTGGGGTGGGAAGGATGGAAGGTTGTGTCCTGGGGGTGGTTGCGGAGGAACAAACAGGCTTCGTAAAGGGCAGCTTTCTAATAATATAAGGAGGCTGTTAAATGTGATCATGACCCCGTTGAGAGCCCAGGTGCCAGAGGTAGTGGTGTCCATGTATGTGGAGAAGGCATTCGGCTGGGTGGAATGGTGGTTCCTGTTGGAGGTCCTGGGAAGGTTTGGGTTTGGGCCAAAGTTTGTGGTATGGGTGCCTGTTATATGTGGCACTGATGGCGAGTGTGCAGACCAATGACATGGGTTCACAGAACTTTGAACTGCACAGGGGAGCAAGGCAGGGGTGCCCGCTTCCGCCGTTGCTGTTTGCGCTGACTATAGAGCCTCTGGCAATGGCTCTTAGGGGGTCGGCAGAGTGGCGAGAGATTACGAGGGGACGTAGGGAGCATCGGGTGTCGCTATACGCAGACGACCTACTATTGTATGTTTCTGACTCACTGGAGAGCTTGTAGAGGATCATGGGCCTGTTGGGGAAGTTTGGGGCGTTCTCGGGATACAAGTTAAATTTAGGGAAAAGTGAAGTCTTCCCGGTGAATGAGTTGGGTCGGTGAGTCAATCTAGAGGGGATGCCATTTAAGGTAGTCGGAGACAGGTTTAGATACCTGGGGATTCAGGTAGCGAGGAAAAGGGCGAAGCTACACAAATGGAACTTAACAAGCTGGTGGAGGAGATTAGGAAGGATCTGAAGAGGTGGGACATGCTGCACTTGACTTTGGCAGGGAGGGTCCAACTGGTGAACATGAACATTCTGCCGAGGTTCCTGTTCATATTCCAGACACTCCCGATCTTTGTACCCAAGGCCTTCTTTTGAAAACTGGATATGATTATTTCAGACTTTGTATGAGCAGGGAAGGTGCCCAGGGTTAAGAGACCGAGGCAGAAGGGAGGGTTGGCGTGCCAAACTTGCTACATTATTACTGGGCAGAGAATGTGAGGCGACGGTTGGAAGGAGAAGGGGTAGAATAGGTTAGGATGGAGGAAGAAACCTGTAGGGGGTCCAGCTTGAGGACTATAGTGACGGCGGCACTGCCAATGTCGCCAAGGAAACACTGGGAGAGCCCTGTCGTGTAGTCCATGGTGAAGATCTGGAACCAGCTGAGGAGGCACGTTAGGATAACGGGGATGTCGGTGTTAATGCCATTGTGCGAAAACCATGGTCCTTAAGGAGAAAGTCGACATAGCTTTATTACAGGAAACTCATCTGGATGATGAGAAACACTTTAAATTGAGGCGGGATTGGGTGGGGCAGGCTTTTTGCCTCCGTTTCATCAAGTAGCAGGGGTGTGGCAATCCTTATTAATAAAAATATCCCTTTTAAGGTTGAAACCTGCACCAAGGACAAAGGAGGTCGATATGTGATCATTAGAGGTTTGGTGCATGGAGATGTTGTTTCAATAATGAATGTTTATGGATCCCCGAATTACTCCCTGGAGTTCATTACAAAAGCTTTTGTGGATTTTGCAGAGTTAGCTTCAACTAACTCTTTTGTGGTTGGTGACTTCAATGGCCACTTAAATCCTCTGGTAAATAAGCTCCCGGTTACCAGGAACCCCCCACGCTGCAAACTAGGGCATTGGCCTCGGCTTATGAGGAGGTGGGGTATGTGGATGTTTGGAGAACTTTGCATCCGTGGGGAGGAGATCTTACCTTCTTTCCAGCCCCACATCAATGCCATCCCAGAATTGACAACATTTTTATGTCAAGGACCATCCGACATCTGGTGTCCTCTTGCATCGTCGTGAACATCGATTGTGGACCATCCCCCGTTTCTCTGGAATTCTACTCGAGGGCTCACCCCCAGGTCGAGAACATGGAGGTCAGATGCCTCCCTGAGAAGAGATACTTCATTTACTACGCATTTTAAGTAAGCGTTTGAGTTCTTCCTCCCGGTTAACTCGACCCCTGGTACTCCCCCCTCCATTTTATGGGAGACATGTAAAGTTTATCCTCAGAGGCTGATCATTTCTTCCACTGCTAATAAAAAGCACAGGATGCTGAAGAACCAGCAGGGTCTGGCGGTTTGTTTCACGAAGGCCAAGCAGAATTATAAGGAGATCTTGAATAAGCTGTCGCTGAAGGAGGTTAACACGGCAAGAGTGGCTATTGATGCAGCAGGTCGAGAAATGTTTGTGAGGCAGACGTTATACGAATTTGGGAATAAACCGAGCAAATACATGACCTGTTTGATAAAGAAAAAGGCCGACATTGGAACAATTTCCTCTGTGCGGCTTAGGAGAGGGGCGGCTTAGGAGGGAAAAGGGTTGTGAGGACAGAGGAGATAAACAGGGATTTGGGGAATTCTATACAGGATTATAAAGTCTGTGAAGTCTGGTGAAGTGTTGCTGGATATGGAGCATTTATTCTCTTCCCTGAAGCTTCCGGGGGCCTCAGAAAGCCAGTGTGAGCCTCTTAATGCTCCCCTCTCTAGGGAAGAGGTGTCAAAGGCCATGAAGGAGCTGCAGCCGGGTAAAGCACCGGGACCTAAATGGGTGTGGATGTGAGTTTTATCGGGTGCTTGAGGATTTGTTGTTGGACCCATTGATGGGTATGTATTGTCACTCTTTTGACTCTGGGATGATGCTGCCACCGACTCTTCGGGAGACTACTATCTCTTTGATTCTGAAGGACCCAGAGGAGTGTGCCTCTTATTGGCCAATATCTCTTTTGAAGCTTGACTTCAAATTACGATCTAAAGTTTTGGCGCGAAGGCTGGAGAACATCCTTCCAACAATCGCGCGGGGGGTGGGGGGGGGGCGCAGACTGGGTTTATAAGGGGGAAGATTTTCTAGCAGTAACAATGTTGGAAGGTTGCTGAATGTGATTCAGACTTTTCAGAAATACACAGTGGATGGGATGATGATCTCCTTCGATGCAGAGAAAGCTTTTGCTCGAGTCGATTATCTGGTGCATATGGTTCGAGGCTTTGGATTGGGTGAGGATTATATCCATAAGACCATAAGACATAGGAGTGGAAGTAAGGCCATTCGGCCCATCGAGTCCACTCCACCATTCAATCATGGCTGATTTCAACTCCATTTACCCGCTCTTTCTCCATAGCCCTTAATTCCTCGAGAAATCAAGAATTTATCAACTTCTGTCATAAAGACACCCAACGTCCCGGCCTCCACCGCCCTCTGTATCGAGTAGATTCAATTGTTAGATTAAAGGTAAAGTCGCCAAGGTCCCAGGTGACCATAGGCTGCTTTCCCCATTGAGAGGTATATCTGACTGGTGGTGATTTAACCTGAGGATCAACACAACTCAGGCACGATACAAGGTTGAGAATTGAAGCCTCCCTCTGCATCACAAACCAGCTGTCCACACAACTGAGCTAAACCAGTCCCTGTTATATTACAGTCTGGTCAGGGGCAGGGCTCATGGGTAGTTTATAGTTGTCGTATTTGAGATTCGGAGAGGGTCAAAACAAATAAATGTGTCAAGCTGAGGGAGCAAAGGATGTCAATGTCTTGAAGAGAGAGAGACCTGGGCCAAGCTTTGCAGAGTCTGCACTCTCCCTGGATTCACTTCCTTTCCCTTCAGTTGCTGCAAGTGACCAATTGAAGGTGAGAATGAGAAAATAAATGGAAAGGGGGAGAAAAGAAAGTGTTTTACTCACAGATGTTGGAGACAGGAGGAAGGTTCAGTCTGCGACGTCCAAGCTCCATTCACACAAAGCCCGCGCGGATTGCCTTGGAGGACCAGAGTCCTTCCGGTCATCCAACCCTTCCCATTGGTCAACGCCTCAGCAGGAAGGTCAAGGGTGAGCTTTCCCTCGCACATGCGCAATCTCTGCTCTCCCTCGGACATGCTCAGTCCCGGGGTGGGGAGAGGGGAATCACCGAGAGACTTCTTGTTCTGGCCGCAGCCGGTTGCCTGGAAACCTTGTCTCGAGGCGGGGGAACAATGAGTGAGGCGGAGGAAGGTTGTTGACCAATGGGAAGAGTTGGTGAACCGGAAGGACTCTCTTCCACCATCCAATTAGTTTCCCGTTTTCTGAATGCGGAAGCTGGACAATGAGCAAAACTGGGGCCTCACACAGACTGAAAACTTGTTTTTGTCGCCAACATCTGTAAGTAAAACAGTTTCTTTTCTCCCCCTTTCCATTTATTTTCTCATTCTCACCTTCAATTGGTCACTTGCAGCAAGTGAAGGGAAAGAAAGTGACTCCAGGGAGGGTGCAGACTCTGCAAAGCTTGGCCCAGGTCTCTCTCTCTCTTAAAGACATTGACATCCTTTGCTCCCTCAGCTTGACACATTTATTTGTCTGGCTAAAAGGATGGTCTCTTTCCTAATGTTCACAATAAAGGGCTGGTTTCTCCAGGTGATTGCTGACATTTAAGGGGACAGTAAATTAATACCAGACAGAGGCATGTCTTATATGGTACACATCAGATATATTATTTATGGTTCTGCGATAAAGTGCAATCCAGTCATCTCTTCCCTTGGAGGGTTATTCGTCTCTGGATTTCTCTTCCACAGGGACCAGTGGGGTGTGGGGTCATTGAATATATTCACGGATGAGTGGACAGATTTTTAATAACTTATGTTTTAAATAATTTTTAAACAATGAATGCAACAGAGTAACAGAAAAAATCGTGGCAAATGGGTACAGAGCGGAACAAGAGATATTGCCAACATACATCCAAGCAACACATTGCAGAATTAATTTGGAACAGGATATTTGAGGGAGCAGAGCCTCGAGATGAAATGCCAGATTAATTGAAGAACCAGTTTACAGGTTAAAGTCGTGAGTGGGGAAAGAGGGTAAGATATATAACAATTCAGTTTGTAAACCCCAAAATATTACAAGCAGACTAACAGCATAATCAAATTAAAATGAATAACACAACACGGATAACATAGAACTACCGTGCAGAAGGCCATTCGCCCCTTCAAGTCTGCACTGAGCCTCAGAAAAAGCATTTCACTGAGACCCATTCCCCATCCTATCCTCGTAACCCGTTGCATTGATCATGGTCAACCCACCTAACCTACACATCTTTGATACTAAGGGGCAAATTAGCGTGATCAATCCACTTTCACTGCACATCTTTTGACAGTGGGAGGAAACTGGAGCACCCGGAGGAAACACACAAAGACACGAGGAGAATATGCAAACTCCACACAGACAGCCACCCAAGGCTGGAATTGAACCTGGGTCCCTGGCTCTGAGGTAGCAGCACTAATCACTGTGCCCTACTCCCGGCCTAAGTTGAATTGAATTCACTCATGGAAAGCCCAGGAGGAGCAAGTCAGTCAAATGTAGGAGTCCCATCCTTTACCCAATGCATAAGACTCAGAATGAATCACGGACATTAAAAATTGCATGGAGATGCATTCCATAATCAGCCTATGCCAGTTTTGGATCGAGGGAGAACTGACTGGTCTGCTTCTGTATTGAGCCTGATGAATGTTGGCTCCATCCTAACTCAATCCCTTATGAACCTAAGACGAGAGGCCAATTGATGAAGCCTGATTTTCGGAAGACCATACCCTCCCTTATCTTGGTGATTGGAGCTGAACAAACATTTTGTTCCAGGTAGAGTTATAGATGTTTACAGCATGGAACCAGGCCCTTCTGCCCAGCTTGTCCATGCCGCCCAGTTTCTATCACTAAGCTAGTCCCACTTGCCAGCATTTGGCCCATATCCCTCTGTACCCACCCTGCCCATGTAACTATCTAACTGCTTTTTAAAGGACAAATTTGTACCCGCCTCTACACTGCCTCTGGCAGCGCATTCCAGAAGTTCACCACCCTCTGTGTGAAGAATTTTCCCCTTTGGTCTCTTTTGTATCTCTTTCCTCTCACCGTAAACCTATGCCCTCTAGTTCTAGACTCCTCTACCTCGGGGAAAAAATGTGGGCTATCTCCTTTATCTATGCTCCTCATTATTTTATAGACCTCTATAAGATCACACCTAAGCCTCCTACACTCCAGGGAAAAAGTCCCAGCCTCTCCTTATAACTCAGAACATCAAGTCCTCGCAGCATCCTGGTAAATCTCTTTGCACTCTTTCGTGTTTAACATTATTCTTTCTATAATAAGGTGACCAGAACTGAACACAGTATTCCATGTCCGGTCTTACCAATGTCTTGTCCAATTTCAATAAGACATCCCGACTCCGGTATTCAATATTCTAACCAATAAAACTGAGCATACTGAATACCTTCTTCACCACCCTGTCCACCTGCGACTCCACCTTCAAGGAGCTATGAACCTGTACTCCTAGATCTCTTTGTTCTGTAAGTCTCCCCAACTCCCTACCATTAACTGAGTAGGTCCTGCCCTGATTTGATTAATTTCCCTAACAACTCTGGTTGACAGTAGTATAGGCAGCATCTGCAGAGGGTACAACAGTCTGGGCAACACATTTTAATGAAGGGGATCCTCCCTCACCATGAAATCGGAAGAGCCGACCACCGGGCAAGGTCCCACCTAATAGTCACCATCAGCTGTGGAAAGTTGGCCCCATAAAGCCGTCATTGATCGGTTTGGGCTGGTTTAGCTCAGTGGGCTAGACAGCTGGTTTGACATAGACATAGAACAAACAGTGCAGAAGGAGGCCATTCAGCCCATTGAGTCTGCACCGACCCACTTAAGCCCTCACTTCCATCTTATCCCCGTAACTCAATAACCCCTCCTGACCTTTTTGGTCACGAAGGGCAATGTTTCATGGCTAATCCACCTAACCGGCACATCTTTGGACTGTGGGAGTAAATCGGAGCACCCGAGGAAACCCAAGCAGACACGTGCAGACTCCGCACAGACAATGACCCAGCGGGGAATCAAACCTGGGACCCTGGCGCTGTGAAGCCACAGTGCTATCCACTTGTGCCACCGTGCTGCCCCTAGGCTGCAGAACAAAGGTCCTTTGTCAAACAGGCCAAGTATTTGCTCGGCTTATTCCCAAACTCGTACAACTTCGATCTCACTAACTTTCAACTTTTCTTGACCTGCTGAGTAAATAGGGAGTTCAAAGCCACTCTTGCTGCGTGAACCTCCTTCAGCAATAGCTTACTCGGGCCCTCCATATAATTCTCTTCCACCATCGCCAAACAAACCTCCAGAAGCCGCTGGTTCTCCAGCATCCTGCACCTTTTATTAGCAGTTTAAGAAATTATCAGCCCCCGAGCATAAACCGTAAATGTCTCCAACAAAATGGAGAAGGAAATACAAGGAGTCGAGTTAACCAAAAGGAAGAACTCAAACTCTTCCCGAAAGTGCATAATAAATGAACTCAGGGAGGCTCCAAACCTCCACATTCTCGACCTGGGGGTGAGCCCTCGAGCAAAAACTCCAGACAAACGGGGGAAGGTCTGCGATTACGATGCTCCCTGTGGTGCAAGTGGACACCAGGTGTAGGATCGTCCTCGGCACAAAAAAAGTTGTCGATTCTAGTCTGACATTGCTGTGAGGCTAGAAAGAAGGTAAAATCTCTGCTCCTCAGGTGCAAAGTGCTCTAAACATCCACATAACCCACCTTCTCACGGTTATGATCCCGGACTAGACCCCAACAGTGGCTCGGATACTGGGCACAAACCCCAATATTTTATTTGTGTTTTGTCAGACTGTGAGTAAAGGATACCTCACTCCAGGAGTGATTTCACACAAAATAGGGCCATGCTATGTGAAAACAAACTTTATTATTGACACAATATTCAAATATATAACATCACACCAGAAAACAGCTGACAATTAGCCCTTAAACAATGCTAATCAATACAGTGAATACAGTAACCCTTAACTGCTACCTTTATTCCCACTCAAACAGCAAAAACACATCTCAGCTCTCAATCCACCGTTAAACACAGTTAGCCCTCAGCAATACCTGCTTTATACAGATGTTCTTTGAGAAAGAGAGATCTTGTGTCACCGCTTTAAAGACAAGATCTCAAACCTGTTAGAACCATGAAGAAACTTGGGAAGCTGTTTCAGCTTGTTTCAGCTCGCCTTCTAACGACACTCTTCTGAACTGCTTGGAAAGGAACTGCTAATCTAGCGCCAGACATATATTTTCAATTGAACTGAGATGCTTGACCTCTGCTCACATCTTGAACTAATTCTCAACTAAAAGACTGCTTTGCTGCAAAAAGCCTGAAACTGTGGCTCCTCCCAGTACTGATACCATCTTACCAAGCTGAAATCTAATTAACTCCACAGGGAATCCCCTTCATCCAAACAACATTCCATTAGCCTACGTTTTTTACGATGCTTTAATTACACCTCTAACTACAAAACTTAGTTGTCCTTCAAAATAAATAAATTTAGAGTACCCAATTCTTTTTTTTCCAATTAAGGGGCAATTTAGTGTGGCCAATTCACCGACCCTGCACATTGTTTTACATTGTGGGGATGAGACCCATGCTGGCACAGGGAGAATGTGCAGACTCCACACGGACAGTGACCCGGGGCTGGCATCAAACCCAGGTCCTCGGCACTGAGGGGCAGCAGTGCTAATCACCGCCACCGTGCTGCCCCCGGCAATGAATTCAAAGACAATGTGGTGAAGCTTTGGGATTCTCTACCCCAGAGGACTGTGGAGCCTCAGTCATCAAGTATTTTTAGACCGAGAGTGATTGGTTTCTCGATATTGAAGATATCGAGGGATATGGGGGATAGTGTGGAAAAATGGTGCTGAGGTAGATCGGCCAATGATCCCATTGAATGGTCGAGTAGGCTCAATGGGCTGAATGGCTGACTGCAGCTCCTATTTGTTATGATCTGTGTCCAGGACAGGATGCAGTGAGCAGGGATCTGTCAATCAGACTGAATCAGCACCTTCAGGAGAATTGGGATGCTGAATATTAGATACAGCAGAGTGAGAATGGAGGGAGAGTGAGTGGGATGGAGATTTACAGCTTTTGGGGAATGAGAGAGGAAAGAATGGTCCATAGAAATTAAAATAACCTGTTCTGAATTTCTATCCTGTACTGACAGTGATGTCTTTTGTAAACTCTTTTTACAGGATGTTAAAAGGATAGGATTTACAGACAGAAATCTCAAACATCATGTCTAGATCTGATAGAGTCACTCGGTTCATCGACCATTAAATCTATGAGAAATGTTTGCCAGACCTGTTTGCTTCAACAAAGTTTAACCATCAGTGTGACTGGAAAAGCATCGAGACACACACACCTGAGTGAGAGTGTTCCAGAGCACTGACTGTGGAAAGAGCTTTAACCAGTTACACAGCCTGAAAAAACATCACACCATTAACAGCGGGGAGAGACCGTACACGTGTTCTGTGTGTGGACGAGGCTTCAACTGATTGTCCGACTGGAGAGACACGAGGAGACCCAAAACATGGAGAAACTGTGGAAATGTGGGGATTGTGGGAAGGGATACAGAGCCCCATCTATGCTGGAAGTTCACCGACGCAGTCACAGTGGAGAGAGACCGTTCACCTGCTCTCAGTGTGGGAAGGGATTCATTCAATTATCCCACCTGCAGAAACACCAGCGGATCCACACTGGGAGGAGACCATTCACCTGCTCTCAGTGTGAGAAGGGATTTACTGAGGTATCCAATCTGAGGAAACACCAGCGAGTTCACACCGGGGAGAAGCCGTTCACCTGCTCGCCGTGTGGGAAGGGATTCACTGCGTTATCCAGCCTGAAGTCACACCAGCGAATTCACACTGGGGAGAGGCCGTTCACCTGCTCTCAGTGTGGGAAGGGATTCACTTATTTATCCAGCCTGCGGAAACACCAGCGAGTTCACACTGGGGAGAAGCCGTTCACCTGCTCTCAGTGTGGGAAGGGATTCACTCAGTTAACCAATCTGAGGAAACACCAGCGAGTTCACACTGGGGAGGGACCATTCACCTGCTCCCAGTGTGGGAAGGGATTCACTCAGTCAAGCAGCCTTCAGACACACCAGCGAATTCACACTGGGGAGAGACCATTCACCTGCTGTCCGTGTGGGAAGGGATTCACTCAGTCAAGCAGCCTACAGACACATCAGCGAGTTCACACTGGGAGGAGACCATTCACCTGCTCTCAGTGTGGGAAGAGATTCAGTGATTCATCCAACCTGCAGAGACATCAGCGAATTCACACAGGGGAGAGGCCTTTCACCTGCTCTCAGTGTGGGAAGGGATTCTGTGTTTCCTCGTCCCTGCTGAGACACCAAAAAGTTCACAATTGATTACAGTGATGGATTCTGCTGTTATTGTTTCTGCTTCAATTACATCCAGGACTGCATTTCGTTCTCTTCTCTTTCTCTCGGATTCTGAGACAGGAAAAATGATGCAACCGTGGCAAACAAGAAAAGTTAAAGATTCCATTAGATCAAAGGAAGAGGCTCATAAAGTGGCCCAAATAGTAGTAAGCCTGAGGACTGGGAACTTGTTTTTGAATTCAGCAAAGGAGGACCAAGGAACTGATGAAGAGAAAATAGAATATGAGAGCAAACTGGCGAGAAACATAAAAACCGACTGGAAAAGCTCCTATCGGAATGTGGAAAGGAAAAGATTAGCCAATGGGTCTGTGGTTACCCGTTTTCTCTCACCCTCCTTAAATCGTGGGGTTACATTTACCACCTTCCAATCCAGGAACCATTCCAGAATCTATAGAACTTTGAAAGATGATGACCAATGTATCCACTCTCTCTCCAGCCGCCTCTTTCAACACTCTGGGATGTAGAGCATCAGCTTTTGGGGATTTATTAACTTTCAACCAATACTACATTTTCACTAATACTAATTTCTTTCAGTTCCTCCTGCTCACTAGACCTTGGAGTATTTTTAGGACAATTTCTCAGGGGAGGAAGAAGCTCCTTCACCTGATGAAGGAGCTGCGCTTCGAAAGCTAGTGATTCGAAACAAACCTGTTAGACTTTAGCTTGGTGTTGTAAGACTTCTTACTGTGCCCACCCCAGTCCAACGCCGGCATCTCCATATCATAAATCCAGGTTAATTATTATTATCCAGGTGTCCATTTATCACATCCTTTATAATAGATTCTTGTATTTTCCCAATACTGATGTCAGGCTAACAGATCTGTAGTTCACCATTTTCTCTCTCCCTCCCTTCCTGAATAGTGGGGTGACATTTGCTGCCTTCAATCTGCAGGAACCATTCCAGAATCTATAGAATTGTGGAAGATGATCATCAATGTATCCACTACCTTTATATCATCACTTTTGACTGGTTCTGAAACACTTAAGTTTGGATTTCTGGTGCAGAGTAAAGTATAACCGTGGAGTGGAATTTTAGATTGTGTAAAAGGACAAAGTTCTATTTTATAAATAAAGATGGAGGTTTCTGGCAAAAATAGTGTTTAGTTAACGTTGCTTCTAAGGCATCACAGTGGTGCAGTGGTTAGCACTGCTGCCTCACGGCGCCGAGGACCCGAGTTCAATCCTGCCCCGGGTCACTGTCCGTGTGGAGTTTGCACATTCTCCCCGTGTCTGCGTAGGTCACACCACCACAACCCAAAGATGTGCAGGATAGGTGGATTGGCCACGCTAAATTGCCCCTTAATTGAAAAAATTAAAAACAAAATGTTGCTTCTAGTTTGTTTGCTGCAGTAAAAGCCATAAAACCTTAACTCCTGTTGTGTGATCCTTTACATTGTTGACTTGGAATTGATATTTTTTTAAAGTTATTGATCTGTACAGAGATCCTAATCCACAAGTTTTGACTTCCCATTTGAGCCTCAGGCAGTTTTCTGGCTCACTGTTCTTGTGTCAGTGACAGCCAGGAGATGGAGCTGAGGGCTGAATTTAGTTGAGTATAACGGGGCCTGCACCCCAGTTGGGAAACTGCCATGGGCGTCGCACTAATAGAGAGACAGGAAGGTGCTGGAGAACTGACTGGGAAATGGACGTCCAACCAATTAGGACACAGAAGGAGGTGACCAGGGCTGGTAGTGACGTGACCCCCCGGTATTCAGTGCCCCTGTGTCCAGCGTGGGGAGTCACGGGAACAGAGTAAAGAGAAACCACTTGGGTTCTGAACATTGTGAACATCCTTTTACTCTGCTTGCTATTTATCCTCAAGTAATTTTCTGGTTTTTTTAACCATGTTGTTTCATTAATAAACAATTAACAATAAAAATATTTGATTTTGTTGGATTTTTCATGATTAGATTGATGTAGTTCAGGGAAAGTGGGTGAGAGGTTGACAGGCTCTTCTTAAAAAATATATTTATTAAAGTTTTTTAACACAATTTTTCTCCCTTACAAACAATAACCCCCCCCACCCCCGTAACAAAAAAAAACGAGAAATCGCGCAGAGCAAGATATATACATGGCAAAATGATATATTTACGCAGCTTTGTACACTGGCCCTCACCAGTACGTGCCGGTTTCCCCAACCCTTCATGTTATCTCTTGCTCATCCACCCTCCCAGGCAGTACCCCCTCTCCACCCCCCCCCCCCCCCCCCCCCAGGACGTCCCCCCGTCCACCCCAAGGTTGCTGCTGCTGCTGACCGACATTCCTCTCACGCTCCGCGAGATAGTCTAGGAACGGTTGCCACCGCCTGTAAAACCCCTGCGCAGACCCTCTCAAGGCGAACTTAATCCTCTCCAACTTTATGAACCCAGTCATATCATTTCTCCAGGCTGGGGGGCTTCGCCTCCTTCCACATTAGCAAGATCCTTCGCCGGGCTACTAGGGACGCAAAGGCCAGAATGCCAGCCTCTTTCGCCTCCTGCACTCCCGGTTCGTCCACTACTCCAAATATTGCTAGCCCCCAGCTTGGCTAGACCCGGACTTTCACCACCTGAGATATTGCTCCCGCCACTCCTCTCCAGAACCCCTCCAGTGCCGGGCACGACCAAAACATATGGACATGGTTTGCCGGGCTCCCTGAGCACCTTCCACATCTGTCCTCTACCCCAAAGAACCTACTCAACCTCGCCCCCGTCAAGTGCGCTCTGTGGACCACCTTAAATTGTATCAGGCTGAGCCTGGCACACGAGGAGGAGGAATTAACCCTACCTAGGGCATCAGCCCACAGACCTTCCTCGATCTCCTCCCCCAGCTCCTCCTCCCATTTACCCTTCAACTCTTCTACCAGCGCTTCCCCCTCTTCTTTCAACTCCTGGTGTATTTCCGACACCTTGCCCTCCCCGACCCATACACCCGAGATCACCCTATCTTGAACTTCTTGTGCCGGGAGCAACGGGAATTCCCTCACCTGTCGCCTCACAAAAGCCCTCACCTGCATATATCTAAAGGCATTTCCCGGGGGTAACTCAAACTTCTCCTCCAGTGCCCCTAGGCTCGCAAACGTCCCGTCGATGAACAGGTCCCCCATTCTTCCAATCCCCGCCCGATGCCAGCTCTGGAACCCCCCGTCCATCTTCCCTGGGACAAACCGGTGGTTACCCCTGATTGGGGACCACACCGATGCTCCCATTGCACCCCGGTGCAGTCTCCACTGGCCCCAGATCCTTAGCGTTGTGGCCACCACCGGGCTCGTGGTATACTTTGTCGGCGAGAGCGGCAGCGGTGCCGTCACCAACGCCCCATTTGCTGCCCAGTAGTAGCTCCCAGGTTTGGCAGTGCCAACACTCCTCGGTCCCTACTGCGTTCCAGGAACCCTCTCCTTACTCTCGGGGTCTTATTCGCCCACACAACCCCATAATACTCCTGCCTACTCTCTTAAAAAAGGCCTTAGTGATCACGATGGGAAGGCACTGAAACACAAACAGAAACCTCGGAAGGACCACCATTTTGACCGACTGCACTCTACTAGCAAGCGAGAGCGGTAACATGTCCCATCTTTTGAAATCCTCCTCCATTTGCTCCACCAACCTCGTCAGATTCAGTTTATGTAGGGTCCCCCAACTCCTGGCTATCTGGAGCCCCAGATACCGAAAGCTCCCCTCCGCCCTCCTCAGCGGTAGGTCCCTATCCCTCTTTCTTGGTCCCCCGCCTGTAATACAAAGAGCTCACTCTTCCCGACATTGAGCTTATAGCCCGAAAACTCCCCAAACTCCCTTAGAGTCTGCATGACCTCCACCATCCCCTCCATTGGATCCGCCACGTACAGCAACAGGTCATCCGCATATAGCGACACCCGATGCTCTTCTCCCCCTCGGACCACACCCTTCCATTTATTAGACTCCCTCAATGACATGGCCAATGGTTCGATCGCCAATGCAAACAACAGGGGGGACAAGGGGCACCCCTGCCTCGTCCCTTGGTACAGTCGAAAGTACTCCGACCTCCGCCGGTTCGTCACTACACTCGCCATCGGGGCTCTGTAAAGGAGCTTAACCCAATTGATAAACCCTACCCCGAACCCAAACCTGCGCAGCACCTCCCAGAGGTACTCCCACTCTACTCGGTCAAAGGCCTTCTCCGCGTCCATAGCTGCCACTATCTCCGCCTCTCCCTCCTCCGATGGCATCATTGTCACGTTTAAGAGCCGCCTCACATTGGTGTTTAGTTGCCTGCCCTTTACAAATCCCGTCTGGTCCTCGTGGATTACCCCCGGGACACAGTCCTCGATCCTCGTGGCCAGCACTTTTGCCAGCAACTTTGCATCCACATTGAGGAGCGAGATCGGCCTGTACGATCCACATTGCAGTGGGTCCTTGTCCCGCTTTAGGATCAAAGAAATTGTCGCTTCCGACATTGTCGGGGGCAGGGTCCTCTCCTCTCTTGCCTCATTAAAGGTCCTCACCAGTAGCGGGGCCAACAGGTCTGCGTACTTCCTGTAGAACTCCACCGGGAATCCGTCCGGTCCCGGGGCCTTCCCCGCCTGCATGCTCCCCAACCCCTTGCTCAGCTCCTCCAACCCAATTGGTGCCCCCAAACCAGCCACCTCTTGCTCCTCCACCCTCGGGAATCTCAGCTGATCTAGGAATCGTCTCATCCCCTCTTCCCCCGCTGGGGGCTGGGATCTGTACAGCTCTTCATAAAAGGCCTTGAATACCTCGTTTATTTTCGTCGCACTCTGAACCGTGGCTCCCCTTCCATCTTTGACTCCCCCTATTTCCCTCGCTGCCATCCTCTTACGGAGCTGGTGTGCCAGCATCCGACTAGCCTTTTCCCCATACTCGTAGGTCGCCCCCTGCGCTTTCCTCCACTGTGCCCCCGCCTTCCCTGTGGTCAACAGGTCAAACTCCGTCTGGAGCCGTCGTCTTTCCCCAAGTAATCTTTCCTCTGGGGCCTCTGCGTATCTCCTGTCCACTCTCAAAATCTCCCCCACTAACCTCTCCCTTTCCATACCCTCTGTCTTCTCCCTATGAGCCCTAATGGAAATTAGCTCTCCCCTGATGACTGCCTTCAACGCCTCCCATACCACCCCCACCCGCACCTCCCCGTTGTCGTTGGCCTCCAAGTACCTTTCGATACACCCCCTCACCTTCCCACACACCACCGCCAGCAGTCCCACATCCAGCCGCCACAACGGGTGTTGGTCCCTCTCCTCTCCCAGCTCCAGTTCCACCCAGTGTGGGGCATGGTCCGAAACGGCTATAGCCGAATATTCCGTCCCCTCCACCCTAGGGATGAGCGCCCTACCCAGAACAAAGAAATCTATCCGGGAGTAGGCTTTGTGTACATGGGAGAAGAAAGAAAATTCCCTGGCCTGCGGCCTTGCAAACCGCCATGGGTCCACTCCCCCCATCTGATCCATAAACCCCCTTAGTACCTTGGCCGCCGCCGGCCTCTTTCCAGTCCTTGATTTGGAGCGGTCTAGTGCTGGATCCAACACTGTATTGAAGTCCCTTCCCATTATCAGGCCTCCTATCTCCAGGTCCGGAATGCGCCCCAACATGCGCTTCATGAATCCTGCATCATCCCGGTTCGGGGCGTATACGTTTACCAACACCACCCACATCCCTTGCAGCCTACCGCTCACCATTACATATCGCCCTCCATTGTCCGCTACAATAGTCTTGGCCTCAAATGACACCCGCTTTCCCACCAATATTGCCACCCCTCTATTCTTCGCGTCCAGTCCCGAGTGGAATACCTGTCCTACCCATCCCTTTCTTAGCCTGACCTGGTCCGCCACCTTTAGGTGTGTCTCTTGGAGCATGGCCACGTCTGCCTTCAGTCCCATGTAACATTTTCTGCGCGTGATTGACCCCCTATATACAACAACCATCACACATCAAACCTCAAACATCCCCCCTACCCTCACAAACCCTCAATTAGAGTCCAACTTTTCGGCATGTACAAAGGTCCACGCCTCTTCAGGCGTTTCGAAGTAATAGTGTTGGCCCTCGTATGTGACCCACAGTCGCGCTGGCTGCAGCATTCCGAATTTCACTTCTTTCCGGTACAACGCCGCTTTGGCCCGGTTGAAACCCGCTCTCCGCTTTGCAACCTCTGTGCTCCAGTCCGGGTATATTCGGATCTCTGCATTGTCCCACTTACTGCTCCGCTCCTTCTTGGCCCATCTCAGGACCCACTCTCTGTCCGTGAACCGGTGGAACCTCACCACCATCGCCCTTGGCGGCTCATTTGCCTGGGGCTTCTTCACCAGCACCCGGTGTGCCCCGTCCAACTCCAGCGGCCTCGAAGGGGCCTTTGTGCCCATCATCGCCTCAAGCATCGTGCTCACGTATGCCCCGGCATCAGCCCCCTCCACTCCCTCAGGGAGACCCAGGATTCGCAGATTCTTTCTCCTCGACCTGTTCTCCAGGTCTTCGAGTCTTCCCGCCCACCTCTTGTGTAGCGCCTCGTTCTGCTCCACTCTCACCGCCAGGCCCACGAGCTCGTCCTCGTTCTGACTGACTCTTTTCTGTACCTCCTGGATCTTAGCTTCGTGGACCTTCTGGGTGATCTCCTCGAAGCAGCGCTTGATGAACTCCTGCAGCTCCCCTTTGTCCCTGGCCGCCGCCATTTTGTTTTCTTTCCCTCGCTTCTCCCGTTGCTCCAGTGCCGCTCCTTTGGCCGTTACACTTCTGGTCTGTTTAAAAAGTCTATGGAAACTCCTGAAAAAGGTCTGATAGTCAGTTCCAGACGGGAGCTTCCGAATGCGCGACCTACTCCTCCATGGCCGCCACCGGAAGCCTCGTCCCTGCTTCTTCAATGGCCTTGGTAGATCTTTTCACAGTTGTTCCCTCTGCTGCTAGAATTCACCTTTGATAGAGTCAAGTCAGATTGCAGCTTTAAGCTTGCCCTTCCCCCGTCTGCATGCTGGAAGAGGCTTTTGTCTAAACCTGCAGCCAAAGCCAAATCTTTTACTGTCTCTGCCGGGTCTGGTAGCCAAAAGACACAACATTCCTGGGGGACGCTGTCAGGGAAATGCTGCAGTCTTCTTGCCACACCGGGAAATGTCAAACAAATGCCGTGGGGGCCCTGTAAAAGAGCCCAAAAGTCCGTTCCAAGCGGGAACTACAGAATATGCGACCTAGCTCTGCATAGCCGCACCGGGAAGTGTTGACAGGCTCTTTAACAGAAAGTGAGTCCCTCTAAGGTGATTGGCAAAGGAACCAGAGGGGTAGAGGAGATGTGATTTTTCTTTTGACATGCAAAATGGGGTTCAGGAAGTCACTTTTGATTGACTCATTTATTGAGGCTCCTTGAGGGAGTAACATGGGATGTCAATAAAGGGGAACCTGCAGATGTGGTTTGTTTACATTTCCAGAAGGTATTTCCCAAGGTGCCACATCAAAGGTCACTGCACAACATAAGCGGTCATGGTGTAGACTAGAGGGCAACATATCAGCAGGGATAGAGGATTGGTTAGCTCACAGGAAGCAGAGAGTGGGTATAAATGGGTCATGTTTGGGTTGGTAAGATGTGACAAGTGGAGCATCGCAAGATCAGTGCTGGGCCCTCAACTATTTACAATCTATATTAATGAGTTGGATGCGGTTAAATTTGCTGATGACACAAAGAGGGATTGGAAATTAATTTTTCAAGTGGACTTGGAGAATGCAAAGGACAACAAATAGGTTAAGTGAGTGGGAACAAATTGATAGATGGAGCATAACCTGGGCAAATGTGAATGTGTCCACATTATTTAAATGGGAGAGAGATTGCAGAACTC
The DNA here is from genome assembly GCF_047496885.1 of Scyliorhinus torazame. Lineage (NCBI taxonomy): Eukaryota > Metazoa > Chordata > Chondrichthyes > Carcharhiniformes > Scyliorhinidae > Scyliorhinus > Scyliorhinus torazame. Next base: position 176,353,256 of record NC_092711.1, on the reverse strand, counting down.
TGAGGTACAGAGGGATCTGGGTGTCCTGGTACAGGAATCACAAGTTTGCCGTGTTACGACACCCTGGGCTAGTGCGCGGTCAATTCCAGCCCCACGTGCCCCGGAGTCACAGCACAAGCGAATTGACCAATAATTCTTATAAAAATACCCTATGTCTTTGGCCCTTGGCTGCCCAATAATCAGTCACCATGGTTGCAAATGTAAATACGATTACTGTTTATTTATAACAAGAGCTAAAATAAAATATGCAGCAAACACAACTGATTTACAATAAGCCAATTCCTAATTCCCACTTTAATCTGCCCCCAGCCTCTATACACACACACAGACAGACAAACACAGAGGGGTGGAAAGGGATAAAATCATAAGTGAAAGAAATTCTTTTTTTCAGATGATGTTTTTTAGCACACGTTTCTTCACAGCAAGCTTGCAGATTAAAGTCTTCAGTTTACAGCCTGAAGTGATCTTCTCTGTAGATTAATTTGTTCAGGTTCTCTGCAGTTTAGAAATGCAGTACTCACATTTTTCTGGAGAGGCACCTCACCTCTGTTCAAACTTTCCTTTTAGTTTTTGGTTTGTATTCAGGTCTCCATGGTTTCAGGAATACAGCACCCACAGGCTACCTGGGAAGAGAGATAGCACTCACAGCTGCCTTCTGGAGAGAGAGTTCGTCAGTTCTGCCTCTTGTGCTGCTAGAATCAAGCTGAAAGCTTGGGACTCTGAAAAACATCCCAGTGGGATGGGATCCAATCACCGCCTGTTACCTAGGAGCACAGCCTTTTGGGCCAATTCATTGGCCACCAGCGAATCAATCAAACCGAGTCCCAACCCCAATTCTCACACTGGTGCCTAAAGATCTGCAGCTCCAGTTTAAACCGGCACAGACGCCTGGATTCTTCTGCTTGAATTAAAGACACAGGCTTCTTGCCTTAAAGTGACATGTCCATTAATCATCCATGGACAAAATGTAACAGCAGAAATAAAAGAAAGGGGAAATAAGGTTATGAAAAGAAAGGGCCCTTCCAGCCGGTACAGCAAGTGATTAGGAAGCTGAATAGAATATTGTTATTTATTGCAAAGGGACTGGAATATAAAAGTTGGGGTTTTTTGCTGCAATTGTACAGGGCCTTGGTGAGACCATGGGCTGGATTCTCCACTGGCAATTCTCCATTGCACCGGCAGCGCACTCACACCCGGGGATTTCCAGACGACGTGGAGCTGGCAATAATGTGAAACCCCATTGGCCGCTGCTGGCGGGGGCGCCGCAGGACGGAGAATCTCACCCCATATTTAGAGCACTGTGTACAGTTTGGGTCTCCTTATTTCAGAAATGAGATAATTGCATTAGAAGCAGTTCAGAGGAGGTTGACTCCCAGATTCTGGAATGAGGGAGTTATCCTCTGAGGAAAGGTTTGACAGGTTGGGACTGTATCCATTGCAGTTGAGAAGAATGAGAGATGATCTTATTGAAACACGTGAGATCCTGAGTGGAATTGACAGAGAGAATGCTGAGAGGATGTTCCCCTTGTGGCAGAGACTAGAAATCGGGGAGACCCGGTTAAAATCTGAAATGTCCGAGCAGCCACTCAGTTCAAGGGCAATAAATTCTGGTCCAGCGACTCCCACATCCCATTAAGAATTTACAAAACTCTCTCCACAAACCCTCACTCAATTTAACTCCCATATTTTCCAGTTCTGTTCTGGCTCCGCCTGGGGTAACATCTACTCCGTATATTCTTCTTGTGCGGTGAGTTCTAGGTTACTGGTGCATAAGGACAGATGCTTCAAGCAACAGATCAAACATGGATGTAAAAGATTCTCTAGCTCTTTTCTTTACCCCCGGCCAACTTGTGGACAGTTCTTACTCAGTATTATTTCTCCCAAGCCCTTCATTGTCCCATTATCGCTTTAATTTCACTCCCACTTTGCCCATGTCCAGTGTGTTTAATTCTATCCGGATTGTTTTAAAGTCAGTTTCTCTCTGGAGTGTGTCAATGTCTTGATGATGTCACAATGGTGTCTCAATCCCCTGGCCACATTGACCATTTCATCTCCTGCTGTGTCTCCAGTAGCTGTGTGTGTTTGGGGCCCGGTCTTCAGTCCATTTCACCGTGAATTTAGGCTTGTTATTTTTCACATGTAACAAATCACATCTGCACACCCACACCGGTATCCCAAAATCATGTCACATATTCTTAACTCTCAGATGCTCTGATGAAAAGATCAAAGTGAGTATCTGTCTTTCTTATCTGCCCTGTTATGGTGCTGATATTTCATGTCGTGGCCGGGCTTTCAAATGTGGATTTCTTATGTTCATGGGCCAAGATGTAAATATTTCCAGGAGAAAGCGATCAATTTCTTCACTCCCGTCTACACATTCCAGAATTTCATTGGAACATAGATGGATACCAGATTGATATATTCCATTCACCCACACCTAAGGTAAATATTCCAATTCATTTATTATCCAGGACAATATAATCCCAATAACTCTCAAACATAAATTAAACATCCCCGTCCGATCCCAGGTATTAACATATTCTGTTTGTTCTTCATTGTCAATGTCAGGCTGGGATTGTTCACCTTGGAGCAAAGGAGGTTGAGGGGAAATTTGACAAGATTAAGACAGGTTTAGGTAAGATGGATAACGAACAGCTGTTCCCGTTAGCTGATGGGACAAGGACGAGGGGGTATCGGGTTATATATAGGGTTCCAATCTAGAGAGATAGAATTGAAAACAGGGAGGTTATGTTCAACTTGTTTAGACCCAGGGTTAGACTACACTGGGAGCACTGTCAACATTTGTGATCTCCATTTAGTAAAAGGAAATCGAGGCATTGGAGAAGGTGCAACAAAGATTCACAAGGTTAATACCAGAACTGAGAGCATTTCACCCTCAGGAAAGGCTGGAGCTGCTTTTCTCTAGAAAAGAGAAGACTGAAGGGTGGCCTGATGGAAATCTCTAAAATTATGAAGGGGTTCAATAATCCAATAGGGATTTGATGACAAACCTCTTTACCCAGCGAGTGGTAAGAATGTGGAACTCGATACCACAGCGAGTGGTTGAGGTGAACAGCATGAATACATTGAAGGGGAAGCTAGATACATACATGAGGGAGAAAGGAATAGAAGGGCCAGATTTCAGGTTTAAGGGAAGAGATTAATGGTGGGAGGTGGGAGGTGGGGGGGATGTGAGGGGGAATATTTTGATGCAACGAATGGTAATGACGCTGCCTGTGAGGGGGTTGGAAATGAAGACAAGGGAGGATTTAAAACAGAAATTGGATTGACATTTGAGAGAAATTAACTCGCAGGGCTACAGGGATAGAATGGGGCAATGAGACTCTCTGGTTGGCTCCAGAGCCAACAGGGAATCGATGGACTGAATGGCCTCCTTCTCTGTCCTCATGACTCAAATCTAAAGAGAACAATTTCAGCTGCTCCAGTCTCTCCAACTCACTGAAGTCCCTCCTCCCTGGTGCCATTCTCGTAAATCTCCCCTGCACCCTCTCTGAGAACTTCAAATCTTTCCTAAAGTGTGGAGCCCATATATAGTAAAAGGAAATCGAGGCACTGGAGAAGGTACAACGAAGATTCACAAGAATAATACGAGAACCGAGAGCATTTCACCCTCAGGGCTGCTTTTCTCTAGAAAAGAGAAGACTGAAGGGTGACCTGAGGAAAGTCTTTAAGATTATGAAGGGGTTCAATAATCCAATAGGGATTTGATGACAAACCTCTTTACCCAGCGAGTGGTGAGAATGTGGAACCCGCCACCACAGTGAGTGACTGAGGTGAACAGCATGAGTACATTGAAGGGGAAGCTAGATACATACATGAGGGAGAAAGGAATAGAAGGATATGCTGATGGGGGAGATGAAGAGGGATGGGCGGAGGCTCATGTGGAACATAAATACTGACAGACACCAATTGAGCCGACTGGCCTGGCCCTGTGCTGTAGACTCAATGAAACAGAGACAAATGTATTCATTTTACATCTACCTAAATGGGGGGAAAAACACCATTTACTAACCAGGATAAAATAAGTGCCCATCATCAGCTTTTGCCGATCATTTCAGTGGAAATGTGCTCTCCCAGGTTTGAAGAGCATCAGCCCACTGGAAGCAAAGTCATGAGATTGGCCAGTCCAGCAGAAAGAAACCGTCCGACCCTCCCACTGCACCAAGTGTCAGAATGAACATGGTTCAGTCCTGGGTGTGATTAACAGCAGCAATAACAACAGAATCCAACCCCTGTCGTCACTTGTGAACTCGCTGGTGTCTTAGCAGGTGTGAAAATTGAGTGAATCCCTTTTCACACTCTGAGCAGGTGAACGGTCTCTCCCCAGAATGAGCTCGCTGGTGTCTCATCAGGTTGGATGAATCTCGGAATCGTTTCGCACACTCAGAGCAGGTGAACGGTCTCTCTCCAGTGTGAACTCGCTGGTGTGTCAGCAGTGCAGACGAATCTCTGAATCCCTGCCCACAGTCAGAGCAGATGAATGGCCTCTCCCCAGTGTGAGCTTGTTGATATTTCAGCAGGTTAGATGACGTTCTAAACCTTTTTGTGCAGTGAGAGCAGCTGAATGGTCTCTCCTCAGTGTGAACTTGCTGGTGTGTCAGCAGGTTGCATAAATAAGCAAATCCCTTCCCACAGTCAGAACAGGTAAAGGGCCTCTCCCCGGTGTGAATCCACTGGTGGGCCAACAAGGTGGATGAATCTCTGAAACCCTTCCCACACTCAGTGCAGGTGAACGGCCTCTCCCTAGTGTGAATTTGTTGGTGCCTCTGCAGTTTGGATAACTGAGCAAAACCCTTCCCACACTCTGAGCAGCTGAATGGTCTCTCGACGGTGTGAACTCGCTGGTGCGCCAGCACGCTGGATAACTGAGTGAATGCCTTCCCACAGTCAGAGCAGATGAATGGCTCTCCCCGGTGTGACTGCGTCGATGAATTTCCAGCTTCGATGGGGATATGAATCTCTTCCCACATTCTCCACATTTCCATGGTTTCTTCATGGTGCAGGTGTCCTTGTGTCTCCCCATGTTAGACCATCAAATAAGGTTCACACCGAACAAATGTGGCTCCAAATGATAATTTTTTTTTCAAGCTGTGTAAATGGTTAAAGCTGGAACACTCTCACTCGGGTGTGTGTGTGTGTGTCTTGTTGCTTTTCCAGTCACACTGATGTTTAAAATCTTTTGAAGAACACAGAACAGTCAAAAACCAAAGAGAAAATGCTGGAAAATCTCAGCAGGTCTGGCAGCATCTGTAGGGAGAGAAAAGTGCTAATGTTTCGAGTCCAGATGACCCTTTGTCAGAACAGTCAAATATTTCTCCTTCTATATTGAAAAACTGATGATTTTCAGGACCTGAAAAATTGAGTGACAGTCAGATTTTGATGTGATATTTCATCTTAGTTTCCTGCTTGTAAATCCTCCCCTTGAAGTATCCTGTAAAAAGAGTTTCAAAATTCATCACTGTCAGTGCAGGATAAAAATTCAGAACAGACAATTCTCCTGAAGGTGCTAACAGATCCATGCTCACTGCTTCCAGTCCTGGACACAGATTGAAAATCTTCATGTAGGCTGCCAGACTGATATATGTCTATATATTTGGTTTAGATCAGTTGGCTGGACAGTTGGTTTGTGATACAGAGGTGGTTAAATTCCTGTGCTGGCTGAGATTATTCATGAAGGCCGCACCGTTTCAACTTTGTCCCTCGTCTGAGGTGTGGTGATCCTTAGGTTAAATCACCACCAGTCAGTTCTAGCCCTCAAAATAAAAATATGTTTAATGGATAGGATTGTTTCAGTTGTTTAAGATACAGCAGAATGTTCCTGCAAGGCCACAGTTGAAGGCCAGAATGAGAAAAGAAATGGAAAGGGGGTGAAAATAAAGTGTTTTACTCACAGATGTTGGAGATAGGAGGAGGTTTCAGACTGTGTGAAGCTTAATCTTCATTCACACAAAGCCCGCGCTCTGATAGGCTGGAGAGCCAATGTCCTTTCGATCGGTCAAAGCTTGCTATTGGCTCCCCGCCACCAAAGAACAACGGGCTACGGAAGTCATGTGGCCCTGGAAGCACTTTGACCTCCAGATGCGCCGATCATTTGGCCAATGTAAAAGGTCCATTCCCTGCACATGCGCCATTTCACATCTCCCTTGGACATGCGCAGTTCCAGGCCGCCCGCGCGCCGGTAGAGCGGTTTCTCCAGCGCGGGGGATTGTGGGAATTATAGCTGCCATTTTCATCCAGAGCCCAGTCTCCAAACTCCTGGGACTGGGATGAAAAGGGGGCAGTGACCCCGGCCCTGACACAAAGCACATGTCGTTCGTCACTGGATTTGATTGTGACGTCTCCCTTAGAAAACAATTTGTTAATCGAGTGGGTAATCCAGCAAGGCTGAACAAGGTCTTTAGGGACTTTTATAGGAAGCTGTACACTTCGGAACCACCCGGGGGGGGGGGGGGGGGGAATGAGCCGATTCCTGGATGGACTAGCCTTCCCAAGAGTGGGGAGGGGGTTGGTGGACGGACTGGGGGCCTTGGTCAGGATCAAAGAGGTATTGGGGGCCTGAAGGTCATGCAGTTGGGTAAAGCCCTGGGGCCGGACGGGTATCCGGTGGAGTTTTACAAATAATTTACCAGGATAGTGGGGCCGGTGCTGGTCAGGGTCTTCAATGAGGCAAGAGACAGAGGGAGTTTACCCCTGACGATGTCGCAGGCCACCATCTCGCTCATTCTGAAACGGGATAAGGACCAGGAGGCCTGTGGGTCATACAGGCTGATCTCTTTGATCAACGTAGATGCCAAGTTACTGGCCAAGATTTTGGCGACCAGAATTGAGGACTGTGTACCGGATGTAATTGTGGAGGACCAACCGGGTTTGTAAAGGAGAGGCAGCTGGTGGCCAACATAAGAAGGCTGCTCAACATGATTATGATGCCCCCAGAGAGAAGGGAGGGAGAGATAGTGGTCGTCATGGATGCTGAAAAGGCTTTTGACCGGGTCGAGTGGGATTATCTGTGGGAGGTACTAGAACGGTTCGGGTTCGGGGCGGGATTCATCGACTGGGTTAGGCTATTGTATCAGGCCCCGGAGGCAAGTGTAAGGATGAACAGGAAGACATCGGACATTGTTAGTCAAGGACAGTATTACGGTGGCAGAAAGGATGTTTGATGAGGACTCGTCTACTGAGGTAGTATGGGCTGAGGTTAGAAACAGGAAAGGAGAGGTCACCCTGTTAGGGGTTTTCTATAGGCCTCTGAAAAGTTCCAGAGATGTAGAGGAAAGGATTGCAAAGATGATTCTGGATAGGAGCAAAAGCAACAGGGTAGTTGTTATGGGGGACTTTAACTTTCCAAATATTGACTGGAAACGCTATAGTTCGAGTACTTTAGATGGGTTCGTTTTTGTCCAATGTGTGCACCAGGGTTCCCTGACACAGTATGTAGACAGCCCAACAAGAGGCGAGGCCATATTGGATTTGGTACTGGGTAATGAACCAGGACAGGCGCTAGATTTGGAGGTAGGTGAGCACTTTGGTGATTGTGGCCACAATTTGATTACGTTTACTTTAGTGATGGAAAGGGATAGGTATATACCGCAGAGCAAGAGTTATATCTGGGGGAAAGGCAATTATGATGCGATGAGGCATGACTTAGGATGCATCGGATGGAGAGGAAAACTGCAGGGGATGGGCACAATGGAAATGTGGAGCACTTGTCAAGAGGAAGAAGGAGGCTTATGTAAAGATGAGACATGAAGGTTCAGTTAGGGCGCTCGAGAGTTACAAGTTAGCTAGGAATGACCAAAAGAGAGAGCTAAGAAGAGCCAGGAGGGGACATGAGAAGTCTTTGGCAGGTAGGATCAAGGATAACCCTAAAGCTTTCTATAGATATGTCAGGAAAAAACGAATGACTAGGGTAAGAGTAGGGCCAGTCAAGGACAGTAGTGGGAAGTTGTGCTTGGAGTCCGAGGAGATAGGAGAGGTGCTAAATGAATATTTTTCATCAGTATTCACACAGGAAAAAGACAATGTTGTCGAGGAGAATACTGAGATTCAGGCTACTAGACTAGAAGGGCTTGAGGTTCATAAGGAGGAGGTGTTCGCAATTCTGGAAAGTTGAAAATAGATAAGTCCCCTGGGCCAGATGGGATTTATCCTAGGATTCTCTGGGAAGCTAGGGAGGAGATTGCTGAGCCTTTGGCTTTGATCTTTAAGTCAACTTTGTCTACAGGAATAGTGCCAGAAGACTGGAGGATAGCAAATGTTGTCCTCTTGTTCAAGAAGGGGAGTAGAGACAACCCCGGTAACTATAGACCAGTGAGCCTTACTTCTGTTGTGGGATAAATCTTGGAAATGTTTATAAGAGATAGGATGTATAATCATCTGGAAAGGAATAATTTGATTAGAGATAGTCAACACGGTTTTGTGAAGGGTAGGTCATGCCTCACAAACCTTATTGAGTTCTTTGAGAAGGTGACCAAACAGGTGGATGAGGGTAAAGCAGTTGATGTGGTGTATCTGGATTTCAGTAAAGCATTTGATAAGGTTCCCCACGGTAGGCTACTGAAGAAAATACGGAGGCATGGGATTCAGGGTGATTTAGTAGTTTGGATCAGAAATTGGCTAGCTGGAAGAAGACAAAGGGTGATGGTTGATGGAAATGTTCAGACTGGAGTCCAGTTACTAGTGGAGTACCACAAGGATCTGTTTTGGGGCCACTGCTGTTTGTCATTTTTATAAATGACCTGGAGGAGGGAGTAGAAGGATGGCTGAGTAAATTTGCAGATGACACTAAAGTCGGTGGAGTTGTGGACAGTGCGGAAGGATGTTACAAGTTACAGAGGGACATAGATAAGCTGCAGCGCTGGGCTGAGAGGTGGCAAATGGAGTTTCATGCAGAAAAGTGTGAGGTGATTCATTTTGGAAGGAATAACAGGAAGACAGAGTACTGGGCTAATGGTAAGATTCTTGGCAGTGTGGATGAGCAGAGAGATCTCGGTGTCCATGTACACAGATCCCTGAAAGTTGCCACCCAGGTTGAGAGGGTTGTTAAGAAGGTGTACGGTATGTTAGCTTTTATTGGTTGAGGGATTGAGTTTTGGAGCCATGAGGTCATGTTGCAGCTGTACAAAATTCTGGTGCGGCCACATTTGGAGTATTGCGTGCAATTCTGGTCGCCGCATTATAGGAAGGATGTGGAAGCATTGGAAAGGGTGCAGAGGAGATTTACCAGAATGTTGCCTGGTATGGAGGAAAGATCTTATGAGGGAAGGCTGAGGGACTTGAGGCTGTTTTCGTTAGAGAGAAGAAGGTTAAGAGATGACTTAATTGAGGCATACAAGATGATCAGAGGATTGGATAGGGTGGACAGTGAGAGCCTTTTTCCTTGGATGGTGATGTCTAGCACGAGGGGTCATAGCTTTAAATTGAGGGGAGATAGATATAGGACAGATGTCAGAGGTAGGTTCTTTACTCAGAGAGTAGTAAGGGCATGGAATGCCCTGCCTGCAACAGTAGTGGACTCGCCAACACTAAGGGCATTCAAATGGTCATTGGATAGACATATGGACGATAAGGGAATAGTGTAGATGGGCTTTAGAGTGGTTTCACAGGTCGGCGCAACATCGAGGGCCGAAGGGCCTGTACTGCGCTGTAATGTTCTATGTTCTACTGTAGACTGCACCATGGGACAAGACAGGGCTGCCCTCTCTCCCCACTGCTGTTTGCGCTGCCATAGAGCCACTGGCAATTGCACTGACAGCTTCTAGCAATTGGAAAGGGCTGGTCCCGGGGGGGGGGGGGGGGGGATCTTCGTCTCATTATACGCGGATGATCTGCTGTTATATGCATCGGACCCAATGGTGGGGATCAATGGTATTATGTCAACCCTGAGGGAATTTGGCCGGTTCTCCGGATACAAACTGAACATGGCAAAGAGCAAATTGTTTGTAATTCAGGCGAGCGTGCAGGAGAGTAGGCTGAAGGGGTTGCCGTTCAGGCTGTTGGGGGAGAGTTTCCGATATTTGGGGATTCAGGTGGCATGGGACTGGGGCAGTTGCATAGGCTCAACCTGTCCCGATTGGTGGAAAGAGTGAGGGAGGAGGTCCGGAGGTGGGATGCGCTCCCACTGTCATTGGCGGGGATGGTGAGGATGATTCTCCCGCGGTTCATTTGTTTTTCAGTGTCTCCCGATCTTTATCCCGCGGTCCTTCTTTAAGAGGCTGAATAAAATTATTCTTGGATTTGTATGGGCAGGGACGTCCCCGCGGGTGAAGAGGGTGATGCTTGAAAGGAACAGAGAAGGGGGGCTGGCGTTGCCGAACTTCAGCAACTATTACTGGGCAGCCAACATAGCGATGATAAGGAAATGGATGGTGGGTGCGGAGTTTGTTTGGGAGCGGATGGAGGCTGCTTCGTGCAGGGGCACTAGCTTAGCAGCCCTGGTCATGGCGCCTCTGCCGCTTTCGCCAGCACAGTACTCCACCAGCCCGATAGTGGTGGCGGCTCTTCGGATCTGGGGCCAGTGGAGGAGGCATGTAGGGGAGGTAAGAGCATCGGTGTGGACCCCAATCTGCGGTAACCACCGATTTGCCCCGGGGACCATGGACAGGGGGGGGTACCGACTGTGGAGGAGGGCGGGGATTGTGAGGATGGGGGATCTGTTCCTGGAAGGGAGCTTTCCGACCATGAGGGCGCTGGAGGAGAAGTTTAGGCGGACGAGAGGGAACGACTTTAGATATTTGAAGGTGAGGGATTTTGTACGCAGACTGGTGCCGTCTTTCCCACGTCTCCCACCGAAGGGGAGGCAGGACAGGGTAATTTCTAGGGGAGAGGTGGAAGAGGGTAGAGTTTCAGACATCTACAAGGAGCTAATGGGAGCTGAGGATACGCAGACCGAGGACCTGAAGTGAAAGTGGGAGGAGGAGCTTGGGGGGCAGCTGGAGGACGGTATTTGGGCAGAAGCCCTGAGCACAGTAAACACGACCGCAACATGCGCCAGGCTCAGCCTGATCCAGTTTAAGGTCGTGCACTAGGCCCACATGACGGTGGCACGGATGAGCAGATTCTTCGGGCTGGAGGACAAGTGTGCTAGATGCGCCAGAGGGCCAGCTAACCATGTACACATGTTCTGGTCGTGCCCTAAACTCAGTGGGTATTGGCAGGGATTCGCAGATGTTATGTCCCGGGTATTGAAAACTGGGGTGGTAATGAGCCTGGAGGTGGTAATCTTTGGGGTTTCAGAGGACCCGGGAGTCCAGGAAGAGAGGGAGGCCGATATTCTGGCCTTTGCTTCCTGGTAGCCCGGCGACGAATACTGTTAGCATGGAGGGATTCAAAGCCCCTGAGGGCTGAGGTATGGCTATCAGACATGGTGAGCTTTCTTGACCTAGAGAAAGTCAAGTTCGCCTTGAGAGGTTCGCTACTAGGGTTCGCCCAAATGTGGCAGCCATTTATTGACTTCTTCGCAGAGGAATAAGCGTCAGCAGGGGGGGGGGGGGTAGAGTAGAGTAGGGGGATATTGAGGCAGGTCTGTGCATGAACAGAGCTGTGGTTTGCAATTGGTTTAATGTGTAATTTGTGTCTTGACTTCTTTTTTTGTTTGTACTGTACAATGTCAATTTTCATATATGCCTAAAATACCTCAATAAAATTGTTTGTTAAAAAAAAAAATTGGTGTGAGTGACATTGTGGCGAAGCAAGTGATGACCGAGTGAATCTTTTCCCAGTCGGAGAGGTGAACGGGCGCTCCCCAGTGTGGCCTCGCTCGTGTTTCATCAGGTTGGATGAGGTTCTAAACCTGTTTGTGCAGTGAGAGCAGCTGAAAGGTCTCTCCTCAGAGTGAACACGCTGGTGGGACATCAGTAGCTGGGAGCTTTTGAAATCCCTCCTTCAGTCAGAGCATTTAAAGCGCCTGCTCTTGGTGTGAGTGACATTGTGTTTCAGCAGGCTGGATAATTCAGTGAATCCCATATCACACACTGTGCAGATGAACGGCTTCTCCCCGGTGTCATGTGAGAGTACTTTGAAGACATGGATGTTTAAGCAATGTACCTTTAAGAAAACAGTGATGTCAGAGAGTGGGTGGGGCTGAGGTCAGGTCAGCCATTTTGCAGGATTTTAATTTCAGTTTTGAAAAGAGCTGTGTGTGTGTCTGTGCTTTGCAGTGAGCTGGATCTCTGCAATGAAAGACTATCTCTGGATCATTTGGGTGATTTAAACTTATGATAGTGAAGCCTTTAACCTGATGTGATTTTGTTTAAAGGTGTTAAGTCACTTGGAAGTTAAGTCTCTTGGAATTTGAAGGAACATTTTAAGGAATTATTTACTGTTGCAATATTTTCTGAGTTATCTTTGAAGTAAGGGGTGTTAAGAGATCCAATGTTTATTGAAGATGTTAAGTTGAGTTCATGGAATAAACAGTGTTTTGTGTTTAAAAACCCACGTGTCCATAATTGTAATCCCACACCCAGGGAAAAAGCCGTGTGCTAGGAAAAGCAACAAATCCATTAAAGGGAGAGGTTGGTTGAACTCCATGATACATTTTGGGGTTCTGAAAACGCCTCGCCCTTAACAATTGGGGGCTTGAGGGGGATAAAAGTCTAACTATTGGATTGGCTTTTGTGAACTTAAAGACAGTGAAGGATTGTTCTATTTCCGGTGTGGTATTTTAGTTTAAGTGGGGAGTGTGTTGTGAACAATGGCTCTTTCAGAGGCTCAGAAGTTTTTGGGGGTGGAGAATGTCACACGTAGTACTTTACGGACAGAAACGAAAAGCAGACTGTTAGATTTGGCAAGAACATTGCAGTTAACATTACCTGACAAAATGCGAAAAGATGAGGTAATTATGGCGGTGGTTAAGCATTTAAAGTTGCCTGAGATAGAGTTTGACTCATTGGAAATGGCAAAAATTCAGTTGCAAATTAAACAAATGGAACATCAGAAAGAATTAAAGCGGCTGGAATACGAGAGTGAGAGAGAGGAAAAAGAAAGAGAAAGAGAGAGAGAGGAAAATGAAAAGGAGAGAGAAGAAAGGAGAAAAGAAAGAATAGCCCTAGCAGAACAAAGAGAAAGGGAGATACAGATCAGGGAAAAAGATAAAGAGAGGGAGTTTGAACTTCAGAAAATGGCCATGAAACATGACAATCAGTTAAAATTGGCAGACGTAAAGGGAAACGTACAGTTGGATGATAATGATGAAGATAGTGAGAAAGAGCATCATAGTCGAAGGCTTGGTGGGAATCTATTTAAATATGTCCAAGCATTGCCAAGGTTTGACAAGAAGGAAGTGGAAGCCTTTTTTATTTCATTTGAGAAGGTAGCTAACCAAAGAGGGATAGGGGACCTACCGCTGAGGAGGGCGGAGGGGAGCTTTCGGTATCTGGGGATCCAGATAGCCAGGAGTTGGGGGACTCTACATAAACTGAATCTGATGAGGTTGGTGGAGCAAATGGAGGAGGATTTCAAAAGATGGGACATGTTACCGCTCTCGCTGGCGGGTAGAGTGCAGTCGGTCAAAATGGTGGTCCTTCCGAGGTTTCTGTTTGTGTTTCAGTGCCTTCCCATCGTGATCACTAAGGCCTTTTTTAAGAGAGTAGGCAGGAGTATTATGGGGTTTGTGCGGGCGAATAAGACCCCGAGAGTAAGGAGAGGGTTCCTGGAACGCAGTAGTGACCGAGGAGGGTTGGCGCTGCCAAATCTGGGGAGCTACTACTGGGCAGCAAATGTGGTGATGATCCGCAAGTGGGTTATGGAGGGAGAGGGGGCGGCATGGAAGAGGATGGAGATGGCGTCCTGTAAAGAAACGAGCCTGGGGGCGTTGGTGACGGCACCGCTGCCGCTGTCGCCGACAAAGTATACCACGAGCCCGGTGGTGGCGGCAACGCTAAGGATCTGGGGCCAGTGGAGACGGTACCGGGGTGCAATGGGAGCATTGGTGTGGTCCCCGATCAGGGGTAACCACCGGTTTGTCCCGGGGAAGATGGACGGGGGGTTCCAGAGCTGGCATCGGGCGGGGATTGGAAGAATGTGGGACCTGTTCATCGACAGGACGTTTGCGAGCCTAGGGGCACTGAGGAGAAGTTCGAGTTACCCCCGGGAAATGCCTTTAGATATATGCAGGTGAGGGCTTTTGTGAGGCGACAGGGGAGGGAATTCCCATTGCTCACGGCACAAGAAGTTCAAGATAGGGTGATCTCGGGTGTATGGGCCGGGGAGGGCAAGGTGTCGGAAATACACCAGGAGTTGAAAGAAGAGGGGGAAGCACTGGTAGAAGAGTTGAAGGGTAAATGGGAAGAGGAGCTGGGGGAGGAGATCGAGGAAGGTCTGTGGGCTGATGCCCTAGGTAGGGTTAATTCCTCCTCCTTGTGTGCCAGGCTCAGCCTGATACAATTTAAGGTGGTCCACAGAGCGCACTTGATGGGGGCGAGGTTGAGTAGCTTCTTTGGGGTAGAGGACAGAGGTGGAAGGTGCTCAGGGAGCCCGGTGAACCATGTCCATGTGTTTTGGTCATGCCCGGCACTGGAGGGGTTCTGGAGAGGAGTGGCGGGAGCAATATCTCAGGTGGTGAAAGTCCGGGTCAAGCCAAGCTGGGGGCTAGCAATATTTGGAGTAGTGGACGAACCGGGAGTGCAGGAGGTGAAAGAGGCCGGCATTCTGGCCTTTGCCTCCCTAGTAGCCCGGCGAAGGATCTTGTTAATGTGGAAGGAGGTGAAGCCCCCAGCCTGGAGGCCTGGATAAATGATATGGCTGGGTTCATAAAGTTGGAGAGGATTAAGTTCGCCTTGAGAGGGTCTGCGCAGCGGTTCTACAGGCGGTGGCAACCGTTCCTAGACTATCTCGGAAGGTCGGTCAGCAGCAGCAGCAACCTTGGGAGGGGGGGGCGTGGAGGGGACGTCCTGGGAGGTGGGGAGGGGGGGGAAGGGGGGACTGCCTGAGAGGGTGGATGAGCAAGAGATAACATGAAGGGTTGGGGAAACTGGCACGTACGGGTGAGGGCCAGTGTACAAAGCTGTGTAAATATATCATTTTGCCATGTATATATCTTGCTCTGCGCGATTTCTTGTTTTTTTTTGTTACGGGGGGGGGGCGGGGGGGGGAGGGGGGGTTTATTGTTTGTAAGGGAGAAAAATTGTGTTAAAGAACTTTAATAAATATATTGGAAAAAAAAAGAGAAGGTAGCTAAACAAATGAAATGGCCACAGGACCTGTGGGTGTTACTGATTCAAACAAAGGTGGTGGGTAGAGCTAGTGAAGTGTTTGCATCATTACCAGAGGAGGTATCTAGAACATATGAGGAGGTGAAGAAATCCATCTTAAGTGCATATGAGCTAGTGCCTGAAGCCTACAGACAAAGGTTTAGAAATTTAAGGAAAGAATTTGGTCAAACATACATGGAGTTTGAAAGGATCAAACAGAGTAATTTTGATAGGTGGATAAGGGCTTTGAAAATAGACCAAACGTATGAAGCTCTCAGAGAAATTATACTTTTGGAGGAGTTTAAAAATTCAATTCCTGATGTAGTGAGAACTCATGTGGGAGAACAGAGGGTTAAAACTGCGAGATTAGCAGCGGAAATGGCAGATGATTATGAATTAGTTTATAAATCAAAGACTGGTTTCCGACATCAGTTTCAGACGGTGAGGGATAGAAACTGGGGACATGAGAAATACTCAAGTGGTAAAGGTAAAGGTGATCTGATGGGAGACAATAAAGAGAGTGTACCTCAGATTTAAAAAGAAATCCAGGAGGGTGGAAAAGAAAGAAAAAGTTTCAAATGTTTTCACTGTGTTAAACAAGGCCATGTAAAGTCACAGTGTTGGTGGTTGAAGAAAAGCACTGGGAAGGCTGATGTGGTAAAACAGGATAAGACAGTGGGGTTTGTTAGAGTGGTAAAGGGAAACGAAAGAGGTGCAAACGATTGTACAGCCTGTTCAAGAAGTAATTTTAAGAAGGTGCCAGATGTATTTAAAGAATTTACTTGTGTGGGTAAAGTTTACTCATGTGTATCAGGAGGAGCAGGTAAAGAAGTCACAATTTTAAGAAATACAGGGGCTAGTCAATCTTTAATGGTAAGAGATGAGGAATTATGTAGTTTGGGAAGAATGTTGCCAGAAAAGGTGGTGATATGTGGAATTCAGGGTGAGAGGAGTAGCGTTCCATTATATAAGGTAAGGTTGGAAAGTCCAGTGAAGAGTGGTGAAGTGGTAGTAGGAGTAATAGATAAACTATCTTGTCCAGGAATAGTTTATCTTGGATAATGATATAGCTGGATCGCAGGTAGGAGTGATGCCTACTGTGGTTGATAAGCCAGTGAAAAATCAGACAACTGAACTGTTTAAGCACGAATATCCTGGGATTTTTCCTGATTGTGTGGTAACAAGGTCGCAAAGTCACAGGTTAAGACAAGAGGAGTGAAGATGAAGTTGAAATGCAATTATCAAAACGATTTTTGATCAGATGGTTGAAAAAAAACAAGAACAGGTGGAGGATGAGGCGGATATTTTTAGTTCAGGAAAATTGGCCGAGTTACAACAGAAAGACATAGAAATAAAACGGATATATCAGGAGGCATATACGGAAGGGGAATCTGAGGGTATATCAGAGTGTTATTACCGTAAAAATGATGTCTTGATGAGAAAATGGAGACCTGTACATATGCAGGCGGATGCAAAGTGGGCAGAAGTTCATCAAGTGGTATTGCCAGTAGGGTGTAGAAAGGAGGTGTTGCGAGTTGCACATGAGGTACCAGTGGGCGGTCATTTGGGAATAAGGAAAACTCAAGCTAAAATCCAGAAACATTTTTATTGGCCTGGACTACATAAAGGTGTAGTTAAATTTTGTCAATCATGTCACACATGTCAAGTGATAGGGAAACCTCAAACAGTGATAAAACCTGTGCCCTTAATACCCATTCCAGCATTTGAGGAACCTTTTACAAGGGTCCTAATCGATTGTGTAGGACCGCTTCCTGAAACAAAAAGTGGGAATCAATATCTTTTGACTGTAATGGATGTGTCTAATAGGTTTCCAGAGGCCATTCCAGTACGTAATATTACAGTGAAAAGGATTGTGGAGGAGTTACTTCAATTCTTTACCAGATATGGACTACCCACAGAAATTCAATCGGATCAAGGAACGAATTTTACTTCAAAGTTATTCAAAGAAGTTATGGATAGCTTAGGAATAAAACAATTTAAATCAACTGCGTACCATCCAGAATCGCAGGGAGCATTAGAAAGGTGGCATCAGACATTAAAGACAATGTTGAGGGCATATTGTCAAGATTATCCAGAGGATTTGGATAAAGGAATCCCATTCGTATTGTTTGCAATTAGGGATGCACCTAATGAATCTACCAAATGTAGTCCTTTTGAACTAATTTTTGGTCATGAGGTAAGAGGACCACTTAAATTGATTAAGGAAAAATTGGTGGGTGAGAAATCGGAAATTACACTATTGGGTTATGTGTCAAATTTTAGGGAACGATTAAATAGAGCAGGTGAATTGGCTAGACAACATTTGAAAGTTGCACAAAATGTGATGAAACAGGTAGCGGACAAGAAATCCAAAGTTCGTAGTTTTGCCAATGGGGATAAAGTTTTAGTGTTGTTACCAGTGGTAGGGGAGCCTTTAAAAGCTAGGTTTTGTGGACTGTATCAGATTGAAAGGAAATTAAGTGAGGTGAATTATGTGGTAAAAACACCAGATAGAAGGAAGACTCACCGAGTGTGTCATGTGAATATGCTTAAAAGGTACTTTGAAAGGGAAGGAGAGAAGAAGGAGGTTTTAATGATTCTAACTCAAAGTGACAAACCAAATCCAGATGACTGTGAATTTGACATACCTGAAATTATATTGGAAAATGAGGATGTTCTTAAAAATTGGGATGAATTGTTAAGTTACCTTCCAGAGGAAAAACAAACTGACCTGAAAGAGTTATTGATATCACATGGGCAAGTTTGTAGAGATAAATTGGGAAGTACTAAAATGGCTATACATAATGTAGATGTGGGAAATGCTGTTCCTATCAAACAACATCCATATAGACTTAATCCTTTAAAATTGGCACAGGTTAACAGAGAGATTGAGAGTATGCTGAAGAATGGCATAATTGAAGTGGGTTGCAGCCATAGTGATGGTACCAAACCAGAAGGTACCCAATAGTTGTGTGTGGACTATAGAAAGATGAATGCAGTTACAAGAACGGACTCTTATCCTATCCCACGTTTGAAGGATTGCATTGAGAAAGTGGGACAATCTGCTTTTATTTCCAACTTCCAGACATTGAAAGAACATTTAAAACATCGTATGGAGTTCTTCGTTCGACTTCAGGAGGCGGGTTTGGTGATGAACCTAGCCGAAAGTGAATTTGGAGAAGCCCGAATCATTTTCCTTGCGGAGTTTCCGATACCCTCAAGACGGAGGGAAATAATGCGATTTCCTAGCATGAGTGGATTTGATTGAACAGCTGTGCAAAAGTTTTGTGGCGTGAATACTCCACTGATGTAATTGCTGAAGAAACGTAAAAAATTTCAATGGACAGCGGACTTTCAACAGGCATTTGACTGCCTGAAAGCTGTGATCACCAATGTTCCTGTATTGGAGAATTGCAAGAGACTCTGTGGTCAGATTGAACTAAAGTATCTGATTCTGAAGGGAAATGCCAAGGAGTAGAGGAATGGATGGATCGTGCAGAGACTTAGTTCAAAGAGACTGTCAATCGAGAAGGTTTTCGGTTGGAGGAAGAAGAACAAAGAAAAATGGACGATATTATTACACCTGTCTGAGTGTGTTGTTTTCTTTAAATGAAAATGTATATTTACTGTGTACATTTCTTAGTGGGATGGTGCAAAAGTGAAAAATGAAACCATCTTGAAGTTGATGGGGGTTTTTTTTCTTGGGGAGAGGTGTCATGTGAGAGTACTTTTAAGACATGGATGTTTAAGCAATGTACCTTTAAGAAAACAGTGATGTCAGAGAGTGGGTGGGGCTGAGGTCAGGTCAGCCATTTTGCAGTTTAGTTTTGCAGGTTTTTAGTTTCAGTTTTGAAAAGAGTTGGGTGTGTGTCTGTGTTTTGCAGTGAGCTGGATCTCTGCAATGAAAGACTATCTCTGGATCATTTGGGTGATTTAAACTTATGATAGTGAAGCCTTTAACCTGATGTGATTTTGTTTAAAGGTGTTAAGTCTCTTGGAAGTTTGAAGGAACATTTTAAGGAATTATTTACTGTTGCAATATTTTCTGAGTTATCTTAGAAGTAAGGGGTGTTAAGAGGTCCAATGTTTATTTAAGATGTTAAGTTGAGTTCATGGAATAAACAGTGTTTTGTGTTTAAAAACCCACATGTCCATAATTGTAATCCCACACCGAGGGAAAAAGCCGTGTGCTAGGAAAAGCAACAAATCCTTTAAAGGAAGAGGTTGGTTGAACTCCATGATACATTTTGGGGTTCTGAAAACACCTCGCCCATAACACCGGTGTGAACTCGCTGATGGTTCTGCAGGTGGGGTAACCGAGTGAATCCCTTATCACGCACAGTGCAGATCAATGGCCTCTCCCCGGTGTGAACTCTCCGGTGTCTCTGCAGGTGGGCTAACTGAATGAATCCCTTCCCACAGTCAGAGCAGGTGAACGGCCTCTCTCCAGTGTGAACTCGTTCGTGTCTCCGCAGGTTGACAATGTCAGTGAATCCCTTTTCACACTGAAAGCAGGTGAAAGACCTCTCCCCAGCGTGAATTCGTTCATGTTTCCGCAGGTTGCCAATGTCAGTGAATCCCTTTTCACACTGAGAGCAGGTGAAAGGCCTCTCTCCAGTGTGAACTCTCTGGTGTCTCTGCAGGCTGGATAACTGAGTAAATCCCTTCCCACAGTCAGAGCCGGTGAATGGCCTCTCCCCAGTGTGAACCCGTTCGTGTCTCCGCAGGTTGCCAATGTCACTGAATCCCTTTTCACACTGAGAGCAGGTGCAAGGCCTCTCTCCAGTGTGACTGCGTTGATGCCTTGCCAGCTCACACAGGGCTGTGAATCCCATCCCACAATCCTCACATTTCCATGGTTTCTCCATGGTCCGGGTTATTTTGCGTCTCATCGCGTTGGACGATCAGTTGAAGCCTCGTCTACACACAGAACACCTATACAGTCTCTCCCTGCTGTGAATGATGGAGTATTTTTTCAGGCTGTGTCACTGGTTAAAGCTCTTTCCACAGTCAGTGCTCTGTAACAGTCTCACACGGGTGTGTGTGTCTGTCTCAGTGCTTTTCCAGACACACTGATGTTTAAAATCTCTTGAAGCAGACAGATGATACAAACATTTTTCCTTCTAGATTCAAAGGCCAATGATCTCCGGTTCCCAAGAATTGAGTGACTCAGTCAGTTCTTGACGAGATATTTAGTTTGAGATATCGGCCTCAAACCCCTCTCGTTCGAACTTCCTGTAAACAGATTTTACAATAGTAATCATTGTCAGTACAGGATAGAAACTCAGAACAGACAATTCTAGTTTCTATCGAACATTTTTTCCTCTCTCTTTCCCTGAAATGCTCTAAATCTCAATCCTACACACTCTCCCCCCATTCTCACTCTGCTGTATCTAATATTCACCCTCCCAATTCTCCTGAAGGTGCTGATTCAGGCTGATTGACAATTCCAAGCTCACTGCTTCCTGTCCTGGACACAGAGACCTGAAAATCTTCATGCAGGCTGCCAGACAGGTATATGTCTATATTACTGGATGAAAAATGTGTGTAATATACAGACTGTATTCACTTACTTTCCCTCACAATGTTCCTGAAGGTGCTGATCAACAAATCTAAACTCACTAAAACCTGTACAAGAGTAGAGAATCTCCATAGAAGTACATTTACTGATTAGAGATAGGGAATTCTGAGGAAGAATTTTATTTAGTCATGGAGTGGTCATGACAGGGAACTCACTGCCCACAAGGGTTGTGGAAGTCCAGATGTATAATCTAAAATAAAATAGGATGGTCACTTGAAGAAAATAAGCTTGCAGGGGAACAGGGATATCGAGCAGGAATGGGATTGAGTGGATTGCTGTCCAGAGAGTCAGCATTGACTTGAGTTGCCAAATGGATTCCGTCAGTGCTGCAATGACTGTATGATTGGAAATATATTATGTGGGTACAGTACTATATTACAAAACTAGAAATAATAATAAATGTATTTTATTACAGAACCATCAAGAATATATATAATACATACCATATAACAACACTAGACATATCTCTGTCCGATATTAAATTTTTTAAAATTAATTTGCGGGATGTGCACAATGCTGGTTAGGCCAGCATCCCGTACCAGCCTCCCCGAACAGGCGCCGGAATGTGGTGACTTGGGGCTTTTCACAGTAACTTCATTTGAAGCCTACTTGTGACAATAAGCAATTTTCATTTCATCTCATTTGTTCCCCATCCCTCGTTGGCCTTGCGAAGTAGTGTCGAGTTGCCTTCTTGAACTGCTGCAGTCCTTGAGGTGTAGGTACATCCCCTGTGCTGTTTTTTTTTTCATTTGTCTTTTATAAATTTTGAGTACCCAATTCATTTTTTACAATTAAGGGGCAATTTAGTGTGGCCAAACCACCTACTCTGCACATCTTTGAGTTGTGGGAGAATGTGCAAACTCCACAAGACAGTGACCCAGAGCCGGGATTGAGTCTGGGACCTCGGTGCCGTGAGGCAGCAGCGCTAACCACTGCTCCACCATGCTGCCCTACATCCCCTGTGCTGTTACAGAAGGAATTCCAGGATGTTGCCTCAGGGACAGTGAAGGAATGACAATATATTTCCAAGACAAGGTGGTGAGTAACTTGGAGGAGAACCTCCAGGTGGTGGGGTTCCCAGGTATCTGCTGCTCTTGTCCTTCTAGATGGTAGTGGTTGTGGGTTTGGAAGGTGCTGTCTGAGGAACCTTTATGAGTTAATGCAGTGTATCTTGTAGATGGTATACATAGCTGCTATTGTTTGTCGGCGGCGGAAGGTTTGAATGTTTTTGGAAGGCGACGCATCAATCAGGCTGCTTTGTCCTGGATAGTGCCGAGCTTCTTGCGTGTTGTTGGAGCTGCACACATCCAGCAAAGTGGAGCGTATTCCATTACACTCCTGACTTGTGCTTGTAGATGTCTGGTGGGCAGGCTTTGGGGCATCAGGAGGCATGTTACTCGCCGTAGGATTCCCAGCCCTTGATCTGCCCTGGTAGATACAGTATTAATATGGCTAGTCCAGTTCAGTTTCTGATCAATGGTAACCCCCAGGACGTTGGTTGTGCGGGTTTCAGTGATGGGAATGCTACTGAATGTCAAGAGGTGCTGGTTAGATCCTCTCTTGTCGGAGATGGTCATTGCCTGGCACTTGTGTGGTGCGAATGTAACTTGCCACTTATCAGCCCAAGTCTGGATATTATCCAGGTCTTACTGAATTTGGACATGGACTGCTTCATTATCTGAGGAGTTGAGAATGGTGCCGAACATTGTGCAGTCATCCGCAAACATCATCACTTCTCACCTTATGATGGAAGGGAGATTATTGATGAAGCAGCTGAAGATGGTTGGGCCTAGGATACTGCCCTGAGGAACTCCTGCAGTGATGTCCTGGAGTGGAGATCATTGACCCCCAATCACCACAACCATCTTCCTTTGTGCCAGGTATGACTCAAACCAGTGGAGAATTAGCCCCTGATTCCCATTGACTCCAGTTTAGCTGGGGCTCCTTGATGCCATACTCGGTCAAATGCTGCATTGATGTCAAAGGGAGTCACCCTCACCTCACTTCTGGCATTTAGCTCTTTCGTCCAAGTTTGAACCAAGGCTGTAATGAGGTCAGGAGCTGAGTGACCCTGGTGGAACCCAAACTGAGCGTCCAGGAGCAGGTTATTGCAGAATAAGTGCCACTTAATAGGACCTTTGATGACTCCTTCCATCACTTTGCTGATGATGGAGAGTATTCCAATAGGGAAGTAATTGGCTGGGTTGGATTTGGCCTGTTTACTGACCTCTTAAATGTCAGCCATCTCCTGGAGAAACCAGCCCTTTAATTATGAACATTAGGAAAGAGACCATCCTTTTAGCCAGACAAATAAATGTGTCAAGCTGAGGGAGCAAAGGATGTCAATGTCTTTAAGAGAGAGAGAGAGAGAGACCTGGGCCAAGCTTTGCAGAGTCTGCACCCTCCCTGGATTCACTTCCTTTCCCTTCAGTTGCTGCAAGTGACCAATTGAAGGTCAGAATGAGAAAAGAAATGGAAAGGGGGAGAAAATGAAGTGTTTTCCTCACATATGTTGGAGACAGGGAGAAGTTTTAGTCTGTGTGCAGCTCAAACTCACTCAGGGTTGGAGGAACAACAGCTTTGCTCGGCAGAAACCTCCATGTCCAGCTTCCGCATTGACAATGGGGGAGCTCTGATTGGCGGAGGAGCAGGGTCCTTCCGGTCTTCCAATCTTCCCATTGGTCACGACTCAGCAGTAAGTTCAGCGGAGGTGAGCTCCCTCTGCACATGCGCAGAGTCCCCTCTCCCTGAGACATGCGCAGTCCCGGGTCGGGGGAGAGGGAATCATCGTTCGCTGGAACTGTCAGCCGGTTGCATGGAACCCTTGTCTCGAGGATGCGCAGGGGAGGGGAAAAATGGA
Organism: Scyliorhinus torazame; assembly: GCF_047496885.1. NCBI lineage: Eukaryota > Metazoa > Chordata > Chondrichthyes > Carcharhiniformes > Scyliorhinidae > Scyliorhinus > Scyliorhinus torazame. The sequence goes on along the minus strand of NC_092711.1, from coordinate 176,329,609 downwards.
CCGGGGCGGGGCTCCCGTATCCGCGCGCGGGGCGAGTGCACTCAAATGCGGAACGGATTTATTCCTATTGGCTGATTTAGAGGACGAGCATCTTTGTGATGTCACAATGTGGCGGTTGGACAATGAGTTCCAGACTAAAACTTCCTCCTCTGGGCAACATCTGGGAGCAAATCAATGTCTCCCCTTTCATAAAGTCATGAGATATAGGAGCAGAATTAGGCCATTTGGCCCATCGAGTCTGCTCTGCCATTTGATCATCGCTTATCTCATCCTGGCCTTATCTGTACCGTCCTGAGAGTTCTCCATAACCCTTCAACCCGATTAAAAATCTGTCGAACTCCTCCCTAAATGTGCTCACTGTCCCAGCTCCACCACACTCTGGGGTAGTGAATTCCACAGATTCTCAGCCCTTTGAAGAAGCAGTTTCTCCTCAACTCTGTTTTGAATTTGCTCCCTCTTATCCGAAGACTATTACCTCTCGTTCTCGAATGCCCCACAAGAGGCAGCAGCCGCTCCAAGTCTACTTTATCTTTCCATTCATTTTCTCATTCTGAGAGGACATTGGTGACTTGCAGCAACTGAAGAGAAAGGAAGTGAATCTTGTCTGTATGTTGCACACATTTTGAGTTCAGTATTCTAGACATATTTCTGTCTTGCAGCCTGCATGAAGATTTTCAGACCTCTGTCCAGGACGGGAAGCAGTGAGCATGGATCTGTCAGTCAGACTGAATCAGCACCTTTAGAGAATTGGGAGGTTGAATATTACATACAGCAGAGTGAGAATGGAGGGAGAGTGTGTTGGATGGCGAATTACAGCTTTTGAGGAATGAGAGAGAAAGAATGTTTCATAGGAACTAGAATTGTCTGTTCTTAATTTCCATTTGTTTTACAGGATATTAGATGATGATTTACCGAAAAAAAGACTTCAGGATTTGGAAGAGTCACTTGGTTATGGGCAGCATGGTGGTATGGTGCTTAGCACTGTTGCTTCACAGCTCCAGGGTGCCGATTCCCGGCTTGGGTCGCTGTGTGGAGTCTGCACGTTTTCCTCGTGTCTGCGTGGATTTCCTCCGGGTGCTCCGGTTTCCTCCCACAAGAACCGAAAGGCTGTTAGGTAATTTGGACATTCTGAATTCTCCCTCAGTGTACCCAAACAGGGGCCGGAATGTGGTGACGAGGGGCTTTTCATGGTAATTTCATTGCAGTGTTAATGTAAGCCTATTTATGACAATAAAAATTATTATTATTTATGAGGACCTGAATATCATCAGGAGAACCATCACTGCAAAATACACTTCTGGGGTTAAGGATTGCCAGTCAGGCAAAGGAACAGAATGGAAGTAAACACAGGAACGAAGAGTCACATTGGGCTGGTTCCAGGAGAATTGAGTGACAACTTCAGCGACAAAACCATGGAGTGTGATTTTTGATTGTGATAAAAGTGAAAGGGCAACGTTCTATTTATAGTTTAAGGGATACGTTCCCTATAAAAATAGTGTTTAGCTTTTGTTGCTTCTAGTTTGTATGTTGCAGTAAAAGTCAAAGTTTTTGTCTTATGATTCTTTAGTTTGTTCACTGGGTTTAGAATTTATCTTTTGAAGTTACTGATCTTTTCAGAGATCTTACACAGTTGGTCTTGAGTCACAAGTTTCAACTTCCCATTTAAGCCTCTGGCAACTTGTTGTCTCTCTGTTGCTCATGTCAATGACAGCCCAGTAACAGAGCTGAGGGCTGGAGATGCTGTGACCCCTTGTCGGAGCTGGAATCAGGAGAAAGAAGAACCATAGTTTCTGATTGAGCTTTGTGTGAGCTGTCTGACCATGATGATATATACAATAGCTAACCAGGTAATATGCTGTGATGAGGGTTTATAAACAGACTCTGGGTCGACAAGTTAACTGAAGCTGTGGGTTTGTCAGCTGTACAGTGGAACCAGGCGTCCATCAGCCACAGAGACCTGTAATATTGGACACTGGGTTTAACCCTGTTCTGTATTAATCAGACCTATCTGATACTGGGTTATTGTGATATAGTTAATCTGACCCTAAAGTCATTCAATTCCAAAAGTGAATAACATTGATTCAAGTACAGTGATTACTCTGTTAATCTGTGAATAAAGTGGTGTCAGTTCATGCATATCGGTGTCTGAACTCAATTTCATTTCTTATTTTTGTTACTGACTAGGGTCTCTCCCATTCTCTCTCTCTCCTCTCCCCTCTCCGTTCTCTCTCCTGCCTCTCTCAGTCTCTGGCGCTCCTCTCGCTGATGCCTCTCTCTCCCTCTGCTGCCTCTCTTGCCCTCTGTCTCTCTGTTCTCTCTCTCTCCTGTCTCAGTCTCTGGTGCTCCTCTCTTCTCTTTGGTGCCTCTCTCTCCCCCTCTGCTGCCTCTCTCTCTCTCTTCAATGCTGAGGAAGGCAGGTGGGGGCAGCACAATGGCACAGTGGTTAGCATTGCTGCCTCACAGCGCCGATGTTCCAGGCTTGATCCCGGCTCTGGGTCACTGCCCATGTGGAGTTTGCACATGAAATGAAATGAAAATGAAATGAAATTCACCCTTGTTTGCGTGGGTTTTGCTCCCACAACCCAAGGATGCGCAAGGTAGATGGATTGGCCACAATAAATTGCCCCTTAATTGGAAAAAATTAATTGGTTACTCTACATTTATATTTAAAAAAAGTAAGGCAGGTGGGAAAGTTTCCTTTGGTAGCCGTGGGCCGAGAATATAAGAACAGGGAGATTATGCTGCAACTGCATCAAACACCAGTTAGACCACAGCCGGAGCACTGTGGACCGTTCTGGTCACCACATTACAGGAAGGATGTGATCACACGAGAGCGGCTGCAGAGGGGATTTATGATGATGTTACCCAGGTTGGAGAATTTTAACTATGAGGAAAGATTGGAGAGGCTGGGGTTGTTCTCATTGGAACAGAGGAGGCTGAGAGGAGATTGAATTGAGTTGTGTGTAATTCTGAGGGGCTCAGATAGAGTGAATATTCCCCTCAGCAGAGCCCAACCCCTGCAGTCAAACATGAAGTCGCTGGTGTGTCAGGAAGTGGGATGAGTGAGTGACTATCCACACAGAGAACATGTAAACAGCAGCTCCCCAGTTTGAACTCGCTGGTGTGTCAACAGGCTGGAGGACTGGCTGAATTCCATCCCACTCCTGGAACATTTTTCAATGTCCTCTCCCCAGGAGCTGTGGAGGGTGACGGAGGTCAATAAAAGGCTCAGAGCTAAGGTAGGGGACCTGCAGAACTGGTCAAGGACGCAGAATTTGAGCATTGTGGGCTGCCTGAGGAGTGGAATGCCTGAGGCCGACTGAGTATTTTGCAAAGATTTTTGCAGAGCTGATCGGGGAGAGGGAAGAACCCTCCGCTCTGAGTTGGACAGGCCACATCGGTCACTAAGGCCGAAGTCTGGAGTGAATGAGCCACCAAGGGACGGTTATAGTCTGCTTCCATAGCTACCACGTGAAGGAGAAGGGTTTGAGCTGGACAACCTAGCAATGCCATGTAGACACCCTGGCAGTGCCACCCAGGTGCCAGCCTGGCACTTCTGGGTTGCTCAGATATCACTGTCAGGCTGGTAGGGGCACTGACAAGGTACCACATGGGCAGTGCCAAGGTGTCAGGCTGGCATTTTGCTCGCACCGGGGATCAAGCCCAGGGGTGCACTGCCCATGTGAGGTGGTGTGGAGAGGCCCGAGGACCCCCTTATAGGTGAGCTGGGACATTGGGGGGTCCGGGGGTCATGTCAGGGGGTCGAGAGCTCGGGACACCATTTAAAAATGGCATCCCGATCTCATCCTGCATTGAGGAGATCCTCAGTGCAGGAATAATGCTAAGTGCAGCCTCGGGTGGCATTCCCCATCAGAGCTGTAAAAAAGAGCAGAATGCCATTAGTTAGCGGATGTGAAGTGGGAAGGTGTTGGTAGATACCAAGATCTGATGGAGGAGTTCATGAGAAGGCGGGCGGCCTTTGGACGGGTGAAGGTGGCATTGTACGGCAGCAGAGTAAGATTTGGAGTGGTCTATCCAGCAAAGCTGAGAGTGACTCATAACTCAAAGACTTTTATTTTGAGGCGGTGGAGGTGGCGGAAGCATTCGTTCAGGCTGAAGGACTGAGACTGAGATGAGAGTTGGGATTTGGTCTTGGTTGGTGCGGACGGGGATTGTGTTCTCTTATTGAGGGTTTTCTATTTGATTGGGGTTTTGTTTATGTCTCTTAAATGGGGGGTGGGGGAGTTTATCTATGTGTGTTGTGTTTTTTTCCATAAGGTGCGGTTCTGTATTGTTTCTTGGTTTCAGGGAGGTGGGTTTTGAGCACGTGGGGCTGGGTTACTGAGGGGGGGATGAGGGGACTCTGGCAGGGGTCACCACACGAGGAAACGTAGGTTGGCTAGTGAACAGGAGTGTGGTAGGGGAGGGGCCGCGGTCATTGGAGCCTGGGCAAACAGGTTTCAATGGACCTGGAAGGTGTGAATGGTGGGTGGAGGGGATCGATACTGGGTGAGGTGTTTGCAACAGGAAGTGGATGGGGGGATTCTGGGAGTGGGGAGTAGATCGACAATAACAAAAGGAGGGGGCGGGGCAGGGTCCTGCCAGATGGGCAGGGCCTGGGGTATTGGTAATGGTGGATAGAATGGGCGGGGGTGAGAGATCCCTGGTCCGAATGATGATGTGAAACTTGAGGGGGTAGTACATAGAATATACAGTGCAGAAGGAGGCCATTTGGCCAATCGAGTCTGCACATACCCACTTAAGCTCTCACTTCCACCCTATCCTTGTAACCCAATAACCCCTCCTAAGCTTTATTTGGTCACTAAGGGCAATTTAACATGGCCAATCCACCTAACCTGCATATCTTTGGACTGTGGGAGGAAACCGGAGCTCCCGGAGGAAACCCACGCAGACACAGGGAGAACATGCAGACTCTGCACAGACAGTGAGCGAGAGATTTTGAGCATTTGAAAAGTTTAAAAGCTGATGTGGTGATGCTGAGGAGACACATTTAAAGGTGAAGGGTCAAATGAGGCTTAGGGAGGGGTGGGTGAGTCGGGTGTTTCATTCAGGGTTTGATACTAGGGCTCGGTGGGTGATGGTCTTGGTGGGCATGAGGGTAAGGTTTCTAATGGAGAAGGTGGTGGCGGACCAAGGGGATAGGTTCTTAATAGTGATGGGTGCATTGGAGGGGAGCTGATAAGTGTATATTATCCCAATTGGGATGATGCGGGGTTTGTGAAGAGAGCGCTGGGTTCCATCCCGGATCAGGATACCGATAAGTTAATAGGGGGGATTGGAACACAGCGCTGGAGCCGAGGTGGACAGGTCCCAACCGTGCTCGCTGACCCAGTCGGGGTGGGGGGCGGGGGGGCGGAGGCATTGGCAGGACTCATGAGGGAGATGGGGGTCGGGGGGGTGGTGTGGACCTGTTGGGATTTTTACACCTGAGGGATAGGTATTATTCGTTTTCTCCCCGGTGCACAAGGTGTTTTCAAGGACTGACTTTTTTGTGGTGGGAAAGATACTTTTGGCCGGAGTTAAGAGGGCAGAATACTCACCAATTGTGATCTTGGATCACCCTCCACATTGGATGGATGTGGTATTGGAGAAGGGGGCAGCCCAGAAGCTGGGGTGGAGGATGGATGTGAGGTTGTTGGTGGATCGGAGCTTCTGTGACAAGATAGGGAAGGTGATTGAGGAGTATGTGGGGTTCAATTGCACAATGGAGGTTTCACATCAGTGCTTTGGGAGGCTCTGAATGTGGTGGTGAGGGGGGAGGTGATCCTGTTTAAGGCCAAGGTGGATAGGAAGGAGAGGGAGGAACACCAACAACTGATAGAAGAGATTTTTGGAGATGGATGGGAGGTAAGCGGGGAACCCAGGGCTCCTGGCAAAGAGGACGGAGTTGCAGGCGAGGTTTGACCTATTGTTCACAGGGAAAGAGATGCATCATCTGAAAAGAGCGAGAGGGGGCAGACTATGAGTATGGGGAGAAGGCAGGGCGTTTGTTGGTAGTTCAGCTCCGTGGGGAGGCCACGGCAAGGGAGATAGTTCCGGTGCGGGACCGGATGGGGAAGCTGGTGGTGGCTCCAGAACAGATTAATAAGGTGTTTGAGGAGTTCTATAGGGACTTCTATAAGTCAGAGGCACCAGAGGAGGAGCAGATGAGGGAGTTTCTGGGTGGGTTAAAGTCCCCAGGGTTTGAGGAGCCGATGGAGGCAGAGGAGGTGAAGGTGGCGATTGGGAGGATGCAGGCAGGGAAGGCAGCAGGACCAGTTGGGTTCCCAGTTGAATTTTAGAAAATATTTAAGGATAGGCTGGAGCAGCTGATGGTGGAAATATTCAAGGACGCAATGGACAGTGGTGCCTTGCCGCAAACGATGGTGTAGGCCTATATCTCATTGTTGTTTAAGAAGGGCAAGGATCCAGTGAAGTGTGGGTTGTGCAGGTCCATACCTCTGCTTAATGTAGACGTCAAAATTTAGGCTAAGCGATTGGCATTAATATTGGAGGGGTGCCTTCTGAAGGTGGTTGGGGAGGATCAGATGGGGTTTCTAAAGGACAGACAGTTGTCCTCGAATGTGACGAGGCTGTTGAATGTGGTGCTTTCTCTGGCAGAGGGAAGAGAGACGAAGGTGGTGGTGGCGTTAGATGCGGAGAAGGTGTTTCATCGGGTGGAGTGCAGTTATTTGATGGTGGTATTGGAGAAGTTTGGGATTGGACTGAAGTTTGTGGCTTGGGTACAGCTGTTATATAGGGAGCCGATGGCGAGTGTGTGCATGAATAGTATGAATTCAGGGTACTGTGCATTGCACTATGGTACGAGGCAGGATACCTCATGTCCCCCCTTCTGTTTGTATTGACTAGAGTGTCCTTGGCCATTGCGCTGAGGAGTTCAGGGTTGTGGAAGGGGATAATGAGGAGGGGGGGATGGTGCATAGGGTGTCCTTATATGCAGATGACTTGTTGCTGAGAGTAAATGCCTTGGCTTCATGCGCAATGCTGGGGCCTTTATAGCTGAAGATAGTGTATATGGCGCACCTTACAAAATCTAGGATGAGCTGACTGTTTGAAGAGGTGGAGGATGTCTGTGAGCGATGTGGGAGGTGTCCTGCGGACCATGTGCATATGGTTTGGTCCTGCCCGAAGCTGGAGAGGTTTTGGAGGATGGTGTTCAGCACCATTTAGGGGGTTCTACGTGTGGACATGGAGCCCGGTCCCCTAGAAACCATATTCAGGGTGTCGGACTGGTCGGAGCTGTAGGCGGGTGCTGGGGCAGGAGTTTTGGCCTTCACTCACAGGTGGGGCTTGTTGGGGTGGATGTTAGCTTCTCCAACCTGTGCCTTGGAATGGTGGGGAGACCTGTTGGAGTTTTTGACCCTGGAAAAAGTGAAATTTGCTCTAAAGGGGGTGTTCTACACTTGTTGGGGTTTGTTGAATTAGTAATTTGCGGAGTTGGTTACAGATGATTGCTGAGGGGGGGATTGGGGAGAGGGGGACAACCTGGGCCTTGGTGGGTTAGGGTGTTTGTGGGGTTGTAGTAAACTGTAAAAATTTTGAAAGTTTGTGGAATAAAATACTTTAAAAAACGATATTGTTCAGTTCCAGTCGGATTACAGTTGTCCATCACTAAACTGGATGATTAGTTGAAGCCACAGACTCACAGCTGAAGCCTTTACCACAGATACAACAGACAAACATTTCACCTTCCACAAAGGCCAATAATATCCAGGTCCTCTTGAATTGAATGACTCCATCAAATTGTGACTTGAAGTTTGGTTTGTGGTTCCTGTCTGCATATGCACCCTATTAAATCATTCGAAGTAAAGGGTAGAAAACTGTCAATTCTAGTTGGCATAAAATATTCATCTCCCTCTCAAACTATAAATCTCTGACCCCACACATTCTCATTGTAACACTAATTCATTCCAATATCCACATCCTGTTTCTCCCCAATTCTGCTCCCCTGAAGGTGCTGACACTCAGGTTCAGTCTCACCCTCATCTATTGTCCTCGCCAACATGTCATCCAGGAGGAGGGCGTAGAAGGATGGGTGAGTAAATTTGCAGATGACACTAAATTGGTGGAGTTATGGACAGTGCGGAAGGATGTTACAAGTTACAGAGGGACATAGATAAGCTGCAGCGCTGGGCTGAGAGGTGGCAAATGGAGTTTCATGCAGAAAAGTGTGAGGTGATTCATTTTGGAAGGAATAACAGGAAGACAGAGTACTGGGCTAATGGTAAGATTCTTGGCAGTGTGGATGAGCAGAGAGATCTCGGTGTCCATGTACATAGATCCCTGAAAGTTGCCACCAAGATTGAGAGGGTTGTTAAGAAGGCGTACGGTGTGTTAGCTTTTATTGGTAGAGGGATTAAGTTTTGGAGCCATGAGGTCATGTTGCAGCTGTACAAAACTCTGGTGCGGCCGCATTTGGAGTATTGCGTGCAATTCTGGTCGCCGCATTCTTGGAAGGATGTAGAAGCATTGGAAAGGGTGCAGAGGAGATTTACCAGAATGTTGCCTGGTATGGAGGGAAGATCTTATGAGGAAAGGCTGAGGGACTTGAGGCTGTTTTCATTAGAGAGAAGAAGGTTAAGAGGTGACTTAATTGAGGCATACAAGATGATCAGAGGATTGGATAGGGTGTACCGTGAGAGCCTTTTTCCTCGGATGGTGATGTCTAGCACGAGGGGACATAGCTTTAAATTGAGGGAGATAGATATAGGACAGATGTCAGAGGTAGGTTCTTTACTCAGAGAGTAGTAAGGGCGTGCAATGCCCTGCCTGCAACAGTAGTGGACTCGCCAACACTAAGGGCATTCAAATGGCCATTGGATAGACATATGGACGATAAGGGAATAGTGTAGATGGGCTTTAGAGTGGTTTCACAGGTCGACGCAACATCGAGGGCCGAAGGGCCTGTACTGCGCTGTAATGTTCTATGTTCTATGTTCTAGATGTTTAAATCTTTACACCTGAAGACGTTCAGAGGGATATGGCATAAGGAAGTGCTGTGGGTTTTGGCAAAGTTTGGTATCATGACCGGTACAGGCTTGGAGGGCGGAAGGGCCTGTTCCTGTGCTGTTTTGTTCTTTGTTCAATCAAATCCAGCGACTACCCACATGTCACTGCGACCCCCCCTCTTTCCATCCCAGTCCCTGGAGTTTGGAGACTGGGCTCAGGATGAGTAATGGCGGTCGGAACTCCCACATTCCACCGCGCCCGGGAAACCGCTCTATCGGCCGAGCGGACGTGTGGCCCGGGACTGCGCATGTCCGAAGGAGAGGTGAGCTGCGCGTGTGCAGAAAGAACCCGCCCTCTGACTTCCGACTGAAATGTTGACCAGTGGAGAGAGTCAACGAACCGGAAGGACTTTGGTCCTCCAACCAATCAGAGCGTGGGCTTTCTGTGGACGAACATTGAGCTTCACACAGACTGGAATGCCCTCATGTCTCCAACATCTGTGAGTAAAACAATTTCTTTTCTCCGCCTTTCCATTTCTTTTCTCATTCTGACCTTCAACTGGTCACTTGCAGCAACTGAAGGGAATGGAAGTGAATCCAGAGAGGGTGCAGACTCTGCTAAGCTTGGCCCAGGTCTCTCTCTCTCTTAAAGACATTGACACCCTTTGCTCCCTCAGCTTGACACATTTATTTGTCTGGCTAAAAGGACGGTCTCTTTCCTAATGTTCACAATTAAAGGGCTGCTTTCCCCAGAAGATGGCTGACATTTAGGGCAACAGTAAATTAATATCAGACAGAGATATGTCTAGTGTTGTTATGGTACAGATTAGATGTATTTGTTTGATTCTGTAATAAAGTATATTTATTACAATTTCTAGTCTTGTAATATAGTACTGTATCTATGTTATATATTTCCAGACATAGAGGCTGCATTCTCTGTCCCGCTACACCCATTTTCTGGGTGCTAGCAGCGGGATGCTCTGTCCCGGCCGACGGTCGATGGGGTTTGCCATTGTGAGCACCCCCACGCCATTGGGTAATCCACGGGCGTGAGTGCACTGCCGGCGACATGGAGGATCCTGCCAAAGTCATTACGGCATAGAACAGGTCCATTCAGTAACTTGTCCATTCCGATTCTGTAGACCGATACAATCAATCCCATTTCCCCTCAATATCTCTGTTCCCCAGAAGTTTATTTCCTTCATGTACCCATTCAATTTCCTTTTGAAATTGTTAATCATCTCTGCTACCATCAGGGCGGCACGGTGGCATAGTGGTTAGCACTGCTGCTTCACGGTGCCGAGGACCAGGATCATTATCCGTCTGGAGTTTGCACATTCTCCCCGTGTGTGTGTAGATCTCACCCCCACACCCAAAAAGATGTGCAGGTAGGTGAATTGGCCACGCTAATTTGCCCCTTAATTGGAAAAAAATGAATTGGATACTCCAAATGTTTTTTTAAAAATCACTGCTACCACCAACCTCAGAGGCAGGAATTTACAGCTTTTGGGGAACAACAGAGGAAAAAAATATTCCACCGAAACTAGAATGATCTGTTCTTTATTTCTATCCTGTAGTGATGACGTTTGGAAACTCATTTTACAGGACATCAGAAACTGAGGATTTGCAGACAGAAATCTCAAATTAAATCTTAGATCAAGATCTGACAGTCACTTGATTCATTTGGGGCAGCACCGTAGCATAGTGGTTAGCACAGTTGCTCCACAGCTCCAGGATCCCAGGTTTGATTCCCGGCTGGGTCACTATCTGTGCGGAGTCTGCACGTTCTCCCCTGTCTGCGTGGGTTTCCTCCGGGTGCTCCGGTTTCCTCCCACAGTCAAAAGATGTGCGGGTTAGGTGGATTGACCATGCTAAATTGCCCTTAGTGTCCAACAAATGTTGTGGGGGTTTCGGGGATAGGGTAGATATGTGAGCTTCAGTAGGGTGCTCTTCGTAAGGGCCGGTGCAGACTCGATGAGCCGAATGGCCTCCTTCTGCACTGTAAATTCTCTATGATCAGGACATGATTATCATTGGCCTTTCAACCTAGAAGGAAAAATGTTTTTACTGTTCTGGCTTCTTCAAAAGGCTTTAAACATCAGTCTGACCAGACAAAACTACCAAGACCCAAAACTACCAAGACTGTGGAAAGAGCTTTAACCAGTTACACAGCCTGAAAAACCATCGCACCATTCACAGTGGGGAGAAACGGTACTCACGTTCAGTGTGGATAACTCAGCTGATCATCGAACCTGAAGATATCATCGATCATGAAGAAACCGTGGAAATGTTGGGACTGTGAGAAGGGATTCTGCTACCCATCGGTGCTGGAAACACATTGACGTGTTCACTCTGGGGAGAGGCCGTTCACCTGCAGTGTGTGTGGGAAGGAATTCTCCCAATTAACCAACCTGCTGACACACCACAGAGTTCACTCCGGGAAGAGGCCGTTCACCTGCTCTGTGTGTGGGAGGGGATTCTCTCAGTCATCTAGCCTGCTGAGACATCAGCGAGTTCATACCGGTGAGAAGCCATTCACCTGCACCGTGTGTGGGAAGAGACTAACTCAGTCATCCAGCCTGCTGAGACACAATGTCACTCACACCAATGAGAGACACTTTAAATGTTCTGACTGCGGGAGTGGGTTCAAAAGTGCTGCAGATCTGATGATTCACCAGCGCATTCACACTGAGGAGATTTCACACTGGGGAGAGGCCGTGCTCTCAGTGTGGGAAAGGATTCACTCAGTTATCCCACCTGCAGGCACACCATGTCACTCACACCAATGAGAGTGGCAAAACCTTTAAATGCTCTGACTGCGGGAGTGGCTTCAAAAGCTCTCTGGAACTGATGTCCCACCAGCGCATTCACACTAAGGAGAGACCGTTCAGCTGCTCATTCAGCTGCTCTCTCAGCTGCACACTGCGGCAACACCAGTGAGTTCACACTGGGGAGAGGCCATTCAGCTGCTCCCAGTGTGGGAAGAGATTCACTCAGTTATCCAGCCTGCAGACACACCAGCGAGTTCACACTGGGGAGAAGCCATTCACCTGCCCTCAGTGTGGGAAGGGATTCACCCAGTTATCCAGTCTGCTGAGACACCAGCAAGTTCACAAGTCATTGTGAACTGGGCAGCACAGTAGCAGAGTGGTTAGCACAGTTGCTTCACAGCTCCAGAGTCTCCGGTTCGATTCCTGGCTTGGGTCACTGTCTGATTCTATGATTCATTGGAGGAGTTAGATTCTGCTGTTATTGCTGCTGTTAATCACATCCAGGACTGAACCATGTTCATTCTGACACTTGGTGAAGTTGGAGGGTCGGAGGGTTTCTTTCTGCTGGACTGGCCGGTCTCACAACTTTGCTCCCAGTGGGCTGATGGTCTTTGAGCCTGGGAGAGCACATTTCCACTGAAATGATCCACAAAAGCTGAGGAAGGACATTTATTTTATCCTCGACAGTAAATAGCATTTTCCCCCCACTACAGACAGATATAACATAAATACAGAAAGAACTGGAAAATGCAGCAGGTCTGGCAGCATCTGTGGAAAGAGGAGAGGGTGCGATCTCATGGAAAAGTTTCAAAGTGTTATTTGTGGCTGGTTTGTTGTGGGTTTCTCCCCGACTCTGTCGGCGAGTTCTCCGCCGCTATTTAACCACATTTAGTCGCTTTTTTGGGCCCTGGGGAATTTCTCCCTGGTCAGGCCCACACTGAGAATTATCTTCATCACTGGGGAGCTGAACTCGCCGGTCAGACCGGCTTCGCACAGCTCGGCCCACCGTTTGGAAAGGGTGGCCCTGAGTAAGTGGTGCAATGGTTAGCACTGCCGCCTCACGGTGCTGAGGTCCCAGGTTCGATCCCGGTCCTGGGTCACTGTCCGTGTGGAGTTTGCACATTCTCCACGTGTCTACATGAGTCTCACCCCACAACCCAAGGATGTGCAGGGCAGGTGGATTGGCCACGCTAAATTGCCCCTTAATTGGAAAACAAAATTGATTTGGATACTTTAAATTTATTTAAGAAAAAAAGAAAAGATGCCCCGATCTGTGCTTGAAGGTTCCCATACCCCGACCCACGAGCAATGTCACTCCCCACACACTTGGTGTTATCCTACACCCTCCCAAGTGAGGACCCCCACTGTGGGGTTTCCGAGGACCTCCATTTTCAGGGCTTCCCATGTCTGTGTGGACCAGTACTGAACAGCGCCTGGCTGGGGTTTCCCTGGTGACGCCGGTCAATGCTGGGAGCTGATAGATCCTGGGTTTTAAACCCAGATAAGTGTGCGAGGCTCGATCCCGCCCATTGTGGGCGAGATCCTGATCGCGACGGCTTGCGAGATCCGGTTAGATCTCATGAGGCATATCGCCTGTCGGGAAGCCTGGGGGAAGCCTCTCCCAGCATCTACTGGCCGCACGGCGTTCCTGTTCTGGGTTTTAAATAGGGTGGGGATTCTGGAGCGAAGCACTGCACAGGGTCAACTCTACCTCCAGATGCGCGAGGCTCAACCTAACGCAGCTAAAAGTGGTACATAGAGCCCACTTGACCAGAACCCAAAGTACAGCTGGTAGATCACACCCAGAGTTAACGTTTCAGTGTAACTCGACTTCAGAACTAAGGAGAGGGAGAAATGTGATGGGTTTAATGCTGGTGAGAAAGGGGGAGGGTCAGGTAGAACAAAAGGGAAAGTCAGGGATTGGTTAGAGGGTGGGTGAGATTAAATGACAAAAATGTCCTGGAACAAAAGGCAAACGGAGAGGGAATGATTGCGGTAAAGAATCAAAGCATTGGTCCAGAGGAATGGCAGAATAAAGGACAGCTCTGTCTGGAAGCAAAAAAACATGAAAACAAGGTGCAGACTGGCACTCAGCAAAAAATCAAATTAAAATGGAGGAGAGAGTTCAGGGTGTGAAGTTGTTGAACTCAATGTTGAGTCCAGAAGGCTGTAAAGTGCCTCAACGGAAGATGTGGGGCTGTTCGTCCAGCTTGTGTTGGGCTTCTCCGGAACATTGCAGCAGGCCGAGGACAGAAATGTAAGCCTGAGAGCAAAGTGGTGAATTCTAATGGCAGCAAGCGGAAGGTCAGGGTCATGCTTGTGGACTGAGTGGAGGTGTTTCACAAAGAGGGCAGGGAACCACAATTAGAAGAGCTACTGGATGCAGATATCCTCGGCAGAGGGAACTGTAGTTCCATGTACGAACCACTGCCAGAGAGGACCGACACTGAACTGGACACGACAAGGGGAAAATGGGAGAAAGTGGTGGGGTTCGAAATAGGGTGGGGATTCTGGAGCGAAGCAGTGCACAGGGTCAACTCTACCTCCACATGCGCGAAGCTCAACCTAACGCAGCTAAAAGTGGTACATAGAGCCCACTTGACCAGAACCTGAATGAGCAGCTTCTTCCCGGAGGTGGAGGATAGATGTGAACGGTGCCAAGGAGGCCCAGCCAACCACGGCCACATGTTCTGGTCTTGCTCCAGACCTGTTGGGTACTGGACAGCCTTCTTCGAGCCAATGTCCAAAGTGGTGGGGATGAGGGTGGAGCCATGCCCGAAAGTGGCGGTTTTTGGGGTATCAGACCAGCCAAGTCTATTCTTGGGGAGGAGGGCGGATGCCCTTGCCTTTGCCTCCCTGATCGCCCGCCGGAGAATCCTGTTCGGCTGGCGGTCAGCAGCACCACCCAAAGCTGCAGACTGGCTGTCTGACCTCTCGGAATCTCTCCCAAGGGAGAAAATCAAATTCACCATCCGTGGGTCGGAAGAGGAATTCCACAAAACATGGGAGCCATTCACCCGACTGTACCGAGACCTGTGTGTGGCCAACACATAAATGGATAAATAGCCAGTGCCAGGGAGAAATAGCCAGGACAAAACAAAAAGAGGAAAGCGAGGGAGGGCCATGGTGGGCTGGGGTGCAAGGTGAGGGAGCAAAACCCAGCAAGAAAGAATGGGGGGCATCAGTGAAGAAGTGGGGGGGAGAGGGGAGCTGGGGGGAGGGGGGTCATGGAGAGGGGAGCTGGGAGGGGGGTCAGTAGAGAGGAGCTGGGAGGGAGGGGAGTCAGTAGAGAGGAGCTGGGAGGGAGAGGGGGGTCAGGGAGAGGGGGTCAGGGAGAGGGGAGCTGGGGGAGGGGGGGGTCAGGGAGAGGGATCTGGAGGGAGTGGGGTCAGGGAGAGGGGAGCTGGGAGGGGGGTCAGTAGAGAGGAGCTGGGAGGGAGGGGAGTCAGTAGAGAGGAGCTGGGAGGGAGAGGGGGGTCAGGGAGAGGGGGTCAGGGAGAGGGGAGCTGGGGGAGGGGGGGGTCAGGGAGAGGGATCTGGAGGGAGTGGGGTCAGGGAGAGGGGAGCTGGGGGAGGGGAGCTGGGAGGGAGGGGGTGGTCAGGGAGAGGGGAGCTGGAGGGGGGGAGTCAGGGAGAGGGGAGCTGGGGGGAGTCAGGGAGAGGGGAGCTGGGGGGGGGGTCAGGGAGAGGGGAGCTGGGGGGAGGCGGGGTCAGGGAGAGGGGAGCTGAGGGGAAGCGGGGTCTGGGAGAGGGGAGCTGGGTGGGGGGGGGTTTAGGATGCTGAGCCAGACGGCGACAGACTGTAAATAGAGAAACCTAAGAAGAAACCTTTGTGACTGTACAATAAATGACAACAAAAGGCAATGTATACAATATTGAAAATGCCAATAAAAAGATTTGTTTTAAAAGAGGGCAGGGAACAGGCTACAGATGAGTTCAAGAGAAACTATTTGTATCCAGAACATTGTGAACATCCTTTTACTCTGGTTGTCTTTGATCCTCAAATCATTTCCTGTTTTTTAACCATGTTCTGCTTCATAAATAAACTTTTATCAGTAAAAATATTTGATTTTTCTGAACTTTTCATAATTAGATTGATGCACATTAGGGAAAGTGGGTGAGGGGTTGACAGGCTCTTTAACAGAAAGTGAGACCCTCTGAGGTAATTGTCAAAGGAGCCAGAGGGGGAGATGAGATTTTATTTTATTTTTTGACACAGTGAGTTGTTCTGATCAGCCTGAATTCAATAGTATCTTTCCAAAGGAGAAATACTTGAAAGGGAAGAATTTGCAGGGCTGTGGGGAAAGGGCAGAGCAGTTGGATGAATGGGAGAGTCCTTTCAAAGAGATAGCAGGGGCACGATGGGCTGAATGGTCTCCTCCTGCAGCCTGTGAATCTGAGCCTCCTGCTTTTGTGCAGGTTAAAAGGGACAGATTTCATTGCAGCCTCTTCCCTGTATATGTATTTAAAGAGACGGGTTTCTCTTCAGCTCTGAGTGACCGATATAACAATTGGTTGGAGGCCCATTTCTCAGTCAGTCCTCCAGCACCTTCCTGTCTCTCTATTAGTGCGACGCCCATGGCGGTTTGCCAACTGGGGACACAGGCCCCGTTATTCTCAGCCATATTTAGCCCTCAGCTCCGTCGCTGCCTGTCATTGACATGAGCAATAGAGACAGAAAGGTGCCCGAGGCTCAAATGGGAAGTCAAACCTTGTGACTCGAAACCAACACCTCTACATTTGTCAGTCAAATCCATGTTATTTATACTGGGGGTTTTATTATTAGATTTAGGCACTGGAGAGAAAGGGTGGGGGTTTTAAAGGGTAACTTTCCCTTTCTAACTTTGTATTGTTACATCCAACATTTCTCGTCCCAGCACTGAGGGAGTGCTGCACTGTCAGAACAGCTTTCTTTCAAATAAGATGTTAAACTGAGGCCCTGTCTGCCCCTCTCAGGTGAATGTAAAAGTTCCCACAGCCACTATTTTGAAGAAGAGCAGGGGAGTTACCCCAGTGTCCTGGTCAATCTTTATCCCAGTCAACATCACTAAGAACAGATCATCTGCTCATTATCACATTGCTGTGTGTGGGATCTTGCTGTGTGTAAATTGGCTGCTGCTTTTCCTACATTACAACAGTGACTACACTTCAAAAGTACTTCATTGGCTGTAAAACACTTTGGGACACCTTGTGGTTGTGAAAGGTGCTATAGAAATGCAAGTTCTTAAATTGAAGATTTCTGGGGCGCGATTCTCCGACCCCCCACCGGGTCGGAGAATCGCCAGGGGCTGGCGTGAATCCCGCCCCCGCCATGTCCCGAATTCTCCGCCACCAGAGATTTGGCGGGGGCGGGAATCGCGCCGCGCCGGTCAGCGGGAATCGCGCTGGTCGGCAGGCCCACCCCCGGCGATTCTCCGGCCCGCGATGGGCCCAAGTCCCGCCGCTGTCAACCCTCGCCTGCCAGCGTGGATTAAACCTCCTTTTGAACGGCGGGACAAGGCGGCGCAGGCAGGCTCCGAGATCCTGGAGGGGGGGGGCGCGGGGCGATCTGGCCCCGGGGGATGCTCCCACGGTGGCCTGGCCCGCGATCGGGGCCCACCGATCCGCGGGCGGGCCTGTGCCGTGGGGGCACCCTTTTTCTTCCACCTTCGCCATGGTATTTACTATGGCGGAGGCGGAAGAGGCCCCCTCCCCTGCGCATGCGTGGGGATGCCGTGAGCGGCCGCTGACGCTCCCGCGCATGCGTTGCCCGGTGAAGACTTTTTGCGCCGGCTGGCGTGGCGCCAAAGGCCTTTCCCGCCAGCCAGCGGAGCGGAAACCACTCCGGCGCGGGCCTAGCCCCTCAAGGTGAGGGCTTGGCCCCAAAGGTGCGGTGAATTCCACACCTTTGGGGCGGCCCGACACCGGAGTGGTTCCCGCCACTCCATTACGCCGGAACCCCCCGCCCCGCCGGGTAGGGGAGAATCCCGCCCAGGTTATCTGATCTTGTATTCTGGAACTTAATTGATTTCAGCCACCCCAATTAACCATTTAATAAATTCACTTTGGTTCAGACAAGACTTTAACCAATTAAGACAAATTGAGAATCCTCTGGATAGTAAATTTTTAAAGTTTATTAAATAAGAAAAGTTTACTGAACAACTTTAAGACATTGACTTTTACAACTTCATGTGGGTGATCAGTCTGTAGAAGCGTAACCCTCTCTGGCTCCTTCTTTGACAGTAATTCTTGTGGAATTCCCACAACCTCCCCATCTACATCCCTAAGGCCTTTTTCAAGCGGGTGAATAAGATTATTTTGGGCTTTGTGTGGGCGAGTAAAACCCGTGAGTGAAGAAAGTGTTGCTGGAGCGCAGTCGGGGGGAGGGTGGGTTTGTGCTGCTGAACTTCTGCAATTACTACTGGGTGACTAATATAGCCATGATTAGGAAGTGGGGAGTGGTCGGCATGGGAGTGGATGGAGGCGGCGTCATGCAAAGACAACAGTTTGGGAGCACTGACAACGGCACCTCTTTCGTTCTCGCTGGCCCGATACTCCACAGGTCCGGTGGTAGTGGTGGCTCTGAGGATCTGGGGGCAATGGTGGAGATATAAGAAAGGGGAGGAAGCATCGATTTGGACCCCAATTTATAATAACCACAGGTTTGTACCGGGTAGGCTGGATGGTGGGTTCCGGAGTTGGCAGAGAGCAGGAACTAGAAGGATGGGGGATCTATTTATAGATGGGAGCTTCCCCAGCTTGAAAGCTTTGGGGGATAAATTTAAATTGCCAGCAGGGAATGGTTTTAGGTATCTGCAGGTGCGAGACTTCCTGAGAAAACAGGTGCCGGTCTTTCCGCTGCTGCCGCCACAGGGGATACAGGTTAAAGTAGTCTCCAGTACCTGGGTGGGAGAGGGAAAGTTATAGGATATTTACCAAGAGCTTTCGAAGGCGGAGGAAACTCAGGTGGAGGAGCTTAAGGGCAAGTGTGAGGGCGAGCTAGGAGGAGAGATAGAGGCGGGTCTATGGGCAGATGCCCTAAGCAGGGTTAATACCTCCTCACCATGCGCCAGGCTTAGCCTGATACAATTTAAGGTAGTCCACCCGGCACACATGACAGCGGCTAGGATGAGTAGTTCTTTGGGGTAGAGGATAGGTGTGCGAGGTGCGCGGGAAGCTCAGCAAATCATGTCCACATGTTTTGGGCATGCCCGAAGCTTAGAGGGTTTTGGCAGGATTTTGCTAAGGCAATGTCCACGGTACTAAAAACACGGATGGTGCCGAGTCCACAGGTAGCGATCTTTGGAGTGTCGGAAGTTCCGGGAGTTCAGGGGCGAAAGAGGACGACGTCTTGGCCTTTGCCTCCCTGGTAGCCCGGAGACGGATCTTGTTAATGTGGAGGGACTCGAAGCCCCTGAGTGTAGAGACCTGGGTTAGAAACATGGCTGGGTTCCTCAGTCTCGAGAAAATAAAGTTTGCCTTAAGAGGGTCAATGTTAGGGTTCACCCCGAGGTGGCAGCCGTTCGTCGACTTGCTCGGGGAAAATTAAAATGTCAGCAGATGCAGTATTCCAAGGGGGGGGATTGTTGTTGTATGGTTGGGGCGTGTGAAGATTGGGCTGGGGGGGGGGAATGTTTATTTTACCATGTAGATGTCATTGTTTATGTTACTGTTATAAAAATTTTCAAAGACCTCAATAAAATATTATTAAAAAAACAGAATCTATATTTGTTGCATTCATGTGAAATGAAAGTCACCTTTGAACATTCTCCCAGTGTCTGCCTGGGTCTCACTCCCACAACCCAAAAAGATATGCAGAGGTCAATTGGCCACGCCAAATTGCCCCTTAATTTGAAAAAACAAATTGGGTGCTCTAAATTTATTTAAAAAAATAAATGTCACCAATGGCCCAGAAGGCTATAGGCTGCTCTCCCCTTTGAGAGAGAGAGAGCTGACTGGTGGTGATTTACCCTGAGGGTCACCACACCTCAGATGAGGGGCAAGGTTCATGGATAACCTCCGCCGATATGGGAGTTGAATCCATGTTGTTGGAGTTGTTCCGCATCACAAACCAGCCATCCATCCAACTGAGCTAACTGGCCCTTGTAATATGTAATAATTCCTTAACTATTATCTATTCTCTATCTCCCATCAGTTTCCCCGTCCACCTCAGACAACTTGCCCCTCATACCCTGCTAGTTTTCTTCTGTGAGAAGCACCCAGATACATTAAACAAAAGAGCCACAAAACCATCACAGCCCATCTTCATGGCAACATGGCATAATTTAGGAGATTCCAAACAGAAATGGGAACTATATATCTTTTAACTTCCAAAAGCCCTTTCACTCTGTGATTCTTTTATTGTGCAATTTAAAGCCAGGTATTCACAACAAGTCTTGAATATCATCAACCCACTGGAGGCAAAGTTGTGAAACTGGAGTGTCCAGAAGAAAGAAACCCTCCAACAATCCACACTGACCAACTGTCAGAATGAACAAAATGCAGTCCTCGAGGTAATTGAAGCAGAAACAAGAACAGCAGAATCCAACCCCAGCAATCAATTGTGAGCTTGTTGGTGTCTCAGCAGATGTGATGAAACACAAAATCCCTTCCCACATTGAGAACAGGTGAACGGCCTCTCCCCAGTGTGAACTTGCTGGTGTGTCTGCAGGTTGGATAATTGAATGAATCCCTTCCCACACTGGGAGCACGTGAATGGCCTCTCCCCAGTGTGAAACCGCTGATGTCTCTGAAGGCTGGATAAAACACTGAATCCCTTCCCACACCGAGAGCAGGTGAATGGCCTCTCCCCAGTGTGAACTCGCTGGTGTGTCTTCAGCGGGAATAGCTGAGTGAATCCCTTCCCACACTGAGAGCAGGTGAACGTCTTCTCCCCAGTGTGAACTGCCTGATGTCTGTGCATGGTGGAGGAATCACTGAATCCCTTCCCACACTGGGAGCACGTGAATGGCCTCTCCCCAGTGTGAAATCGCTGGTGTGTCCGCAGGTGGGATAACTGAGTGAATGTCTTCCCGCACTGAGAGCACGAGAATGGCCTCTCCCCATTGTGAATGTGCCGATGAGCCTCTAGTGCAGATGGGGCTCCGTATCCCAGAACGGGCAAACATTTCTCCTTCTAGATTCAAAGACCGATGGTATTCAGGTCCAAAGGAATCGAGTGACTGTCAGATCGAGACTTGACGCTTGCAATTTTTGTCTGTGACTCCTCCTCTCCTAATATCCTGTAAAAACAATTTACAAAAAATATCGCTGTCAGTACAGGATAGAAATTCAGAACAGACAATTCTAGTTTCTCTGGAACGTTCTTTCATTCCCCAAATGCTGTAAATCTCCATCCCACACACTCTCCCTCCATTCCACACACTCTCCCTCCATTCTCACTCTGCTGTATCTAATATTCACCCTCCCAAATCTCCTGAAGGTGCTGATTCAGGCTGATTGACAGATCCATGATCATCACTTCCTGTCAGAACACAGATCACAACAAATAGAAGCTGCATTCAGCCATTCAGTCCATAGAACCTGCTCAACCATTAAATGAGCTAATTGGCCGATCTACCTCAGCACCATTTTCTCACACTATCCCCCATCGATGTGTTCAATATCGAGAAACCTGTCAATCTCAGTCTGAAAATACTTGATGACTGAGGTTCCACAGTCCTCTGGGGTAAAGAATTCCAGATCTTCGCCACATCCTTGAGTGAAGAAATTCCTCCTCATCTCAGCTTTCTCTCCATTTTCCGACTTGTTGCCCATCACCCTCGACTCCCTTGTCAATTAGAAATCTAGCTAACTCATCCTTGAATATATTCAATGACCCTCAGACCCCACTGGTCCCTGTGGAAGAGAAATCCAGAGACTAATAACCCTCTGAGGGAAGAGAACACTGGAAATATATAACGTAACAACATACATTATTACACATCTAGAAACAATAATAAATGTACTGAATTACAGAACCATAAATATTATATTAAATATGTACCATATAAAAACATTAGACATATCTCTGCCTGATTTTAATTTTTTTCTTTTTAAAAGTAAATTTAGAATACCCAATTCTTTTTTTCCCAATTAAAAGGCAATTTGGTGTGGCCAATCCACCTACCCTGCACATCTTTGGGTTGTGGGGGTGAGATCCACGCAGACACAGGGATAATGTGCAAACTCAACACGGACAGTGACCCGGGGCCTGGATCGAAGTCGGGTCCTCGGTGCCGTGAAGCAGCAGAGATTAACCATGCCACCCACTGCCTAATATTAATTTACTGTCCCCTTAAATGTCAGCCATCTCCTGGGGAAACCAGCCCTTTAATTGTGAACATTAGGAAAGAGACCATCCTTTTAGCCAGACAAATAAATGTGTCAAGCTGAGGGAGCAAATTGTGTCAATGTCTTTAAGCCATGATGTGGAGATGCCGGCGTTGGACTGGGATGAGCACAGTAAGATGCCTTGCAACACCAGGTTAAAGTCCAACAGGTTTGTTTTGAATCACTAACTTTTGGAGCACAGCTCATTCCTCAGGTGAATGGAAGGAGCAGTGCTCCGAAAGTTAGTGATTCGAAGCAAACCTGTTGGACTTTCACCTGGTGTTGTGAGACTTCTCAATGTCTTTAAGAGAGAGACCTGGACCAACCTTTGTAGAGTCTGCACCCTCCCTGGATTCACTTCCTTCCCTTCAGTTGCTGCAAGTGACCAATTGAAGGTGAGAATGAGAAAAGAAATGGAAAGGGGGAGAAAAGAAAGTGTTTTACTCACAGGTGTTGGGGATAGGAGGACGTTTCCGTCTGTGTGAAGCTCAACCTTCATTCACACAAAGCCCGCGCTGATTGGATGGAGGACCAGAGTCCTTCTGGTCCTCCTCCTCTTTCCATTGGTCAACACCTTACAGGAAGGTCATGGGGTGGGCTTTCCCTCGCACATGCGCAGCCACTCCTCTCCATCGGACATGCGCGGTCCCGGCACGGAGGGTGGGGAAATCACCGAGATGCTTCTCGCTCTGGCAGGAGCTGTCAGCCGGTTGCCTGGAAACCTTGTCTGGAGGAGGGGGAACAATGAGTGTGACGGAACTGCTGTGTCCGCGCGCCGGACCTGCGCACTGGAACGAACCCTGAGACGTCACCGCGGATTCCAATGCGTGGGCAGGAAGGCTGTTGACCAATAGGAAGAGTTGGTGAACCGGAAGGACTCTCTTCCACCAACCAATCAGCTCCCCCGTTGTCTGAACACGGAAGCTGTACGATGAGGAAACCTGGGGTCTCGCACAGACTGAAAACTTCTTTCTGTCTCCAACATCTGTGAGTAAGCACAGTAAGAAGTCATACAACACCAGGTTAAAGTCCGACAGGTTTGTTTCGATATCACTAGCTTTCGGAGCGCTGCTCCTTCCTCAGGTGAGGAAGTAAAATACTTTCTTTTCTCCTCCTTTCCATTTATTTTCTCATTCTGACCTTCAATTGGTCACTTGCAGCAACTGAAGGGGAAGGAAGTGAATCCAGGGTGGGTGCAGACTCTGGAAAGCTTGGCCCAGGTCTCTCTCTCTCTCTTAAAGACATTGACATCCTTTGTTCCCTCAGCTTGACACATTAACTTGTCTGGCTAAAAGGATGGTCCATTTCCTGATGTTCGCAATTAAAGGGCAGGTTTCTCCAGGAGATGGCTGACATTTAAGGAGACAGTGAATTAATATAGCACAGAGACAGTCTCGTGTAGTTATATGGTAGATTATATGGTACAGGTGAGGATGCAGAGGACATTCATAAGCATGTTGCCTGGGCGTTTCAGCGTTGAAGAGAGCCTCGTTAGGAGTTTCCTGGGAGCAGAGGAGGCTGGGGATATGTGACATGGGCGGCACTGTAGAACAGTGGTTAGCACTGTTGCTTCACAGCACCAGGATCCCAGGTTTGATTCCCGGCTTGGGTCACTGTCTGTGCGGAGTCTGGACATTCTCCCCGTGTCTGCGTGGGTTTCCTCCGGGTGCTCCGGTTTCCCCCCACAGTCCAAAGATGTGCAGGTTAGGTGGATTGGCCATGCTAAATTGTCCTCAGTGTCCAATAAAGGTTAGGTGGGGTTACGGGGAAGTTGTGAACGTTGGAAGTGTGGGCTTGGGTATGGTGCTCTTTCCAAGGGCCGGTGCAGATTCAATGGGCCGAATGGCCTACTTCTGCACTGTAGATTCCGGCACCACCCGGCTCACGACAAAAAAATCAATCCTGGAATACACCCTATACACATGCAAGAAGAAAGAGTATTCTCTCCCGGGTTCACAAATTCATGGATGCACCATCCCGATCCTTTCCATGAACCCCCCCCCCCAACTCTTTCATTATTCTCGACCTTTCCATCGACTTAGGGCTTGACCTCCACAATCTCGCCTCCATTACACAATTAAAATCGACTCCCATGATCAGCTGGTGAGAGTCCAGGTCTGGAATCGCTCCCAGTAACCTCTTTACAAAACCAATATCATCCCAATTGGGCGCATATACATTTACCAACACCACTGCCGTCCCCTCACGCCCCACTCACTATCACAAACCTCCTCCCAGGTCCAACACCTCTCTGGCCCCCGTAAACCCTGTTCTCTTGCTCAACAAAATGGCCACCCCCTTGACTTCCAATCAAGTGAAACACTTGACCCATCCGTCCCCTCCTCAGTCTCCACGGACATTCCATGTCACGGTTCTCACCAGAGGCTTACGCCTGCACCCCACTCTAGTGTCCGCCAACATCACCATTAGGCTCCACCCCACCATCCCCACTCTGAAACGGGCCCACCCAAGATGGACCCCCACCCTGCCCATGACCAAACCCATCCTCCATACCACCCACGTCGCCGTCTACCCCCCCCCCCCACCTTACTACACTTCCGTTCACTGGCATTAGCTGCTAATGTGGCGACTGCCACCCGAAGGCCCCAAGCTCAGCCTCTATACAACCTGCATTGACCTTTCGTAGAAACGTGGCCACGTGCAACAAGCACCGGACTACAGTAAAGACTGAAAATACCAACACAACCAGAAAAAATACACAAAACACAACAAAAGTAGGGGGGGGGAGCAATTGCTCCTCTTACAACTTTTCAACCCCCCCCCATCGGCAAACATTGACAAAACCCAACTTTCGCAGACAGAACTCCGTGGCTGAGCCGCCCTGTGTGCGCCCACTCACTCGGTGGCTGAGCCGCCCTGTGTGCGCCCACTCACTCCGTGGCTGAGCCGCCCTGTGTGCGCCCACTCGCTCCGTGGCTGAGCGCCCTGTGTGCGCCCACTCACTCCATGGCTGAGCCGCCCTGTGTGCGCCCACTCACTCCGTGGCTGAGCCGCCCTGTGTGCGCCCACTCGCTCCGTGGCTGAGCGCCCTGTGTGCGCCCACTCACTCCGTGGCTGAGCCGCCCTGTGTGCACCCACTCGCTCCGTGGCTGAGCCGCCCTGTGTGCGCCCACTCACTCCCTGGCTGAGCCGCCCTGTGTGCGCCCACTCGCTCCGTGGCTGAGCCGCCCTGTGTGCGCCCACTCGCTCCGTGGCTGAGCCGCCCTGTGTGCGCCCACTCACTCCGTGGCTGAGCCGCCCTGTGTGCGCCCACTCACTCCGTGGCTGAGCCGCCCTGTGTGCGCCCACTCACTCCGTGGCTGAGCCGCCCTGTGTGCGCCCACTCGCTCCGTGGCTGAGCCGCCCTGTGTGCGCCCACTCACTCCGTGGCTGAGCCGCCCTGTGTGCGCCCACTCACTCCGTGGCTGAGCCGCCCTGTGTGCGCCCACTCACTCCGTGGCTGAGCCGCCCTGTGTGCGCCCACTCGCTCCGTGGCTGAGCCGCCCTGTGTGCGCCCACTCACTCCGTGGCTGAGCCGCCCTGTGTGCGCCCACTCGCTCCGTGGCTGAGCCGCCCTGTGTGCGCCCACTCACTCGGTGGCTGAGCCGCCCTGTGAGCGCCCACTCACTCCGTGGCTGAGCCGCCCTGTGTGCGCCCACTCACTCCGTGGCTGAGCCGCCCTGTGTGCGCCCACTCGCTCCGTGGCTGAGCCGTCCTGTGTGCGCCCACTCCGTGGCTGAGCCGCCCTGTGTGCGCCCACTCACTCCGTGGCTGAGCCGCCCTGTGTGCGCCCACTCACTCCGTGGCTGAGCCGCCCTGTGTGCGCCCACTCGCTCCGTGGCTGAGCCGCCCTGTGAGCGCCCACTCACTCCGTGGCTGAGCCGCCCTGTGTGCGCCCACTCGCTCCGTGGCTGAGCCGCCCTGTGTGCGCCCACTGGCTCCATGGCTGAGCCGCCCTGTGTGCGCCCACTCGCTCCGTGGCTGAGCCGCCCTGTGTGCGCCCACTCGCTCCGTGGCTGAGCCGCCCTGTGTGCGCCCACTCACTCCGTGGCTGAGCCGCCCTGTGTGCGCCCACTCACTCCGTGGCTGAGCCGCCCTGTGTGCGCCCACTCGCTCCGTGGCTGAGCCGCCCTGTGAGCGCCCACTCACTCCGTGGCTGAGCCGCCCTGTGTGCGCCCACTCGCTCCGTGGCTGAGCCGCCCTGTGTGCGCCCAATCACTCCGTGGCTGAGCCGCCCTGTGTGCGCCCACTCGCTCCGTGGCTGAGCCGCCCTGTGAGCGCCCACTCACTCCGTGGCTGAGCCGCCCTGTGTGCGCCCACTCACTCCGTGGCTGAGCGCCCTGTGTGCGCCCACTCGCTCCGTGGCTGAGCCGCCCTGTGTGCGCCCACTCACTCCGTGGCTGAGCCGCCCTGTGTGCGCCCACTGGCTCCATGGCTGAGCCGCCCTGTGTGCGCCCACTCGCTCCGTGGCTGAGCCGCCCTGTGTGCGCCCACTCGCTCCGTGGCTGAGCCGCCCTGTGTGCGCCCACTCGCTCCGTGGCTGAGCCGCCCTGTGTGCGCCCACTCACTCCGTGTCTGAGCCGCCCTGTGAGCGCCCACTCACTCCGTGGCTGAGCCGCCCTGTGTGCGCCCACTCGCTCCGTGGCTGAGCCACCCTGTGTGCGCCCACTCACTCCGTGGCTGAGCCGCCCTGTGTGCGCCCACTCACTCCGTGGCTGAGCCGCCCTGTGTGCGCCCACTCGCTCCGTGGCTGAGCCGCCCTGTGAGCGCCCACTCACTCCGTGGCTGAGCCGCCCTGTGTGCGCCCACTCGCTCCGTGGCTGAGCCGCCCTGTGTGCGCCCACTCGCTCCGTGGCTGAGCCGCCCTGTGTGCGCCCACTCGCTCCGTGGCTGAGCCGCCCTGTGTGCGCCCACTCGCTCCGTGGCTGAGCCGCCCTGTGAGCGCCCACTCACTCCGTGGCTGAGCCGCCCTGTGTGCGCCCACTCGCTCCGTGGCTGAGCCGCCCTGTGTGCGCCCACTCGCTCCGTGGCTGAGCCGCCCTGTGTGCGCCCACTCACTCCATGGCTGAGCCGCCCTGTGTGCGCCCACTCACTCCGTGGCTGAGCCGCCCTGTGTGCGCCCACTCACTCCGTGGCTGCTACTGGAAGTCCATGATGTGCCCTTTCTAATTTGAAACGCCCAGGCTTCACATCCAGTTTGAGAAAACGTGGCAGACGGTCCTCGAAGAACCTAACGGGAGCCTCACCCTCCACACCTTCTGACAGGCCAACGACTCGGATGTTATTTCTCTGACCCTCTGTTCTCCAGGAGTCCCCCACGTCACTCGGCCGGTTTTCCAAGGATTGAATTCTTGCCTCCGCTGA
Organism: Scyliorhinus torazame; assembly: GCF_047496885.1. Taxonomy (NCBI): domain Eukaryota; kingdom Metazoa; phylum Chordata; class Chondrichthyes; order Carcharhiniformes; family Scyliorhinidae; genus Scyliorhinus; species Scyliorhinus torazame. The sequence continues at coordinate 176,302,194 of NC_092711.1, read as the reverse complement.
GGAGGCATCTTGCTCAATATTCAGGATTCTCTCCTCAGGATCATCGAGCCTCTTCATGGTGTTTTACAGCTCGGCCTCACGAGCTCACAGATATTGAGTCAGCTCACTCAGCCTCTGGTCAATAACACGGAGAATGTCGTCAGTCATAATCTTCACCGCCTCCGAGAGAGTCCCGGAGAGCGCGAGGTCGAGAGACCTCCTGAGGGTCAGGCCGCCATGTTGAAAAGGCGGCTCCAGCCCCACTGAATCCGCCTGTGCTCTTTTATCAACGGATTTCTTGATGTTTTTCAGCATAATCTTACCAAACCTAATCCGAAGCGCTCGAGGGACATCATAGAATTTACAGTGCAGAAGGAGGCCATTCGGCCCATCGGGTCTGCACCGGCTCTTGGAAAGAGCACCCTACCCAAGGTCAACACCTCCACCCTATCCCCATAACCCAGTAACCCCACCCAACACTAAGGGCAATTTTGGACACTAAGGGCAATTTATCATGGCCAAACCACCTAACCTGCACATCTTTGGACTGTGGGAGGAAACCGGAGCACCCGGAGGAAACACACGCACACACAGGGATGATGTGCAGACTCCGCACAGACAGTGACCCAACCCGGAATCAAACCTGGGACCCTGGAGCTGTGAAGCAATTGTGCTATCCACAATGCTACCGTGCTGCCCGACATGGCAACAAATATTAAATCAAGATGAGGTAGATGAGTGCTGGGCAATCGGGATAAATGACGGATTCTCGGCGAGTGGCACCAGAACCTGCGGAAAAGCAGCTATTCCCGCGCCCGCTTCACGACCGATTTCCGATTGACGAGATGATAGAGGATTGTGGGGAACCGGCAGGAAAATGGAGAGAAAGCTGAGATGAGGAGGGATTTCTTCACTCGAGGATGTGGTGCTGCTTCGGAATTCTTAGAATCCCTACAGTGCAGTAGGAGGCCATTCGGCCCATCGAGCCTGCACGGATCCATATTCCACCCTATCCCTGCAACCCCATAATCTAATCTGGACACGAAGGGGCAATTTAGCACAGCCAATTCACTCACCCCGTACATCTAGGAGAACCCAGAGCACCCGGAGGAAACCCACGCAGACACGGGGAGAACGTACAAACTCCACACAGACATTGACCCAAGGCTGGAATTGAACCCGGGACCCTGGCATTGTGAGGCAGCAGTACTAACCACTGTGCTACCGTGCTGCCCCAATTCTCTACCCAGAGGGCTGTGGAGCCTCAGTCATCAAGTATTTTCAGGACAGAGATTGATAGGTTTCTCGGTATTGAAGATATCGAGGGATATGGGGGATAGTGTGGAAAATGGTGCTGAGGTAGATCGGTCAATGAGCTCATTGAATGGTTGAGCAGGCTCGATGGGCCGAATGGCCGACTGCAGCTCCTGTTTGTTATGATCTCTGTGTCCAGGACAGGAAGCAGTGAGCAGGGATCTGTCAATCTGCCTGAATCAGCACCTTCAGGAGAATTGGGAGGGTGAATATTAGATACAGCAGAGTGAGAATGGAGGGAGAGTGTGTGGGATGGAGAATTACAGCTTTTGGAGAATGAGAGGGGAAAGAATGTTCCAGAGAAACTAGAATTGTCTGTTTATGAATTTCTATCCTGTACTGACAGTGACGATTCCTTTTCAGGAGATTAGAAGTGGAGGAATTATAGACAGAAGTCGCAAATGTCACATCTGGGATCTGTCACTGTCACTCGATTCCTTGGGACCTGAATATCATCGGCCTTTGAATCTAGAAGGAGAAATGTTTGCCCGATCTGTCAGCTTCAAAGATTTTAAACATCAGTGTGACTGGAAAAGCACCGAGACACACACACCCGAGTGAGAGTGTTCCAGAGAACGGACTGTGGAAAGAACTTTAACCAGTTAAACAGTCTGAAAAAACATCACACCACTCACAGCGGGGAGACCCTACACGTGTTCTGTGTGTGGACGAGGCTTCAACAGTCCAACCCGAGAGACACGAGGAGACCCAAAATATGGAGAAACCGTGGAAATGTGGGGATTGTGGGAAGGGATATAGTTTCCCATCAAGGCTCGAAGCTCATCGACGCATTCACACTGGGGAGAGGCCGTTCACCTGCTCTATGTGTGGAAAGGGATTTGTTCAGTTATCCAACCTGAAGTCACATCAGCAAATTCACACTGGGGAGAAGCCATCCACATGCCCTCAGTGTGGGAAGGGATTCACTCAGTTATCCAGCCTGCGGAAACACCAACGAATTCACACTGGGGAGAAACCGTTCACCTGCTCTCAGTGTGGGAAGGAATTTGGAAATTCGTCCAACCTGCGGGCACACCAGCGAGTTCACTTCGGGGAGAAGCCGTTCACCTGCTCAGAGTGTGGGAAGGGATTCTGTGTTTCATCACAGCTGCTGAGACACCAACGAGTTCACACTGGGGAGAGGCCATTCACCTGCTCTGTGTGTGGGAAGGGATTCACTCGGTCATCCTATCTGTTGAAACACCAGGGAATTCACAAGTGATGACAGGGTTTGGATTCTGCTGTTATTGCTGCTGTTTATCACATCCAGGACTGAACCATGTTCATTCTGACAGTGAGTGAAGTTGGAGGGTTTCTTTCTGCTGGACTGGCCCATTTCACTGGGTTTGCTTCCACTGGGCTGATACTCTTTGAGCCTGGGAGAGAACATATCCACTGAAATGATCCACAAAAGCTGAAGAAAGACATTTAATTTATTACTAGATTGGAAATAGTCTTTGTCCCCCCTACAGACAGGTCTAAAATAAATACAGAAAGAACTGGAAAAACGCAGCAGGTCTGGCAGCATCTGTGAGAGAGAAACAGAGTTAACGTTTCACGTCCAATGTAACTCTACCTCAGAACTAAAGAGAGGGAGAAATGTGATGGATTTGATGCTGGTGAGAAAGGGGGAGGGTCAGGTAGAACAAAAGGGAAAGTCAGTGACTTTTCTAGTCAGCTATAACCATGAGAGTAAGGGAAGATGATAGAGGTAAAAAGGTTAAATGAGAACTCATTAGGAATAATTAACTATAATCATATTAAGCATATTAGGGGCTGGTTTAGCACAGGGCTAAATCGCTGGCTTTGCAAGCAGACCAAGGCAGGCCAGCAGCACGGTTCAATTCCCATACCAGCCTCCCCGAACAGGCGCCGGAATGTGGCGACTAGGGGCTTTTCACAGTACCTTCATTTGAAGCCTACCAGTGACAATAAGCGATTTTCATTTCATATCATTTCAGCATTATTTGAGTGCAACAATAGCTGGGAATCCACTAAGGGTTAATCCAGATCATACACTTTAATTTCTTAGGTTTCACATCTGCAAGGTCAGTGATGTCAACTAGCTAAAAGGCCCCATTGTATCGTAAGAACTGGTGCTGCTATCCTAAGAACGAGTAGTCCAGTTTCTGTGGTAACAGCCAGTCTAGGGTGATAATGTCTTAATGAAAACTGTGTTTTTCAATTAATGTTAGATGCAGGTGTGGATAATTTGGAAACTTGGCAAGCGATGGAATGGAAAATTTGCACCAGTACATTTAAATACAATATCTCTTAAATTGAGGGACAGGCATTTTGGCCGAATTGAGTAATTATAAATTAGTTAAAGCCAATCAGAAGTAAAAAGAAGGTGAGACATTAAGATAACAATATCCTTAAAAATCACTTGCCGGGATGGAAAAACGCATCCTGGGATCACCCCATCTATATTTCTGAAACCTATTTCCTTTGCTGCTTGCTTTTACCACTCACCGTCTTTATTTTGCTTAAATTACTTAGTTATTTCATCCTGTGTATTATGATTTGAAGAATTACTACGATCTGTAATTGAATGAAAACTCACTACTGTATTTGCTAAAGACAATCAATCTGACTAGCTTGCTACAGGGCTAGTTGAAAACTTTCTAAATTTTGTATTGAAAACATGTTTACCAGTGGCACAAGCTGACAAATAAAGTCCAAGTGGACTTTGCCAAAAAGCACAGACTTGACCTCTGTTATTTGGGAACTGAGAAGGGATAACGGATATCCAGGATTCCGAATAGACACACAGATCCATCAGAGTGTGGGTGAGATTAAATGTCAAAAATATCCTGCAACAAAAGGCAAAGGGAGAGGTAATGGTTGTAGTAAAGAAACAAAGCATTGGTCCAGAGTAAGTGTTAATGGCAGAATAAAGGACAACTCTGCCTGGAAGCAAAAAACATGAAAACAAGATGCAGACTGGCACTCGGCAAAAAAACAAATCAAAATGGAGGAGAGAGTTCAGGGTGTGAAGTTGTTGAACTCAATGTTGAGTCCAGAAGGCTGTTAAGTGCCTCATCGGAAGATGAGGGGCTGTTGGTCCAGCTTGTGTTGGGCTTCTCCGGAACATTGCAGCAGGTCGAGGACAGAAATGTGAGTCTGGGGGACTTCAGTGACGTATTTAGGAGAGGGGGACACTCAAGTTCTAAATATAGATTTTCAGGTACAACAGACACTTACGGGAACTTCCAAACCCAACAACCTGATTGGTGAAGATACAAACCCACTGAAAATGCCCAGGGAGGGGAAAAAACAAGAAAGGTGCGATTACTCTTCAGATTCTGAGGTGTTGCAGGGCTAGGCAAGTAACAAGGTGGCAAGGGCGGGCTCTCCCTCTCCCCTGCCGACTATATCGTCAGCCATCGGCAACGGCGACCGCATTGTGGTGGCCGGATTGGAGAAACATCACCAAAGCTTGGCGGTGGAATTAAAGAAATTGGTCGAGGAGGCCCCGGCTCATAGCTCTGCAAAATGGAAAAATCTGTGTAAAATCCTGGAAACACGTGGTGCCACCGAGAAAAGCTGGGAACAGCCTCTCCGACCATACTGACTGGATTGTAACAGCCTCTCCGACCATACTGATCGGATCATAACAGCCTCTCCGACCATACTGATCGGATCGTAACAGCCTCTCCGACCATACTGATCGGATCGTAACAGCCTCTCCGACCATACTGATCGGATCGTAACAGCCTCTCCGACCATACTGACCGGATCGTAACAGCCTCTCCGACCATACTGATCGGATCGTAACAGCCTCTCCGACCATACTGATCGGACCACATCAATAGAAACCAGCCTGACCTACAAAATTCTAACAGAATTAGACAGGATAGATTCAGAAAGAATGTTCTCGATGGTGAGGGAGTCCAGAACTGGGGGTCATAATTGGAGGATAAGGAGTAAACCTTTTAGGGCTGAGGTGAGGGGAAATTTCCTCACCCAGAGAGTGGGGAATCTTTGCAATTCACTATCACAGAAAATAGTTGAGGCCAAAACGTTGTGTAATTTCAAAAGGAATTAGACAGCTCTTGGGGTAAAGGGATCAATGGATATGGAGGGAAGGCTCAGGTTATTCATAAAATCATAGAATTTATAGTGCAGAAGGAGGCCATTTGGCCCATCGAGTCTGCACCGGCCCTTGGAAAGAGCACCCCACTTAAGCCCACACCTCCAACCTATCCCCGTAACCTCATCTAACCCACCCTCTATCCTCTCTGGCAGACCCACTATTCTGACCTTTTGCCGTCTGGACCTGTTTTCCTGGTCCTCCACTTTCCCTCTTACGCTCCCTTGGGCTGTCACCAACCTTCTCACCTCAGTTTCCAGAGCTCCAATCCTGTCGCTCTGGTCCGAGGGAGCTTTCTCCAACTCCAGGATTGTTTTCCCCTGGGCCTCCACCTTCCTTCCCAGGCCTTCGATGGTTCGCTGCATTGTGTTTGTCGCCTCCGACATCACCTCCTTCATCATTGTGTGGAACTCCGTCCTGAACGCCTCCTTCATGGCTTTTAGCTCCCTTTTCAGCACCATTCTCCATTCGTCCCCCCCGCGTGTGTGTGGGGAGGGGGGTAGGGTGTTCAGTTCTCCGGCTTTTTAAACCGGAATTCCCGATAAATTGCCTCTGTTGGATTTGTTTGGGTGGAGAGCCACCTGATGTGCGTTCGCCACCACCAGACGTCTTACCCTTATTAAACTTGATAATCAGCCATGATCGTAATGAATGGTTGAGCAGGCTCGAAGGGCTGAATGGCCAACTCCTGCTTCTATTTTCTCTGTATGTTACTGTGTATTCAGCCCACCCAAAGTATGTCTCCCATCAAGAAGGCCAATCTGGAAAAATCCTCCCACACAGGATGTCAACGCAAATTCCACCTGGACAAATGAATGGGAATCATTGGATTTGCAAACAAGTACCTGGTCTCAAACCCAACCCAACAGCTGCCTGCTTTCATCCTTCCCAGGAAAGAGTGTCCACACTTAACAGGTTTAGAACCGGCCAGGGCCCCTGCTTGACCAACCTCCACAGATGGGGCATTAGTACCAGCCCCCTATGCACACATCATACAAGATGGTCCAATCCGCATACTTAGTGGAGGCCTATCCGCACTCAACACAGCAGGACCGGAAGAAACTGCTTGGCTTGGGGACTTTGCATTCGCCAAATAAAATACTGGACCAAAGCTCCTTGTGATGAAGACAATTCCTTCAGATTGATCATCATCACCTTCAGCCTCAGAATTCACTCTGCCATGTGTCACTTTGGGCAGTTCATCTCATAATGATATTTTCAGTCGGACCTGAAACTCCTGTTAATTGTTCCCCAGTCATTCCTGGGGTTCATTGACCTATTAATGCTGTTCCAATTCTGTCTTTTGTTGTGAAATCTGGATCTGCAAAAGATGCTTTCTCCATCATTCACAATCTGTCCAAGTCCAACTGTGCATCATAGACATCCAATAGATCATCTTTCTTGTAAACCTCATCAACAAAACCCTCATGGAAAATCCAAACTTTAATCAGGATCCAACTGACGGGCACCCAGCTCCCAGAATACTTTGCTTCTGATTTTCCTTTTGTTAGGAAGTGAGAATGCCGAGGCCAGACCTTGTTTCCTCCTTGGTGGGGATGTAACCCCTGTCCACATCTCCACTTCATTCTTCCACTGGTCGTATGGCTCAGACTCCGAGAACATCGGCGAGTAATTAGACCCTGACAATTTCCTCTTGCTTCAGTTATTTCTCACAAAAACTACTGGGATTGTAAGATTCTGTCTGAAATGTTATTTTCCAACCTTCACCATCCGGCAGGCATTCTGTGTTCCCATGTTATAATCCTGAGAGCTTTATGGTGAAGGAAGAAATTGGAGCCAATCTGTACTTGGTATAGATTTATTCACAGAGTGAAACATTACAGGTAGATACCTCCTGACCCCACTCCACTCCATGTCTGTAAGTGTTTCTTGTTACAGAAAGGAGGGGAATTAATTTAAACAGCCCTGATTTCTCCTCTCACGACTGGTCTGTAAACAGAATGGAGGTTTTGATTCCTGATCTCCCCCTTTATAAGTGGTGGCGTTTTCTTCTTCACCTTTCAGTTTGGTGTGGGCTCGAACCTCCATTAATAATCCAGTCTCAGAGTGGACTCAATCTCTATTTGGTGTGGATTTGTTCACAGAGTGAAATGTTCCATTTATACACCACCTGCCACCACCTGATGTCAGTCAGCGTCTCTTTCTGCTCCTTTAAAACAAACAAGAACATTGACTGGGCAGTGAAACAAAAAACAAATTACCAAAGTAAAGTTATAAAACTTGAAACTAAAATGTTATCTTGTGAGTCAATGATGCAGCCCAACCCCCGCAGTGCCCATTGGGCATGAAGAATGGCTCTTTATATTTGCTCAAGTAACCATCCAATCAATACTGTGGATACTGAAACCCAACAGATACAATTAACACCACAGTCAGAGCATCTAAAATGTCTCTGATCAGTGTGACTGCCCCGGTGTCTCAGCAGCTCAGATGAACAAATAAATCCCTTCCCACACACAGAACAGGTGAATGGCCTATCTCCACTGTGAACTCGCTGGTGTATCTGCAGGTGGGATGACTGAGTGAATCCCTTCCCACACGCAGAGCAAGTAAAAGGCCGCTCCCCGGTGTGAATTCGCTGGTGTGTCTGCAAGGGGTAAGACTGAGCGAATCCCTTCCCACACTCAGAGCAGGAGAACGGCTTTTCCCTGGTGTGAATTCGCTGATGTTTCTTTAGAGTGGATGAATCAATGAATCCCTTCGCACACCGAGAGCAGATGTATGACCTCTCTCCAGTGTGAATTCTCTGATGTAACTTCAGGTTGGATGACTTGGTGAATCCTTTCCCACACTCAAAGCAGGTGAACGGCCTCTCCCGGGTGTGAGTTCGCTGGTGTAACTGAAGGTTAAATAACCGAGCGAATCCCTTCCCACACTCAGGGCAGGTGAACGGCCTCTCCCCAGTGTGGCTGCGTCGATGAATTTCCAGCTCGGATGGGGCTTTGTATCCCTTCCCACAGTTCCCACATTTCCATGGTTTCTCCATTCGGCAGGTGTTTACGTGACTCGCCAGGTTTGGCAATCAGTAGACAGCTTGGCTCACACACAGAACACGTATGGTCTCTCCCTGCTATGAATGGTGTGATGTTTTTTCAGGCTGTTAAGTTATTTCCACAGTCAGTTAACTGGAACACTCTCACTTTGGTGTGTGTCTCAGTGCTATTTCAGTCACACTGATGATTAAAATCTTTTGAAGTAGTCAAAACAAGCATTTCTCCCTTGAGACTCAAAGGCCAATGATATTCAGGCTCTGTGAATCTGGCAGATTTCATAGATTTCATAGAATTTACAGTGCAGAAGGAGGCCATTCGGCCCATCGAGTCTGCACCGGCTCTTGGAAAGAGCACCCTACCCAAGGTCAACACCGCCACCCTATCCCCATAACCCAGTAACCTCACCCAACACTAAGGGCAATTTTGGACACTAAGGGCAATTTATCAGGCCAATCCAACTAACCCGCACATCTTTGGACTGTGGGAGGAAACCGGAGGAAACCCACGCACACACGGGAGGATGTGCAGACTCCGCACAGACAGTGACCCAAGCCAGAATCGAACCTGGGACCCTGGAGCTGTGAAGCAATTGTGCTATCCACAAGGCTACCGTGCTACCAGATGCTGACATGATGTCTGGTTTGAGATTTCTGTCTGTAAATCCTCCTCTTGAAACATCCTGTAAAAGGAGATTCCAAAATTCATTACTCAGTACAGGATAGAAATTCAGAAAAGACAATTCTGTTTTTTATGGAATATTATTTTCCATCTTGTTTCCCCCAAAACTGTAATTTCCATCCCACAGACACTCCCTCCATTCTAGCCAGACAAATAAATGTGTCAAGCTGTTGGAGCAAAGAATGTCAATGTCTTTAAGAGAGAGAGAGAGACGTGGGCCAAGCTTTCCAGAGTCTGCACCCTCCCTGGATTCACTTCCTTTCCCTTCAGTTGCTGCAAATGACCAATTGAAGGTGAGAATGAGAAAAGAAATGGAAAGGGGAGAAAAGAAAGTGTTTTACTCACAGATGTTGGAGACACAGGAGGAGGTTTCAGTCTGTGTGAAGCTCAATCTTCAGTCACACAAAGCTCGCGCGCTGATTGGCTGGAGGACGAGAGTCCTTCCGGTTCCACAACTCTTTCCAATGGTCTGAACCTCAGAAGGAAGGTCAGGAGGTGGCCTCTCCCATGCACATACGCAACTTCCCCTCTTCCTTGGGACATGCGCAGTCCGGGGCCAGGGGGAGATCACCGAGCTGCTTCTCGCTCTGGCTGGAGCCGTCAGCCGATTTCTTGGAAACCTTTGTCTCGAGGAGGTACAGGGTGAAAACTGGTGGGGGTGGGGCTCCGTGTCCGCGTGCCGAGCCTGCGCACTGAGACCCCAAAACGTCACTGTTGAACAGAGTGATTCTGGGGCTGGTTTAGCATAGGGCTAATTTGCTGGCTTTGAAAGCAGAACAAGGCAGGCCAGCAGCACGGTTCAATTCCCATACCAGCCTCCCGAACAGGCGCCGGAATGTGGCGACTAGGGGCTTTTCACAGTAACTTCATTGAAGCCTACTTGTGACAAGTGATTATTATTATTATTGGCTGATTCAGGGGTTCTCGTGACGTCACAAAGCGGACGTTGGAGGTGAAACTTCCTCCTGTCTCCAACATCTGTGAGTGAAACTCTTTCCTTTCTCCCCCCTTTCTATTTCTTTTCTCATTCTCACCTTCAATTGGTCACTTGCAGCAACTGAAGGGAAAGGAAATGAATCCAGGGAGGGTGCAGACTCTGGAAAGCTTGGCCCAGGTCTCTCTCTCTCTCTCTCTATCTCTCACTTAAAGACATTGACATCCTTTGCTCCCTCAGCTTGACACATTTATTTGTCTGGCTAAAAGGATAGTCTCTTTCCCAATGTTCACAATTAAAGGCTGGTTTCCCCAGGAGATGGCTGACATTTAAGGGACAGTAAATTAATATGAGACAGATATGTCTAGTATTTTTAAATGGTACAGATTAGATAATTATGGTTCTGTAATAAAATACATTGATTATTATTTATGGTTGTGTAATATTGAACTGTCCCTATTTCTATATTTCCAGTTATCTCTTCCCTCAGAGGGTTGTTAGTCTCTGGCTTTCTCTTCCACAGGGACCAGTGGAGTCTGGGAGTCACTGAATATGTTCAAGGATGAGTTGGATGGACTTTTAATATTTATTTAGTTCTGTTTTTTAAACTTTTTTTAAATAATGAATGCAGCAACAGACTAACAGAAATATTGATGGAAAATGGGTATAGTGTAGAACAACTGATATTGCCGCATAAATACAAGCAACACATTGAGAATTAATTTGTAGCAGGATATTTTTTGGACTAGAGCTGCTCTGTGAAATGCCAGATCAATTGAACAACCAGTTAACAGGTTAACATAGTGAGTGGGGAAAGAGGGTAAGATTATATAAAAACAGAAGGGTAACAATGCACACCCCAAAATATTACAAAACAGACTAACAGCATAGTCAAATTAAAATAACAGAGATGACGCAGAATCTCTGGAGTGCAGAAGGAGGCCATTCGCTTCATCAAGTCTGCACTGACCCTCAGAAAAAGCACTCACCGAGACAGACTCCCCACCCTATTCCCATAATCCAGTGCATTGATCATCGTCAACCCACCTAACCTAACATCTTTGGACACTATGGGGCAATTTAGCATGACCAATCCACTTAACCTGCACATCTCTGGACTGTGGGAGGAAACCAGAGCACCCGGAGGAAACCCACGCAGACACGGGGAGAATGCGCATCTCCACACAGACAGCCACTCAAAGAATCGAACCTGCGACCCTGGCTCTATGCAGCAGCAGTGCTAACCACTGTGCCTCACTGTGCCCTACTCTGGGCTCAGTTGAATTGAATTCACTGATGGAAAGCCCTGGAGGAGCAAGTCAGCCAGATTGGAGCACATGTATTTGAGATAGGGGTCTCATAATTTAACAAATGCATCAGACTTAGAATGAAGTAGACATTAGAAATTCCAATGGGATACATTCCGTAATCAGTCTATGCCAGTTTTGGATAGAGGGAGAACAGACTGGCCTGCTTCCATATCGAGCCTGATGGATGTTGGGTCTATCCTAACCAAATTCAGCGTGAACCTAAGATGAGAGGCCAATTGATAAAGCCTGACATTTGGGAGACCCCCCCCCCCCCCCCCCCTCTCTTGGTATTTGGAGCTTAACAAACTTGAGGTAAGGTTTATTTTTGTTCCAGATAAATGTACTAATCATCCCATTAATTTCCTTAATGACTCTGGTTGACAGCAGTATAGGCAGCATTTGCAGAGGGTACAACAGTCTGGGCAACACATTCATTTTCATGAAGGCGATCCTCCCTCACCATGAAATCGGAAGAGCCGACCACCGGGCAAGGTCCCACCTAATATTCACCATCAGCTGTGGAAAGGTGGCCCCATATAGCTGTCTGAAAGAGGGAGGTCATTGACATTCCCAGATATTTAAATCCCAAGAGGGGAATACCTGATAGGAAACCTAGCAAGAGGAGGGGGCTTACCCTTCAACACACCCCCTCCCCCCACCAGTATGGGCCTCGGACTCAGTAAAATTCATCTTATAACCAGAGAAGGCACTAAATCTGTCCATAATCGGGTACAGCTGGTTAAGATGAACATTTTGCTGTGGTTTTTATTTTTATCTCCGTGCCTAATGGTCTTTTTGCCAAAATTGGTCTTTATGGGGGTGGATTGGTTGGTTTAATTGTTTGTGTGGGCAGATAAGGTGGCAAGGATTCGGAAGACGGTGATTCAGAGAGGGCAACAGTCAGGGGGCTTGGCCCTGCTGAACCTGTTATACTATTATTGGGCGGTGAACGCAGAGTAGGTGTGGGGTTGGAGCAGGGAGACAGAGCCTTTGTAGGCTTCCATTAAAGGGTAGATGGGGTTAATGGGTTACAGAGATAGGATGGAGACATGGGCTTATGTAGGGTGCTCTTTTGAAGAGCCGGTGCAGACTCGATGGGCCGAATGTCCTTCTGCATTGTAGGGATTCTATGTTCTATAGTAGGGGGAGGGGAGGGGGGGGAGATGGAAGGGGGGGGGATACGGTCTGATCATGGGAGGGGGAACTTCACAACTGTTTACAGGATCCATTGACTGACAGATCAATCCCAGAACGGGGAAAATGACAGACATGGCGAGGGAACTGAGAACGTTCATGGGGCAGGTGGGGGCAGTGGACCCCTGGCGGTTCATGGAGCCGATGGGGCTAGTGGACACCTGGCGGTTCATGGAGCAGACGGGGGCAGTGGATCCCTGGCGGTTCATGGAGCAGATGGGGGTAGTGGACCCCTGGCGGTTCATGGAGCCGATGGGGGTAGTGGATCCCTGGTGGTTCATGGAGCAGACGGGGGCAGTGGATCCCTGGCGGTTCATGGAGCAGATGGGGGTAGTGGACCCCTGGCGGTTCATGGAGCCGATGGGGGTAGTGGATCCCTGGTGGTTCATGGAGCAGTTGGGGTAGTAGATCCCTGGCGGTTCATGGAGCCGATGGGGGTAGTGGACCCCTGGCGGTTCATGGAGCAGTTGGGGGTAGTAGATCCCTGGCGGTTCATGGAGCAGTTGGGGGTAGTAGATCCCTGGCGGTTCATGGAGCCGATGGGGATAGTGGACCCCTGGCGGTTCATGGAGCCGATGGGGGTAGTGGACCCCTGGCGGTTCATGGAGCAGACGGGGGCAGTAGATCCCTGGCGGTTCATGGAGCAGACAGGGCAGTGGATCCCTGGCGGTTCATGGAGCCGATGGGGGTAGTGGATCCCTGGCGGTTCATGGAGCAGACGGGGGCAGTGGATCCCTGGCGGTTCATGGAGCCAATGGGGGCAGTAGATCCCTGGCGGTTCATGGAGCAGATGGGGGCAGTAGATCCCTGGCGGTTCATGGAGCAGACAGGGCAGTGGATCCCTGGCGGTTCATGGAGCAGACGGGGCAGTGGATCCCTGGCGGTTCATGGAGCAGAGGGGGGCAGTAGATCCCTGGCGGTTCATGGAGCAGATGGGGGCAGTAGATCCCTGGCGGTTCATGGAGCAGACAGGGCAGTGGATCCCTGGCGGTTCATGGAGCCGATGGGGGTAGTGGATCCCTGGCAGTTCATGGAGCAGACGGGGGCAGTGGATCCCTGGCAGTTCATGGAGCAGACAGGGGCAGTGGATCCCTGGCAGTTCATGGAGCAGACAGGGCAGTGGATCCCTGGTGATTCTTACACCCGGATGAGAAGGAATTCTCGTTCTTCTCACCAGTACACAAGGTCTACACTCACATCGGCTTCTTTGTTGTGGGGAAATCGGTGCTTCCAGAAATAGCCAGAGCGGAATAATCCATGATTGTAATCTCAGACCACGCTCCACATTACATGGATGTGAGGTTGGAGACGTGCCAAGCCCAATGCCCCACATGGAGGTTGGACACGACCCTCTTGGCCGACAAGGTCTTCTGCCAGAAAACATCACCGGCCATCGGCAAGTACATCACTAACAACCAGAACGGGGAAGTCTCACCTTCCACATTCTGGGAGGCACTGAAGGCTGTGATTAGCGGAGAAATAATCACCAAAAGGCTCGTAGAGACAGGGAAGAGAGAGCGGTTAGGCAGCAACTGATCAACTCCATTCTGGAGGTTGACAGACGATACTCCGAGGCCCTGACCATAGAGCTTCTGCTGGAGAGGAAGAAGCTGCAAAAGAACTTTCACCTGCTATCCACTAGGAAGGCAGTGCACCAACTCCACCAGACACGGGGGACCTTTTATGAGCACGGAGAGGGCTAGCCGCCTGCTGGTTCACCAGCTGAGAAAGAAGGCAGCCACGAGGGAAATAGTCCAGGTAAAGGATAACAGAGGCAGACTGGTATAATAATCATCTCTATTATTGTCACATGTAGGCTTACATTAACACTGCAATGAAGTTATTGTGAAAATCCCCCAGTCGCCACACTCCGGCGCCTGTTCGGATACACTGAGGGTGAACTCAGAATGTCCAAATTACTTAACATTATGCCTTTCGGGACTTGTGGGAGGAAACCGGAGCTCCCGGAGGAAACCTGCGTAGACATGGGGAGAATGTGCAGACACCACACAGTCAGTGACCCAAACCAGGAATCCAACCTGGGACCCTGGCGCTGTGAAGCAAAAATGCTGACGACTGTGCTGCCGTGCTGCCCAACCATAGCCATCCCGCAGCCCAACCAAAAAAGGTCAACCAAGCATTTGAGGCCTTCTACCGGGAGTATAGTCCTCCGAGAGACCCCCCCCCCCCCCCCGAGAGAGTTCGGAATCTTCTTGGGCTACAAACTCAACCTGGGCAAAAACAAAGATTTCCCGGTGAGGGGGAGGGGCAGAGCTGGAGGGCCTCCCAGTTAAAATAGCCCAAAACAAATTCCGCTACCTGGAGATCCAGGTTTCCCACGAGTGGACACGGATCCACAAGTGGAAGCTGACCAGTCTGGCGGAGGAAGTCAAATACGTCCCACAGAGATGGGATGGACTCCTGCTTTCCCTGGCAGGGAGGATGCAGATGATCAAGATAAATGTACTGCCCAGATTCCTCTTCCTGTTTCGATCCTTACCGATCTACATCCTCAAGGCCTTTTTCCATTCAATAGATAAGGTGATTATGGTGTTTGTGCGGAGGGGCAAGAATTCAAAAATCCCTAAAACAGTACTACAATGGAGAAGAAACATGGGAGGCCTCCCCCCTCCCGAACTTGCAATACTATCACTGGGGAGCCACGACCGAAAGAGTGGGGAGATGGGTAAAGGATCCTGACATGGAATGGTTGATGATGGACGAGTCCTCATGTACAGGAATGATCCTCCGGGCCCTCGTCACGGCAACACTCCCATCCCCGCCAGCACCAGTCCAGTGGTGGGAGCTACCCTGAAAACCTGGAACCAGATGTGGCAGCATTTCAGTCTGACCAATGTGTCCATCATGGCCCCCATCTGCGGCAACCATAGGTTTGCACCAGCCATTCTCAACACCACCTTCAAGAGGTAGAGACAGGATGGGGGAACACTGATGGTTCGGGACTTTTACACGGGAAATAGACTAGCGACCTTAGAGGAGCTGATGGAGAGACTGGACCTACCAAACAGAGATGAGCTGCAGGTCAAAAACTTTCTCCGCAAGGAGACACCAGCACACCCAGAAACCCTGAGAAGCACAGTGCAAGAGGAGTCACTGGACGCAGACAGTCTGGGGAAGGGAAACTGTGGGGTCCTGTACGGACAACTCTTCATCAGGATGCGCTCCTTACTTGACCAAACCCAGGAAAAATGGGCAGAAGAGCGAGGGACGGAAATAGGGTGGGGACTCTGGAGCGAAGCACTGAATGGGACCAACTCCACCTTCTCCTACGCAAGGCTAAGCTTCATGCAGCTGAATGTTGTGCACAGAGCATACCTGACAAGAACCCGAATGAGCAGGTTCTTCTCGGAGATGGAGGACAAATGTGAATGGTGTCAGCGGGTCCTGGCAAACTATGCCCACATGTTCTGGGTATGCCCCAGACTTGTCGAATTCTGCACAGACTATTTAGAGGCAATGTCCATGGTTATGAGGGTGGAGCCATGCCCACAAATGGCAGTCTTCGTGGAATCGGACCAGCCAGAACTATTCATGGGGAAGAGGGTGGACGCCCTTGCCTTTGCTTCTCTAATCGGCCGCTGGAGGATCCTGCTCGGCTGGCGATCAGCAGCACCACCCACAGCTGCAGACTGGCTGGCAGACCTATCGGAATTTCTCCACATGGAGAAGATCAAGTTCACCGTCCGAGGGTCAGAGGATGGTTCCCACAAAGTTTGGAGGCCAATCACCAACTTGTTCCAGGACCTGTTTGAAGCCAGCAGCCAATGGAACACTGGGGAGGGAGGTGGGCGTACGGGGGCCAACGGGATCACAGGGAGCAGGCAGGAAAGGCGGGGGGGGGGGGGGGGGGGGGGATGGCTACTGGGACAAGGAGGGAGAACCAGAAACGAACTGACACAGAGAGCCTAGAACAAAAACACAAGAAGATGAACTCCCAAGGGCAGGTTTAAAACAGGACAGGGAGTGCGTGGGGTGGAAGGGGGGAGGCCCATCAATGGGGGGGAAGGGAGGGCACTGTCCACTTGTAAATAACAGATAACTCCCATTGTACAGTGAAGGGCCCAGGAAAGGACCCAGAAACGACGAGTGAAGGGGGCGGAGGGGAGGGACGGGTGATGGGGTGACCGGCACAAAGGAAATTGACATGCACATTGTAATCGGCAGAGTTACCCTGACTGCTTGGATAGTGTATAATAAGCATTGCCACAAGTCTGCGACTCGATAAAAAAAGAGGTGAAAAAAAACTGCCCCATCCAATCCCGCCTCAATTTAAAGTGTTCCTCATAATCCAGATGGGTTTCCTGTAATAAAGCTATGTTGACTTTCTCCGTAAGAAAGGAGAGGATCTTTTTCCTTCTGATAGGGTGATGGATGCCCCGTATATTCCTTGAGAAAATTTGCAAATAACTGCCGCCATTAGTTAGGCGACAGCGAGACAGGAACAGATTTTCACACCACAATCGGGCGTGCGCCATTACCCCCTCCTCCAACTCTCTTTACACCAGAGGCACCAAAGTCTCCTCAAACTGCTCCTTTCACAGATAAAAGCCCCGTCTGTACCAGAGTAGGATAAAGTCAACAACACATAAACCCTCCCAAAAGAACAAAAATACAAAAGAATCATGACCACAATAGACCCAAGGGGACATTCCTCAATAAGACTGAGGACCCGGAGGATTAACCCCACGGCCAGACTGTCGTTACCCTCAGGATACCTTCTCCAAGATTAGGAGAAGAAAAGTAACTTTTGTAAATTGTTTTCACAGGATATTAGAAGAGGAGGAATAACAGACAGAAATCTCAAACGTCACATCTCAATCTGACTGAGTCTCTCAATTCCTTGGAACTGAATATCACCGGACTTTGAATCAAGAAGGAGAAATGTTTGTCTTTTCTGTCGGCTTCAAAACATCAGTGTGACTGGAAAAGCCCCGAGACACACACGCCCGAGTGAGAGTGTTCCAGAGCACTGACTGTGGAAAGACTTTAACCAGTTACACAGCCTGAAAAACATCACACCATTCACAGCGGGCAGAGACCGTACACGTGTTCTGTGTGTGGATGAGGCTTCAACTGATCGACAAACCTGGAGAGACACGAGGAGACCCCCACCCTGGAGAAACGGTGGAAATGTGGGGACTGTGGGAAGGGATTCAGGGCCCCATCTCAGCTGGAAGCTCATCGGCGCAGTCACACTGGGGAGAGGCCGTTCACCTGCTCTGTGTGTGAGAAGGGATTCATTCGGTTATTCGCCCTGCAGACACACCAGCGAGTTCACACTGGGGAGAGGCCGTTCGCCTGCTCTCAATGTGAGAAGGAATTCAGTGATTCATCCGCCCTGCAGATACATCAGCGAGTTCACACTGGGGAGAGGCCGTTCACCTGCTCTCAGTGTGAGAAGGGATTCACTACTTCATCGAGCCTGCGGAGACACCAGCGAGTTCACACAGGGGAGAGGCCGTTCATCTGCTCTCGGTGTGAAAAGGGATTCATTCGGTTATCCAGCCTGCAGACACACCAGCGAGTTCACACTGGGGAGAGGCCGTTCACCTGCTCTCAGTGTGAGAAGGGATTCACTACTTCATCGAGCCTGCGGAGACACCAGCGAGTTCACACTGGGGAGAGGCCATTCATCTGCTCTCGGTGTGAAAAGGAATTCACTCGGTTATCCAGCCTGCTGGCACACAAGCGACTTCACACTGGGGTGAGGCCGTTCACCTGCTCTCAGTGTGAGAAGGGATTCACTCAATCATCCGACCTACGGAGACATCAGCGAGTTCACACTGAGGAGAGGCCGTTCACCTGCTCTCAGTGTGAGAAGGGATTCATTACTTCATCGAGCCTGCTGACACACCAGCGAGTTCACACTGGGGAGTGGCCGTTCACCTGCTCTCAGTGTGAGAAGGGATTCGCTCAGTTATCCCACCTGCAGAGACACCAGCGAGTTCACACTGGGGAGAAGCCATTCACCTGCTTTCAGTGTGAGAAGGGATTCACTCAGTTATCCCACCTGCAGAGCCACCAGCGAGTTCACACAGGGGAGAAGGCGTTAACCTGCTTTTAGTGAGAGAAGAGATTTAGATATCCATACACCCTGCAGGAACACTAGCGAGTTCACACCTGGAAGAAGCCATTCACCTGCTCTGAGCAGGGGAGACATTCAATGATCCGTCCCAACTACGGAGACACTAGCAAGTTAATTCTGGTGAGAGACCATTCATCTGCTCTCAATGTGGGGAGGGGGTTTGTGATTCATCACACCTGTTGTGACTCCCAACAAGTTCAGAATAAATTACAGATGTTGGCTCCGTTATTGTTTCTGCTCTCACTGACATCCAGGACCGCATTTTGTTCATTCTGACATCTGGTGAATGGTGATGATTGGAGGGTTTCTTTCTGCTGGACTGGCCGGTCTAACACCTCTGCCTCCGGTGGGCTGACCATTTTTGAGCCTCGTTGCGATTACCTGGTTCCAAGTTTGACGAGGAGCACAGAATGAAAAGGTGTTTGCACGTTGGAAGATATTTAGTTCCCAAAGCAGCCACGTTGCCATGAAGATGGGCTGTGGTGGTTACAGGGTTCTTTTGTCTAATTTATCTGGGTGTTTCTCGCAGAAGGAAACTGTCATGGTATGAGGGGCAAGTTGTCTGTGGTAGATTGGGAAATTACAATAAACATATCACTGAAAGTGGCAACGCAGGTGGATAAGGAGCTAAGAAGGCAGACGGCATGCTTGTCTTCATTGGTCGGGGCATTGAGTATAAAAATTGGCAAGTCATGCTGCAGCTGTACAGAACCTTAGTTAGGCCACATGTGGAATATTGCTGACAATTCTGGTCACCACATTACCAAAAGGATGTGGAGGCTTTGGAGAGAGTACAGAGGAGGTTTACCAGGATGTTGCCTGGTCTGGAGGGTATTAGCTATGAGGAGAGGTTGGATAAATTTGGATTGTTTTCACTCGAGCGACGAAGATTGAGGGACGACCTGATAAAAGTTTACAAAATTATGAGTGGCACGGACAGAGTGGATAGTCAGAAGCTTTTCCCAGGTTGGAAAAGTCAATTACCAGGTGACCGAGGTTTAAGGTGCGAGGGGCAAAGTTTTAAAAAACATTTTATTGAGGCATTTATGCTTTTATAACAATAAGCGATACAAATATAGTGAACATAGTTCAGAGCTTAAACATCCCTCCATCTCCCACTGCTCCCGCCTACTCTAGACACAACATAGCAGAACTCCCCCCTCTCCCATCACCCCCCCCCCTATTGCCTCGGCTGACAGTTCAGTTTTCTCTGAAGAAGTCGATAAACGGCTGCCACCTCCGAACGAACCCTAACGTTGATCCTCTCAGGGTGAACTTAATTTTCTCAAGTCTGAAGAAACCCAGGCATGTCGCTGACCCAAACCCCTGATTTCGGGGGCTTCGAGTCCCTCCATGGTAACAATATCCGTCTCCGGGCTACCAAGGAGACAAAGGCCAAGACGTCAGCCTCTCTCGCCCCCTGAACTCCTGGATCTTCCTCAACTCCAAAAATCACCACCTCTGGACTCGGCACCACCCTTGTTTTTAGCACAATGGACATGACATCCACAAATCCCTGCCAGTGTCCCCTAAGCTTCGGGCATGCCCAAAACATGTGGACATGGTTTGCAGGCCCTCCCGCGCACTTCACACACCTGTCCTCTATCCCAAAAAACTTGCTCATCCGGGACACCGTCATGTGTGTCCGATGAACCACCTTGAATTGTACCAGGCTGAGCCTGGCACATGATGAGGACGTGTTGACTCTGTTCAGAGCATCTTCCCACAGACCCGCCTCTACCTCCCCTCCCAACTCATCTTCCCATTTACACTTTAGCTCACCTAACTGGGTTTCCTCCCACTCCATAAGTTCTCTGTAAATTTCTGAAACCTCCCCTGTGGATAACAGACCAAACTCCATCTGCAGCTTCTGCCGCTCCTTCAAGAACCCTGCCTCCGGGGCTTCAAAATACCTTCTGTCCACCTGGAGTATTTCCCTAACCAGCCTATCCATCTCTACCCGCTACACCTTCTGTCCACCTGGAGTATTTCCCTAACCAGCCTATCCATCTCTACCCGCTACACCTTCTCCCTATGAGCCCGTATCAAAATTAGCTCCCCCCTAACCACCGCCTTCAGCGCTTCCCACACCGCTGCTGCCGAAACCTCCCGTGTCATTTATCTCCAAATAATTCTGGATGGCCTCCCTCACCCACCCGCACACCCCCTCGTCCGCCAACAATCCTACATCCAATCTCCAGCGCGGTCGCTGACCCTACTCCTTGCTCACCCGTAGATCCCGTAGTGCTCTGTGCGACCTGTCCACCTAGTTTGGGGCATGATCCGATACAACAATCGCCAAATACTCGGTATCCACCACCCCCTCCAGCAAAGCCTTGTTCAAAATGAAAAAAATCAATCCGGGAATACACTTTGTGCACGTCACCCCGCCCCCCCCCATCAAATCTGCTCCATAAACCCCTTTAGCTCCTTTGCCACGGCTCGCACCGTCCCGGTCCTTGAACTCGACCGATCCAACCTCGGATCTATAACCGTATTGAAGGTCCACCCCCCCACCCCCGCCCCATGATCAGCTGATGCGAATCCAGCTCTGGAATCTTCCCCAACATCCGCCTCATAAACTCCGCGTCGTCCCGATGAGGTGCGTGAATATTCACTCATACCACCGGCAACCCTCCAGCTTCCCACTCACCTTGATATACCTACTCCCTGAGTCCGCCACTATATTCCCTACCTCAAATGACACCCACTTATTAATCAAGATCGCAACCCCCTGAGGGGCAGCATGCGGCGCAGTGGTTAGCACTGGGACTGCGGCGCTGAGGATCCGGGTTCGAATCCCGGCCCTGGGTCACTGTCCGTGTGGGGTTTGCACTTTCTCCCCATGTCTGCGTGGGTTTCACCCACACAACCCAAAGATGTGCAGGTTAGGTGGATTGGCCACGCTAAACTGCCCCTTAATTGGAGAAAAATGAATTGGGTACTCTAAATTTATATTAAAAAAAAGATCGCAACCCCCCCTAGTTTTCGAGTCTAGCCCCGAATGAAATATCTGCCCGACCCACCCGTTCCTCAGCCTAGTCTGATCCACTCCCCTCCGGTGTGTCTCTTGTAACATTGCCACGTCCGCCTTCAACCTCTTCAAATGCGGGAACACACGAGCCCTCTTGACCGGCCCATTCAGCACCTCTCACATTCCATGTGATTAGCCTGGTCGGGGGCATCCCCCTTCCCACCGCCGATCAACCATCACCCTTCTTAGGCCAGCCTCCAGATCGCGTCCCGCGCCTCCTCAGGCCCGTGCCCTGGCACCCACTGTCATTGGCCTCCAATTTGTCTCCCAATGCCAGTCCCTCCCCTGTCAGCAGAACAATTCTCCCCCCCCCCCTCCACTAACAAAAGTGCAATCCCAACCCACCCATACTAAACTAGTCACCTGCTCGGCCCCCACTGAGCTAGCCCACCCAGCTAGCCTGGTAACCCCCGCCCATGGTGCCAAGCATCCTACTCCCCCATTGATCTCACCCCCCCCCCTTCCCGCTCGAACAGACGTATGCAAAACATAACAATTCCCAACAAACACAAAGAAGAAAATTCCACCCACCACCCCCCCCACAAGAACAAAGTTAACCCGCATACAAAACTGAACAGCGGCCCCAAAATTGGACAAAAACACTGCATACACAGCCCATAAAGAAAATAAATTTAGCAGCATAGGCACAGAATTACTCGCCCCCAAGTTCAATGTCCTCCATCACCTGCCAGTCCCCTGTCCTTAACAAAGTTCTTCGCCTCATCAGGCGATCCAAAACAACGTTCTTGCCCTTTGTAAGTAACCCACAAACGAGCTGGTTACAACGTGCCGAACTTCACCCCTTTCTTAAAGAGGCCGTTTTAACTTTGTTGAAGCTCAACCTTCTTTTGGTCAGTTCCGCACCCAAGTCGTGGTAAATGTGCAGCTCGTTATTTTCCCATTTACCGCAGCTCGTCTGCCTGGCCCACCTCAAGATCTGTTCCTTATCCAGGAACCGGGGCATTCGTACCACCATTGCCCTCAGCGCCTCATTCAGCCGTGGCTTCCTTGCAAGTGCTCTGTGCGCCCTGCCCACCTCCAAGGGTCGAGTAAACCTTCCCCCAGCAGATTCTCGAACATAAGCGCCACGTATGCCCCTGCGTCCAATCCCTCAATGCCCTCTGAGAGGCCAACGATCCTCAGGTTCTGCCTGTGTGACCTGTCTCCAGATCCTCCACCTTCTCTTGCAGCCTATTCTGGTGGTCCCTCCACTGCCATCGCGGTTAGCTGGTCCTCGTGCTCAGCCACCGCCTCTTCCACCTTCTGGATCACCTGTCCCGGGGCTTCCAATCTTTGCCCCACCCGGTCAATCCCCGTCTTAATCGGGTCCAGGTACTCTTGTCTTTGCTTGGCAAAGCTCTGCTGAAGGAATTTCAACAGCTGCTCCATTGACCACTGGGCCGGCAATCCCAGTCCCTGAGCCTCCGCCATGTTTTCCTGTGCAGTCTTCACTCCCTTCTTTGCCCAACAATCTCTCCTTTTCAGACCACTTCTGGTCCACGACTCCATAAACTGGTGGGGGATTCTTCTCCTCTACCTCACCAGTCTCCAATTTTACCAATCAAATCCCCAATACGTCAGGGGAAAAGGTCCCAAAATTCCACCACGAGCGGGAGCTACCAAATAAGCGACCTCTCACTCCATGGCCGCCACCGGAAGTCATCTTTGCCCTTCTTAAGCAACAAGAAGATGGACACCTGCCCCATCGTTTGCGGCAAGGCACCACTGTCCATTGCGTCCTTGAACATTAACCATCAAAGGCGCCAGCCTATCCTTAAATCTTTTATAAAATTCAACTGGGAACCCATCTGGTCCCACTGCCTTCCCTGCCTGTATCCTCCCAATCGCCACCTTCACCTTCTCCACCCTTATCGGCTCCTACAACCCTGCCCTCTCCACCCCCCTCAACCTCGGGCACTCTAACCCACCCAGAAACTCCATCATCTCCCACTCCTCCTCTGGTGGCTCCGACTTACACAAGTCCCTCTAGAGCTCCTCGAACACCTTTATTAATCTGTTCCGGAGCCTCCACCAACTCCTCCATCCTGTGCCGCACCCAAACTAGCTCCCTTGCTGCAGCCTCCCTACATAGCTGACCCACACTCTTCCTTCTCCCCATACTCGGACAGCCCCACTCACCCTTCTCAGCTGATGCACCACTTTCCCTGTGGACAATAGGTCAAACCTCGCCTTCAACTCCTTCCTCTTTGCCAGGAGCCTTGGGTCCTGGTCCCCCACCTACCTCCCATCCACCTCCAAAATCTCTTCCATCAGTTGTTGGCGTTCCTCCCTCTCCTTCCTATCCACCTTGGCCTTAAACAGGATACCCCCACCCCCCCATGACCGCTTTCAGAGCCTCCCAAACCACCGATGAAATGCTGAGCAGAATCTGAGTTAACACCTTGAACCACAATGTCTGAAGAATGGATCTGTGGTTAAAAGAAAGATGTCATTCGACAGTTCGAAGTAGAGTAAATTTGACCTGTCTGGGACACGGGTCAGAAGGAGAATAAGAACCAAGCCTCGAAGATTCCGTTTCAGCGACAATGGAGGATCAACCGGGACAAATGGGTGAGGCTCAGAGAATAGAACAGACCTCCGAGAGGAATGTGGCCAATTCAGTTCAAAGGGGTAATATCTACTTGTGTCTGAAGCTCTGACATCACCTCGGTCAGAGTTTCCCCGGTGAGGGGAGCGGCCCCACCTGACGACCCAGCCCCCGCCACCTTCCTTCCTGCAGGACTCACAGCAGCACTCGCCGGCGGACCTTCGCTCGCCCCCTTCTTTCCAGCACCTTTCCTCTGGGACTTCGTCAGCCTCCTTATGACGTCCCACCACAATTCATTTAAAAACTACCCCGAAACTGGGGATAAACGTCCCAAAATCCGAGATTCTCGCAGGAGCCACCTAACATGTGACATCCACCGACATGTTGTCACCGGAAGTCCCCAGAATGAACAATATCAATATGACACCAGCATCAACATATTAACGACAGGTCATTCATCTGCTCTGCTGTGGACAGAGCTTCTCTCAGTCAGGCAGCCTGCTGGCACTGGGAAGAGGACATTGAAAAGTGTTCCAGGAGTGGGATGGAATTCAGCCAATCCCCCAGCCTGTTGACACCAGCGAGTTCAAACTGGGGAGCTGCTGTTTCCATGTTCTCTGTGCGGATAGAGAGTCACTCACTCATCCCACTTCCTGACACACCAGTGACTTCATGTTTGACTGCAGGGCTTGGACTCTGCTGAGGGAAATATTCACTCTATGTGAGCCCCTCAGAATTACACACAACTCAATTCAATCTCCCCTCAGCCTCCTCTGTTCCAATGAGAACAACCCCAGCCTCTCCAATCTTTCCTCAAGTTAAAATTCTCCCTCCTGGGTAACATCATCATAAATCCCCTCTGCAGCCTCTTTCGTGTGATCACATCCTTCCTGTAATGTGGTGACCAGAACTGTCCACAGTGCTCCGGCTGTGGTCTAACTGGTGTTTGATGCAGTTCCAGCACAATCTCCCTGTTTTTATATTCTTGGCCCTTGGCTACCAAAGGAAACTATCCCACCTGTCTTCCGAGGCACTGATAACAGAGTGAGAGGCAGCTGAGAGAGACAGAGGGAGAGAGAGGCACCAGAGAGAGAGGGGAGCACCAGAGACAGAGAGGTGAGAGGAGAGAGAGAGAGAGTGGGAGAGACCCTAGTCAGTAACAAAAATAAGTAATAAAATAAGACAGATTTGCATGAACTGACACCACTTTGTTCACAGATTAACAGAACAATCACTGTACTTGAGTCAATGTTATTCACTTTTGGAATTGAATTAATTAAGGGTCAGATTATCTCTCTCACCCCCAGTATCAGATAGGTCTGTTTAATACAGAACAGGGTTAAACCCAGTGTCCAATATTATAGGTCTCTCTGGCTGTTGGATGCCTGGTTTCACTGTACAGCTGATACGCCCACAGCTTCAGTGAACTCGTCTACCCAGGGTCTGTTTCTAAACCCTCATCACAACATATTACCTTGTTAGCTATTTATATATGGTCATCATGTTCAGACAGCTAACGCAAAGCTCAACCAGAAACTATGGTTCTTCGTTCTACTGATTCCAGCTCCTACGAGGAGTGACGGCATCTCCAGCCCTCAGCTCTGTTGCTGGGCTATCATGACATGAACAATAGAGAGACAGAAGTTGCCTGAGGCATAATGGGAAGTTGAAACTTGTAGCTCTAAATCAACTGTGTAAGATTTCTGAAAAGATCAGTAACTTTAAAAGATAAATTCTAAACCCAGTGAACAAAATGAAGACTCATAAGGCAAAAACTTCATGTTTTATGACTTTTACTGCAAAAAAACTAGAAGCAACAATGCCTACACATTATTTTTATTAAGAATGTATCTCTTAAACTATAAACATCTTTGCCTTTTTACTTAGAGTACCCAATTTATCTTTTCCAGTTAAGGGGCAATTTAGCATTGCCAATTCACATACCCTGCACATCTTTGGGTTGTGGGGGTGAAACCCACGCAAACATGGGGAGAATGTGCAAACTCCACACAGACAGTGACCCAGAGCCGGGTTTGAACCTGGGACCACTGCGCCACCGTGCTGCCACTTTGCCCTTTTACTTTTAAAAAAAAATTTAAGAGTACCCAATTACTTTTTCCAACTAAGGGGCAATTTACCGTGGCCAATCAACCTATCCTGCACATCTTTTGCGTTGTGGGGGCTAAACCCACGCAGACACGGGGAGAATGTGCAAACTCCACACGGACAGTGATCCAGGGCCGGGATTCAAACCCGGGTCTTCAGCGCCGTAGGCAACAATGCTAACCACTGTGCCACCATGTTGCCCTCTTTGCCCTTTTACTTTAATGTGGTAATGCCGGCGTTGGACAGGGGTGAGCACAGTAAGAAGTCTTACAACACCAGGATAAAGTCCAACAGGTTTGTTTCGAATCCCTAGCTTTCGGAGCACAGCTCCTTAGGCGAATGAAGAGATGGGTTCCAGAAACATATATGTAGATAAAGTCAATGATGCAAAACGATACTTTTGAATGCGAGTCTTTGCAGGTAATTAAGTCTTTACAGGTCCAGACGGAGTGACTGGAGAGAGGGATAATCACAGGTTAAAGAGGTGTGAATTGTCTCAAGCAGGGATAGTTGGTAGGATTTCACAAGCCCAGGCCAGATGGTGGGAGGGTGAATGTAATGCGACATGAATCCAAGGTCCCGGTTGAGGCTGTACTCATGTGCGCAGAACTTGGCTGTAAGTTTCTGCTTGGCGATTCTGCATTGTCGCACGTCCTGAAGGCTGCCTTGGAGAGGCTACTACCTCTTAATAATAATCATCTTCATTTTTGTCACAAGAAGGCTTACATTAACACCGTAATGGGGCAGCACGGTGGCACAGTGATTCGCACTGCCGCCTCATGGGGCCGAGGTCCCAGGTTCGATCCAGGATCTGGGTCACTGTCCATGCAGAGTTTGCACATTCTCCCCTTGTTTGTGTGGGTTAGGCCAGTATTTTTTGTCATCCCTAGTTGCCCTTCAGAAGGTGGTGGTGAGCTGCCTTCTTGAACTTCTGCAGTCCGAGGTGTAGGTACACCCACTGTGCTGGTAGGGAGTAGTTCCAGGATTTTGCCCCAGCGACAGTGAAGGAACGGCGATATATTTCCAAGTCGGTCTGGTGAGTGACTTGGAGGGGAACCTCCAGTGGTGAGGTTCCCGGGTATCTGCTGCTCTTGTCCTTCTAGATAGTAGTGGTCGTGGGTTTGGAAGGTGCTGTCTGAGGAACCTTGGTGAATTACTGCAGAGTATCTTGTAAATGGTATAGACTGCTGCTACTGTTCGTCAGTGGTGGAGGGTTTGAATGTTTGTGGACGGAGGAGCAATCAACCTGGCTGCTTTGTCCTGGATGGTGTTGAGCTGCTCGAGTGTTGTTGGAGCTGCACTCATCCAGGAAAGTGGAGAGTATTCCATTACACTCCTGACTTGTGCCTTGTAGATGTTTTGACAAGCTCTGGGAGGTCAGGTTGTGAGTTACTCGCTGTAGGATTCCCAGCCTTTATTTCGCTAAGAAGGAGATACAGAGTTTTCCGGGAATGGAGAAGGGGATGGTGTTGGCAATTTATGGGGCGATTTGAGGAGAACAGAAGGCCCACTGGAGGGGATTAAGGCAAAGTGGGCGGAAGAGCTGGGAGAGAGCATGGAGGAGGGGTTGTGGTGTGAGGTGCTCTGGAGGGTAAATGCCTCAACTTTGTGCGCGAGGTTGGGGCTGATAGAGCTGTACGTGGTGTATTGGGCGCACCTCACAAAGGTGAAGATGAGCCGACTCTTTGAGGAGGTAGAGGATGTTTGTGAACGTTGGGGGGGGGGGACCCACAAACCACATTCATATGTTTTGGTCCTGTCCAAAGCTGGAGGGGTATTGGCGGGAGGTGTTCAAGGTAATTTTGAAGGTGGTACATGTGAGGCATGAGCCGGGTCCTCTGGAAGCCATATTCGGGGTATCGGGTCGGCCAGGGTTGGAAGCGGGTGCAGAGGCAGATGTTTTAGCCTTCGCCTCGCTCATCGCCCAAAGGCTGATCCTGTTGGGGTGGAGGTCAGTTTCACCACCCTGTGCCCTGGCGTGGCGGGGGGATCTGTTGGAGTTTTTAACACTCGAGAAAGTGAAGTTTGAGTTGAGGGGAAGGGTGGAAGGATTGTACAATTCATGGGCTTTGTTTATTATGCACTTTCAAAAATTGGATGACATTGAACAAAAGAGGGGCGTGAGGGGTTGGGGTGGGGTTGGACTGTACATGTTGATGGTGACTATGTATGGGATTGTATGGTAGATTCCTGAATCCTTTTCTTTGATGTTTGTATTTAAAATGTTGAGGGTTGTTTGGGGGTTGGTGGGAGGGAGAAATTGTTGGCCATGGGATTGACATTATATTTGTTACTGTTGATTGTTTGTCGGTGGGTGTAAATTTGGATGAAAATGTGAAAAAGGAGAATAAAAATATTTAGTAAGAAAAATAATTCCCAGCCTTTAACCTGCCCTGGTAGCCACAGTACTAATATGGCTAGTCCACTTCAGATTCTGATCAATAGTAACCCCCAGGATGTTGTTTGTGGGGGATTCAGCGATGGTAATGCCATTGCATGTCAAGGAGCGGTGGTTAGATCCTCTCTAAGGGTAGCACAGTGGTTAGCGCTGTTGCTTCACAGCTCCAGGGTCCAAGTTTGATTCCAGGCTTGGGTCACTGTCTGTGTGGAGTCTGCACGTTCTCCGTGTCTGCGTGGGTTTCCTCCGGGTGCTCCCACAAATCCCGAAAGACGTGTTCTTAGGTAATTTGGACATTCTTAATTCTCCCTCTGTGACCCGAACAGGCGCCGGAATGTGGCGACTCGGGGCTTTTCACAGTAACTTCATGGCAGTGTTAATGTGATCCTACTTGTGACAATAAAGATTATTATTCTCATCTTGCAGGAGATGGTCATTGCCTTGCACTTGTGTTACACCCTCGAGTGAGGAATTCCCTCATCTCCGCTTTCTTTCCATTTTCCTGCCGGTTTCCCATGACCCTCGACTCCCTCGCCAATCAGAAATCTGTCTGGGCGGGGGGGGCACATAAAGCGGCTTTTCCGCAGGTTCTGGTGCCACTCGCCTATAATCCGTCATTTATCCTGATTTCCCGGCAGTCATCTAATTAATGCCAGAATTAATATTTGTTCTCATGTCCCTGGAAGACTTCGGGATTAGTTTTGGTGAGATTATGCCGAAATATGTCAAGAAATTTATTGATTGGGCTGCATGTGGCGCAGTGGTTAGCACTGGGACTGCAGCGCTGAGAACTCTGGTCCGAATCCCGACCCTGGGTCACTGTCCGTGTGTAGTTTGCACATTCTCCCCATGTCTGTGTGGGTTTCACCCCCACAACCCAAAGATGTGTAGGGTAGGTGGATTGGCCATGCAAAATTGCCCCTTAATTGGAATAAAGAAATAATTGGGTACGCTTAATTTTTTTAAATCTATTGATAAAAGAGTGCAGGCGGATTCAGTGGGGGTGGAGCCGCCTTTTGAACATGGCGGCCTGACCCTCAGGAGGTCTCGCGACCCGCGCTCTCCGGGACTCTCTCGGAGGCGGTGAAAATGATGACTGCCAACATTCTCCGTGTTATTGACTAGAGGCTGAGTGAGCTGACTCAATATCTGTGAGCCCATGAGGCCGAGCTGCAAAACACCATGAAGAGGCTCGATGATCCGGAGGAGAGAATCCTGAACGTTGAGCAAGATGCCTCCTTGGCAGAGGCAAGAATTCAATCCTTGGAAAACCGGCCGAGCGATCTGGTGGACTCCAGGAGGACTTGGAGAACCGAGGGTGAGAGAAAGAACATTCGAGTTGTTGGCCTGCCAGAAGGTGTGGAGGGTAAGGTTCCCGTTAGGTTCTTCGAGGGCCGTCTGCCACATTTTCTCAAGCTAGACATGAAGCCTGGGTGTTTCAAATTAGAAAGGGCATCGGATCCTGTCTTTGAGGCCGAGGGATAGTTTTAATCCCAGGCCTGTAATCATTCACTTCCACAACTTGAAAGATCACCAGAAGGTCCTGGAGATGGGTAAGGTAATTTGGGACCTGGCTCCATGAGGGACTGAGGATTTAGTTCTTACAGGATTTTTCGGCAGCCACAAAAACGAGATACAATGTCTTCCTTTTGGTTAACTCGACCCCTGAATTCCCCGCTCCATTTTGTGGAGGACATGTAATGTTTATGCTCGGGGCTAATCATTTCTCACACTGCTAATAAAAGGTGCTGGATGCTGGAGAACCAGCGGCGTCTGGAGGTTTGTTTGGTGATGGTGGCGGAGAATCATATGGAGGGCCCGAGTAAGCTATTGCTGAAGGAGGTTAACGCAGCAAGAGTGGCTTTGGACTCCTCTCTACTCAGCAGGTCGAGAAAAGTTGAGAGTTTGTGAGGGAGAAGTTGTACGAGTTTGGGAATAAGCCGAGCAAATACTTGGCCTGTTTGACAAAGAAAAAGGCCAACTTTAGAGTGATTCCCAAAGGCCATCCTGGTGTGGGGTGATGGTGTAGAGAGCTCTGCGCTTCTTTCTTGAAAAGAGGCCTTAACAATTCCCATCTACTCTACTCCGCCTGGCTGAACTCGGTCTATCTCTCAACAACTTCTCCTTCAACTCATCCCACTTTCTCTAAATCAAAGGTGAAGCAATGAGTAGCTGCATGGATCCTAGCTACGCTTGCCTTTTTATGGGGTCTGTGGAACATTCCTTGTTCCAGGCCAACCCAGGTCCCCTCCCACAACTCCTTTACCAATTCATTGATGACTATTTTGGTGCCATTTCAAGCTCCCGTCCGGACTTGAAAAATTCATCAACTTCACTTCTAGTTTCCACCCCTCCATCATTTTCACCTGTTCCATCTCAGACACTTCCCGTCCCTTCCTTGACCTTACTGTCTCCATTTCCGGCAACAGTCTATCCACTAATGTCCATTACAAGCCCACTGACTCTCACAGCTATCTGGACTACAGCTCTTCGCACCCTAAATTCTGTAAGGGCTCCATCCCTTTCTCGCAGCTCCTTCGCCATCGCATTTGTTACGATGGTGCTTCGAAAATGTGTTCCTTCTTCCTCAACTGTGATTTCCCACCTACAGTTGTGGACAGGGCCCTCAACAACATGCGGTCCATCTCCCGCGCCACTACCCTCGCCCCCTCCCTCCCAGAACAAGGATAGAGTCACCCTCGTTCTCACATTTCATCCCATCAGCCTCCATATGCAAAGCATAATCCTCCACCATTTTCGCCAACTCCAGTGTGATGCCACCACCAAACACATCTTTCCTCCCACCCGCTGTCAGCATTCCGCAGAGACCGTTCCCTTCAGGATAGTCTAGTCCACTCCTCCATCATATCTAACACCTCTCCCATCACCCATGGCACCTTCTCATGCAATCACAGGTGTAACATCTGCCCCTTTACCTCTTCCATGCTTAACATCCCAGGCCCAAAACACTCATTCCAAGTTAAGCAGTGTTTCACTTGCACCCCTTTCAATTTGGTTGATTGCATTCACTGCTCCCAATGTCGTCTCCTCTATGTCGGAGAGACCAAACGTAGAGTGGGTGATCGCTTTGCTGAGCACCTTCGGTCTGTGTGCATTCAGGACCCTGACCTTCCCATTGCTCACCATTTTAACACAAGACCCTGCTCCCATGCCCACATGTCTGTCCTTGGCCTGCTACGATGTTCCAGAGAAGCTCAACGCATATTGGAGGAGCAGCATCTCATCTTTCGGTTAGACATGCCTTCCAGTCTGAACATCAAATTCAACAACTTCAGATGATTAGCTCTACCCACCTCGACCCTTTTCGTTTTCATTCCATCTCATTTTAACTGTCATTTACCTTTTATTTCTTTCTTCATATATATTTTCCCCCCAATCTTATTCTCTTTCCTTACCTTTTCTCCCCTTTGCTTCCCCCTTTCTCTCATTTTACCTCTCTCCCACCCATGTCCCCCTTCTCCCCACATCTATATCTGTCACACCTTACCCTCTGATTTTAGTTTCTCGGCTGTTTGACCTTTCACATCTTTTATTCTCTCTGGGGACTATCATTAGCACTCTTTCCCCTTGGTTTCTGTAGCTATTAGCACTCTTTCCCCTTGGTTTCTGTAGCTATTAGCACTCTTTCCCCTTGGTTTCTGCGACTATGACTCATCTTTCATTCCCTCACACTACAGTATAAATATCTCCCACTTTCTAAGCCTTTTAGCTTTGACAAAGGGTCATCTGGACTCTAAATGTCAGCTATTTTCTCTCCTTACAGTCGCTGCCACACCTGAGATTTTCCAGCATTTTCTCTTCTGGAATATAATGTTGCTGCAAGTGACCTATTGAAGGCCAGAATGAGAAAAGAAATGGAAAAGTGGAGAAAATAAAGTGTTATACGCACAGATGTTGGGCACAGGACGGAGCTTCAGTCTTTGTGAAGCTCAAATGTCATCCAGACAAATCCCCCGCTCTCAATAGCTGGAGGACTAGAGTCCTTCCGGACCTCCAATCTTTCCATTGGTTGCTGGCCGCCTGAAGACAATGGGCAACGGGTGTCACGTGGTCATTGATGCTCATTTTACCTGAGGGAATAATCACCACCGTGCATGCGCCTCTTCTCCTCTCGATATGCCCCCCCCTCCACAGTGGATGGAGCGGTTTGCCCGGCGCTGGGGACTATGGGAGATTCAGCCGCCATTACCCACCCGGAGCCCAGTCTACAAACGTCTGGGACTGGGATGAAAAGAGGGAGTGGAGAGCACAGAGTACATATGGGTAGTCACTGGATTTTTTTGTGACGCCCCTTAGCACAATATTTTGTTAACATAGAACATAGAGTGCAGAAGGAGGCCATTTGGCCCATCGAGTCTGCACCGACCCACTTAAGCCCTCACTTCCACCCCATCCCCATAACCCACTAACCCCTTCGGTCACTAAGGGCAATTTTATCATGGCCAATCCACCTAACCTGCACGTCTTTGGACTGTAGGAGGAAACCGGAGCACCCGGAGGAAACCCACGCAGACACGGGGAGAACGTGCAAACTCCACACAGACAGTGACCCAGCAGGGAATCGAACCTGGGACCCTGGCGCTGTGAAGCCACAGTGCTATCCACTTGTGCTACCGTGCTGCCGTTAACTTCAGGTGTAACGATTTAGACATATTGGGGAGTGTGAAACTGAACCCGAGAGTCAGCATCTTCAGGGGAGGAGAATTGGGATGAATTAGTGTTACAGTCAATAGGGAGGAGTGTGTGGAGGCAGAGACAGGGAGAAGCAATATTTTCTGTCATGATCATGAGCTTGGACAATTTTATCAAATCATTTGTGAAACCTGGATTTACAATGTCCCTTTGAATCACCTTGGGAAATTTAATTGCATTAAATGTGCTGTATAAATGCAAATTACTGTGTTATTTATTTATTTTTAAAAAAATATGTTTATTCAAAGTTTTTCAATAATTTTTACAAAACACTCCATTAAGGAAAGAAAATATACAAAAGAGAAATAAACAGGACAATACGCCAACAAACAAAGCATCTTAATCCTCTAACCCTTAAACGATTTAACAAATTAAGAACAAAAATGGGGCAAACGCCCCTTACATAAACCAAAACCTACTGTTCCGTGAGAAAGTCTAGAAACGGTTGCCTCCGTCTGGAGAGCCTTACACAGACCCTCGCAAGGCAAACTTTATCTTCTTCAACCTGAGAAACCTCGCCATGTCATTGATCCAAGCCTCCAGGCTTGGGGGCTTCGCGTCCCTCCACATTAGTAAGATCCTTCTCCGGGCTACCAAAGGGGCAAAGGCCAGAACTCCGGCCTCTTTCGGCTCCTGTACTCCCGGCTCGTCTGACACCTCAAATATTGCTATCCCCCAGCTCGGTTTTACCCGAGTATCTAAGACCTTGGACATAGCCTTTGCGAAGCCCCTCCAGCGCCGGGCACGCCCAGAACATATGGCCGTGGTTTGCTGGGCTCTCCGAGAACCTCACACACCTGTCCTCTACCCAAAAAAACGTACACATCCTCGCCCCTATCATATGCGCCCTGCGTACCACTTTAAACTGGATCAGGCTGAGCCTGGCGCAAGACAAGGAGGAATTAACCCTGCCCAGGGCGTCAGCCCACAGGCCCTCAGCGAGCTCCTCGCCCAGCTTCTCCTCCCACTTGCCCTTCAGCTCCTCCACCGAGGCTTCCTCCGCTTCCTGCAGCTCCTGGTATATCGCCCAGACCTTACCCTCTCCGACCCACACGCCCAAAATCACCCTGTCTTGGATCCTCCGGGCAGGCAGCAGTGGGAATTCCCCTACCTGCCTCCTCACAAACACCCTAACCTGCATATACCTGAAGGCATTTCCCGGGGGTAACCCAAATTTCTCCTCCAGTGCCCTCAGACTGGCAAAAGTCCCATCAATGAATAGGTCCCCCATCCTTTTGATTCCCGCCCGATGCCAACTTTGGAATCCGCCATCCATCCTGCCCGGTGCAAACCTATGGTTTCATAGATTTCATAGAATTTACAGTGCAGAAGGAGGCCATTCGGCCCATCGAGTCTGCACCGGCCCTCGGAAAGAGCAACCCACCCAAGGTCCACACCTCCACTCCATCCCCATAACCCAGCAACCCCACCCATCACTATGGGCAATTTTGGACACGAAGGGCAATTTAGCATGGCCAATCCACCTAACCTGCACATCTTTGGACTGTGGTTGTTCCGTATCGGGGACCAGATTGAGGCCCCCATCTCCCCCCTGTGCCATCTCCACTGCCCCCAGATCCTCAATGTCGCCTCCACCACCGGGCTCGTGGTGTACCGCGTCGAATGTAGCGGCAACGGTGCCGTCACCAGTGCCTCCAGGCTAGTACCTACACATGACACCACCTCTAGTCTTTTCCATGCCGCCCCCTCCCCCTCCATTACCCATTTCCGAATCATTGCCACATTAGCTGCCCAGTAGTAGCTACAGAAATTCGGCGGCGCAAGCCCACCCCCCCCTCGCGGCTGGGCTCCAAGAACAGTCTCTTAACCCTCGGGGTCTTTCTTGCCCACACATATCCCATAATGCTCCTGCTCACTCGCTTGAAAAAGGCCTTAGGATTGAGAATAGGCACTGGAACATGAACAAGTACCTAGGGAGGGGCGTCATCTTAACGGACTGCACCTTGCCCGCCAGGGAGAGTGGCAACACGTCCCATCTCTTCACGTCCTCCCCCATCTTGTCCACCAACCGCGCCAAGTTGAGCTTATTCAGGACCCCCCAACTCTTGGCCACCTGGATACCCAAATACTGGAAACTCCTCTCCACACTCTTGAGCGGCAGCTCCTCCAACCTCTTCTCCTGACCCCTCGCATGCACCACAAAGAGCTCGTTCTTCCCAACGTTGAGCTTGTATCCTGAGAAGTCTCCAAACTCCTGAAGGGTCTGCATGACCTCTGCAATCCCCTCCACTGGATCTGCGATATACAAAAGCAGTCATCTGCATATAATGAGATCCGATGCTCTTCCCCTCCCCGGACCAACCCCCTCCAGTTTCTAGACTGC
Source organism: Scyliorhinus torazame (assembly GCF_047496885.1). Taxonomy (NCBI): domain Eukaryota; kingdom Metazoa; phylum Chordata; class Chondrichthyes; order Carcharhiniformes; family Scyliorhinidae; genus Scyliorhinus; species Scyliorhinus torazame. The sequence goes on along the minus strand of NC_092711.1, from coordinate 176,266,429 downwards.
CTCAGCACCATGGCAAGCGGCTCAATCGCCAGGACAAACAGCAGGGGGGCACCCCTGTCTCATTCCACAATACAGTCTGAAGTACTCTGACCACAGCTGATTTGTCGATACGCTCTCTACCGGGGCCCGGTACAACAATTTGACCCACCTTATGAACCCCTCCCTGAACCCGAACCTACCCAGCACTTCCCACAGGTACTCCCACTCCACCCGATCAAAGGCCTTCTCCACATCCATTGCCGCCACCACTTCCGCCCCCTCCCCTCCTCCGAGGGCATCATGATCACAATCAGGAGCCTCCGCACATTTGCATTCAATTGCCTGCCCTTCACAAACCCCGTCTGGTCCTTGTGTATCACTCACGGGACACAATCCTCAATCCTGGTGGCCAGGACCTTCGGCAGCAACTTAGAGTCCACATTGAGGAGCGAAATTGGCCTATACGAGCCACACTGCAGCGGGTCCTTGTCCCGCTTGAGGATAAGTGAGATCAGTGCCCGAGACATTGTCGGGGGAAGAATCCCTTCTTCCTTCGCCTCGTTGAAGGTTCTCACCAGCAACAGACCCAACAGTACCACAAACTTCCCATAGAACTCGACCGGTAGCCCATCCGGCCCCAGGGCCTTGGCAGCCTGCATACTCCCCAACCCCTTAACCAGCTCCTCCATCCCGACCGGGTCCCCCAAACCTTCGACCTGTCCCTCCTCCACCCTCGGGAACCTCAATTGGTCCAGGAACCGTCGCATCCCCCCCCCCCCCCCCCCCGGAGGTTCTGACTTGTACAGGTTCCCGTAGAAATCCCTAAAGACCTCATTTATTTTGGCCGGACTCCTCACCGTGTTCCCCCCTCTGTCCCTGATTCCTCCAATCTCCCTCACCGCCTCCTTGCTATGTAGCTGATGCGCCAGCATCCGACTCGCCTTCTCCCCATACTCGTACGCTGCCACTGCACCATCCTCCACTGGGCCTCAGCTTTCCCCGTAGTCAGCAAATCAAACTCCGTTTGGAGGCTCCGGCGCTCCTTCAGCAGCCCCTCTTCAGGCGATTCCGCGTATCTCCTATCCATCCTCCGTTTCTCCCTCACCAATCTCCCCCTCTCCATTCTCTCCCTCTTCTCCCTGCGAGTCCTGATTGAGATTAGCTCTCCCCTGATCACCGCCTTCAGCGCCTCCCAGACCACATTCACCGATACCTCCCCATTATCATTGGCCTCGATGTACCTTTGAATGCACCCTCAGACCCGCCCACAGACCTCCTCATCTGCCAGCAATCACATGCACCACAGCGGGCGCCTCCCCCAACTCCAGCTCCACCCAGTGCGGGGCGTGGTCCGGAATCGCTATTGCCGAGTACTCCGTCCCCTCTACTCTTGGGATCAATGCCCTACTCACCATGAGGAAGTCTATCCGTGAATAGGCCTTGTGCACATGAGAAAAGAAGGAGGACTCTCTAGCCGCTGGCCTGGCAAACCTCCACGGGTCCACTCCCCCCATCTGATCCATCAACCTCCTCAGAACCTTGGCTGCAGCTGGCCTCTTGCCCGACCTCGACCTAGATTGATCCAGTGCTGGGTCTAGTACCGTATTGAAGTCCCCCCCACCATTATCAGATTATCGGGATCCGGCTCAGCATGCGCTTCATGAACCCTGCATCGTCCCAATTCGGGGCATTTCCATTCACCAGCAACACCCGGGCCCCCTGCAGCCTACCACTCACCATCCCCCTTTATCCGCCACAATACTCATCGCCTCAAAAGTCACCCGCTTGCTCACCAGGATCAAATTACTGTGTTATTGAAGACTGACGCTTGGCCTCCTCCACTACCCTGAACACCAAGTCCCCGATCATGAACAGTCTGATTAACCAGCTTATTCACACAGATCAGACCAGCCCACCCATTCTCAGTGCATCTGCTTTTCTCAGGCTCCCTTGTAACTCCATCCCTGCTCTCACTGCGCTGAGCTCAAGTGCGAACAAAGCATTTTTGTCTTCAGATTTTTATTGTGAGAGATTAAACCTATCAGGAGACAATGAATAGGCCGGGTCACTGCTCTCTTCACAATACAAAGCTTTGGGGCTAATGGAGGGCTGTAAATTATGAAAGATTTTGATACACATGGAGAATGTTTTCACTTGTAAGGGTAAGAGAAAAACTAGAGGCTATCAATGTGATAATCTAATCAGGAATTCAAGAGAAATTTCTTCCCCAGAGAGTGGTGGGAATGTGGAACTCGCTACCACAGGGATTGGTGGAGGTGAATAACATTGATATATTTATGGGGAAGCTGGATGAACATGAGGGAGAAATGAACAGACGGCTGCACTGATCGAGTCAGATGGGAACGCATGAGAGGAGGCTCAAGTGAAGTCTAAACACTGGCATGGATTGATTGGGCTGTTTCTATGTTGTATATTCAATGTAATTTCGCCTGGTATTGCCTTTAACTCTCACATAGTCGATTCCGGGTTAAAGTGAAACAGTTTCACTCCCAGAAAAACATTTCAGCTCATTGTTTCCAGCTATTGTCCAATCGGTGCCTGTCAGCCAGGTGTTCGTGTGAGGAGTCAAGGTATTCAATGCAACGACAAAGATCTTATGTAATTTGTACCAATATATCTTTGAAGAGCAGATCTTTTTTTCAAATGGACTGGATTATTTAAATTTGAGGTTTTAATCAATTCTTTAAAGTGCTTAATTATCAGTCTTATTCAAATCGGAGAGTTTGTTTTATACAAGATAAAGTAGGCACATGATCAGCACCCCATTCACCATCTCCACCATTAATACCCAGTGGCAGCAGTGTGTAGAAACTACAAGCAGCACAGTAGCACAATGGTTAGCACCGTTGCTCACATCACCAGGAACCGACGTTTGATTCACGACTTGGGTCATTGTCTGTGAGTAATCTGCACATTCTCGCTGTGTCTGCGTGGGTTTCCTCCGGGTGCTCCGGTTTCCTCCCACAAGTCCCGAAAGATGTGCTGTTAGGTGAATTGGACATTTTGAATTCTCCCTCAGTGTACCCGAACAGGTGCCAGTATGTGGCAACAAGGGGATTTTCACAGTAACTTCATTGCAGTGTTATTGTAAGCCTACTTGTGGCAATAATAATAAGATTATTATTATAATAAAGAATATTACCATCTCCCAACATTTATTTTCTAAGGGGCCTCTGTGGAGTTGAGGTTTCAATCAGATCAGCCGGGAACTTATTGAATGGAGGAGCAGGCTCGAGGGGCCGAGTGGCCTACTCCTGCTCCTAATTCGTATGTTATCACATCCTTTATAATAGATTGTAGCATTTTCCCTCCTACTGATGTCAGGCTAATGGGTCTGTGGTTTCCCGTTTTCTCGCCCTCCTTAAATATTGGGGTTACATTTACCACCTTCCAGAATCCATAGAATTTTAAAGATGACCACCAATGTATCCACCATCTCTCCAGCCGCCTCTTTCAACACTCTGGGATGTAGAGTATCAGCTTTTGGGGATTTATTAACTTTCAATCCCATTACTTTCTCCAGAGCTACTTTTTCACTAATACTAATCTCTTTCAGTTCCTCGTGCTCACTAGTCCCTTGGTTCTCTGGTGCTTTTAGGACAATTTCTGTATCTTCCTCCATGAAGACAGACACACATTGTTTAGTTTCTCTGCCATTTCCTTATTCCCCATTATAAACTCTCCTGTCTCGGTCTGGAATAGGCCCACATTGGTCTTTGCTAATCTTTTCCTTTTCACATTCCTACAGGAGCTTTTCCAGTTCTCCCCAGTTTGCTCTCATATTCTATTTTCTCTTTCTCAGTTTCCTGTTCCTCCTTTGCTGAATTTTTAAAACAAGTTCCCAATCCTCAGGCTCACTACTATATTGCCTCCTCCATTGATCTAATGGAATCTTTAACTTTTCTTGTTAGCCACGATAGCTTCACTTTTGCTGTTTAATTTTTGCTTCTGAAAGGAATCTATATTTTATGTAAATAAAATGCGAGTGGTTGCCTGTCTATTGTCTATCGTCATACAAAGAACAACAAAGGAACAGGCCCTTCAGCCCACCAAGCCTGCTCGGATCATGATGTCTGTCTAAACTAAAACCTTCTGTGCTTTAAGGGTCTGTATCCGTCTATTCCCATCCTATTCATGTATTCGTCAAGATGCCTCTTAAACGTCACTATCGTACCTGCTTCTACCACCTCCTCCGGCAGCGAGTTCCAGGCACTCACCACCTCTGTGTAAAAAACGTCCCTCGCACATCTTCTCTAAACTTTGCCCCTCGCACCTAATCCTATGTCACCCGGTAATTGACTTTTCCACCCTGGCAAAAAGCATCTGACTATCCACTCTGTCCATGCCACTCATAATTTTGTGAACTTTTATCAGGTCGTCCCTCAACCTCCGTTGCTCTAGTGAAAACAATCCGAGTTTATCCAACCTCCCCTGACAGCTAATATCCTCCAGGCCAGGCAACATTCTGGTAAACCTCCTCTGTACCCTCTCCAAAGCCTCCACATCTTTTTGGTAATGTGGTGACCAGAATTGTAGGCAATATTCCACGAGTGGCCTAACTAAGGTTCTGTACAGCTGCAGCATGAATTGCCAATTTTTATACTCAATGCCCTGACCAATGAAGACAAGCATGCCCCTCCCCACATTGAGAGCAGATGAATGGTCTTTCCCCAGAATTAACTCGCTAGTGTCTCCATAGTTGGGACGTATCATTGAATGTCTCCCCTGCTCAGAGCAGGTGAATGGCTTCTTCCAGGTGTGGACTCGCTAGTGTTCCTGCAGGGTGTACGGATATCTGAATCCCTTCTCTCACTAAGAGCAGGTTAACGCCTTCTCCCCAGTGTGAACTCGCTGGTGTCTCTGCAGGTTGAATAACTGAGTGAATCCCTTATAACACTGAGAGCAGGTGAACGGCCTCTCCCCAGTGTGAACTCGCTGGTGTGTCTTCAGGTTGGATAACTGAGTGAATCCCTTATCACACACAATGCAGGTAAACGGCCTCTCCCTGGTGTGAACTCGCTGATGTATCCCCAGGCTCTTTAAAGTAGTGAATCTATTCTCACACTGAGAGCAGGTGAACGGCCTCTCCTCAGTGTGAACTCGCTGGTGTCGCTTCAGGCTCGATGAAGTAGTGAATCCCTTCTTACATGGAGAGCAGGTGAACGGCCTCTCCCCAGTGTGAACTCGCTGGTGTCGCTTCAGGCTCGATGAAGTAGTGAATCCCTTCTCACACTGAGAGCAGGTGAACGGCCTCTCCTCAGTGTGAACTCGCTGGTGTCGCTTCAGGCTCGATGAAGTAGTGAATCCATTCTCACACGGAGAGCAGGTGAACGGCCTCTCCTCAGTGTGAACCCGCTGGTGTGTCTGTAGGTGGGATAACTGAGTGAATCCCTTCTCACACTGAGAGCAGGTGAACGGCCTCTCCCCAGTGTGAATTCGCCGGTGCGTCAGCAGGCTCGATGAAGTAGTGAATCCCTTCTCACACTGAGAGCAGGTGAACGGCTTCTCCGCAGTGTGAACTCGCTGGTGTCTCTTCAGGCTGGATAACTCAGTGAATCCCTTCTCACACTGAGAGCAGGTGAACGGCCTCTCCCCAGTGTGAATTCGCTGGTGCGTCAGCAGGCTCGATGAAGTAGTGAATCCCTTCTCACACTGAGAGCAGGTGAACGGCTTCTCCCCAGTGTGAACTCGCTGGTGTCTCTTCAGGGTGCATAACTCAGAGAACCCCTTCACACACTGAGAGCAGGTGAATGGTCTCTCCCCAGTGTGACTGCGTCGATGAGCTTCCAGCTGAGATGGGAATCTGTATCCCATCCCACAGTCCCCACATTTCCACGGTTTCTCCATGTTTTGGGTCTCCTCGAGTCTCTTCAGGTTGGACAATCAATTGAAGCTTCGTCCACACACAGAACACGTGTACGGTCTCTCCCCGCTGTGAATGGTGTGATGTTTTTCAGACTGTGTAACTCTTTAAAGCTCTTTCCACAGTCAGTGCTCTGGAACACTCTCACTCGGGTGTGTGTGTCTCGGTGCTTTTCCAGTCACATTGATATTTAAAATGTTCTGATGCTGACAGATTGGGCAAACATTTCTCCTTCTGGATTCAAAGGCCGATGATACTCAGATCCCAAGGTATCGAGTGACTCTGTAAGACCGAGACGTGACAATTGAGATTTGTCTGTAATTCCTCCTCTTGTAATATCTGTAAAAGGAGTTTACAAAAGTCAACACTCAGTACAGGATAGAAATTCAGAACAGAGAATTCTAGTGTCTAATGAACATTCCTTCCTCTCATTCCCCAATAACTCATCTCCAGGGAGTGGACTCGGAGGGCAGGGTATCGGAGCAGTGACTGTAGGAAGGATGAGCTAGCTGACCACTGCACCCTGGTACAGGGAGCCATTCAAGCGGGGGGAGGAAGTGGTAGTTGTCGGGGATTCTATAATTAGGGGAACTGATAACATCCTTTGGAAGCAGGACCGAGAGTCCCACATGGTATGTTGCCTGCCCGGTGCCAGGGTGAGGGGCATCTCTAACCGGCTTGAAAGGATATTGGAGAGGGAGGGGGAGGATCCAGTTGTTGTGGTCCACATTGGGACAAACAATAATCGGCAAGACTAGGAAAGAGGGCCTGTTTGGGAATATCAGGAACTAGGAACAGAATTAAAGAACAGGTCCCAAGGATTATAATCTCTGGATTATTCCCTGAGCCACGTGCAAATTGGCATAGGGATGAGAAAATTATTGAAGTAAACACGTGGCTAAAGGAGTGGTGCAGGAAAGAGGGGTTCCATTTCATGGGGTACTGGCATCAGTATTGGGACAGGAGGGATCTGTACCGTTGGGACGGTCTCCACCTGAACCGATCTGGGACCAGTGTCCTCGTGGAAAGGATAAATAGGGAGGTCAGAAGGACTTTAAACTAATAAATGGAGGGGGAGAGGAAGGCCTCAGGGGAACTCAATACAGTTCCAAAAACAAAGTAGCAGGACGGTCTGGACTGGACAAATATACCGGTTATAAAGTTTACAGGAGGGACAGAGAATATGACAGAGGGGGTGGAGTAGCCTTACTGATTAGAAATACTATCACCTCAATGGTGAGGATTGGATTTGTTTATTGTCACGTGTACCGAGATACAGTGAAAAGTACTGATCTGCGTACAGTTCAGACAGATCATTCCATACATGAGAATACACAGGGCAAACATCAATACACAATGTAAATACATAGACACAGGCATCGGGTGAAGCATACAGGAGTGTAGCACTACTCAGTGGAGGAGGTGTGTGAAGAGATCAGGTCAGTCCATAAGAGGGTCGATTAGGAGTCTGGTAACAGCGGAGAAGAAGATGTTTTCGAATCTGTGAGAACATACAGTGCAGAAGGAGGCCATTCAGCCCATCGAGTCTGCACTGACCCACTTAAGCCCTCACTTCCACCCTATCCCCATAACGCAATAACACCTCCTAATCTTTTTGGTCACTAAGGGCAATTTATCACGTCTTTGGACGTGGTCTCAGACTTTTGTATCTCCTGCCCGATGGAAGAAGTTGGAAGTGTGAACAAGCTGGGTGGGAGGGGTCTTTGATTATGCTGCCCTCTATCCCAAAGCAGCGGGAGGTGTCGACAGAGTCAATGGATGGGAGGCGGGTTCGCGTGGTGGACTGGGCGCGTTCACGACTCTCTGTCATTCCTTACAGTCTTGGACCGAGCAGTTGCTGTACCAGGCTGTGATGCTGCCCGGTAGGATACTTTCTATGGTGCATCTGTAAAAGTTGGTAAGGGTCAATGTGGACATGCCAAATTTCCTTAGTTTCCTGAAAAAGTATAGGCGCTGTTGTGCTTTCTTGGTCGTCGTGCTGACGTGGGTAGACCAGGACAGATTGTTGGTGATGTGCACACCTCGGAATTTGAAGCTGTCGGAGTCCTTGTTGTCGAGATGCTCCAGGTGAGTGTAGCACCAGGGAGATGGTGTCTGCTGTGGAGGATATAATGAGGGGAAGGATCCAGCAGAGACCATGGATTCTCTGTCGGTGGGATCCTCCGCTTCGCTGGCAGCGTGCTCACGCCAACGGACTTCCCAACGGCATGGGGGTGCCCTCAACGGGAAACCCCATTGGCCGGCTGCTGGGACGGAGAATCCTGCCCCACATGTAATGGGTGTTGTGTATCGACCGTCTGGTTAGCTCGGAGGTGCTAGATTGTATAAAGGCAGAAATTAGGCAAGTGTGTAGCAAAGGCAGAGGAGTATTAATGGGGGATTATAACTGACACACAGATTGGGAGAGGCAGACAAGCACCTGTCAGAAAGGGAGTGAATTTCTGGAATGGGGTCAGGGATAATTTCCTGCAGCAATATGTTCCAGATGTAACAAGGGGACGGGCAATATTAGATTTAGTTATGAGTAATGAGCCCAATTTAATTAGTAGCCTAACTGTGCACGAACATTTATCAAATAGTGATCACAACATGATTGAATTCAGTGTAGTGTTTGAAAGTGAAAAGCACGTTACAGACAGTAAAATGTTAGACTTGGGTAAGGCTGACGTTAACGGGATGAGACAGAGACTGTCCACGGTAAACTGGGGAGATCAGTTAATGGGTCAAACAACTGAGGATCAGTGGAGAATATTTAAAGAAACATTTTACGAGATACAGAGCAAGTATATACCCCTGAGAGGAAAAGGCTCCACTTAACAAAAAAAAAAAACAGCCACGGACAAATAAAGAAATTAGGGACAGCTTAAAACTAAAAGAAAGAGCGCACAAAAATACAAGACACAGGACAGATCCGGACGAATAGGATAGGTACAAGGACCAGCAAAGGGTCACAAAGCAGCTTGTAAGAGCGACTAGAAGGGATTATGAAAGGAACCTTGCAAGGGACATCAATATCAATGAGAAGAAATGTTTAGTTATATAAAGGGAAAGCGGGTGGTGAAGAGCAATGTAGGCCCAGTAAAAGCTGGAAATGGAGATATTGTCAGTGATAATGGGGGAATGGCAGACACGTTGAACAATTACTCTGCCTCAGTATTTACAGTTGAAAAGTGGATAACTTGCCAGAAGTCCCAAAAAAATTAATAGTCGATAGAGGACAGGGACTTAATACATTTAGCATAACTATACCATCACTAACTAGGAAACTAATGGAACTGAAGAGCGACAAATCCCCAGGACCTGACGGTTTCCATCCGAGGGTGTTAAAGGAAGTCGGGGAGCACATTGTAGATGCCCCAACGATAATTGTCCAGAGTTTCCTAGATTCAGGAGTTATCCCTCTGGATTGGAAAATTGCACTTTCTGAAGTGCGGATACACCAGCGGGTTCACACTGGGGAGAGGCTATTCACCTGCTTTTAGTGTGGGAAGGGATTCACTTTTTAAGAAGGGTGAAAGGGGAAAAACAGGGAATTACAGACCAGTTAGCCAAACACGACATGGTAGCACAATGGTTAGCACTGTTGCTACACAGCCCCAGGGACCCAGGTGCGATTCCCGGCTTAGGTCACTGTCTATGTGGAGTCTGCACGTTCTCCGTGTCTGCGTGGGTGTTATCCTGGTGCTCCCACAAGTCCCCAAAAGACGAGCTGTTAGGTGAATCAGTCCCTCAGTGTTAGTGTAAGCCTACTTTTGAGACTAATAAAGATTATTATTATGAACATCTATGGTGGGGAAACTGCTGGAATGTATAATCATGGATGGGGTAACTGAACACTTTGAAAAACTTTGTTCGATCAGGGACAGCCAGCCTGACTTATTTTACTGAATTTTTTGAGGAGGTGACTAAGGTAGAGGACAGGGGAATGTTTATGGATGTCATTGATACGGACTCCCATAAGGCATTTGATAAAGTCCCACACAAGAGACTGTTCGCTAAGGTGGAAGCCCTCGGAGTTGAGGGCAAATTATTGACACGGTTAGGAAATTGGTTGAGGGGCAGGAGAGTGCAGGGATATGGGTATTTAATACGGGACAATGAAGAGTATAACACCAAGTTGTAGACAAACAAAACTTATTTTATTTAACATTAACTATATACACAGCTCCAGTTGCTGAGTTAGGAGATTCCTCAAATTCGACCTGTTGCACTTTTTAGGATTAAATTCAATTTGCCACTGTTCTGCCATCTAACCAGCCCGTCCATATCATCCTGAAATCTGAGGCGTTCTTCACCATTTCCTACACCCCCAATTTTTGTGTCATCTGCGATCTTATCATATCTCCAACATTCACATTCAGATCATTGATGTACGCTCCGAACAACATGGAACCCAACACCGATCGCAGTGGGCAGCACGGTAGTATTGTGGATAGCACAATTGCTTCACAGCTCCAGGGTCCCAGGTTCGATTCCGGCTTGGGTCACTGTCTGTGCGGAGTCTGCACATCCTCCCCGTGTGTGCGTGGGTTTCCTCCGGGTGCTCTGGTTTCCTCCCACAGTCCAAAGATGTGCAGGTTAGGTGGATTGACCATGATAAATTGCCCTTAGTGTTGAGTGGGGTTACTGGGTTATGGGGATAAGGTGGAGGTGTTGACCTTAGGTAGGTGCTCTTTCCAAGAGCCGGTGCAGACTCGATGGGCCGAATGGCCTTCTTCTGCACTGTAAATTCTATGATAATTCTATGATATGGAACACCACTGGACACAGGCTTCCAGTCACAAAGACAATCTTTGACCATCTCCCTCTGCCTGCTGCCAGGAAGCCAATTTTGGTGTCAATTTGCCCTGGATCCCATCTTGACCAGTCCCCCATGTGAGACCTTGTCACAAACCTTACTAAAGTCTAAATAGGCTACATGTGGGCGGCACGGAAGCACAGTGGGTAGCACTGTTGCTCCATGGTTCCAGGTACGATTCCCGGCATGAGTCAGTCTGTATGGAGTCCGCACGTTCTCCCCGCGTCTGCGTGGGTTTTTCCGGGTGCTCTGCGTTCCTCCCACAAGTCCCGAAAGACTTGCTTGTTAGGTAAATTGGACATTCTGAATTCTCCCTCTGTTGTACCCAAACAGGCACCGGAATGTGGTGACTAAGGGATTTTCACAGTAACTTCATTGCAGTGTTAATGTAAACCTACTTGTGACAAAAGATATTATCAACTGCACTACACTCAACTACACACTTAGTCACCTCCTCAGAAAATTCAAATGAAATAGGATCCACAGAATCCTTCTGCACCGACCCTCCGATAGAGCATGCTACCCAGGTCCACTCCCCCTCTCTATCCCCTTAAACCCACCTACCTTTTGGACACTAAGGGGCAATTGTTCATGGCCAATCCACCTATCCTGCACATTTTTGGACTGTGGGAGGAAACTGGAGCACCCGGAGGACACCCACGCAGACGCGGGGAGAACGAGCAAAATCCACACAATGTAGACCATAGATCTCTTCCTTTCCAATCCCCCACCGTCTTCCTTCAAACCAAATTTCTCCTTCTGATTTCCTGCTTTCAGAGACCCAAAACTTAAGAGTCATAGAGTTTTACAGCACAGAAAGATGCCCTTCGGCCCATCGTGAAAATGCTGCCTGTTCAGCCACAGCAGGTCAAAGATGAAAAGAGAGAGCAACAGCTCAGCACTTCATGAAGACAGGTAGCCATTTGATCTGTCCCTCACTGCCACCAGCTCAGATACAAGAACAAAGAACAAAGAACAAAGAAATGTACAGCACAGGAACAGGCCCTTCGGCCCTCCAAGCCCGTGCCGACCATACTGCCCGACTAAACTACAATCTTCTACACTTCCTGGGTCCGTATCCTTCTATTCCCATCCTATTCATATATTTGTCAAGATGCCCCTTAAATGTCCCTATCGTCCCTGCCTCCACTACCTCCTCCGGTAGTGAGTTCCAGGCACCCACTACCCTCTGCGTAAAAAACTTGCCTCGTACATCTACTCTAAACTTTGCCCCTCTCACCTTAAACCTATGCCCCCTAGTAATTGACCCCTCTACCCTGGGGAAAAGCCTCTGACTATCCACTCTGTCTATGCCCCTCATAATTTTGTATACCTCTATCAGGTCGCCCAACACTGCACAAACTTAGCAGCCACAATAGAGTTGGGATCAGCTGTGGTGAAACACTGGACCTGGATCCAGATCAGGGTGAAATATAGTTTGCTTGCCAGTTCATTGGATGGTGAGGTCAGAGATGGGTTCTGCTATGGGTGTACTCAGATGAAGATTTTAAGAGGCACTGATGAGGGTGAACATTGAGATGCTGAGTGGATTGGCTGGCTTGTCAGACAGTCTCCCCTTCACTGTCAAGCAGCATGTAGAGGTCTGACTTCAAGTCTCCAAATTGGCAGAGGACATTGTGCAGAACGTGCCCTGTCCACAGCCTCTGCTCCATCTCCTTGTTCTGGTGCAGAACCAGAGGCACTGCTATTGCTGCTCAGAAACCTATTCCAGCCTTTGTTTGGGTTGGTCTTTATAAGACATAATCTCCCTTTGACAAAGCTATGCTGACTATCCTTGATTAATTCTTGCCTCCGCAAGAGATTAATTCTGTCCCTCAGAATATTTATTTCCTGACCACTCACGTTAAACTCACTGGTCTGTAATCTCCTGGATTTCCCCTACTTCTGTTCTTGAATAATGGAACCACATTATCTGTCCTCCTTCCTCTGGCACCGCTCCTGTGACCAGAGATTTGAAAATTATTCTCAGAGTGTCTGCAATCTCCTCTCTTGCGGCCCACAGCAGCCTGGGAAACATTTCATCTGGGCCTGAGGATTTAAACAAGTCACCATGTGAAGGTGAGAATGAGAACATAAATTTAATGGGTAGAAACGAAAGTGTTTTACTTACAGGAGTTAGAGGAAGTTTCAGTCTATGTGTAGCTGGAGGAACAGCAGTTTTGCTGGGCAGACAGTGAAGGAACCACCATGCAGCCATTGACATAGGCTCCAGATTCCGATTGGCTGGAGGATCAGCGCCCATGCAGTCCTCCACAAGTTCCTATTGGCCAATCTCCCTCGTGGCGACAATGAGGGGGCGGAGTTCGACCCACGTATTTGACCTTCCGACGCTGAGCTGTTATCCAATCCGCAGTATTTTGTTTCTGTGACCGCGGATGTTGGTCCCAATGGGGATTGTGTGCTGGGAACGCTCCTCTGAGTCATTGTGACGTCGCGATGGAGGCCTGCCTAATTCACTCTGCTCCGCGGTGACGTTTCCGGGTACCAGTGCGCAGGCCCGGCGGGCGCAACGGGGGTCCCGCCCCCACCCGTTGTTCCCCCACCCCCTGCACATCAGCAGACAAGGTTTCCAGGCCAGAGCGAGAAGCCACTTGGTGATCTCCATCTCCACCCAGCCTGGGACTGCGCATGTCCAAGGGAGACAGGGAACTGGGCCGTGCAGAGGCTAGCCCACCCTCTGACCTTCCTGCTCAGGTGTTCGCCAATGAGAAACTGGGAGGACCGGAAAGACTCTGGTCCTCCAGCCAATCAGAGCGCGGATTTGTGAGAATAACAATTGAGCTTCACACCGACTGAAACGTCCGCCTGTCTCCAATCTCTGGGAGTAAAACACGTTCTTTTATCCCCTTTCCATTTCTTTTCTCATTCTGACCTTAATTTCCCTTCAGTTGCTGCAAGTCAACAATTGAAGTGAATCCAGGGAGGGTGCAGACTCCAGAAAGGTTGGCTCAGGTCTCTCTCTCTCTTTTACAGACATTGACATCCTTTGCTCCCTCAGCTTGACACATTTATTTGTCTGGCTAAAAGGATGGTCTCTTTCCCAATGTTCACAATTAAAGGGCTGATTTCCCCCAGAGATGGCTGACATTTAAGGCGGCAGTAAATTAATATATAGAGAAATGTTCAGTGATGTTCTATGGTAACGATCAGATATATTATTTATGGTTCTGTAAAGTACATGTATTATTATTTCTAGTATTGTAATATTGTACTGTAGCCACGTTATATATTTCCAGTCATGTTGTTAATCTCCAGAATTATTTTCCCCCAGGGACCAGTGGAGTCTAGGAGTCATTGAATATATTCAAGGATGAATTAGACAGAATTATTCTTTTGAATTTAAAGTGCCCAATCTTTTTTTTCAATTGAGGGCCTCTCTCTCTTGGACATGTGCAATTCCGGTCACCCGCTCTCCCGTGCGGTGGATAGAGCAGTTTTTTCAGCACGGCGGGATTGTGGGAGCTGCGGCCACCATTACTTCTCTGGAGCCCAGTCTCCAACCTCCTGGGACTGGGATGAAAAGTGAGGGGGTGACATTCACCCCAACATGACACAAAGTGCATGTGGCTAGTAATTGGATTTGATTGTGACTCCCCCCCCCCCCCCCCCCCCACCAAAACATCTTTTAGAAATAATATATATTTTATTCAAATTTTTCGGCCAAACAAAACCATACAAAGGTTTTTCCTTTTTACAACAATAAAACAATATAAATAACAGTGACCGTTTTTTAACAAATAGATAAATAATATATAAACTAAATGGCAACTGCCATAGCAAAAATAATAACTCTCCCAAATAATAAAATCAAACAATCCAGTATACATAACCAAGTACAAATATCTATGCAAAAACACCCCTGAGGATCCACCTGGGCCCCCCCCTCCCTCCCCCCCCCTCCCTCCCCCCCCCTCCCCCCCCCTCTTCCCCCCCCCCCTCCCCCTCCCACCCCCTCCCCCCTGGGTTGCTGCTGCTGCCTTCCCATTTCCTTTATCGTTCTGTGAGGTAGTTAATGAACGGTTGCCGCCTGGTGAACCCCTGAGCCGAACCCCTTCGTACAAACTTTATCCGTTCCAGTTTTATAAACCCTGCCATGTCGTCTATCCAGGTCTCCATGCCCGGGGGTTTGGCTTCCTTCCATATAAGCAATATCCTTCGCCGGGCTACTAGGGACGCAAAGGCCAAAATATCAGCCTCTCTCGCCTCCTGCACTCCCGGCTCTTCTGCAACCCCAAATATAGCCAACCCCCAGCTTGGCTCGACCCGGACCCCCACCACCTTCGAAAGCACATTCGCCACCCCCACCCAGAACCCCTGCAGTGCCGGGCATGACCAAAACATGTGGGTGTGGTTTGCTGGGTTCCTCGAGCATCTCCCACACCTATCCTCTACCCTGAAAAATTTACTGAGCCTTGCTCCGGTCATATGCACCCTGTGCAAAACCTTGAATTGTATCAGGCTAAGCGTGGCGCACGAGGACGAAGAGTTTACCCTACGTAGGGCATCTACCCACTGCCCCTCTTCAATCTCTTCCCCCAGCTCATCTTCCCATTTTCCTTTCAGCTCATCCACCATAATCTCCCCCTCGTCTCTCATTTCCCTGTATATATCCGACACCCTACCATCCCCCACCCATGTCCCCGAGATCACTCTATCCTGAATCTCCTGCGTCGGGAGCTGCGGGAATTCCCTCACCTGTAGCCTCGCAAAAGCCCTCAGTTGCATGTACCAAAATGCATTCCCTTGGGGCAACCCATATTTTTCCGTCAGCACTCCCAGACTCGCAAGCGTCCCGTCTAAGAACAGATCCCTCAGTTGTACAATCCCAGCTCTCTGCCAAACTCTAAATCCCCCATCTATTCTCCCCGGGACAAACCTATGATTATTTCTTTTTTTTAAATTAAATATTGAAAATTTTTGGTCAACCAACACAGTACATTGTGCATCCTTTACACAATATTATAACAACACAAATAACAATGACCTATTTTATAAACAAAAAATGAATAAATAATAAATAACAAAAATGAAAACTAGCCCTAATTGGCAACTGCCTTGTCACAAGTAACACTCTCCAAAAATATAATTTAACAGTCCAATATATAATTATCTGTAGCAACGACCTATACATACTATACAGTATATATTAACAACCCTGAGAGTCCTTCTGGTTCCTCCTCCCCCCCCCCCCTCCCCCCCCCCCCCCCCCCCCCGATCCTGGGCTGCTGCTGCTGCCTTCTTTTTCCCATTCCGTCTATCTTTCTGCGAGGTATTCGACGAACGGTTGCCACCGCCTGGTGAACCCTTGAGCCGACCCCCTTAGGACGAACTTAAACCGCTCTAGCTTTATAAACCCCGCCATGTCATTTATCCAGGTCTCCACCCCCGGGGGCTTGGCTTCTTTCCACATTAGCAATATCCTGCGCCGGGCTACTAGGGACGCAAAGGCCAAAACATCGGCCTCTCTCGCCTCCTGCACTCCCGGCTCTTCTGCAACCCCAAATATAGCCAACCCCCAGCTTGGTTCGACCCGGACTCCTACTACTTTTGAAAGCACCTTTGTCACCCCCATCCAAAACCCCTGTAGTGCCGGGCATGACCAAAACATATGGGTATGATTCGCTGGGCTTCTCGAGCACCTCGCACACCTATCCTCCACCCCAAAAATTTACTGAGCCGTGCTCCAGTCATATGCGCCCTGTGTAATACCTTAAACTGAATCAGGCTTAGCCTGGCACACGAGGACGACGAGTTTACCCTGCTTAGGGCATCTGCCCACAGCCCCTCCTCGATCTCCTCCCCCAGCTCTTCTTCCCATTTCCCTTTTAGTTCATCTACCATAGTCTCCCCTTCGTCCCTCATTTCCCTATATATATCTGACACCTTACCATCCCCCACCCATGTCTTTGAGATCACTCTGTCCTGCACCTCTTGTGTCGGGAGCTGCGGGAATTCCCTCACCTGTTGCCTCGCAAAAGCCCTCAGTTGCATATACCTGAATGCATTCCCTTGGGGCAACCCATATTTCTCGGTCAGCGCTCCCAGACTCGCGAACTTCCCATCCACAAACAGATCTTTCAGTTGCTTTATTCCTGCTCTTTGCCACATTCCATATCCCCCATCCATTCCCCCCGGGGCAAACCTATGGTTGTTTCTTATCGGGGACCCCCCCAAGGCTCCAGTCTTTCCCCTATGCCGTCTCCACTGTCCCCAAATCTTCAGTGTAGCCACCACCACCGGGCTTGTGGTGTAGTTCCTCGGTGAGAACGGCAATGGGGCTGTCACCATAGCCTGTAGGCTAGTCCCCCTACAGGACGCCCTCTCTAATCCCTTCCACGCCGCTCCCTCCTCCTCTCCCATCCACTTACTCACCATTGAAATATTAGCGGCCCAATAATACTCACTTAGGCTCGGTAGTGCCAGCCCCCCCCTATCCCTGCTACGCTGTAAGAATCCTTTCCTCACTCTCGGGGTCTTCCCGGCCCACACAAAACCCATGATGCTCTTTTCAATCCTTTTAAAAAAAGCCTTCGTGATCACCACCGGGAGGCACTGAAACACAAAGAGGAATCTCGGGAGGACCACCATCTTAACCGCCTGCACCCTCCCTGCCATTGACAGGGATACCATATCCCATCTCTTGAAATCCTCCTCCATCTGTTCCACCAACCGCGTTAAATTTAACCTATGCAATGTGCCCCAATTCTTAGCTATCTGGATCCCCAGGTAACGAAAGTCCCTTGTTACCTTCCTCAACGGTAGGTCCTCTATTTCTCTACTCTGCTCCCCTGGATGCACCACAAACAACTCACTTTTCCCCATGTTCAATTTATACCCTGAAAAATCCCCAAACTCCCCAAGTATCCGCATTATTTCTGGCATCCCCTCCGCCGGGTCCGCCACGTATAGTAGCAAATCGTCCGCATACAAAGATACCCGGTGCTCTTCTCCTCCCCTAAGTACTCCCCTCCACTTCTTGGAACCCCTCAACGCTATCGCCAGGGGCTCAATCGCCAGTGCAAACAATAATGGGGACAGAGGGCATCCCTGCCTTGTCCCTCTATGGAGCCGAAAATATGCAGATCCCCGTCCATTCGTGACCACGCTCGCCACTGGGGCCCTATACAACAGCTGCACCCATCTAACATACCCCTCTCCAAAACCAAATCTCCTCAACACCTCCCACAAATAATCCCACTCCACTCTATCAAATGCTTTCTCGGCATCCATCGCCACTACTATCTCCGTTTCTCCCTCTGGTGGGGCCATCATCATTACCCCTAACAACCTCCGTATATTCGTGTTCAGCTGTCTCCCCTTCACAAACCCAGTTTGGTCCTCGTGGACCACCCCCGGGACACATTCCTCTATTCTCATTGCCATTACCTTGGCCAGGACCTTGGCATCTACATTTAGGAGGGAAATAGGTCTATAGGACCCGCATTGTAGCGGGTCCTTTTCCTTCTTTAAGAGAAGCGATATCGTTGCTTCAGACATAGTCGGGGGCAGTTGTCCCCTTTCCTTTGCCTCATTAAAGGTCCTCGTCAGTACCGGGGCGAGCAAGTCCACATATTTTCTATAGAATTCGACTGGGAATCCATCCGGTCCCGGGGCCTTTCCCGCCTGCATGCTCCTAATTCCTTTCACCACTTCTTCTACCTCGATCTGTGCTCCCAGTCCCACCCTTTCCTGCTCTTCCACCTTGGGAAATTCCAGCCGATCCAAGAAGCCCATCATTCTCTCCCTCCCATCCGGGGGTTGAGCTTCATATAATTTTTTATAAAATGTCTTGAACACTCCATTCACTCTCTCCGCTCCCCGCTCCATCTCTCCTTCCTCATCCCTCACTCCCCCTATTTCCCTCGCTGCTCCCCTTTTCCTCAATTGGTGTGCCAGCAACCTGCTCGCCTTCTCCCCATATTCGTACTGTACACCCTGTGCCTTCCTCCATTGTGCCTCTGCAGTGCCTGTAGTCAGCAAGTCAAATTCTACATGTAGCCTTTGCCTTTCCCTGTACAGTCCCTCCTCCGGTGCTTCCGCATATTGTCTGTCCACCCTCAAAAGTTCTTGCAGCAACCGCTCCCGTTCCTTACTCTCCTGCTTCCCTTTATGTGCCCTTATTGATATCAGCTCCCCTCTAACCACCGCCTTCAACGCCTCCCAGACCACTCCCACCTGGACCTCCCCATTATCATTGAGTTCCAAGTACTTTTCAATGCACCCCCTCACCCTTAGACACACACCCTCATCTGCCATTAGTCCCATGTCCATTCTCCAGGGTAGGCACCCTCCTGTTTCCTCCCCTATCTCCAAGTCCACCCAGTGTGGAGCGTGATCCGAAATGGCTATAGCCGTATACTCCGTTCCCCTCACCTTCGGGATCAATGCCCTACCCAGCACAAAAAAGTCTATTCGCGAGTAGACTTTATGGACATAGGAGAAAAACGAGAACTCCTTACTCCTAGGTCTGCTAAATCTCCACGGGTCTACACCTCCCATCTGCTCCATAAAATCTTTAAGTACCTTGGCTGCTGCCGGCCTCCTTCCAGTCCTGGACTTCGACCTATCCAGCCCTGGTTCCAACACCGTATTAAAATCTCCCCCCATTATCAGCTTTCCCATCTCTAGGTCCGGAATGCGTCCTAGCATCCGCCTCATAAAATTGGCATCATCCCAGTTCGGGGCATATACGTTTACCAAAACCACCGTCTCCCCCTGTAGTTTGCCACTCACCATCACGTATCTGCCCCCGTTATCCGCCACTATAGTCTTTGCCTCGAACATTACCCGCTTCCCCACTAATATAGCCACCCCCCTGTTTTTCGCATCTAGCCCCGAATGGAACACCTGCCCCACCCATCCTTTGCGTAGCCTAACCTGGTCTATCAGTTTCAGGTGCGTTTCCTGTAACATAACCACATCTGCCTTAAGTTTCTTAAGGTGTGCGAGTACCCGTGCCCTCTTTATCGGCCCGTTCAGCCCTCTCACGTTCCACGTGATCAGCCGAGTTGGGGGGCTTCCTACCCCCCCCCCCCCCCCCCCTTGTCGATTAGCCATCACCTTTTTCCAGCTCCTCACCCGGTTCCCACGCAGCTGTATCTCCCCCAGGCGGTGCCCCCCCGCCCATCCTCTCCCATACCAGCTCCCCCCTCTCCCCAGCAGCAGCAACCCAGTAATTCCCCCCCGCTAGATCCCCCGCTAGCGTAATTACTCCCCCCATGTTGCTCCCAGAAGTCAGCAAACTCCGGCTGACCTTGGCTTCCCCCCGTGACCTCGGCTCGCACCGTGCGACGCCCCCTCCTTCCTGCTTCTCTATTCCCGCCATGATTATCATAGCGCGGGAACCAAGCCCGCGCTTCTCCCTTGGCCCCGCCCCCAATGGCCAACGCCCCATCTCCTCCACCTCCCCTCCTCCCCCATCACCACCTGTGGGAGAGAGAAAAGTTACCACATCGCAGGATTAGTACATAAAACCCCTCTTTGCCCCCCACATTCGCCCCACCACTTTGTTCGAACGTTCTTTTTAATAACCCGCTCATTCCAGTTTTTCTTCCACAATAAAAGTCCACGCTTCATCCGCCGTCTCAAAGTAGTGGTGCCTCCCTCGATATGTGACCCACAGTCTTGCCGGTTGCAGCATTCCAAATTTTATCTTCTTTTTATGAAGCACCGCCTTGGCCCGATTAAAGCTCGCCCTCCTTCTCGCCACCTCCGCACTCCAGTCTTGATAAACGCGGATCACCGCGTTCTCCCATTTACTGCTCCGAGTTTTCTTTGCCCATCTAAGGACCATTTCTCTATCCTTAAAACGGAGGAATCTCACCACTATGGCTCTGGGAATTTCTCCTGCTCTCGGTCCTCGCGCCATCACTCGGTATGCTCCCTCCACCTCCAACGGACCCGCCGGGGCCTCCGCTCCCATTAACGAGTGCAGCATCGTGCTCACATATGCCCCGACGTCCGCTCCCTCCACACCTTCAGGAAGACCAAGAATCCTCAGGTTGTTCCTCCTTGCGTTGTTTTCCAGTGCCTCCAACCTTTCCACCCATCCTTTCTGATGTGCCTCCTGCGTCTCCGTCTTCACCACCAGGCCCTGTATATCGTCCTCATTCTCGGCTGCCTTTGCCTTCACGACCCGAAGCTCCCGCTCCTGGGTCTTTTGTTCCTCCTTTAGCCCTTCGATCGCCTGTAGTATCGGGGCCAACAGCTCTTTCTTCATTTCCTTTTTGATCTCTTCCACACAGCATTTCAAGAACTCTTGTTGTTCAGGGCCCCATGTTAAACTGCCACCTTCCGACGCCATCTTGGTTTTTGCTTGCCTTCCTTGCCGCTGTTCTAAAGGATCCACTGCAATCTGGCCACTCTCTCCTTTTTCCATCCGTATCCAGGGGGGATTCCCTTCTGGTTTACCGCACAGTGTTTTTAGCCGTCAAAATTGCCGTTGGGGCTCCTATCAAGAGCCCAAAAGTCCGTTTCACAGGGAGCTGCCGAAACGTGCGACTCAGCTGGTCATCGCCGCACCCGGAAGTCCTATGATTATTTCTTATCGGGGACCGCACCGAGGCTCCCGTCCTTCCCCTATGCCGTCTCCACTGCCCCCAAATTTTCACTGTTGCCTCCACCACTGGACTTGTGGTGTATTTCTTCGGGGACAACGGCGCCATCGCCAGTGCTTGTAGGCTGGTTCCTTTGCAGGACGCCATCTCCAATCTCTTCCACGCCGCTCCCTCCCCTTCTCCCATCCACTTACACACCAATGAGATGTTGGCGGCCCAATAGTACTCACTTAAGCTCAGTAGTGCCAGTCCCCCCCTATCCCTGCTACGCTGCAAAAACCCCCTCCTCACTCTCGGGGTCTTCCCGGCCCACACAAAACTCATGACACTTTTCTCGATTTTCTTGAAAAAAGCCTTCGTGACCATCACCGGGAGGCACTGAAACACAAAAAGGAATCTCGGGAGGACTACCATTTTGACCGCCTGCACCCTACCCACCAGTGACAGGGGCACCATGTCCCATCTCTTAAAATCCTCCTCCATCTGTTCCACCATTCGTGCTATTTTAAGCCTATGTAGGGTTCCCCAACTCGTGGCTATCTGAATCCCTAAGTACCGGAAATCTCTTGCTACCTTCCTCAGCGGTAGATCATCTATTCCCCTGCTCTGCTCCCCCGAATGCACCACAAACAACTCACTCTTCCCCATATTCAATTTATACCCCGAGAATTCCCCAAACTCCCTGAGCGTCCGCATTATCTCTGGCATCCCCTCCACCGGGTCCGCAACATACAGCAATAAGTCATCTGCATACAATGATACCCGGTGTTCTTCTCCTCCCCTGAGTACACCTCTCCACTTCCTGGAGCCCCTCAGTGCTATGGCCAGGGGCTCAATTGCCAATGCAAACAGTAACGGAGACAGGGGACACCCCTGCCTCGTCCCTCTATAAAGACGGAAGTAGTCAGACCTCTGCCTGTTCGTGACCATACTTGCCACCGGGGCCCTATATAGCAGTTGTACCCATTCAATAAACCCTTCTCCAAAGCCAAATCTCCTCAACACTTCCCACAGATAATCCCACTCCACTCTGTCGAATGCTTTCTCGGCGTCCATCGAGACCACTATCTCCGCTTCCCCCTCTGGTGGGGGCATCATCATCACCCCTAGTAGCCTCCGTATGTTCGTGTTCAGCTGTCTCCCCTGAACAAACCCAGTTTGATCCTCGTGGACCACCCCCGGGACACAATCCTCTATCCTCGTCGCCATCACCTTGGCCAGGAGCTTCGCATCTACATTCAAAAGAGAAATGGGCCTGTAGGACCCACACTGCAGCGGGTCTTTTTCCTTCTTCAAAAGTAGCGATATCGTCGCCTCCGACATGGTCGGGGGCAACTTCCCCCTTTCCCTGGCCTCATTAAAGGTTCTCGTCAAGAGCGGGGCCAGTAGGCCCATATATTTCCTATAGAATTCCACCGGGAACCCATCCGGTCCCGGGGCCTTCCCCGCCTGCATGCTCCCAATCCCCTTTACCACCTCCTCCATCTCAATCTGTGCTCCCAGTCCCGCCCTCTCCTGCTCCTCCACCTTTGGGAATTCCAGCTGATCCAGGAAACACATCATTCCCTCCTTCCCTTCCGGGGGCTGAGCCTTATACAACCTCTCATAGAATGTCTTGAACACCCCGTTTACTCTCTCCGCTCCCCGTTCCATCTCTCCCTCCTCATCTCTCACCCCACCTATCTCCCTCGCCGCTCCCCTCTTCCTCAATTGGTGGGCCAGTAGCTGACTCGCCTTCTCTCCATACTCATACTGTACACCCTGTGCCCTCCTCTACTGTGCCTCCGCCTTACCCGTGGTCAGCAGGTCAAATTCCACATGTAACCTTTGTCTTTCCCTGTACAGTCCCTCCTCCGGTGCCTCTGCATATTGCCTGTCCACCCTCAGAAGTTCTCTCAACAATCGCTCCCTTTCTTTACCCTCTTGCTTCCCTGTATGTGCCCTTATGGATATCAGTTCCCCTCTGACCACCGCCTACAACGCCTCCCAGGCCACTCCCACCTGAACCTCTCCGTTGTCATTAAGCTCCAAGTACCTTTCGATACACCCCCTCACCCTTAGACATACCCCACATCCGCCAATAAGCCCATATCCATTCTCCAGAGTGGGTGCTGTTCTTTTTCCTCTCCTACCTCCAGATCTACCCAATGCGGAGCGTGGTCCGAAATGGCTATGGCCGTATACTCCGTCCCTGTCACCTTTGGAATCAGTGCCCTTCCCAAGACAAAATCGTCTATCCGTGAATATACCTTGTGAACATGGGAGAAAAATGAGAACTCCTTACTCCTAGGCCTAATAAATCTCCAGGGGTCTACTCCTCCCATCTGCTCCATGAAGTCCTTGAGCACCCTGGCCGCTGCTGGCCTCCTCCCAGTCCTGGACCTCGACCGGTCCAGCCCTGGATCAAGCACCGTATTGAAGTCCCCCCCCATTACCAACTTTCCCACCTCCAGGTCCGGGATACGCCCCAACATACGCCTCATAAAGTTTGCATCATCCCAGTTCGGGGCGTATACGTTCACCAGAACCACCGCCTCCCCTTGCAATCTGCCACTCACCATCACATATCTACCCCCACTATCCGCCACTATGGTCTTTGCCTCAAACAGTACCCGTTTCCCCACTAGGATAGCCACCCCCCTATTCTTTGCATCTAAACCCGAATGAAACACCTGCCCCACCCATCCTTTACGTAGTCTGACCTGGTCTATCAGTTTCAAGTGCGTCTCCTGCAACATAACCACATCTGCCTTTAATTTCTTTAGGTGTGCGAGTACCCGTGCCCTTTTAATCGGCCCGTTCAGCCCTCTCACGTTCCACGTGATCAGCCGGGTTGGGGGGCTCTTTACCCCCCCTTGTCGACTAGCCATCCCCTTTTTTAACCCAGCTCCTCACCCGGTTCCCACGTACCTGTATATCCCACTGACGGTGCCCCCTCCCCCCCGTCTCGACCACCCCGTCCCATAACAGCTCCCCCTTCTCCTTAGCAGCAGCAACCCAGTTAACTCCCCCCCCTCCACTAGATCCCCCTCTAGCGTAGTTGCACCCCCCATGTTGATCCCAGAAGTCAGCGAACTCTGGCTGACCTCGGCTTCCCCCTTTGCCCTCGGCCCCTCACTGTGCGAGGCCCCCTCCTTCCTGCGTCCCTGTTCCCGCCACAATTATCATAACGCGGGAGCAAAGCCCGCGTTTCCCACTCAGCCACGCCCCTAATGGCGCATTTCCCTTCTCCTTCCCCTTTCCTTCCCACCGGCGCCCACAGTTCCTCATGCTCCCCCCTCCCCCCCAACGAGGGGGAGAGAAAAGTTACAGGGTCGAAGGATTAACAAATTGAGAAAATCATCCCCCCCTTCCCCTTCCTCGTCCCACATAATCACTCCACCACTTTATCCCAGAAGCTCTTTCTCTCGCCAGACTATTCCAGCTTCTCGTCCACAATGAATGTCCACGCCTCTTCTGCCGTCTCAAAGTAGTGGTGCTTCCCTTGGTGTGTGACCCACAGTCTCGCCGGTTGCAACCTTCTTTTTGTGAAGCACCGCCTTAGCCCGATTGAAACTTGCACCAAAACATCTTTTAATTTAAAGTACCTAATTCATGTTTTTTCCAATTAAGGGCCAATTTAGTATGGCCAATCCGCTTAGCCTGCACATAATTGTGGGAATGAGGTCCACGCAGACACGGGGATTTTGTGCAAACTCCACACGGAGCGAAGCTGGGTGCTCAGCGCCGTGAAACTAGACAGATTTCTGATTGACGAGGCAGTTGAGCGTCATGGGGAGCAGGTCGGAAAATGGACTGAAAGATAAGATGAGGAGTGAATTCTTCACTTGAGGATGTGGTGAAGTTTTGGAATTCTCTAATCCAGAGGACTGTGGAGCCTCAGTCATCAAGTATTTTCAAGATCGTGATTGATAAGTTTCGAGATGTTGAAGTCACCAAGGGATATGGGGGATAGTGTGGAGAAATGGTGCTGAGGTAGATCGGCCATTGGGCTCATTACAGGGTTGAGCAAGGTCAATGGGCCAAATGGCTGACTGCAGCTCCTATTTGTTATGGTCGCTGTGTCCAGGACTGGAAAACGTGAACATGAATCTGTCAATCAACCTGGATCAGCACAATTGGGAGGGTGAATATTAGATACAGCAGAGTGAGCACGGAGGGAGAGTGTGTGAGATGGAGATTTACAGCGTTTGGGGAATGAGTGGAAAGAATGTTCCAGAGGAACTAGAATTGTCTGTTCTGAATTTCTATCCTGTACTGACAGTGATGTATTTTGTAAACTGTTTTAACAGGAGATTCGAAGAGGACGAATTACAGACAGAAATCTAATACATG